>NC_134456.1:34604291-35231999 GCF_047948215.1 Lycorma delicatula
ACGGAACAGAAAACGAAGTCCATAGTTTGCCCGATCGAATGATTCCAAGGAAACGCAGGTAGTTTTACAGATCACGGCGTCCTCGGCTAGTCTTATGCTCTCAGAACGAAAATGGAGAGGGAGGGATTACCCATAAGGAAAATGGGTGAGTAGTTAAAAAATACGACCTAAGTTGAGAACGAAGTAAACAACCTCACCGAAAGGAAATTTCAAGGCCCTTTCTAGGTACCGAATATCTATTCCGCCTTCATTTCTTCAAGTCGAGGTAAGGGAATTTGTTTTCTGGATGGAAAGAGCATTTCACTGATTTTACGTCGATCGGTTTAAGTATATGCTTCAATAAAATTTGCATTTCCTCGAAGAATTTAACAGCCCTCAAAAAATCATGAATATTAGTAAAGAAATTTTTTCCAAAAAAAAACAAGACACGGTTAGGAGGCTACGGAGTTTACAGGGACTTGTTTCATCAGCAGTGATAAAGGAGACACACTTCTGTATTTCAGTTCCTAAAATCTAATCTACAAAGGAACAATAACTTAAAAGGAACAGCATATTTATTTACTATTAAAAACCATAAATTCACACCTACTTAAAAAATAGATAAATAATAAAGAAATTAATATAAGCTGTTTCATGTACGATAAACAATCTAAAAAATTATTATTTTTAGAAGTAACAACAAAACATATCCTCTGCCCCAATCTCGATTATGGAATTTTAAGTCAGTGTAATTAGAAGGTACACTTATTTTTTTACCAGAACTTTGTTTCAGAAAAATTCGCAACTTATAACCATATGAAAGTTCGCTGCCAAGAGCGGAAATTACTCCTTGATTTTTAACCAGTTTCAGATTTATAAGATTACCTAATCTTTTGCTGTAACTATTGAAATACTTTTTTCTTATTAAGTTCAAAACAATTTTTCATTTATCAACTGCATAAAATAGCGGTATAACAAAAATTATTGAAATAATGGTTATCAGTAAAATGTGATTTTGACACCCTCCTCCCTGATTTATTATTAATTTTTTAATTAGGCCGAAAATTAATTCACTGAAATAGTTTTCTCCTTATCGATCGCTGAATGACAAACGAACGATATTTAACAAATTGGGCTATAAATTTTTAACTAACAAATGAAACTGTCACACCATCTCGTTGGCATGACTAATCTGAATGATTAGTCTACCAAGTAAAAACTTCTATAGGTAACAGGAAAGATATTTCCTTTTTTCCTCTTTAGCCTCAGATATTAATTCAGAAGATGATATGTACGAGTGTAAATGAAATGTAGTCTTGTACAACCTCAGATCGACCATTTCTGAGATGTGTGGTTAATTGAAAACCAACCACTAAAGAACAACGGTATCCACGATCTAGTATTCAAATCCGCGTAAAAATAACTGACTTTACTAGGACTTGAACGCTGGAACTCTCTACTTCCAAATCAACTGATCTGGAAAGACCCGTTCACCAATAAACCAACCCGGTGGGTCAAGATTTTAAAAACTGAAAATACAAAAGTATACGATAAATATTTTTGAAACTACATTTATAAAATGAAAAAATAATGTTCAAAAACGAATAAGAATATCATAATTACATAAAGTAATTCAACACGAAATATTGGTAATTGTGCTAAATCTAAATTTTGTAATTTTAAATGCTTGTCTTTGCCACAGCTTTACGATAAATCAGAAATATAAACGTTATTTATATAATTGCTTCTTACTTATGTTATTTTTATTAAATAAATAATTAGAAACTGCAGAAAACAAACAGTCCTTCTTCCTGGTTTCCGATTTGAGAAACTTAACATGGTAAATCAGTTCTTGATAACAATATTTGTGGCATGTTCCTTTACTAATGCATATCATTGCTACTCGATGATTGATCTAGGTAAGAATTTTTTCTTTTAAATAATAATTAATTCCGCCGATCTCCGTGGCGGAATGGTAGTTTCGGCTTTTTTCATCCGGAGGTCTCGGGTTCGAATCCCTGTCAGGCATGCCATTTTTTCATACGCTAGAAAATTTCATTTCCATACTCCACATACAAGCTTCAAAGCTTCTGAGTAATTTCATCAACCAAAAACCAAATATAATAAACTGTATAATGTCAATTATATAAAAGAACTTTTTAAGAAATCTGATATAAGATACAAATAAGTCTAAAAAATAGAACCATTTTTAAAAATAATAAATATCCCGTGAAAAACATAGTGAGAAACATAGTGAGAAATGAAATGATTTCCCATTACCTTCTTCAATGATATACGGCTGCATAACATGACAATTTCTCATATTCTTAATCACAGTGCTATCGGCCGATGCATCTAGCCAATCAGTTATTCCTACTTTTTTTCTTTCTTGATAGACCTCGCACGACTGATTTTTCATTTGTTTTACAATGCAATGTTGTATATCAGTATAGCGGAAAGGATTAGAGCTTATTTCCCCGTTATCAACTGTTTCGGATCCATCTGAAGTGGTACATTTTAACACTATCGGCTCCTGAATTCAGTCTTCCCGCCAAAATTTTGTTGTTGAATTCTAACAAATTCTGAGGTAGTGATGCAGAGGTGTAACAAATAATATATATTCTCAGTATGAAAATAAGGAACGCATTATTTACAGGCCCTGAATCATTAAAGCTGCATTCTACAGTCCGAGATCTTCGTAAAATCATTATGACCAATTAAAAATTCATAAAATTGGTGGCAGTCCTCTTCTGAGGTACTTTTTTTTATTGGGAACACTGTATTCTATTAATATTTATAGCAAAACACGTGTGTCTATCACAAATATTTAATTGTGGTTGTATCCGATCAAGTTCGGAGTTTTGTCTTCTAATTTTTTCCACAATCTTCTTCCTTCCTCTCCTTGTCCTGATGGATCAGGAGGTTTTCACAAGTTTTTACTAATCCTACACCAGTACCAATTGTTGAAGTTTTCAAGTTTCCTTACTTCTTCCATATGCAGATAGTCCAAGTTACATATTTATAACTGTGGCCTTTACAAAATAGTCGTTCTACCATCTTCTTTCCTAGTATAATTCAATTTCACAACAGTAAATAAATTTGACTTATTAAATATTGACTTAAATAACTTAAATATAGACCTATTAAAAATATTATCATCAGAAAATGTGTTTACAATCTTAATTTATTTCGTCGATTACTTTCTATTGTTATAGCCATCAAATGTGATCCTTCATAACCACACGTAAATTCTTATCACTTCTTGTAATTTCTGACTGGTGTCGACTTTATCGCAGAATATAGAAAATAAGGAACGGAAATATTAAAAAAAAGAAGACAAAAATATTGAAGAATTCACTGAAAATCACGAAGCAATGTAAATGATTTACAAAGGTACTTAATTTGTTATAATAAAAAAAAAAAACATATATCTTCATTAATTTTCGAAAAAGTTGTATTCAAATATTACTATTTATGAAGTGAATTACACATGTATGACATTATAATCTGAAAAGTAATGCGATTAAACAATATATTTTTACATACACCGATTTTTTAATATTGTATTATTACAAACAGCCGATCAACACACAAAGCTTTTAAATGTTACGTATGCAGTAATTTACAAACAAAACACAACGTACAATAAAAGAAATATACAACTGATTTTATTACAAATTAGTTTAACGCGACAATCTCGAAGTTTCATTCATAGTTTTTAAGCAGCGTAAGCAGAAAATGAATGACCCAAAAATCAAGTTAGTTAAGAGCTAACGTTGTAGAAGTTAACAGTGTACACGTGTGAGAAAAATTTATTTACACACACATTGCCTTACAAGTAAACATTTACTAAATTATGTTTACTCATTTTATTAAATAGACAGTGCAATAAATATTATATTAAATTAACAAACATAAACGTTACTAAATTATATAATTATAATAACTTAAATGTTATGTTTATAATACTAGATAAAAAGTTAAAATGTTTTTCACGAACGAGTTTTCAATAAATTTCTTTGTCAATCTATTTTTACTGGAAACGTTTTATAAGGGAATTATTAGCGTTAGAAAAAATAATAAAATGTAGAATATTAAGCGAATAAACAGGAAAATGAAATAGGAAGCGATTTAAATCTCGGCCAGGGCCTTTACGGCTTTCCTTGATCGGGACATGTGAAGGTTCCACATTATAACTTAAGGCTGAACCGTTTGTATTAGCAGTGTTAATACCGTATAACTTGTACGAGTATATACGTATATTTATTATGAGCCGTATAAAAAAATATTGTTGCGGATCGTACAAGTGTAGTGTGGGAAGAGAAAGAAAAAGAAGACGATCTTGGAACGAGCGGGGTCAACGGAATGTGACGTACAACGATAAACAACCAATAGGAATCAAAGCGGTGTTGTCAGCTAGTGCTTACTGCGCAGGCCTACGTCGCTAGTGTATTGAGGCCAGGCCACTACTGTCTGACGAAATCCCGTTCACAGCTCCGCGCTCTCGTTCGTCTGTTACAGACTCGACACAAACATGACCATTTGTTTATTGAAAGAGGTCAGTTTGCACTCTACTGTTAACCACCAAACCGCGGGGAATCCCCTTAACACTTTGGATAAACACAGTACTTCCCTATGACGGTGACTTTGCAAGGTTTGATGCTGTAATCTTTTAATAGCGTCTAATTTTCTGGAATGGTTTAATTAAACTTGTCGACAAACATTTGTTTATTTACTGTATCGTTTTTCTCAAAAGTTTGTCGGTGAAATATTAGAACAAAATTATGCCCTTAAAATGCTTTACTTTATTAAGAATACTTGCTACGAACATTTAATGCATTCCTTGGTGATTAAGGGCAATCTTCTTAAAGTACTAAAACAAATTGTAAGATGATCAGAATAGATTTTTTTGACCAACTACTGGGATATAATTTTTATCTTAAAATTTATAAATAAATCTGAGTAAACAAAAGCTACATACATACAAAAGTACATACAAATGATTTGAGATCTATCTTCTATTACGATATCTTTGTGGGTTTCACTGAATAAAAACCTACACATTTAAAAAAAAAAAATTGATATGAATTGAATTCAGAATGGTTCATTTTTGCTTCTAAATTTATTTCCAATCCAAAAATATTTATATTTAATTATTTTTCAACAACTCTAAATATACTACTGGACAAGTGTAATGTATCTGAACAGAAAATCTAGTTTTTAAATTTATGTAAAACTAAAAAGAAGACATTTATAGATAAATTACAAAGAAAACTTAAACTGGCAAAACTAAATGACAAGTTATATTTTATTCATTCTAATGGAGAGTAATGCACAGCTAAACCTGTGAACAAATTTAGACGTATGTGAAATTATCTTAAGAGTTTGGATTAATCATTCTACTACTCAAATTTTTCAATCTTTTAATGATGTAAAAGGTAACATAATTTCTCAAATGCCCAGAGATTTTAGAATCAGTCATTTTAAAAGAGTATTCATAAATTGTATAATGAAATTTAATTGATATTACAAATGAGTAACCCAGGCACGGACTTCTTTTTTCTAAATTATATTGTATTAAAAAAATATTCTGAAAATTTTGTTTGAAGAGAAGAGTAAATATATGTTAAAATAATGCAGTATGCATGTAAAATGACTTTTTAATCATCCATTCCTACAAACATTCATTACAAATTAATACATATATGACAACCACAGAATTAAAAACAAAGCTTGGTCGGGGACCCCTTAAATTATTTTACAATCGCGAAAATTTGTTAATTTTAAAATCGACGTAAATAGCTATCTGAATTATTATTTTCACCAATCAGGATAACATTTTTGTTAAAGAATAAAGGTAAAAAATATGTATTTTAGAAGAATATAAAATAAATATTTTGAAAAATCAAGAACTGAAAATATTTACTTAGCAAAAAAATAGAGAAATTCAAAACTATTACATTGCCTATTATTAGAACAGTAAATAAAAACTCAAAAGAAACAGTTTTGGGTTCTAAATATACTGCATACACTAGATACACCACGTGCACCTATATTTAAGTTAATCAAAAAAAGTAAAAAAAAAAAATTGTTATTTTTCTGCATTTTATTAACAAAATCACCAAAGAAGAATGAACGTATAACAGCATTTGGCATTGCATAATGTCATTATATCAATCTAAACCATTGATTCCCAAAGTGGCCCAGGTGAACCCCCAGGGGTCCACGGGAGCCTCGACGGGAGTCTACGTTGGCGTGACAAAAAAAATGGGGGTTCACAATTCGTAAGCGGGGTCCACGAAAATTCATCTGGTTTCGATAGTGAAGAACTAAAATGTTGGCTTGACTTTGCATATCAATCTAGGCAGATAATGTTTTGAGAAGCTCGGCTACTGTTACTTGTAAAAACTTGCATATTCCATATTCAGTACAACGAACGTGTCGAGACTTGCAAAGCGCCGCCGCTACCGCCGCCGTCCGCAACGCTTGTTCAGACGTGCAAAGAGACGAAATACGACTTGTGGTGTGTGTGTGTGTGCTAGCAATCTTGCATGAACTTTTTTGATTCTTCACTAATATAAATACGATTGCCAAGGATAAACGTTACTCATTTGTTTCCGGAATTTCGAAAAGAAAAGTAAAGTGAATAGATGTCAGCGTTTGCCAGTGTCGGAAAAATTAGTAAGTACTTACCTGCAGGGGATCCACAGGAGCTAATACACTAGCTGCAGGGGGTCCACCGGAACCAGCAAAATTTTGAAAGTGGTCTATGAGAAAAATAAGTTTGGGAACCTCTGGTCTAAACTGTAAATATTTAATTAAAAACGTAGAAATTATAGTAGATATTTTACCTTAATTTCTGTCATCAGTTCTCGAGTTTCCGTCATCCTTAGAACTGCAATTATCTTTCTAATCAGTTAACCGCAAATAAGAATCCTCACTTCCATCGAAAGCTTACATTCTTGAACGATTTTTTAAATCATCTGCTATTTATATTTACTTGTTCAAAATATAAGAACAATATAATAGCCCAACCATAAATTTGAATCAAACACAGTTTCTTAATTTTATACGCACCAGTATGTATATTATTTATGAAGTTTACGCATATATCTAGAGGCTGAAGAATAGATGTCATTCCACCAGGAATAAAATCCTGACCACACTTTCCAGTAATCAGTTTTACATCATCGGTCGTATGATCCCTAAAACTGTCCGTTAAAAGTATGAAGTTTTCATAATAAAACGTCTAGTCAACGCTCTAATTCATTACTCATCCATCCCTTTTCACGTGCTCGTACGACAATATCGGGTGGAAATTTTTTCCTATCCGAACGTACTGTCAGTATCACTGAGCAACGTTGCTTTTCGTAACCGATAGTATCTGAGCACTCTTTGCACCTACATTATCAATTGTTTTCGATGATATTTCAAAAATCATCGATGTCTGGTTCACATTCCCGATTTGATTTAGGTAATAATTGTTCCTTTTTCATAAATTTATGACATATCTTTGAAACTAAATCAGTTTATCTTCGTAAGCTTCTGGTAACCGTTATGCTATTGTCGTCCTTCTAATAGAAAAACCTGAACAAAGAAATCAGCGTACTCGGTTAAGACCAGCTTTAAATTCATCCTTATCGGCACTTAATTCATCGGCTATTTCCAGGGTTTTCATCCGACAAATTTTTATAGAAATCGCGTATCCAAACTATATACGTACATGTATAAGCGTACATTCCATACGTGAGCTGAACGATTTTTTTCTATTTCTGGATACTTCGCTTTTTCCACAGAAATTCTCTCTTGTTTTTATCGCCTACGAGAAATTCGTTTTCTTTCTTTCCTCAGTCATGAAAATCAGGAATGCAGAACTCTGCTATATAAAATTTTCTACCTACAACACGATTTCCGTATTACATTGCTTAAGCAATAACTCGTAACGTTTTTGCAACAGTGAATAAATAAAGTATTTTTTCCACTCGTTATGTAGTCTTAAAGAGAGGGATCAGATGGAAGGATCTAAGGATCACCTGGACTTTGTATAAAAATGAGGAGGCAATCATCAGAATGGGAGGAGATGAAGAAGAATAAAAGTGCAAAAGTCTAAATACCTAGGCAGTACAACTACGCCAGAAGAGAGAAATTCAAAGGAAATAAAAATGAGAATTTCGCAAGCAAGAATTGCCTTTAGCAGGAAGAAACACTTGTTCTGCATTACCAATATAAATTTGGATATAAGGAAACCACTTCTAAAAGCATACGTACGGAATGTAGTTCTGTACGGTAGCAAAAGTTGGACGATCGGAACTGCGGATAGAAGGAAGCTGGAGGCCTTTCAAATGTGGTGCTATAGGCGAATGCTTAGGATCAGGTGGGTTGACAGAGTTACAAATAATGCAGTATTTAGCCGGATGAATGAAGAACAGAAGTTCATGAATGCTCTCACAAAGAGAAGAGACGCGCTAATTGGCCATATACTACGACACGGTGGGTTACTCCACATTATTGTTGAGGGAATGATAGAAGGGAAGAATCATCGAGAGAGAGAGGAAGACTGGAGTATATCAAGCAGATTATGAGGGATGTGAATTGTGAAACCTATGTCGAGCTGAAAAGGAAGGCTCAGGATAGAGGACTTGGGGACTTGCTGCCAACCAATCATAGGATTGAATACTAAAGAGAGAGAGAGAGACTAAATACTAAACGATCGTTTTCAGAATGAAAATTAATCATAAAATGATTACAAAATGATTGAAAATAAGAAATATTAATTAAGAATAACCTTTTCTTTCTTTTTCCTGTTTAGCCTCCGGTAACTACCGTTTAGATAATTCTTCAGAGGATGAATGAGGATGATATGTATGAGTGTGAATGAAGTGTAGTCTTGTACATTCTCAGTTCGACCACTCCTGAGATAATTAAGAATAACCTGTGTAAGAAAAATGCAAAGGAAGGTTCCGTTAAGTCTGGCGCCACATCGTAGATAAGGATTTAATTTTCTGATACCAATAATTAATTACTCATAGTAAAATTTTTGTTTTATCTAAATTATTTGATTTCACTGGATTTAGAGGTTCGTAGTCAAAACAAAGCAGTTTGAATTAAAATTCTGTCCGGATTGATTAATTATATTTATATAAATGTTTAATTATTAAATCATCATTAATTTGAAAACTTAAAATCCACGCGCGAAGCGCAGGCTATTTTTTAACCGTCATTCCGGACAAAATTGTGTACTAGGTAGATGGTGGTAGTATAATGAATTTAAAAAAATTCTGTCAACCCTTTTGTAATACCATAATTGGTGCAGCAAAATACAAATATCAATTCAATTTTTCTTTTTACCGGTTAAGTTATTTTTATAACGGTTGACAACTATATTATCATAACAACTTGATGTATTAAGGTAATAATTAGCAAATCATGCAATTATAACGGTGCTTAATAATTTTATATGCAGAGGTTACGGTAAGGCTAATGATACTCAGCGGATGATGCACTAGTCATCCGACCTTACTAACTTTCAACTAAATTCTCGAAATTTATACGAGAAAAGCCAACTCGCAACTGTCATACACGTTTATTCTAGTAAATAAAAAAGTGGCAGGTATAAGTAACATGTATTTTCAAAACAAAGAAAGATTAGTGGTTTAACCATTTACATCATACTACCCACTAATATCAACAATAAAACGATAGCAGTCTGTTTATTTAGCATTTCGAAATAAAGGGAGATGTAAAAAAACTTTGCTCAACTTTACATGTAACTTTCTTTTAAAATTCAAGACCAAATTAGCCGAATTGTTTACGATTTTGTTTAAATAAAAGAAAATGCTCTTTAAAAGTATGTAATACTTCTTTATAATTTATGTATAATTAAATTGGTGCAATTATGACGTTGCTAAATAGAAAAGATATTTTTTCTTTTTACTTAAGTAACTAAAGTGGAAGTATTACTATTTTTATATAACCCAATTCTTTCTATCGACTCTTTTTTATTATTATTATTATTTTTTTTAAGAGCTTTAAGAAAAATATTGACACACTAATTAATTCGCCGAGTTCAGATGAAGCACATAAATGAGAAAGATATGGTAAACTAAGATTCGGTTATTTATTTTTAAATGTTAACAAAAAATACTCTAAATAAATTTCGTATGCATATTATTTCGACAGGGAGAGTTATAGTAGCATTAAAAGTAAAATAAAGCAAAATGTTTTACAAAATTTAACAGTAGAGATTTTTGTTTTCACATAAACTTCCCATAAAGATCAGTTTTTAATTCTACTCAGTTGCGTTAGAGGTGAGAGAAGAAGGCGTAAATGCTTATATATCAATAATAATACAATATGTATTCCGTATTGATTGTACAAAAATGATATCATCAATGATTCCTAGAAATAAAACACTGCCTAAATTACACTCGAATATTTATTTAATTATGAATAATTCATAATATTATATATGTATACATATAAAATTAAAAAATTAATGAAATAATTACTTATACTGTCAGTTTTTACTTCTTTGTGTAAAGTAAAGGAAGTATTGTGGTCGTGAAAAATTTCGATTTTCAGATTTCAACAGAAACATCCATTTTGACTAGTTTCAGCAGGACGTCTCTACAGACGTATGTATGTACGTATTTATCTCGCGTAACTCAAAAGCGATTAACCGTAGTATGTTGAAATTTAGGATTTAGGACTGTTGTAACATCTAGTTGTGCACCTCTCCTTTTGATTGCAATCGACTGAACTAACAAAGTCCAAAATCCAAAACAATTTGGATTTTTTACTTTTTCTTAAATGCAGTAATAAACTCTAATTGAGAGCTTTTCAACTATATACCGTAAGTGGAACTTATTTTCATTGAATCTAGAGTTGTGGCCAAAATAAAATATAATTAATGAAACATTTGGATTTAGGGGAAGACACATCGGTTCGTATCATACTTCATCTCCTTTTCTATGTTTTTAACTTTTTTTTAATTTAAATATATTTATTTATTAATAATTAACCCGTTATTGTAAAAAACGTTTTACAATAAATAATACAATAAAAAAAAACTACGAAAAAAATCAGAAGTTATTAGTGAAATAAAATTTTATGTACTTTTAAAAATGGGTATATGTAATTTAATAGGAATTATTACATATATGTATATGTAGTAGATTTCGTGAAGCATCTGATCATTGAATATTAATTCAAAATTATAATTTACAATCGTATTGTTTTTGGATTTTCTACTTTAATTTCTATTTAATTGTATCTACATTAAAGTTAACTAAAGAGTGACTGAAAAATAAACCCTCACAAGAACAACATAAACATTGAGGCATACATGCCCGATCTTTAATAAATTACAAAAAATTCTTATATTTTAGTTCATTATTCCTCTGATATTGTCGGACGATATTCTTCCTAAGTCGGAGTTGATCATTATTTCGTTCATCTGTTTTTGTTTCCAATCACTTAATCGTTTTTTGGTTTGATATAATTCTTCTAGTCTTAATTTGTGTACACGTTCTCTAGTTTTCACATTTTTTCTCTTTTATATTCAACATCCACTCTGAATTTTTTTAACGTCTTCTTCCTCTTTATATTTGTCATCTCTTAATCCTTTAATTCTTCCTTTGTTTGCAACGTTTCTTCCTTTCTTCACTTGCTCTTTTTTTTTAATTTAAATATATTGATTTAATAATTAATAATTAACCTGTGATTGTAAAAAAAGTTTTACAATAAATAATAATTCAATAAAATTTTTTTTTAGAAATATGAAAAAAATCGTAAGTTATTAGTGAAATAACATTTTATATGCTTTTAAAATGATTAAATATGTAATTTAATAGGCGTTCAAGGAAGTCATGTGGTGTCCACATCAGATTTTTTAAATAATATTTCGCAGTAATACTTGATCAGTAGCTCATTCATTCATAACTAAATTATTACCAGCACGAGTACTCACAAACGTCTAGTACAATATTATACGTATGAATTAATAGTTAAAATATGATTTGAATGACTCAGCTTTACCAAAGCGTGGTGGGAGATGTCTTCATTAAAAAAAATATATATATATAGCAGCAATGATGAGAAAGGAGTAGTGTTAAGAATGTGTGGGGAGCCCAACTCGCCTGGTGATAAAATAACCGTAAAAGGATCCATGGATCTACACGTTTAATTGTAAATTTGTGCCAGCCGAAGGGCAAAAACCTTCACTGAACAAGGAACAGTATCCAATACCCATCGTACGTGTAAATAAACTTGATAAATGTACGAGCAGATTTAGTTTTAATCGCTTTGTATTTTTGTCAGTAAATTTTAAGCTTAATAATTAATTAGTTTCAT
Organism: Lycorma delicatula; assembly: GCF_047948215.1. Lineage (NCBI taxonomy): Eukaryota > Metazoa > Arthropoda > Insecta > Hemiptera > Fulgoridae > Lycorma > Lycorma delicatula. The sequence continues at coordinate 34,616,622 of NC_134456.1, forward strand.
AATTAAAAATATCTTAATCTAATCCAAAAAAAAACTTTTTAACGAATATGCACAACATTCTACAAAAACCTTTATTTCAGTATGGAATTAATAATTAAAAAAAAAAAAAAAACTGATGTAAAATTAAAAAAAGAATCCTTCTTCAATATATTTTAACTTTACTCCAATTCATACTTGTATCAAAGAGGTAAAAAAAAAGTCCAAAACTATCCCCTTCTAACTGTACATTGTCGTGATTTTGGACAAACTACTTTCTAGTTACCAGCCATTTTTCAAGTAACAGATATTCATGAAAAGAATAATTAATAAAAAATAAATAAAAACAAAATGAAAATTAGGAGTCTTCTTCTTCTTCCAAGGATTAGTTAGCCTCAAGCCTGTTCCGACACTCATCTCAATGTCGATTTCCTTCTTGTTTCTTCTTCCCACTGGTCGATACCTAAACGCCGCAACTGGCAACCTATCTTCTGTCATCTTTGAAAGATGTATACGTCACCTCTTGTTATTCTCCCTTATTCTGTCATTGATGCTGAAAACCCCCAACTTCTTCCGTATGTCATCAATCCTGAATCTATGCAATCTGATGCAACCTTTTGTAACTCTTAAAAAATGGTACCTTCGACTACTGAATCAAACCGCCATCCTTAAACAAATGAATCCAGGTTTCATTCCCGCATAACAAAGTAGGGAAAACAGTTCAAGAGAATCTTGTAATTATCCTGGTTTTATTCTTCAGATACCGATGAATAGCATCACACATTGCACTGTACTTATTCACTTTTTGTTGTATATCAGTATTCCTTTCGTACGATATACCACATCCTGACCCCCGCAGGCGAAGACACCCGCCTTGAGACGATCCCGATTGCCACACCACCCCCTTCGTTCCTTTTTTTTTTTAAATGAAGTGTAGTCTTGTACATTCTCAGTTCCGACCATTCCTGAGATGTGTGGTTAATTGAAACCCAACCACCAAAGAACACCGGTATCCACGATTTAGTATTCAAATCCTTTTAAAAATAACTGGCTTTACTAGGACTTGAACGCTGGAACTCTCGACTTCCAAATCAGCTGATTTGGGAAGACGCGTTCACCACTAGACCAACCCGGTGGGCTACCCCCTTCGTTCCTAGCCCTGGACTTTATCGGAGGTCGTATTTTAGACCTTCTAAATTTGATAACACATCACAGTCATCAGTTTGGTTTGTGTCAGGATGCCACCGATATAAATGCCTGAGCAATGTAGGGTGATGCGTTATGACGCCACTAAAACTTGTTACGATATATCGCAGTCCAAATATTGAAAATGTGAAACTTTCCCATCAACGAGAACCTTGCTTCTTATTGGTTCCATTCCTAGAAAGGCCATTACTTTTGATTTTTGAACTGATTCTTTAAATCAAATTCCCGTAATATCTAAGAAAGTGAGATACTGATGTTTGAAGTTCTTCTGTAAACTGGTACGCTCATTTTTATAACCTGAATAAGAAAATCTTATAATGAAAGACAACTGTTGCTACATCGGAATGGGTTCATAATTGTAAATAAAGATCTTATCAAATGTTTCACGCCACACCACACCGAGCAATGTACAATAACCTTCGCAAGAAAGGGATCAGAGGTACATAATGATAATTTTGGATAGTTAGAGTACTGTTTTTCACAGCTGGAGTTACATAAAATTATTTATTTATTTTTATTCAAATAACGCTCCAATTCCGTAGTATTAACAGTTCATTTAATTTTTATAACAAATCTATTAATCAGTTTACCAAAACGAACACGTAGTCTATTAATAAACATTCCTGATCGAAGTAAGATTCAAGTAACAATACCTGAAAAACTGATTGTTCAAAAACGTCTAAATTGGATGAAAAACAATGAAAAAACAAATTACTAAGGAATTTAATGGAAAAAGTTTGCTAAAAACGTTTAATTAAATCTAACTGTATTAGATTTTAAAGTAATCAAAAATGATACTATTATATAATTTATTGATTTTTTTACTATATTGTTATGAAGAGAATTATTAAGCTTCAGTCTTATCGGAAAATATATTAGATAATATATACCGTACATGAGCGTGCCTTACAACTTTTCATTAAAATGATCAATCAATTTTAATAAATAATAATAATTCACATAAAACATATATAATAGAAATTCTATGATAATATATACTACAAAAATAATACAAATTCATTCACAAATGTTAGGTGACAAAACCAAGAGCAAAACCGATTTGCTGAACTGAACTTTAAACGAAACAATAGTACAATATATCTTCTCTTGATAAACAACTTCTACGTGATGTCTTACAAAAGCTATTCCGTCATAATTGATTATTACCCAATAAATGTTGCTATTTAAATTAACACTACTTATTAATTGCATAGCATAAATTTGATTATATTTTTAATTACATTTTATTATTTAAAATATGTTGTTATTATTATAACTGAATATAAATTATAGTTTAGTAATCACAAATGCAAACATCATTATAGCATGTAAAACGATATTGTATGACAAAAAATTTATTTATTGCAATAATTTTGGCAGTCGGATGTATAAAATAATGATTAAGACAAGATCTAATCGTACATGTACAGAATACTCTTCAAGTACACTCTCTTTTCACGTTTAGCCTCCGGGAATCCCCGTCACGTATTACTTCAGAGGATGATATGTAAATGAAATGTAGTCTTGTACAGTCTCAGGTCGACCATCTCTGAAATGTGTGGTTGATTGAAACCTAACCACCAAAGAACACCGGTATCCACGATCTACTCTTCAAATCCGTATAAAAGTAACTGCTTTTACTAGGATTTGAAGGTTGGAACTCTCGACTTCGAAATCAGCTGATTTGCAAAGACGCGTTCACCACTAGACCAACCTAGTGGATAATCTTAAAGGACTACTATTCTTCATTAGGTTCTAGCTGTTAAAAAGACTGCTACAGCGATCTCGTCTTGACAAATGCTATGCTTCTGCGGGTTACATAAATACTTAGAAAAATTTAATAATTTATATTACAAATTAAACACATATATAACAACAAATAGATGTAAAACTGTAATAATACATTTGATCAAAAATTCAGGTGTCAAATTTTTCACGATTCATTTTCATATAACCTAAATTTCTCATTAAGTAAATACATGACCAAGATGAAAGACAATAGTTGTTAATCATATAAATACATATATAAATAAATGAAATTATTCTCCCATTTTTACTTCCTTGTAAGAAGTTAATGAAGAGTTGTAATCGCGGAAAATTTCGGTTTTCAGATTTCAATGGAAATATCTATTTTGACTACTTCGGCGTGACGTCTGTATGTACGTATGTATCTCTCATAACTCATAAATGATTAGCCGTAGAATGTTGAAATTTCTTATTTAGGACTGTTGTAACATCTAGTTGTTCACCTCCCCTTTTGATTGCAATCGACTGGGCCAAAAATGTGTATACAGTCAGACCTCTAATAAGTTTGGATTTTGGACTTTTTCTTAACTGCAATGATAGCCCTCGTTGAGAGCTTTTCAACGCTATATCATAAGTGGTACTTATTTTCATTGGTTCCAGATTTATAGCCAAATAGAATCTTTATTAATGAAATATTTGGAGCTTATAAGGGGAAGGCACATCCAACTTCATATGCATATATCAATTAATTTTTTTTTTTAAATATATTAAGTTACTAATAATTATTAGCCTCTGATAGTAAGAAAATTTTAACTATAAATAATAATTCAATAATAACAATACAAAAAAAATTGAAAATATCAGAAATTAGTGAAATAAAATGTTAGGTACTTTTAATTTTAATTCAAAAATCTTTACAATCAGAGGTTCATCATTATTAATAAATCAATATATTTAAATCAAACAAAAAAAGTTAAAAAAATTATATGTATATGAAGTTGGATTAAAACCGATGTGTGCATGGTTACGGATCCGACACGTTTTCGCTTACACCACATACCTACTTGAACTACGTGAAACACAATATATAAAATAAAATAATATAAAATCCTGATACGGACACCACAAAAAAATGTGATGCATGTGATGTTCACCACAACACAATTATGTAACTGTCCACTTTATTAAAGAATTGTATCTCACTTTCAAATGAAATAAGTTTAAATGAAGTGCAGCAAAAAATGTGTTATGTAATTTATTAGTCGTACAAGGAAGTGAGTACCTAGTAAGTGAGCAGATTAGGCCTATAAGTACATACAGTATTATAAACGCTAACACGCGTTTATAATGAGAATAATAGGATAAAAAAGGCAAGCAATTAGATGTTATTAATTTATTGGTTAATTTCATATAAAACTTATTTTGCTTCATAAATATTGTAAAAAAAAAAAATGAATTAAATTCTCTACAAGTTTTGTTTAAAAGTTTTATGTGTTTATTACCCATTTAACAAGTTATTGTACGTCAAACATAAAAAAAACAGGGTTTTTTAGCCCAATTTATTGGTTTTCACACCAGATTTCTCAAATCTACGGCAAATACGATTCTGGGACTTATTTTATTGATTTTTAAGATCCTAATTTTAAGCTCCTTAATTAACGTCCTAAAAATTTCAGTACGACCTCATTTCACCGTGATAGTTAAAATCCGAGAGAAATCGTTCACTATCCGTAGCTCACAAACGAAGCATTTTAGGACTTATATTTAAATTAACTTTTCCATTATTTTACGAAAATAATAGGTTATTAAAGACCCGAGAGAACTTCGGGATACACTCTATGTATGTATAAATTTCAGCTAATAATTATACGATAATACTGTCAGTTTAAATACTGTAAATTCCTGTTCTAAACTGGGGGAGGGTATTCCTTAGACAAACGAAAAGAATAAATTCATCTGCTATTTTCTTTGGCGGTAACGATGTTCAGTATACAGCCAATCCCTTGCTAAATGAAAAAGTATCGGTTGTAGGGCAGAATGTCATTTCGGTGGGATTGGCTTGCTGAAATGCAAAAGTATTAGATTCAGCGAAGAGGGCTTTAGTGAACCACTTCCCTACTCACTTTCCCTTGTAATTCTGGCATGGAATGCTCATTTATCTTGAATACGGTTACTTCAATTTTGGAAGCGATTCATGTCAAGGTTGTCTGTAATCATTACAATTATGACATCTAAGAAACAATCACGATGTAGGATATTTTAATTTACAATATAATTCTGTGTGTAAAAAATTAAATTAGTTCTTTAGTTGTCGACTAAAACTATTCTTATATAATTTTTGTTAAGCTGTACGATTAAGTATCCACACGAATAAATAATAAAATGAAAAGAAAGAATAAAAAACATATTAAGTAAGGTACGTTTACACTTGTACTTGTATCATATTCGCATCTCGTCTTTTATTATCTTAATGTTATAAGCAAATGATACAGCCTGTTTTATCAATCCGACGACTCATTTACCCGCAAATGCCATGTAATCAATATTTAATCATTATTTAGCACGATCATAAACATCGTAATGTTAATGTGGCTAATTTTCAATTGAGGATACGTAACTGTTGATGCAGCAAAAAGTTCTAAATCTCCTCCGTTTTAAATTTCTTTTTAAAGGCTTTAATATGGCCGCGATATTTGTCGACGCTTTGAGTATAGAATAATAATACGATTTGACAATAAATCTAAACCTCTATACCATTCGTTTTCAAAGTGGGCGATAACGTTCCCTTGTGAGCGCTGGAGGCCTTCAGGGAGGGCGGTAGAAGACCCACAGAAAATTGGGGGCGTTCAGGCGATGGCTGATTGCAAAAAAAGACAAAAATTATGTTTTCTTGATATTTCAAACTAAAATTAAATGCCTACTACAGTAGTACAATAAAATTAAAGGGACACCTATATTTTATGATTAAAAATGATTACTCTGGATTATGGTCGATTGTTCAACGATTTGTGATAGCTTTCCAATCGTCGAATTTGTCTGAACTTGGATTTAGTGCTGTAACAACGTTGCTAACAAAAAAGGGAAATCTGCTGCATGTTACCGAACACGATATGACTGTTTTTAAGTAAATTCGAGCCTCATATTAACAAACTCGTTAAAGCTCATCAGATTCCTCCTTCACATTAATGTAAGTGTAATTTTTCAGTTGAAAGCTTTGTTTTACTTATTGTATTGTTATATTGAATGTGCTGTCACTAGTGTTGTTATACAACTATTTAGATACAATTGTAATTTTTTTGAAAGCAATTTTAATAAAAATACTTCCAAATATGATTAAATATGCGTTTTAATTGCTTTCATTTAAAATGTAAGTTTCAACTCAGAAATAGGATATGTGCACGTTTAAAAACAATAATTGCAAATGCTGTTTTTAAGAGCACATCTTAAAAACAGCAACTGCAATTATTATTTTTAACAGATGGTAAATTAGAAAATTTTGGGGCGCGCTACAATATCTTTCATTCTCAATATGGGCGGTGGGCGAAAAAGTTTGTGAATCAATACTCTATAGATATACTGTATTCAAGACTGAAGAATAAGCAAATGTTGCGTTTATGTTAGTGATTTCGTCATGTTTCTGCTGAGTCACATCCCTTCCTTGTATGCGTGCCGATTCTCAACGCGGCCGTATCTATAAACTACACAATAATGATTAGTCATCTTACAGGAGATGCTTTTGAATCGGCCGCCGGAACATTTGAACGCGTAGTTTGTTTGCTTCAACCTCTATATAAGCTAACTGAATTTGGTATAAAAACAATCTTTATTTATTTATTTATTTATTTTTCTTTATCATCAACTAAATTTTTTGTCTTATAAGACTCGATGTTTGTTAAATATTCAAAATTTCGCAATATTAAAGCTCACCAAAAAGCATAAAAGTTTATAATTCATTAGGAGCTCAATTAATGCTATTAAGAGCTCAAATAATAATTTTTTTTTAATAATTATTGAGTCACAAATACAGATGGGAATTCGAAATTTCCAAAACGAAATCCTACAAGTAATGAAAAGTAAAATTTTAAAGTACGATAGTTTTCCGAATTCTTGCAAGGACCGTACCAAAATTTAAACTATTAGATACTTAGATTATTTTCTTTAAATCCAAGAAGGCGCCCTTTTAAATTTCCAGAAAAATCATAGAGGTTTCAAGGTATATTCTAGCATCAATAAACAATACCTACAACCAATTTGATGTATCGATATTTTTCGAGCGATTCTTTTTTTTTAGCTATTTAAAAACATCATATTATAAGACAACAACGGAACAAATTAGAAAGAACAAGATAAATTAGTAACAAAGATTGTTGGAGTCGACCCGTTACCATAAACTGTACAAGGGTATAAATTCGGGGAGCAGGTGATTCAACTGGACGATTAACAGGAAATTTGTATCTAAATACTGGCTATATTTTTTGATACGCTGTTACCATGGGGGACTATTAATCCTCAGTAGCGTGAAGATAACCTCAAAACGTCCACTGTAAAAGCCAGTTAAAATTCGGTCTAGTGTAGAAATAGTAGTGGTCTTCATTAATCACGACACCCAGTAGTTTACGGATTCAAGTCCGGGAAAAGCTCTATCCTGGTCGGGTTGCCTTGAGTTTCAAACTGGTACATAGACGTGTACCGCCATTTAGACAAACTTGGGCTCCTACTCGATACTCGAATACTTGGTTAATCTTACCTAGAATAGATTTCTACGATCGTTTGCTGTCGTTGAAACAACTTCTAATCCTGAATGTAATTACCCATCTCTAGCCGATTCACCAAACGAAGCAGATTAGCCGTGCACGTAACTGAAGGTGAGCCTCGATCTAGGTAATCCCTTGACCGTAATCCGGTCAAGGATTACGGTTCATGGTGAAGCTCAGAAATCGTTCAGAATTGAACGATAACCATCATTCTGGGGCGGGTTGATTCGACGTGTTGTAAAGTTGACTTTTGGCTTGAAACTAGAATACCTATGGACGAACTGTACTTAATCTTTTATATTCATTACGGCTATAAAGTGATTAATATGATCTACATATAGGTAGGCCTGAATGTACATATATATTAGATTTAGCACCGGAAAATTATCTATTAAAATTCAACAATCCAAGGGTATGGGTCTTTTCTTACGCAGGAAAACCCGCAAGAGTGCCCTAATTATAAAATATGTTATTTATAAAAGTGCCTTTGTTTATAAAATATAAACCCTTACTGTATGCACTTAATAACGGCAAAGGATAATATCAACATTTATAACTTAACAGCAAATTAAACACATTTTATTTCCTTGAATTAAAAAGCAATAAAAAAAAACTAGAGGAAAACCTACAGAGAATTGTAGTAAGACGCTAAACATTTATAAGCACGCGCACGCAAAAATAAAACAAATCTGTCAGGTAAATGAATAATTTAAAACACTGGATGATCATTTCTAATTGTAACTTTAAAAAAGAGTAATATTGCAGGTTAAGAATATCTTTAACAGGAATCATTCAATTTAATACTTAACCTTCTAAAATGTCCACCTTCATTCGGAATATTTATTTCATAACTTACACAAACCGGTAGTTCTCCAGTTGGACGAACTATAACACACTATACGATTTAAAAATAATCAGAATTTTATCACGTAAATAGAACAAAACAGAATGAAATACTAAATATAAACAAACACAAGGTACCCGGCCATTGAGCTGTCGTTTTATAAATAAAAACTACCATTAAATTTTCATTACCAAATATTTTACTTGAAATATTCATCATAGAATTAATTAACAAGCGGTGCGTGCAGTTATACATTTTATTGAATATTAATTCTAAAATTGAATATTCAATTACATTACACATAATCAAATTTACGTAATTGCTATTACGTTTAACGGATAGCAGAATAATTTTGAATTTTTAGTAGCGGATCAGATATATTATAAAAATAAAACGAATGTTAACCCTAATTCTAGTACACGATTGTACGTAAAGCAAACAAATGAACGGAAAAAGGAAAACCATCGGTTTAACAACCGGCAACATTTTAATTACGGGTAACAGTAAACCGCTGTGTAACAGCGTTCGTTGTAGTAGATATTTATCAGTAATACTAAGAAATGTAGAACAAAAATAAAATGTGCAGGTGCTATGATCTGTAATAAAGTGCATCTTTCTTCTTCAGAGGATACGGGGCAAATAGGGTGAAAGCCTATTGGCTGGCTGACGGTGACCTCTTTTTAGGTTATATCCCACTACACTAGGTCAGGGGCCCGCGTGTCCTCCGATACACAGAGTCCGCTGTCTGCCCCCATTCCACCACCTCTCAGCCCCCGCAGATCATCGGTCGGTGCCGTGAGTGTGCGTGCACATTACATTGTGCTACTATATGAAACAAAGTAACGACCGACGGTTCCGGTATTTTACAAGAAGATACAACAAAATCAGTTTTACCGCATGTACTGGAAACTGCTGTACAATAAACAAAATCATCGCGTTAAAAAACGTCCGTATAATTAAATTCATAAGAAAACAAAATTCATTTAATATTTACCTTTTAAAATATACATTAATAACAAAAACATTACCGGTATTTAAGATTAATAAAATAATGTTTCACACGTACGATATACGGATATATATTTAATCTGTAAAAAACCGTTTCAAATTTAGAATAATTAATGTTTTTATGGTTAACAAATCATATTTTTCCTCAATAAATCAGTAGATCAAAAAACGGATTCAACTTAACAGGTCTCAACGTAGACCCTGACGGAACTGAGATTACCAACTGAACTGAGGATTTAATTAAAATTATTACTTTATTTTATACTAAACAGTAATTATTATTAAGCTATTAAAATATCCCGTAAACAAAAATCACGTGCAAAATGTAACTTAAAGTACAATACTTCGATAAGATGGCAAATACACATAAGAATGGCAAACAAATCTGCGCTGAATTACAGAATTGAATAACAGAATTTAGTCTATTTACCATTCACAAAAAAAAAAAATACAAAAAAAGAAGACCGATTAGTCGTTATTTTGTTTCCTTTTGACAAAGTATCAAATCATTCTCATCTAAAAAAAACCTTTGATACATAAAGTTATACGTCAAGAAAGCATTACAATAATAAAAAAAAAAAAAACAAGTTTCTACTAACTCACCACTGTGACTCATTGCATAAGCGCGTATAAAAAATACACCACTACACAGTCAACACAATGTCACATTTTTCGACCTTAAATTGAGTGTAACTCAAGAACGACTCAACCAATATTCATCAAATCATCACATGCACAACTTCAGATACACTACAACAGCATATATAAATTTCAATGAAATTGATCACATAGGTTTGGAGATTTCTAAGCCACAAAATTTTACATATATATAAAAGGAAATTCGATTTTAAGTGAATGCTATTTTCGTACCCTCATACCTCAAAACATAAAGGAAATTAATTTGTATCACACACACCCACTATACGACCAAAGTAATACCGTATTTTTCTTCAAAAAGTCGGTAAAAAATATACATATATAATACAGAATTTACCATCAGAGAAACAGAGCACATCAAATGATAAAATTTTATACTTCAATTCATACAAATAAAGAACTATACTAAACAGTTATTAAAATGAATATGAAAAAAAAACGACCTGTTAAAAAAAAATGTATTAATAACGTAAAAACAGATGCCATTTCGATAGTTAAGTAATCATTATAAGTTGAAAGTGAGAAAATAATATAATTGTAAAAAAAATATATAAATGAAGAAATAAAGATAATAAATAAATTAACAATATTTACGGAAAACTAGTAAACATGTAGTTAATAGTAAATGAAAAATACAGGCCACTGTTGTTATAAGCAATCCCAGTCGAAAGTGTAAAGTTAAAATAAAATCATTTTAACCATTGAAACCAATAGGTTAGATTACCCAGTGTTATAAGTACTCGTTCATTTTGTGGTAATTTTTATAATTAATCAATTAATTTTTGCATGTATACTGTTTCGAAGTTCTACAATGTTGTTTAACAATCGAAATGTCATTCATAAATTTTTGTAAGCGGTTTTGAGCGATTTCGTTTTCCACATTATTTCATGTGTGCAAAACATGCGTAAATTCCACGAATTTTAATAGAAGCGAGAAAGATCCCAAAGAAACATACAGATTAAAGAAAAAAATCACAGTATTATGCAAAACTTAGTAAACGTTAGAAATAATATAACGAAAATTTTCATTCGATTTGGTAACAGCTGATTACACTATTTGGAAGATAAATTCATTTAAGCCCAGCCAGAAATACAACTGATTCCTTAATCTGATAAAATTCACTTGATTCATCTTATACTGAGATTTATTTTTATAACTTGCAGCAAAATGTCTGTCAAAAATCAACAGTCATGAACAAATCGGCAAATGGATATTTTCTACGTTTCAACGAACAATCCTGAGAAAATCTTTAAAAATGCAATTATTAAAATAATTCTATTATATTACTTTCCTGTCCAGATAGCGCTAAAGTCCAATAAGGGCGAGTACTGTAATCCGTCCAATTTGGGCTTATGCGATTTTTACCGGATCTTGTCGTTTTGACAACTAAAAAAAAAACCGGATGGACATTTTCTGGATGTTAATGTTCGTATGTACGCGCGCGTGCGCGTGTGTATGTGTATTCGGTGTTGGCTTCTAAATTACCTTATATCTCTAGACCTATTGGACCGATTTTGACCAAACTTGGTCAGATTACTTCTATATATGGGACATTGATGACGTTAAATTTTCAACTTAAAAGGTCGAGGGGGATGAGGCTGTAGAGCAACGTCACCCTTAGTATCTTGATATTTCGCCTAATTAACGTCATATTTTTTTTACGTACATTTGTTAATTAAAAAAATAACAATATCTGCAATTTTTTTTTTTTTTAAATCGCACCCACACCCCAAAAAATGTTCTAAACTACTGCTACGTTGTGACGTCACAGGTGAGCTGTAGAATTAAAGAAATGAATAATTTTAAATTGTAAAAAAGTAACGCAGTCTGGCTGGTTCTCGAACTCGATCGCCCGGTTGACTCGGTACCTGGTGCGTTACGCCTCTCGGTTACACCAGTCTGCCGACCGTACAAGCGAAATTTGTTATATGTAAGTTGTGAAATTATATTAGTTTAGTTAGTGCCGACCGTTGCCGCTAGTACCGCCACAATCGCGCGAAATACGGTATGCGCCCGCGCTTTATTTAGAATCATTGAATTAAATAAACGAAAAAATATTATATTTAAATAAAATGATAAATACTTTAAGTTGAATGTATATGTGACTGTAAGCCGTGCATCAAAAACAACCCATAGTTGTAGGACCTTCCCGGAACTAGACTTTAGCCGCGTGACGGGATTCTAAAAACTGTGTTGTCGCTTTTTTTTCGGGAAAGGGATAACGTTGTTAACCGAGCATGAAATGTAGACTCATCACTGAAAGAAGATCTGAAATCATTTTCCCTGTCACTGAGGAAATATCAATCTACAAGCTTCCTCTGGCGTAAATTAAATAAAAGGGGAGGAACACCCTTTAATATTACGGAAAAATTGATAAAACTGTTAAGAACAAACCAACCGGTAATGTAAAACCACTGGAGTAGGTAATCAGGATCATCTTAAGATGACAAGAACAAAGAACAAGAAGCTTTGGTAAAGCAAAAATTATAAAGACAAATAATAGTTAATACAGTAATTACCTGTTATCAGTTAACAACCCAATTAAAACGCATGACTTCAGAAAGACGTCATACTGTACTCGGTAATTCACTACTAATTTCTACTCGGTAATTCACTAGCTTCTTATGAATCCGCAATAATAATTACGTAAATTATAATTATAATTTTTTTTAAGTAAAGTTTAATATAAGCAAACAAAATCGAAAGCTTTCGAACGGAAAAATTCAAAAGCTCATACACAGGCACGTAACATATAAGATTTATCAATTGGCATCATAATAATTACGTAATAAATAATTTAAATCTTATGACAATAATAAACAACCAAGTTATGCTATTTTTGATACTAAATATTAAAATTGTACAAGGAAAGAAATAACTGAAAAAAACCTGGTGTGTCGTGACTAGCTAATTTACTTACACAACATGAAATAACAGAAAAGAAATTCTATATATAACAAAAATATAAAAAAAAATAGATATAAAAAATATCCAGTTATAAAAAAATACTTATAAGCGGTCGTTCAAACATTTTCAACACGCACGTTAGTAAAAAATAAACATACATACACACATAATTTTACCTTTTCGGGCACGTATAACATGAAAACCACGGAAAAAATATAAATCGTACCTCACTTTATTAATATTTATTATTTCCATTTTACCTTCGACAAAATTGCTTTTCTTTTTCAGAAAAACTTTACAAAAAAAGAACATATCATCCAACTTTAGCACCAGCCCAATTATTTTGGAGAAATATTTTCAAAGCCATTCAACGTAAACTGGCTTTAATTTTCAAATACATACAATCGATAGTAAATTAGAGCTTGCACTAACTTACAAAAGGATGTACGCTCAATTACGTATCATCAGCTGATTTACCAGTTCGACTAATCCTAAGTCATATTGTTATTCAAAATGACAAAAACTGAAATGTTAGTTACGTTCCTTTGAACATTACTTTCCAATTTACAATGCAATAAAATATCTTTGATACTTATATGTTTACTGATATAATGTTTTTTTGTTTTTTTTTTCTTAATAAAACCGTCATTAAAACGATATCATATATTTTCTACTCTATAATTTAGTTATTATTAAATAGTGTCCATATGCCAATAACCAGGTAACATATTTTAATATCAGTAACGAGTTACATGCACATATATTTTACCTTGTAATAGTTGTATGAACTTATCGATATTATTCATATAACTACGCGATGTTACAGAATTAAAAGGAATGTCGCCGTACCAGTTATTTCTTAATAAGCAATAAATGTAAATAATTTTATACGAAATCCATTTTATGTAATTAAAAACAAGCATACCTTTAGAATGAATTATAGAAAGAACCACGTTACTACTTAGTACGAGTAAACAATCCAAGCTTCCTGCTACTGGCTAGAATTTCTTTAGCTCAAACCCATCCAGATATATTTGTTGTAAAACAAAAAAATAATTTATTTTTAAGTTACAAATAGATGACATTTTATAATTAAGATATTCACTAAAAAAGTACTGTTTAAAAATAATTTAACAGATGTCATTAATTTTTAATCATTTTACTTAATTTTTAGCGCTAAAAATTGCTTAAATATTTCGTCGTTAGTTTCAAAATATTTTAACGCACTCTTAATTTCTTTTTTAAATGGATTATATGTTAAATAAATAGTATTGTTGAAGTTCTCCGATTCAAAACAAATCTGACGATTAGTTGTCAGTATTTTACATTTTTCCCTTTACGTTTAAGTTCATTAATTATATGATACATTATTTATATAACTAGCATCGTTTATTCCAGTTTTATTAACTGTATGATCTAATTGCTACGATGGAGTTGTTTTATTTTAATGGAAAAACTTATCATTAATTAAATTTTAATTATGTCACTTTCTCTTTTCTTAATGCGCGCACACACACACACACACACGCGCGCGCGCGCGCAGAGAGAGAGAGAAAGGGTGAGAGTGAGAGGGGGGAAGTAAGACGACGTTTCTCCCGGGACTTTCAAAACCTATTCTACTCGTGAAAATTATGGAAAAAGTACGTATAAAAATATATGTGGAAATGTTTCATTTGGAAATTATGGCTAGTGAAAAGATTTCGCTCGTATTTCAGCTATCCTGGTGAAATGAAATCGTACTGAAATTTTTAGAACTTTAATTAAGGGTCAGAATTAGAGATTTCTTATGAGTTTTGACCTGAAAAATCGTATGAAATATGTCGTAGAATCGTAATTGCAGTAGTTCTTGAGAAATCTGGGGTTAACACCAACAAATTGGAGAAAAAACTCTGTTTTTATGTTTGACGTACAATAACGTTGTTCAATGGGTAGTAACACATAACACTTTTAAACAAAACTTGTAGAGAATTTAATTCTGAACAGTGTGGTGTAACGAAAGTTGAATAAAACAAAGAAAAGTTAGAAAAATTCGAATTTTATTTAGACAGTACACTAAACCAAAGTGCATTAATGTACCAATTTATAATAAATTATCAAAAATGAGTCTTCCATTTTCAACACATTTCTTGGCACGCTTCTCTACTACTTTTGTTTCGCATATTAGTTCTTCAGGGTTGTCCTTAAGTTGCTCAGCCGTATCCGTAATGCGGACAATTAATTCCTCACGAGAATGTATTTTTATTTTGTATACAATATTTTTCATCAATTTGCAGACGCAAAACTGTAAAGATGTTACATCAGGCGATCTTGGTGGCAAGGAATGTTGACCTTCACGACCGATCCATTTCTCAGAGAAATGACGATTTAAGTGAGAATAAACGGCACAAGGGAAGTGGAGAGGCGCGCCATCGTGCTGGAAGTACACTTGCATCTCAGCGCTAGAGGAATATCTTCAAGCAGCTGCGGCAATTCTTCCTGAAGAAAGTGCAAGCAACTATACTTCGGCATTTAAGTGGCCAGATAATATAAACGGCCCAAACTGCTGATTTTGAAGAAGGCTGATAAATTGATTTTAAATCTATGTTGAAAATTGCCTTCCAACGTTTCATGAGAATTTACTTCTGCTCATATATGCTCAATGCATAAGTTGTTGACGCCATTAAAGTGAAATTTACGTCGTCGGTAAACAGAACATACTTGTAGAGTTGTCGATTTGTATTCCACCAGCTGCAGAACTCCGAACAAAGCGGACCGTCTCCTGGGTGTTCATGTTGAACTAGCTGTTTGTGATAAAGATAAAACTTATTTTGTTTAAATAGCCTCCAAAAAATCGAATGCGAAACTCCGATCCGCTTAAAAAGACGTCGTGTACTGACGCCTGGACTACGCGGAACTGCATCGGTAATAATTTCATCAATAACAGCGTCGTGTTGAACACATCGTTCGTAGCTGGCACAAATATTAGGTAGTGTACCTGTTTCTCGAAGATTGCGAGAAGTCGCACTGATTGTTTTGGGATCTGGAATGCTGCGACTCTGAAAACTTATTTCACGTTCTACAGTAGCATTACCATTAGACACACCAAAAACCAATTTTATATTAGCGTACTATTCTGTTGTAAACATATACAGAATTATTTCAATGGCAAACCGATCATGTTCAAACTAAAATTCATAGAAAACCTTCACTAACGACAGCACAGTTCACAGCATTCGATATACTCAATGTGCCTTATAGAATGATTTAAACACAAATACAATATTGCGCATTGTTGATCAGCTATTTTGTTATTTTACTGCCAACATTGAAAAAATAATTTTTCAAATAACTTTTATTTATGTCATTAATATAAATATTATTATCTAAGTAATCTTTATTTATTTATTTTTATTTTACAATTGTTGTGTAATTTCCAGATTTTAAAATTTTTTTAACAGTAAATTTTGTTCTTACTGTACTGTTTTTTTACAACTTTTGTTTGTTTTATTTAACTTGTCTTATACCATTTTGTTCACAATTAAATTCTCTACTAGTTTTGCTTAAACGTTTTATGTGTTTATTATCCATTTAACAAAGTTATTGTACGTCAAACATAAAAAAGGGGTTTTACTCAAATTTATTGGTTTTAACCCTAGATTTCTCAAAATATATTGGAGATACGGTTCTGGGACCTATTTTATACGATTTTTCAAATTAAAAACCATAAGAAATCACTAATTCTGCCTCTTAATTAATGTTCTAAAAATTTCAGTAAGACCTCATTTCACAGGGGTAGCTGAAATCCGAGCGAAATCTTTCACTAGCCATAACTTGCAAACGAAGCGATTTTAAAGTTCCGGAAGAACTTTGTAATGTATCATATATATATATATATATATATATCCCTAGCACAAAAATGTTTATTTACATCGAAAATTAACATATGCGCAAAATATATGGTAAAATACTTGGAGAACCACATTCATTAAAAAGTAAGGTTTAAAACATGGTAATCGATTCAGTAATTCATAGAATTAAGACTAATGATAGAATTTTTTATTATTTCAACCAGCATTTTTTAATATAAATATTGCTGTGCATTATCTATTTACACAAAAAGTAAAAATAATTTACTACAGTCAAAACATGGGTCGTGAGAAGGCGACAGCGACACTATTATTAATAGGAAACCTATAGTGGCATTGCTCCTGTCCGACGTAAACCAATCTTGTTTATACTTACGTTAACTGATCCGATTTTAACTACTGTCAGACTGTTACAAAGAAAAAACGATAACGTTATTATTTTTAATTCCTTGTACGAAATAAAGGAAGTAATGTAATCGCGAAAAAGTTAGGTTTTAGATTTCAACGGAAATATCCATTTTGACCATCCGCGAATCCATTTTGACTATTTTCGGCGTGACGTCTGTACGAACTCGCATAACTCAAAAACGATTGGCCGTAGGATATTGATATTTTGGATTTAGGACTATTGTAACATTTCCCCTTTTGATTGCAATCGACTGAACCAGAAGTGTTCAAAAAAGTTCAAAATCAAAAAAAAAATTGGATTTTGGACTTTTTCTTAACTGCAGTAAAAGTCCTCGTTGAGAGTTTTCAACGATACATCATAAGTGGTGCTTATTTTCATTGGATCCACAGTTATAGGCAAATAAAATTTTAATTCATGAAATATTAGGATTTTGGGGACAGTACATGGTTCGAATCAGACTTCATCTCCTTTTTTTAAGTTTTTTTTTTTTTTTTTAATTTATATATATTGATTTATTAATAATTATTAATCCGTGATTATTAAAAAAATTACCATAAATAATAATTCAATAATAACAATAAAAAAAATATATGAAAAAAAGTCAGAATTTATTAGTGAAATAAAATTTTATGTGCTTTTAAAAATATGTTTATGTAATTTAATAAGAATTATTAAATGCTCAAGCATTATGTATATGTAATAGATTTGGTGAAACATCTGATTATTTAATATTAATTAAAAATTATAATTTAGAATTGTATTATTTTTGGATTTCCTATTTTAATTTCCGTTTAATTTTATTTAATTCTGAAATTTCTTTTTAATTTTATTTACATTAAAGTAATCTACAGAGTGTCTGAAAAATAGACCCTCACAAGAACATATACACTGAGGCATATGTGCCCGATTTTTGATAAATTCCAAAAAAATTCTTATCTTTTAGTTCATTACTCCTGTGATATTGTCACAATATTCTCCCTAAGTCGCAGTTATCATCATTTCAGTTATTTGTTGCCAATCATTTAATCGCTCTTTGGTTTGATATAATTCTTCTGATCTTAATTTGTGTACACGTTCTCTAGTTTCAGCAACTGTGTAACTGTCCACATTATTAAAGAATTGGATGATCGCATCTCACTTTCAAATGAAATAAATTTAAATGAAGTGCAGTAAAAAATGTGTTATGTAATTTAATAGCCGTGCAAGGAAGTCATGTGGTGTACACATCAGATTTTTTAGTATCTATTTATGATTCTATTAATACAGATAATTTAGCAAAATAAATACTTCCTATAGCAGAAGCGAGTAATTTTTTTTAAGTTAAATACCTTTACGTTCATGTTACGTGTACATTTCGTCAATTCACAAAGAGTTTCTAAATAACATCTTAGACAATAGTTGGTCAGCATGCATAGAAAAGCACAAAGTACTAATGAAATGTAACAAAAGATCTGCTACAATCAAATTTTCATGATATAAATTACACTTGAATCCAAATCGTATGATAGCACCCTCTCAGTTTTAGACGTTATGAAAATCTAAGTATGTGTCTTCCTCTAAGTTTTGCAGTTACTTTGTAAATATAGGTACCGTATTTACTCACGTAATTCAAGCACTTTTTGACCAACATTTTTTATCTAAAAGTAGGTGCGTGATTTATGCGAGGAAACGATTTTACAAAAGGTTTATATAAAAATAGAATGCTATTATCAATGAGAAAATGATTTTTATTTAACTGAATATTTTAAAAATAATACTGATTAAAAATTCAGGTTCGTGAATTACGCGAGTAAATACGGTAATTAATATTATATAAACTCCCAAAATAAAGGTCAATTACTTTACGAGACATAAACAAAAAGCAAAGATTGGTCTATAATATACAAGAGTGTTAAATTTATAAACGGTTCGCCTCAATTTGGTAAGACAGTTTTTTTATAACTTCCGTGTGAAGTTCGTAATCAAATAATTTTGTTTATTGTAAAATATTGATTCGTTGGGTGTGATCAAAGGGCTTTTTTTGGAAAATCGAAATATCTTGGTGTTAAAAACTCAGCAAATCCTTTAATTCTAATAAAGATGGAAAACATAACAATCAGTTAAACAATTTTTTATAAAAAATATGATTATCTAGTAACTAATTTGATTTAGAGACTAAATTAAAACAGATTTTAACCGAGTTTTTCCGCTCATCTAATTTAACTTTTCTAGATGTATTTTAATACTTTCATGAAACCGGGACTCATTACGTGAAACACTCAGAACAATATTCTAATGAAATGTCATGATGTGGCCATTACGAATTTCATATAACCCAGTGAAAATTTCAATACAATAATTTTCAGCATTGGGTAAATATCGAACAATTAAGTAGAGAAAAGCGACTAATCTGGAATAATATCAACATATGTAAGATAATCATCTCAACAAGGATATTTAGACCTACCACTTTGTTCTTTCATAACGTACAAAGTATAGTAAACTGAAATCTGTTACGATATTAACAAAAAATGCTAAAAGAACTATTTAAATATTTTATATAAAGAAACTACAGAAATCAGTGGTCATCTACATATATCATTTAGCAAGACGGGTTAAACTAAAAGTTTATAAATATTAGATCCTCCCGAAGGTTAATTTGAACTTCAATAAATGTAATTTAAAGCTGTTATAAAAAAAACCTACAAAGTACTAGAAGATTGTAATAAATTACGATTAGAGTTGACAGCTAGTTCTATTTCAGCGTTTACTACAGTATATTACAAAAAAAAAAAGAGCGTAAAGGGACAAAAGCAACAAATACTCGTTAAATATTTCAGTAAATAAATAGACGCGTTATAGATTTCCAAACGCAAATCTTCGTAGTATAAACATGCTATCTAGAGTAATTTTACAGACGCGTGATAATATGAACGAGAAAAGCGTGCGCACGCAAGCAACAACGAAATAGTGCCGTGCGATCAATCAGGCAGTGAGCGCGTGGGCAGCGTAGATGATAGAGTGGAGGCGTATGACGTCAGATAAAGATACTCCCACTCTTCTGTTTCTCTTATGCTTGTGTTCGCTGTTCGTTATTATGACCTTCCCTAAACAAAGTTACGTCAAAACGTAAGCTCTGTAGGCGGATTTTCCGCTTTAATGTAAAACCCAACGAGAGACTGTATTTTTCATCGACTTCCAAATTTGTATGTGAATTTACCGATAACCTATTTGTAAATATAGACCACGGCAATTAATATGTCCAATATATAGCCGATTGATAAACATCAAACGGCGCATTAATTTCTTCAATGAATCACTCACTTAAACGATCTGACTACAACGGTACAGAACACATAATTTATAATGATGAATGTAAAATAAATTCCATCAAAAACTTCCTTTTTCTGTTTAGTTACTGTTTATAAGTTTTGGGAACAGATCAATGTGTCGGTATTGTGTAGACATGATGTCACTAGATAAAGTATCGCATTACTATTAATTGACCTCAAATTGAGGTTATATGTTGTCTGTTGTCGACCTTAAATTGAGCGTAACTGAAGAACGATTCAATCAATCATCAAATTTTCACATACTCAATTTCAGATATACTACTACAGGACATCTAAATTTCATTGAAACTGATTTAGTAGTTTTGCAGATTTTCAAGCTATAAATTATATGCATAGGCGTATATATCCACACTCGTATATACAGCTTATATCACGAAGAGGTACACGCTTTTGATTTAGTATCACTCGCCCATTCCCCAACCGATTCTATTGTTACTTTACAAACCTTTTAATGAAGGTTCTAAAAATGTTCTGTGATAATTTCAACCTTCTAGGATTTGTAGATACAAATGACAGCTTTCAAATAAAAACATCAATTACAGATAAACCACATTTTATCTTCATTCAAAATAGCTGGTAAAAATGATTAAAAATAGATGATGTATTGTTAAACAGCTGTTCAAATTGAATAAAACATGATAATAATTAGTCATAACCATGAATAATTATCTAACTGTGTTTAGTTAATCTATTTCTTATTTTCATCTGTTTTTAATCATTTTTATCAGCTATTCTGAATGAAGAAAAAATGTGGTTTATCTGTAATTGATGTTTTTATTTGAAAACCGCCATTTTGTCTTTACAAGTCCTAGAAGGCTGGAATTTTTGCAGAACATTTTTAGAACCTTCATTAAAAGTCTGTAAAGTTTCCATAGAATCGTTGGGGGAACGGACTAGTGATATTAAATCAAATGCGTATACCTCTTCGTGTGGTGTTGGGCTGGCTATACATTTTCGGATTCTACTTGTAAAAAACTAAACAAAAATTATTCTTAGGAAAAATGGCGATTTCTCCTTCGTTTTCCCCATGCCGACATTTTGTTATTTATATATAAAAATTTATATTTCAAGTTCGGATAGACGAATCATATTAATGTTTGGTAAGCGCCTTGGTAATAAAGTTTTAAAATTAGAAAAAAATCAGGAATTAAATACTTTCGCAAATTACAAAATGGCGGCCATATTTATTTTTCAATCTGTGATATCTCCGTAAATATTAGTTGTATCAAAATTAATGTTATAACTAAAATATTAAGCTTTTTATTTTGAACAAAATGACATTTTTTTTTTTAAATCGGTTAACAAATAGCCGAGTTATGGCATAAAATTTGATGTAATATTGTTTCTGTTTTCATATCCTCCACTTTATGCTCAATTCAATTAAACATTAATTATTTTTATTTATTTTTAATTCTAGTATTGTAAATTAGTATCAAATTAAGTAATAATTTTTTAACAATAGACCTCATAATTAAAAAAATAAAACAACTATCTGTGATAATCTTACGTTAATTACTGTAGAACAATAGGTGTTAAACAATTAACAGTTAACAACTGTCAAAAGTTATCAGAGATGTTCAAAGTGTCCACTATTAGAAATTACACAAGTCTCCAGTCTTTTTCAGAGAGATTGTCTTAACCGTTCAAAAATTCCGGGAGTATTCCTAATTTCTTGAAATTCATTTTGGATCCATTGTTGAAGATCCTTAATGTTGAGTTGAATAAACAATAATATGTTTCAAATGGCCCCACAGGTAGAAGTCAAGAGGGTTTAAGTCAGGTGAGCGAGCAGACCAGCGCACTCCATTTTTCATTGAAAGTTTCATGCAGAAAATCTGATACAAACTGACTGAAATGTGCTGGAGCTCCATCGTGGTGAACCACATATTTCCTTTTAATTGTAAAGGTAGGTCTTCCAAAAAATGTGGAAGATTTTCGGTTAAATGATTAAGATAATTTTCTCCATTTAAATGATTTTGTAGAATGACAGGATCCAAAATATAGTCATTAAAAATACCTGCTCATATGTTCAGGGAAAATCTTTGTTGATGGCTACTTTGGAAGGTACCATGAGGATTCATGTCGCTCCAGATACGCTGGTTGTGATAGTATTGAACACCATTGCTGTTGAAGGAAGCTTCATTTTTACATTGTTAACATGATCAACAGTAATAGTCGGTGTGTAAAATTATTCAAAAGTAAAAATTAATATCAATTGCTTTATTATTATTTAATATTAAATGTTATTGTGAAAAAATTATTACTTAATTTGATACTAATTTACAATACTAGAATTAACAATAAATAAAAATAATTAATAGTTAATCGAATTGAACGTAAAGTGGAGGATATGAAAACAGAAACAAAATTACATCAATTTTCTGCCATAACTCGACTATTTGTTAATTGATTTAAAAAAATAAAATGTAATTTTGTTCAAAATAAAAGGCTTAATATTTTAGTTATAACATTAATTTTGATACAACTAATATTTACGGAGATATAACGGATTGAAAAATAAATATAGCCGCCATTTTGTAATTTGGGAAGGTATTTAATCCTGATTTTTTTCTAATTTTAAAACTTTATTACCAAGACGCTTACCAAATGTTAATGTGATTCGTCTATCCGAACTTGAGATATAAATTTTTATATAAAAATAACAAAATGGCGGACATTAGGAGAACGAAGGAGAAATTGTCATTTTTCCTAAGGATAATTTTTGTTTAGTTTTACAAGTAGAATCCGAAAAAGTATAGCCAGCCCACCATTTTATAAACACTCACTCTCTCTCTCTCTCTCTCTCTCTCTCTGTGTGTGTGTGTGTGTGTATATATATATATATATATATATATATATATATATATATATATATATATATATATAAATAAGGATATTATATTTTAAGTTAATGGTATTTTAGTACTTCTCTTACCTCGAAATGTAAAGAAATTCAATCCCGCCATGCGATCGAGGGTAATACCGTACTTTTCTTCTAAAAGTCGGAAAAAATACATTATAATATGACTAGGTCAACAAGAAGTACCATAAGTAATTATAACAGGATCAAACTGTCTAAACAAATTTCTCACTCCTTACATTTGAAATTTTACGATAAAAAAAAATTAAAAAAAAGAAGAGAGAAAATCTCTCTAGGAAATAATTTTAGCACCACTATATTTTAATCTGATAATAAAGTATCCAAATTTAACACTTAAAAAATTAATTTCGTGAATCCAATTATATAATACTCGTGTTTACCCAGGTATCATTCAACTAAATAACACAAATAAAATTATCATTCTAGACTTTTAATCTTTGAATTGGATATACATTTAATAATTGTATTTAAGGCGATAAAAATAATAGTACAAATAGAAATTACATAATGAAAAAACCATTACTGAATACTTTAATAGAATAAATATTTCTTATAGTTAAAAACATACAGACAATTTAATCATTTTTCAAACCTTTTTACCAGAGTGATTGAGACTATAGATAAGTATAATTGGTTAAATTATTTCTGAAGTTTGTCCTTGAATTCGAACAGTAATGTTGTATTTCGAATTCTACAATAGAAACGCTCAATGACTGCAAAGGTAACTTCATATACTAATCTAAATATTACTATATACTGTTTGTTACATCTTTTCCAATGAGTTTTAAGGTTAAGTCATTTACATCTTAACAATAATGATAAAAATCGAGGGTGATCGTTTTTTATTTCCCAATATTATTTTTAAATTAAACAAAAGTTCTCTTTGTTTACAACATTTAACCGTCCACTAATTTACGCCGTATAAAATGCATAAAATGTAAATATCCCATTAACTGCTAAATTAGTAATCTTTTCTTATTGTCTTCGTCCGTTTGGCCAATCCCCCCCCCCCCCCACCAATATCAGTCATTTTCCAAGCAATCGCTATAAGAATAAAAAATGGTTACCTTCAAAAATGAAAAATATTATTATTCTTCGTTATATTACTAAGTATGAAGATGTCTATAATAATGAAAAACAACAATCAATTACGTCTGGGATGAATTGATATTTGCAAATATTTCGTACCAATAGAAAATGAGTTGAACAATCCACAATAGCAGCTTTAAGTGCTTATAGTATTGTGTGGTAGGTACTTTGACTTTTCCACAGAAATTAATGTTTCCAATAACGTTCTTCTCAGATAATTAATACTTCATCTCCATTATAATAAAGGTTACTTTTAATTACTAAATATAAATTTTCTTATCCACAAATTATCACCGAAACGTATTTTTATTATTTTTTGTTTAATTTGAAAGTAACCATTCTGACTGAGATAGCTATTACTTGAAAATAAAGCTGATAATTGGAACCATGTTGGTCGAAAAATCTATCTATTATTCTAAAAATAAAAATTCCAACGATTAAAAAATTAATTATTAGACAGTTTTTATTTTGGGGGAGTTATGAAGTCGATTTAGCTTAAAGAATCTGATGTGGACACCACATAACTTCCATGTACACCTATTAAATTATATACACATTTAAAAAAAATTAAAAGCACATAAAATTTTATTTCATTAATAACTTCTGATATTTTTTCTTTTTTTTATTGTTATTATTGAATTATTATTATTTAACGTAAAATTATTTTTACAATAAGAGGTTAATAATTATTAATAAATAAATATATTTAAACTAAAAAAAAAGAATTAAAAAAAAGGACATGAAGTCTGAATCGAACCGAGTGTCTTCTCCTTGTAAGATTCAAATATTTCATTAATTAAACTTTTATTTGGCTATAACTCCGGAACCATTGAAAATAAGTACCACTTATGAAATATCGTTGAATAGCTCTCAATGAGGGCTTATTTTTGCAGTTAAGAAAAAATCCAAAATCCATAAGTTTTTAATTTTGTGCTCTTTTGGACACTTTTGGTTCAGTCGATTGCAATCAAAAGGGGAGGTGCAGAACTACATGTTACAATAGTCGTAAATCCAAAATTTCAACATCCTACGACTAATCGTTTATGAATTATGCGAGGCACATACATACGTACAGACATCACACCGAAACTAGTCAAAATGGATATTTTCGTTGAAATCTGAAAACCGAAATTTTTCGCGATCACAATACGTCCTTTACTTCTTACAAAAAAGTCAAAATAGTAAAAAAGGACTATTTTTCTTTAACTTTTCTTCATAATTTGAAGAAAAATTGTATAGATTAATAGAAACTGATTAAAATGAAACCAAATCCCATTTTACCGTTACTATACAAAAAATTCCAATTGAAAAAAGATTTTTAAATATGCCTTATTAGCTTCCCCGATTAAAAACACTTGCTTGTCCTATTTAGCTTTTTTTTATCTAAATAAGGAGCGTGTATAGTATGTACAATAATCATAATTTTTCATACAGAGTGGTAATTGAAAACGAAAGACTGATTAATTGTTTCACTTCAGTACAGGTGATTTACAATAATTCATCAAAGTTATTCACCGGGACTTTAACTTAGGAGACGCAATAGTTCTTAATAGTCTACTTATGTAACCTATTGTATTAAAACATTTTATGTTAAAAAAAAATTATAATTTTATGAAAGGTACGTAATATGCTGAAATTTAACAATTATTATCATCAATTGTACTAGTATATTATATTTTCCGGTTATTCTAAATTAAATCGTAGCCGATAATTTACATTTCACATTAAAAATTAAAAAATAAGAATCCCTTTCGGCACGCCGAAAAGCGGAGGCAGATTTCACCGGTGCTAAGTAGGGGATAAAAAATATTTCCACCTTAAAGTTAAGAAAAACTTCAAATCAACTCAATACGACAATGGTTGCATGTGAAAAAATATTTCACATGTTTAGCATACGACAAGCCCCATCTTCTTACAATTTGAGCAACATTTTTGTCATCCCTTGCCGTAATGGTTGGTCATATCAAAAAGAGTTTCGCACAAAAATATTAGGTAATGTTTAGAGGACAAACGACCACTTTAAACCGATTCGATACTGTGCCTATTAAGGGAGGTATGATTTTTTTTGTCTTCGAAACCCCATTTTTACCATCCCCTGAGCCAGTGGTTGGTGATATCAAAAAACTTTACTTAGATAAGTTTTAGGCCCTTATCCAAAAAATAGTAGGAACTTAAACGAATTCGATATTTTACTTAATAAGAAAGTTATAGCGATATTTTGTTGTTTTTTTTTTCGAAAAAGCCCTCCCATGATCCAATTTTACCCATTAACGAACTGGACCGAGATTTTGGGTCGTTATATTTTATGTATCAATTTGAAACTGATGGCACAAAATTACGGCAGTTATCGTATCCATAAGAATGTGAAATATATATAAACTTTTGAACTGACGGTGATTTTGTGGTCTGGTGGATGTGAAACGCGAACATATGTCGAAATTTTCCGGAAGTCGAATCATGGTACCCATTACAATAGGTAGCTTTCTTATGAAATCTATCTAATAAATATTTGTCTCGTACGCGGCCTACCCGGTAAAATCTGTTTACTATTATATAGTTTAGTCTAGTTATTAAATGATGTACGGAACTCAAATAAAGTTCAAGGTTACGGCATGAACAACAACTAGTTACATACTATCTTATCATTAATTGTGTCTTTATCTATGATGAATAATTTCAGTCTATCTACAATGAATAATTTTTTGTCATATTCTCCGGCTTCCATTTTCACAGCAGCTCTTTTATAGCCTTTCTTTGTCCTATAGGTTTAAAAAAGACAGTACGAAATACAACTAACTATTTGCAGGTAAATTTTATAAAAATCATTAAATGCCAGGAAAAACAGTTGATTTTTTTATCAAACAAGGGGGTTCTTTATTTCGAGAATGACTGATAAAAAACGACGCACAACGTAATGAAGGTCTGTGTGGCCGACTTAAATTAAGGATTACGGTCGTACATGGTACAACACAAATCTACTTTCTTCTTACTTGAAAAAAAGAATGTAGGTCCAAAATCAAAATACTGGAATTTTTTTAAAAACTTTTCTTCGTGTTAGAGTAATTTTTATGGAAAAGATCTCGATTTAAATATTATAAGTATTTAATTTTTACATAAATGCTTTTTTATAATTAAAAATTAACAACAAATTCAAAAGAAAAAATGAATGAAAATACATAAAAATTATAAATCAATATTCATGCTAAATATCTAGGTAGAATACATAAAGCAAAACTATATATAGTCGGCACACCGCACACGAGATAAATCCGTAACTTAAAAAATTACGGAAAATACTGGATGATTTTTATGTTTCTTTTGTCTTTATATAGAATAAATATAAATAATAATAATAATTAAACTACCAGTAAAACAATACACTACTAATGAAGTTCTTCGATTGAATTAAGTGCAAAAATATGAATCGTAACGTAATGTAGTGCAATAAAAACGTACGGAACATTAAAAGTTAAAAATAAACAATTATCCAGTTACGTAATTGATTTCAGTTCAAGAATCAGTATTATACATACTAACTTTTTTAATTTCTGAATGTTAACCTGCACGCACGCGGACACACATATGCACAACACAAACCACATAATAATTAGAAATTGATCTGCATTTCAAAAAAATTGTTACAAGTTACAATTGCCTGTAAATTTTTAATTTTTATTTTATTATTCCATCTCGGACATGATCCTGCACGTAATTTAAACTAAGAAGATGATATGATGAATGAAACGACAAATTAAAAAAAAATCCGGATTTTTACCGGGAATCGAATCCAAGATCCTACGATTTATTAAACTACGAAGGCCCTTTTCAATCGTGTTATCGGAGAGCCTGTTATGTTTGGTTACTGTACTACTTCCTCTGTTAAAAGTAAACTTGCAGTTACCTTAAAAGAATTTTTTTAATTTCAAACACCACTCCATCCCCATAATAATAATAATAGTTATTTTTATACAAATGCCTAATAGTTATCTTTATTTTGTTTTGTGTGTTTCACATAGGTTAGTGAAATTACTATAAAGTACAAGTAGTTTTTATAAAGTTTTTTTAAGAAAAATTTCTATAATGTAATGAATGATAACACAAAAGTAAACGAGGAATAAAATAAGACCATTCTAATATTTTAATGTAGTTATTAGGTAAGTTATTCAGATTTAAACTCATTGGCAATTGTACAAAGCGACTTAAACAAATTGCTCGCGCCAAGTTATTGGAAATTGAAAAAAGACTACCAACTTAACAAAAAGAAAAGATTTACGCTTTCTTAAACATAGTTTAATTTTTACGAGTACATAAAACATTAATAATATTATAATACAACCTATTCATAGAAAAAGAAACAAAGATTTTAAGAGATTAATTATTCAAAATGCATAGTACAGAGTGTACAAAAAAGAATATCGTGGTTAAAAAGCTATTTAATCTCTGACTTACAGTAATGAATCATAAATAAATGAATGAGTAACTGGTACAGTATTTCCCCACAAGCTTTCGATGTGAGCAGATTTTCGTCACGTGGAACACATCCAACCGATACGAGAGTTCGTCCCATACCTTAACCGGCATGTTTGGAATAATGAAAGCGACATCTCCTTCAATCGGGTAGAGCAGCAAGAAGCGGATGCACATACAAAAGATCCTTTATAAAACCCAAAGGAAAAAAATCACATGGGGTCAGACCGAATGATCTTGGAGGTCACCGCAAACAAGCTCTGTCATTGGATCCGTGCCGACAGATAAAGCGGTTCGGGAAAATGTCATTCAACCGATCCCGAACAGAGTTATGTCGGTGAGAAGGCACCATCTTTCTGCCAAATACAATTTTTGGTTCACCTTGCAATTGATGAAGAATCGTGTACGCAACATAATCATATAAGCAACTCCTCTACGTTCACTTAAGCGAAAAAGAATGCCCCAAAAACTTGTAGGGATACTGCACAGAAAACATTTAATTTTGGTCAATCCCTTTCGCATTGTAAGAGTTTATGGGGATTTTCTGACCTCCAGATACGGACATTATGTGTGTTAATTTTTTTTCAGTAACATGAAATGTAGACTCATTATCAAACACAATTTGATCAAGAAAGTCATCATCAACATTTCAAGTCGTCATGCAACATTTCGATCGTCACGTTGGCACGCACAGCGTAATCGGTAGGATTAAAAAGCAACTGCTGTAAATGGAATGGACGCGTATGTTACCGTTTCGTTAAAATATTCCACACTGCAACACCGTGATCGCTACTTCTCGGGGGGCCTTCTGCTTTAAGTACAGATTTACATTTAACAAACTGTAAAATACCGAAGGATTTCTGTTTAGGAGTCGCCATCATCGCTAATGGCGATGTCAAGCGGAAAGATAGGGAATCAAAGTACAGCCATTCGCGCAACTAAAACTGTGTGTTTTGTTCTTTAATTCTAAGCTTAAATCAACACTGTAAACGTCGTCCAAGAAATATTAACAAATTAAAACTCGACATTTTTTTTATACACCCAGTATTCTATAGTTCCGGATATAAGCAATATCTTAATACCAATATACATACTGAAACGTTGACAACCGTCTTTTCCACCTTCTAAATAAAAATAATGCCTCTTTCAAATGTATTCGGTGCAAACGATATGTCCGGTAGTAGGTCCAGCTATTTTTCATTTGTTAACACATAAATTCTATATTTAATTGGCAGTAAATTTATTTTTTATTTTAGTATCAATTGACGTCTTACACGCCGATTACATTAGCGCATTCAGCGGCTCCCCAGTTATCTCAAAGAAATCAACCTTTAAATATCACATTTGACTCCGGCGTTAACTGAACCTAAATATAGAAAAGATCAACTACGAACAATGTACGAGGAATATCTCTAATGTAAAGACCGCTGGGAAATTACTCTCCTTAACGTTGGCGACCTGTGTCGTTCATGGCCACGCTAATAATATCACACTGCATTTTTGTCTGTAAGTTGTCGAGTTGAAGTATCTTTGATTACCTGTGAGTTATTACGTTATAAAATGAATAAAATAATCAATGTTGCAGCCGACGGTGAAATTCGTAGAGTCGTACGTTTTTAAAACCATTAAAACGTTAAGCCGGCTGAATTCATGGGCAGTTGGTTGCTGTGTACGGTGATAATGTAATGAATGAAAGAAACTTCCGAAAATGTTGAAAGGTTTAAAGATAATAGAATTAATCTGCATGATGAAGAACGTTCGGGGAGGCCCTCGATAATCACCGAGGACTTGTTGAAACGTGTCGATGATGAAATCAGAAAAGATCGTCGCTCAACGATTTCCGACCTGGCCCTTCTTTATTCCTGATGTTTCAAGAGCCGTTATCGGTCGCATTTTTCATGACCATTTAGCCTTCAGAAAGGTCTGTACACGTCGGGTGCCGCACGTCTTAACGGAACTTCACAAAAAATTCGAATGGGATCTGCTTTGGAATTTTTTATACGCACAGAAAAAGGTGATGAGTTCTTTAATTCAACTGTTACCGGCGATGAAACATGGATTGCGTATTACACCCCAGACAGAAAACGGCAGTTTCCTGTGTTTAGATCCTCAATTACCAAAACAGGTCAAACCACAGCCATTTGTACGCAAACTGTGGCCACAGTCTTTTGAGATCAGTTTCGCATACTGTTGATCGATTTCATACCTCGTGGAACGACTATAAATGCAGAAGATTACTGCGAAAATCTACGTAAGTTACTGCGCGCCATTAAAAATCGGCGACGTGGACGACTGACCGACGGCGTCGTCCTGCTGCACAATAATGCACGTTCACATGTTGCGGGTCCGACACGTGATTTGCTGAGAACATTTGGATGGGACATTTATGATCACCCACCATATAGTCCGGTCGTTGCTCCTGATTACCATTTGTATGGGAAATTGAAAAAAAATGTTAGAGCGGTAAGCAATAAGCGGATGACGATGAACTTAAAAATACTGTTAATCATTGGCTAAATGGACTGGCGGCAGAAGAATACGACGAGGGTTTATTGAAGCTGGTGTATCGCTACGATAATGTCTTAATTCATGTGGCGATTATATGGAGAAATAGTATAAAGTATGTAGTTTAAGAGAAATAAAAAAATATTTGTAAAGTTTTCAGAATAGATTTTTTTTTACAATGAAAAGGAACTTTAGAGATAACCTCTCGTATTTTTCTATTAAACAATAAAAATGAGACAATTGTAATTTTAATAGACCTATATGAAACAATGAAATACAAAAGTAGTAGCGGATTACAAAGTGTACCTTTACACTTTTAACCTCGTTTAAATCTAAATTTCATTTTATTAACAACTATAAATTCATTCTAACACAAAAATAATATACTACAGACTCTAAAAAAATAAAATCAGAATAAAAATAATATTTATACATTTTGAATAAATTATTATAAATAAATTGAGTAACCCTTGAGTTTTCATAATACGGTATTTTGCTTTGCAATTTTGCATAATAAAACTGAGTAATCACAATTATAGACGGCAAATTTATCTAAAAATTTATTTATGCGTACATTACACAGAGATATGTGAGAGTGTACTGTATGCTGTTTCGTTTATGATTATAATTCCAAGGGTCACCTTTATCACGAATTAACTGACATTTTCTGTTCTATTGCATCATTCTTTCACTTCGTAGGAAACTCAATGATAACAAACAATTAATTTACAATATGGTGTTGTATTTCACACCTACGTGTCTGATACTAGTAGTCATTTGTGAACGGTATATTCAAGGCTATATAAACTTCATAATTACGGTGCAATAAATAAAGTAAATATTTATTTTATTCGAGAAAAGTTTTTTTTGTTAGGTAAATTAATTTATTAACGATACCGTTCATTCATGAATCGATCAAAATAATATTTTTACAATATTTAAAATTAATATGTACATGTAATAAAAAAAACAATGTATTTCCCCACCGATCTCAAATCTATAAAATTAAAAAAACCAGCACTCTAATTTATTAATGTTTCAAGTACTGTTAAACTGATTTTTATTTCTTTTTAAAAAAATAATAAATATCATATTTATTACTGGCATTAATTTTAATGACCGATTAAGACACCGTTAGTTCATAAATATAAATAAGCAAACGGGGGTATTATTATTAAATGATCATTCATTTAAAATGTGTCTACACCTGTACCAATATCATATCTAATTTTTTCTGATCATTATGTTGCACGCGTTGATAAAACGGTCGATATTATTTATGAGTAAATGAATGGAAAAATGAAGCGCAAAGTGATCTGAATAACTCTCGTCCTATGCATCACTATCCAAACGTACAATTTATGTCGTAAGTTATAATAAAATAAAATTTAATTTTACTATTAATATAACATACAATAGAGAATTTTAATTACTATTTAATCAAATAACTGAAAAGTACTACACCAATTTTTAAATACATTTTTTCCGCCGCTTGGGTAGTTAGTTATACGGGTGTTCCAAAAGTCGCTTGATCGAGAAATACAATATTTCAAAAGCTGAGAACAATACTTTCTGCTATTAAATCAACAATAACTTTTTTATACGTAGTAAAATTTATTACACATATAGCTTTTATTTTTAATGCTTTCAAAATACGATCCACAATACTGCAAGCAACATCCAACTAGGCAGATCTTTACGAATAAATTTCTAGGTCAAGCGACTTTTGGGACACCTGGTATATATAATGGATCTCTCAGGTCGTATCTATTACCAAAATATAATAGTATCATCATCTTCAAATTTCTCTATCTATAAGTAATATGGAAACAAACAATTACAAAAAAATCTTTGTCGCCTTAAAGAAAATAAAGTGAAGTTCCAACTATTTATTTCTGACTGGCTTTATGTGTAACTTGTTATAATAATGAGTTCAATAAGTTGCATAAATTTTCCGGGGAAGCTGGGACTACCACTTTTACGACTGCTAGTTCGGAGGAAAATTAAGTGGGAACGTAGGTAACTACGGAAGTAAAGAATTATATTTAAAAAATATATTTTCAACGATTTAAAAAAAAATTCAATAAATCGTCTTAAAACATTTTCATTAGTTATCATCGTACTTGAAAATCCGGTAGAATTACCGCATATTTAAGAATTACATATATATAAAAATGTACAGTAAACCTCTACCGTCTTTCGTTAAAATGTGTAATAAATGGTACGGATACATTAACCCTTATTATTACTATTCATTTAATAACGATTAAAAGATATTTACGATATTTCTGGGTAATAAGAGATGAATCATTAACACATATCATAATTTGCGGTAAGATATAATACAGATATATGTCAATTTTAAAAACACTATTTTTGTCTTTTAATTTTCTGTTTCTGTCACTGTTTCGGCAACATAAAGAATTTTATTTTATTCAACAATGATTTATTTTTCTGCAAGAAACTTATTCTTTTAATATGTATATTACATCATAATTTACATTTCTAGGTTATTTCAGAGAAATAATTAAATCAAAATTTTTCCTCAGACTGTAATTTCGCTCTCGAATGCATAATCAATATGAATAGAAAATACATATTTAGTAAAACAATATAGTATACGTGACAAATAAAGTATAAAAATTATTTTATTATTAAAATTAACACGTGATGCAGATATAATTTTAATGATTACTTTTTATGTAGAAAATAAATTTAAAAAAATAATAAAATTTCTCGCTTATGCAAGATTAAGTACAACCTAAATGAAAGATTACTTTAAAACTTGAACTATTTTTCTCTTAACCCGATCATCTAAATCACATTAAAAAATCACAGAATGAAAACTGCAATTTTATCAATTCTTTTCCAATAAATTAACAACTATTTTATTGGAGTAGTATATTAATTCAAAGATATGTATAAAAATAGTAATTAAATGTAAGATAAAAAATAAACATTAGGTAGAGGATAAATACTCTGTAAAAAAAAAACTTAAAACACATTAAATCACAAAATTAAATGCGTAAATTAGAAAAACAATGATAAAGTTTTTGTCTGCGCTAGTAATTCTGTTTTGTATGTCTCTCTAGGGGAATCAGGGTTCCCTTTATAAATGAACGAAGTCAGTCCTATCCCTTTTGCTATCAGGGAAATATATTAAAGGTATCGTAAAATATGCATTATGTTAAAAACGGATAAATACATATATATTTTTTTTTATTCAGATTTTTTCTTTTTTCAGTAGATTAAAATACTGACTTTAAAAGTGAATTACGTTGTTCGTAAACAGTCGTTACGAATAAAAATATAATTTTCATTACAGCTACTTTTACTCTTATTGTTTTTTTACTTCCTAGTACGAAGTAAAGGAAATAAATTGTGGTCGCGAAAAATTTCGGTTTTGAGATTTCAACGGAAATATCCATTTTGACCATCTCTGAATCCACTTTGACTAGTTACGACGTGACATCAGTACGTACGTATCTCTCATATCTCAAAAACGATTAGCCGTGGTATGTTGAAATTTTGGATTTAGGATTGCTGTAACATCTAGTTGTGGACCTCCTCTTTTGAATGCAATCGACTAGACCAAAAGTGTCCAAAAAAGCCAAAAATAAAAAACAAACATTGTTTTGGAAATTTTCTTAACTGCAATAATAAGCCCTCATTGAGAGCTTTTCAACGATATATCATAAGTGATACTTATTTTCATTGAATCCAGAGTTACAGGCAAATAAAGTTTTAATTAATGAAATATTTGGATGTTTGGGAAGGTACATCGGTTCGAATTAAGCTTCATATCATTTTTTTAATAACTTTTTAATTTAGATATATTGATTTAATTATTAATAATTGTTAACCTCTGATTGTAAAAAAAAATTACGATATATAATAATTCAATAACAATTTAAAAAAAAAAAAAGAAAAGATATCGGAAGTTATTAATGAAATAAAATCTTATGTACTTTTCATTAAAAAAAAAAAAAAAGTGTATATGTAATTTAATAGGCGTACAAGGAAGTCATGTGGTGTCCACATACGATTTTTTTCTTTAAAAATTCACTGATGAAGCATTGTATTGTAAATTTACAAACTTATTTAATCGTAATTTTCAGAGACATTTTCAATGCGTTTCTAACTCTTTCTTAACGTATAAATGTATTATACACACACACAAACGCACACGCGCGGAGAGAGAGTTAGATATCAACAAAAGACGTAGGTGAATAATCGACAAAAACCGTAACTTATCCATTACTGAGTAAAAGCGTGCATATAATATACCGCCTAGACAAAATGGATGTATAATTTGATGCTTTACAATGCAGTATCTGTCTTAGTCTGGCTTATGACTACAATGTATAAACCATCAATCAAGGTTGCTTTCTCTGAAACTAATGATGTTCACTCTATAATCAGTCACTGTATTAAACAGAATGAGATGACATTTTTATCATTGAATATTGTCTAATTTCGGGGAGCTAACAGCCCCGCCGAATCCGATCCGAAGCTCGCGTTATAAAAGGAGGAGAGCTTAGTCAGCTCTGGTGAGAGCAGTGATATAGATTTTAATTCTGGCCGGTAGTCGAAGTATTGTCATCAGCGCCCTAACGCATAATGTATTAATACTACATTAATAAACTACATTAACACAATAAAATTACCATCTGAAATACGAGAAATGGCAAAATTAACTGAAAGATACTGAATTAGAATTCAAATATTTGAATGTAATCGGATGACCCTAAGAAATCGTAAGATATAAGCCAACATCATTTCATTATTCCCTAGCATGATTCGTATGTTAGCCCCTAGTTTAAACTTACAACGCAATGCCACATAAAGACAAAATCCGCAAGGATGTGGGGTATAGTTAGTTGGCAGTCGCAGAAAGCATAAACGTGTGCATGTGTTTGAGTCATCAGATATTAATTAGTAAGCCTATTCGAAAACGGCAAATAATAACCTCCTCTCGACTGTTATTCTTGCATGAGGAGCTCCACGGTGACACAGTGCTCTTAATTTAACCAAGTTTATTATTGCTGATGGTAGCATCCCATTCACTTACCAGTCTTCATGGACCACCCTCTTGAGAAAACAGACAAGATCGTTCGAAACAACGTGATTAGCCAAAGCAGGCTGGAAACAAGCCTTTTTTGCCGCGCTCACTGCCTGAAATCCCAATATGACTGGAGATCCAGCAGAAGGTCACAGTTGCATTACATCGGGTCATTTGAGAAATAACTGACTGAATCTCACAGACAACAGGGTGTCTGGAGTGCATTGATATCAAGTAGGTGGTGTAAACATCAAATACCACAAGAGGTCTAGTTGGCAAATTACTCTGTTTACATAATCAGCAAATCGTACCCTAGATGGTGATATTCAGCAAAAACTGAAATTTTTTTTGGCTAAGGGAAGGAAATCCCAAACAGAAAATTCCTGATCTTCAGGTTGGATCTTAGTTGTAACATCAACGGTTCTATACTGTGACCGTTACGGACCTCAGAAGGACAGGATTTTCGAACACATAATGACGTGGATATCGGAACAACGAGAAAGAAAAATGGATTGAAGATTGGAACGTGGTTCCGAAAAAAGTAAAAATCAGATAAAATCGAGAAGATGGGAGGATGAGGATTTGATGTCAATCGAATAAAGAAGGTAGTGATGGAGAAAACTTGTTGTCGACAGAGAAACCTGGAGGGTGGGCTCTGAAGAAGATCAAAACTCACAACGGACACTAGCGCCAAGAAAAAGAGAGAAGGTGAGCTTGGTAGTCTAATGTGTAATATTATATTCGGATCGGTGAAGATTGCGGTTGCCTTTACCTTTCCTAGTAAGCCTGTCATGAGATGTTTGATATTCTTGAAAATGATAATGCCAATTACGAGAGTAAGCTGTCTCATGTCAGGA
The DNA here is from genome assembly GCF_047948215.1 of Lycorma delicatula. Taxonomy (NCBI): domain Eukaryota; kingdom Metazoa; phylum Arthropoda; class Insecta; order Hemiptera; family Fulgoridae; genus Lycorma; species Lycorma delicatula. Next base: position 34,654,168 of record NC_134456.1, read on the forward strand.
TACCCGTCACTTTTTTTGTTATGGCAGCTACATACACAGATACGTATAACTTATTCTACAAATGAAGATTTAATTTTTTTTAGCACGAATGACAGAAAGAACTGTTCTAAACTTTAAAGTCCTCTTTTTAACATTTACGGAAATTCCTATAAAAACAATTACATTTTCAGAATAAAAATTATTATATACAATTTTTTTTCAATGTAATGAAAATATCTTGCAATAATTTTCATTACAATTAAAAAAAAAATTGTAGCCTGTATGTTACAAAAATGTTCCAATAAATTTGTTGGACGGATAATGTAAAACAACGTACTGCACCACAGGTCAATTATTTAGTATTTATTGTAAGGATTTTCTTTGTTTTTAAATATCAAAAGAAACGTTTACTTATCAAGAAATAGTGATAAAAAAAATTAATTTCATCAATGAACCTACATAACATATCTTAATACAATTTATAAAAATAAAAACTTGAACTCTAAAATATTCAGGGAAGCATTTAACAGAAAAAGAAACTTAAAATTTAATTTTTAAATAATTCTGACCGCCGATGTAGTAAGACAAGGGAAACGAACTGTGTGCTAATACAACAGTATGTACGGCAGACGCAAATCGAGGCTTAGCCTACCTGTTGATGTTAATGGCTACTGTTGAAGATGATGCTAAACCGCTGTAGGAGTGAGGGAGAGAGTGTTAAAGAGGGTTCGCAGTAAAGGGTAGGGGGCGATGGATGGTATAGGAGGAATAGGTGAATGACCCGTTGCCAAGTCACGGTCACTTCGCATAGGGGACACTACTCCGCAAGCACTTGTCAGTGCCCGCTTGCTCCATTCCGCTAACAATGGCTATCATATCTCTCTCCCTGTATCGGTTGAACAAGATTTCCACTCCATAACAGGATTTTATATTTAATATCGTAAATATTTGTTTTAGTTGTATCAATATTTGAAAAATACCAAACGAAATCGCTTATTAATACGAGCAATTTTTAAAGCGTTAATTTTTACGAGACTAATTTTTTTATCGATACTACAATTCGAAAAATTATCAAACAATTTTTGTTACTGAACTCAAGGTCGTATTAATTTAAAATCTTTTATTAATATTTTATTAGGAAAAAAATATTTTTTTATTACAAATAAATAATTCTTACGGCTTAGAAAAACCTTATCTACTTTTTCTTTTACCAAAAATGTATAAGCGTAAATAAATAATGAGACAACTTTCATTTATTTTAATTAGTTTATTTTTTTAAGAATAAATTTATACAGTAAAATGACGAGCAAAATTATCGACAGGAAATAGTGTTAATAACTTAAATCTGTCTTATCCCTGCCCCTTAGATTAAAAACAAAAGATTTTGTAATATATAAAATGATACCATGAGTTAATTATCTTCATTTCTTTAAAGCCTTGAGATTTCCACAAAGAAAAAACTGTTAGACGAACCTCCAACAATATTGATAAATACAAAAATTAAGTGTCAACAAATATGACCGTTTTGAATCATTTTATACCACATTAAAATCAGTGTCCCGAACAAAGTTTGTCCCGTCTGAAGCTGATCATTCTGAGGCGATGCCGTTAACCGGATCCCAAGAACAAACGTACAACGGAAAATAAGGATTCATATGCATTTAAAAGGAACTGCATTGTACGCTGTTACCGTTAGATTGCAAATGAACTGGAAACGTACAGCTCAACAGGATGCGATAGTCATCGGAATAGAAACGAAAAATAAAAATTCACTTGTTACCTACTATTAAACTTTCTCTGGTCAAATTGTGTACATTTTGAGTTTTCAAGTAGCAAAGAAAATCTGATTTCTACGATGATGCTAACTAATCATTAACCCTTCAACGGAAATAAGGCAGAATTGTTTTTTGCGGTTCAGATGAGTCCTTCCACTCGTCAAATAATTTTAGAGATACCTAATTATTACTATACATAGTAAAATGCAATAAAAAAACTCATTCGTATAAAGTACACTTTATATTTGTACTTGTAGTACTTACTTATACTTGTACTTATGAATTGCAAAAAAAAAAAACAAAAAAAAAAACAGAAAAGTAAATTGTTTCTGTAAAATAAAAATATGGAAGTATAAATGCTTTGATTTAGAAGCTTTTCGTATAAAAGTATGAGAAATACGATAATAGTTAACGGTAGCCGTGGTGCTTCAATCACTAATGTTTGGTGGTAATTAAGGGAAATTTTCTAGGTCTGGGCTGTTAGTAAGGCTTGTAGCAAGATTGTACATATTCTCAAGGACTTCTGATCATGAAAGGCCATATATATATATATATATACAATATTTCAATAAAGGAAAGATTTCATTACAAAATAAACAAATTAAGAGATAGTAATTTTTATTTTTAATAAGTTAAAAAAGTAGCAAATTTCAAAGGATGAAAACTATTGGTAAGAAAAAATAATATTTATCGCTTGTTAGTATTTTATTTACAATCTACGAAATAAAAATAAACCTTAAACATTAATTAATTCCCCTCTCGCATATAAACAATTGTTTAAATCAAGCACAATTGAAGCTCAAACCTTATTAACAAAATAACTGATATTTATTAAGTAAATCAATTACATCGTACTTCATTACGTTACTTAAATATGTTAAAAATCCAAAATAATAATAAATAATCTAGAATACCATACTATTAAAATGGATAACTAGTCTAAATATTTTTAGTTCGGTATTAGATTATTATAAAACAAACAAAAGTGGCAAAGAGCTGAAGCATTTCATTACATTATCTGCTTATCTGCGCATATATTAATGATATTTAAGTTTGTTACGTTGGCAATACGTTTCCCTATACAACGACCTTGCACAGTTTCTTCCAACGCAGAATAGTGATTAAAATGTAAATAATGTAAAATAAAACCATCGATTCACAATAAGAACTACACCGATAAAAGAAAAACATTTCTCATATTGTATTTATTAAAACGCAGACTTTTTAATACTCGTTTATTTTATCAAATTATTTATTAATTAAATTAATTTCACAAATTATCTACAATAAATGTAAATGAATTAATTATTCGCTTTAATAGAAAATAATAAATAAAGTGAATAACCTTTTGCTTGATTTTATTTTACGTTTAAATTTCTTAAAATAAAAATTCTTGTAATGATATAAACGCATATCCTCCTTATTATTTGTAATTTTATTTATTCTATTTATACGAACTGTCGCTGTAACATATTAAGTAAGAAAATAACAATCGTCAAAAATGAGATCCATCTGTAACAATAATTTAGACGCACGGTAATGTCTACCATGTTATAATAGAAAAAATAATTTATTTCTCTTGTGCAATATATATTTAACAAAACATAAAGAAGGATAAAAATCACCAATAACTACAATAGTTAATTAAAAAGCAGGTAGTGTAGTACTAACAGCAAACCGGCGGTTTAGTGAACTAAAAATCTGACGACAACGGTACTTATCTTTTTATGATAAATAAACCACAACATATTTACACGCGATAAGTCATCCAATTCTTCCGTCATTTCTAATTTACTTACTACGCATTACTTATTATAATTTTCAGAAATACTACTTATTAATTGTAATACGTATAGTTATTATTTGTTTATTGTAGACGCTTCCTAACTGTATTTTTATTAAAATATAGTAACACATGTTACGCGTTATTATGAAATAATAAAATGAACAAATTAATAATCTATTCAACTAAAAAAAAAACCCACTATAAAATACAAATCGGCAATAGATTAAAAATAATGATTGGTGTATAACAATAACTGTCATAATCTAATCGTAAACGTACAAAAAAGTGACTGTGCCGCCCTTACGACGATCACCTCTCTAATACAGAATAAAGAGAGCAAAAATTGCATAAGTTAATACGGTTACAAATTATAATCTTATTCATTTATTCTAAAAGTAACAACAGGCTTATGCCTAAATTAAAGTCACTTTTTGATAAATGAATTTTGAAGCAAATGAAAAATACTAACCGGGATTCGAACCCAGACCTTCCGGATGAAAGGTACAGATACTTACATTGCGCCACGGAGATCGGCAATGTAAATGATGGTAAAAATAAAGTAATAAATAAGTGGGAAGTATCAAAAAAGAAAAAGATTGTAATTTATTTTAATTTTCCCCTTTTATGGAATGATGATTGTATCATTATATTTCATAAGACTTTCCTTCTAATCTTTGATCATTCTTAATTTTTATACAATACAATTAGTATGTTATATAGATATATACATACATATATATTCGGGTTTAAATATTAATTTTTGTTCGTCTGATACATAAGTAATACACTTTGCATATTTTTGAGTGTTAGGAAGGAAATAGCCACAAAGGTACTACTTCTCTTATCAACTGCACCTCAGATAATTATAACAAACCTGATTTTAATAAAAATAAACTGAGAAACCTAAAATTGATCTTAATAATAATTTACACGGTTGGGATAATTGATTAGTCGACCATAAATCATGTATCCCATTTTTTAAAAGGTATTAGGTAGATTTCATACGAACTATTGTAATGGATTCGACTTCCAGAAATTTTTGACATATCTTCGCGTTTCACATCCCCCTGATCCCTAAACCACCATCAATTCAAAAGTTTATATACACATTTGGATATATATATAAATGTTTCACTTTCTTGTGAACACTTTTAAATGGGGTAATTTTGCCCCAATCACATTAAAATTGATACATAAAATATACCACACAAAATCTCGGTCGAGTTCGTTAATGGGTGAAATCGGACAATGCCCCCCCCCCCCCATTGACCGATTTTGTTTTTTCGAAAAAGCCCCTCCCGGCTTTTTCGAAAAAACAAAATATTGCTATAACTTTCTTATTTAGTAAAATATCGAATTTGTTTAAAGTTCCTATTATTTTTTGGATAAGGGCCTAAAACTTATCTAAATACAGTTTTTTGATATCACCAACCATTGGTCCAGGGGGTGGAAAAAATTAGGTTTCGAAGACAAAAAATCGGTTTCAAGTGGTCATTAGTCCTCTACACATACCTAAAACTTTTGTCTGAAACAAGTTTTGATAAGACCAACCCTTACGACAAGGGATGACCAAAATGTTGCTGGAATTGTAAGAAGATGGGGCTAGTCGTAAGCCAAACATGTGAAACTTTTTTCACATGCAACCATTGTCGTATTGTGTAGATTTGAAGTTTTTCTTAACTTTAAGGTGGAAATCTTTTTTATTTCCTACTTAGTACCGGTTTTTTTTACCCCGTTCTACCAAATAACCGTATCATATTGATTCCGCATACAATAACTGTTTGGTAAGGCCAGCGTTCCTTAACAGATCAATATTATTATCCTTAGCAGATAGAATATTTATGTTTTTACTGCTAACATTTTTTTTTTAAATTTATACCAGTTTACATGTTTATATTTAGGTAGTAATATATTTTTAATGTAGAATGTTATTCTTATATTTGAATAATATAGCAAGGCCAAACCCTCTTTCAAATACGTGTATTCTCAAACGCGATCCGTGAGCAATTGTAGCATAATCCAAATGAGATAGCGTAACCGATTGAGAAACAACACTTATAATAATGCGATAATTGCGCACAACAATTCGACACTCATCAGATCGGAGCACATATCCGTAGATATAAGAGGGGTGTGACTTTTATCTTTAAAATTCTTGATATAAAGTCTTACTTCTGTAATTCGAAGCATTGAATAAATAAACAATGCAAAAATAATTTAATTAAAAAATACTTCTCTAAATGCAGACTAAAAAATAAATCCTAAATCTTCTAAATACCTGCTAAGGGCTGGGTAGGCCTAAAAGACATGCATATTGTGCAAAATTTTCACAATGAGCAGTTGTCACGATACATTACCTATATTTACGTTGCTACAAATCTAATCAAGTTATAACCAATGTAATACTTCAACCTTCACTTATGATCTAAAACGGAAATAATTAATTACAGTAGAAATTGTTTGTACTGACCGCTACTTGGACCAATGAGAAGTTGTCAGTTAAGGCAGGTAGTCACTGTACAGATAAACAAAATATACATATACAATATACACCATTACAATATACATAGTTCTTTTTCCAACTTTTATTTATATTTATTACTGTTCTCCTATTCTCATAACACCTAAAATTATTTCTCATTAATAATATAAATATTTGGAAACAAAAAAAATAAATATCCTTATTTTTTCGGCTGAAACAAAGAAGTGACAACTTTAAACAATGTTATATTAAAAAGGCTTCTGAGTGTTCAAAAAAGGCCTAAATCTTTATTATATAAAAACTTAAACTAACCTTTCAAATACTTTTTTCTTAATCCATTAATTTTATATTACATAACTGTTACAAATGGAGAGATAATTTTAGAACAGATTTTTTTTTGTTTAATTTTTATTCCGGTCATGTAAACTCGTGAATAAACTTAAACGAGTACTTGGCATAACCTGATGTCGTAAGAGAAGATTGTTCAATGTATGATAAAGATATATTCATTAAAGTCTTTTTTTCTTACGAGAAGCATTATGGAGGTAAGAGCGAGACAGAAATAGAGAAAAGAAAGAGACAGAGTTACACACTCACGTGTGCGTAAATGTTCAAGAGAAAGATACAGTAGATACCCGTAGTATAAATAGGGGATCATGGCTGCTGCTGCTGCTTGTGACCTTGTAACTTTACTTCCTCATTCCAGTTGGCGCAGCTCTCAGTTCTGTGATGCACGCAGGAGATCCGTTACGGACCTAACTATGGCTGTAAACAAACCGCTCACGTAACAAAACAAAAAAAAAAGGCGGTCGGTTGCAACCGATATAGTACTATTCTAGTAAAACGTAGTAAAATTAAAATTAATTTGTAAGCTTAGAATAATTTATCATTTATTAAGAATATATAAGTTTATAAACAAAATGTACTGGTTTAAGCGAAAACGGTAAACCAAATGATTCTGTTCAACGATAAGAACGATCTACTGGATTTAAACGACTAATGCGGTTTCAATTTCGACTTCTGTTGACCAAAGATCACCGATAAACTATAAATTTAAATAACTTATTACTGCGTTCCAAAATATTTCAATTAGTCCATTCTTACTACTTTATATTAGTATAATATTAACGGACCGTTCATAAATTATCACTATTTACTGTTTCTGAATTTAACGATCATTTTTAACAAGGAAGGGATAGTTAATTTAAAGAATAATACAAAAGGAACGAAAACTGCGACTTTTTTAATATTTAAATACATTAATATTGTATTCCATTGCACCTTTCTTTCGTAAATGTTAAATCGAGCGCCATGTGTATTACCTATTATACTCCAAGACTTCTGAACGCATATTTCCTTCGTGAAATATATTATCTAAATCGTTACTAATATCTGAATATTTTAAATAGAACGTGAAATAATTGAAAAATGAAAGGATGAATCGTTGTTTCATTCAATTAAAATATCTTATATAAACTTCAGAAAATATATAACATTTAAAAAAAAAGACAAATAACCATGGAGATCCTTTGCATAAATAACTGTGCATATGAATGAAAAAAAAAGAAGTACTTAATTATGATTTCAAACAGAACTACACGAAATAAACGTTGACCAATAAATTTTTAGCTTAATAATAAACTTAAACATTTTTATTTTTACGAACCATTAACTTTTGGATTAACTTATATAATATCATTTCATTTAAGAAATTAAATAAAAAACTGACGGGAAAATTAGAAATAATATATTATTTTATGTTTTAAGCGTTTGTGTTTTTTTTTTTTTGTTTAATCTTCGGCACCACCGTTGGGTATTGCTTCAGAGTATGAGATGAATGAATTGTAGCGTGTGTGAAATGTCATACCTGATCGGGATTCGAACCCGGAACCACCGGATGAAAAGCCGAGACGCTACTAATCGCGCCAAGGATGCCGGCACTTTTTAACCTAACTCAACTTTACGCAATTATGAAATACACAAAAATACATCTAAAAATATATCTTATTAATCCCTAACAACTAACTATTCTTTTCTGATAGTCCTGGCCCAATTTAAATGTTTCTGGATTAACGGTTTTTCAGTACCTCCTATTTTTTAACTAATATTTACTGCAATCAAAAACGGTATTGTTTTAATTATAAAAAATAGCTATTTTTCGTTTTAATAAGCTGAACAAAAAAAAAAAGAAATATATTCATAAAAAAATAATTATTATTATTACAACGGGGACGATATGGTAAAGAAAAGAAATTATTTTCAATTTTCAGGTATATTAACTGAAAGGAATTTATTGTAATTACCACGTTACATGTTATCCTTTGCAACTACTGCTCGTAAAACAAGGCGCCGGCAAATTATTATTATTATTATCATCTTGATTCAAAAGCAGTCAAGAAAGGATACTTGACTTGAAAAGTAGATTTTTCTTTGTGTAGGTATATATATATATATATAACCGTTATGGCTCGATATAACTACTCTAAACTCATCAATAAAGATATAACGCAACTAGAATACTTATTTACGTTTAATTGTGCTAACAAAAAAATATAAATATTTAGTAATATGTTTTACTTAAAGAACATTATTTCATATGTACATTATATTTCATGGCGAAAACATAAATACTAATATAAAAAGCGATTTGTAAATAAACGAAAATGTTTTAAGAATTCATAAATATTTCAATAAGAACTGATAACGTGGTATGTAGTACGATTTAATTTATAAAGATTATTTATATTAATTATAATTATAATAAAATTATAATTTTTTCAAAGGTAATGGGAAAAAAGTAAACATATTATAATATCCTTCTTAAAAGCCAAAAAGACTGAATTCCATTAAACTTTAAAATCAACCAGATAAATGCTTTATTTTTTAAATATTACATCGTATTAATATTATACTTCCTTTAAACAAATAAAAATAAATAATTACTGCCATAGATGCGACCGGAGATTTCAATATTAAATCGTTATTTTAAATTATAACAAAAAATATAATTTCTCTAATAATATATAATTTTCTAAAAAAAAAATTATGTAGACTGAATTTAATTTTTAAACATCAAATTACGTGTACGGTTACCTTATCGTTTAATGGTGTTATCTAAACGCATTAAATGCATTTAAGCTCATTTAAATCCTGTACAAGCTATTTAATGATAATAATAAAAAAACACTTTCACCATTATTACAAAGACTAGCATATAATCAAGTAAGGCGCAGGTAAAGAAATCCGTAATCAGTTTTATTTAATTCAAGAAAATGTAAATCAGTTTATTAAAACAATAATTATTTCTCAAGTAAAATAAAATGTGTGTGTGTGTTAGGGCGCATGCAAATTTATGACTCTATATGTGAAATACACAATAAACCCTAAAAAAGTCTAGATTAATTTCTTCTCAATGACTTTGATCAGTCGGGGCGCTTTTAGATGAACGATGTTGTTTTTCAAGTAACATTTACCTCAGTTTTGAATAGATATATTTCTTAAAATAAAAAAATAAAAATGTTGGTATGTTCATTTTAATAACTTCTAAAAAAAAGTGTGGACAATAATTAATAAATACAACTATTATTTAAACCGGGTGAAGTGATGTTTGAAAGGTATAAATTCCTTTTTTTTCTTCTTTTCTGTTTTAGCCTCCGGAACCACGGTAAGGTATTACTTCAGAGGATAAATAAGAATGATATATATGAATGTAAATGAAGTGTAGTCTTGTACCGTCTCAGTTCAACCATTTCTGAGACGTGTGGTTAATTGAAACCCAATCACCAGGAACACCGGTATCCACGATCTAATATTCAAAGGTATAAATTAATTTAAAATAACTGCTGCAGGGAGGAAAATTACCATAAAATCAGTAAATAACGTAGATTAAATGCATTATACTGCTGATCAAAACAAAATAACCCAGTGATACATTGATGCGAGACATTTTTAAGAACAAAACTTTCTTAAAATAAAAATAAAACACCGAAGAAAAAGGCAAAAACATGCAGTAAAAAATGCGTAATTAAAACCTATTTAAAACTTCGAGAAATTATTTATTTTGATGAAATTTTTGTAGGTAATTTATATTCTCTTATAATGAAAGAAATACTCTCAAAAAAAAAAACAAAAAAAAACAGAGCTATAGTTTAAAACTCCCCAGCGTCGGGCAATAGTTGCAAAAAATATTATAGATTCAAATAAAATTTTCTTTAAAAACCATCCTGAGAGAAAAAAGCAAAAAGATTTATAAAATGAAAGAGGCACGGGAAAAAGATTTTATAGGTAACCCAGCGCAGAATTGAGCAGTTATGATAAAGAATCCAGCACACTTTTCTTTAAATCGCTTCAGCTGTTATTGAGGGATACGAACGAAATTTTTAATAACCTTACTAAACAAAATGTCGTAAAAAGTTTTTAATTCCCAATACAATATTTTTATTGTACTAACGTAGAATATGGGCTTGAATTAAAAGTTTTAAGAGACATTTATCTATGTACAAACTTCCTTTATATAAATTTACCAGATTTTGTTTAGCTTATTTCTATTCCTGAAATGACCTTTGATTTTAATCTATTGAGTAAAAACTATTTATGTTTTAATAGAGAATACTTTACGGTTTATTAAATCATTCAATATAAACGTGTACCTCATTAACTATCATAACGATAAACAAAGCAAGTCGTTATATCATTAATTAAAAAATATAAACGCATATGTGCATTACCGAATAATAATTTATCCATCATCCGCTATTAAAACAAACCTTTTTAACACAAAACCCACGTAAATAGTACGCAATTAGAAATATATTCTTAAAAAAATGAATGGAAACATGTTTCCAAAATATTACAGTAATCCGTAAACTCAAAAATCATTTTAAAAATTTAAACTTTGGTAATTACAAACCGAAAAGAAAATGATAATAAAATATTTTTTTTTAAATTACTTCAGAACGTTTTTGTGATCATTATCAGTAAGCAGTGCTGCTATCTTTACACTCACTCGTCTTCCTGTTTAGCCTCCGGAACCACGGTAAGGTATTACTTCAGAGGATGAATGAGGATGATATGTATGAATGTAAATGAATTCTTGTACACTCTCAGGTCGACCGTTCCTGAGATGTGTGGTTAATTGAAACCCAACCACTAAAGAATACCGGCATCCACGATTTAGTACACAAATTAGTATAAAAGTAGTATATACTAGGATTTGAACCTTAGAACTCTCGACTTCGAAATCAGCTGATTTGCAATGTCGAGTTAACCACTAGACCAGCCCGGTGGGCTTGCTGTTTTTACCATGGGTTCAGCCGATGTTACTGCCGGCGGTTCTTTCTAAGAACACGTAGCAGATATGTGATCAAAATGTGTGCTGTATTTAAATAGTGTCTGTTCATTCGAGTACATATTTGTGTACTTTAAAATGCTCAATTGTGTGAAGATGCGGCATTTTTTGTGTAGGTGTGGTAAAGAAGGTTCTTACAAATGATTCCAATACTGAATATTGTTCTTTAACAATACTCAGTATTGGAAGTTTAATTCTCAGTTAACTAATATTTCTTACTGCAGACATCATATCGTATTAGATAAGGTAAGAATAACATCGAGAAATTAATACAAGTTATCCGGACAGATTAGATCGGTTCACATAGCTATAACATGTCAAATATCATGTAGTATGTTTTAGATCGCCTAAAGGTGATGGTTGCGAGATAAAGCATTACGTGCTGAACGAAATAAAAGTAACTAAAGAATAGTATAGCTATTCCGAATAACAAGCATCCCGCAGGGTTTTTTTTTCTAAGATAAGGAATGAAATACTTTCTTTCTGCCGTTTTACCTGGACCGAATATATTGTTCCATACCACCGAAATGTAGGCGATGTTAAGAGCTGTAAGTGACAATTTTATTTTGTCAATCTCGCATGGATTGGCTACATAATTACTCTTAGAGAAAACAACTGCCGCTTGTAATCGAGATGCTTTACACCTGTCACAGCCCCAATAAAGACTGGTTTAGTCGATGTTAAGTAACAAATTAATATGTGTGGGAAACTATAAATTTCAGAAAATATTGCAACTAAGCAGGGAAAAACTGACTGATGGAAATATTTCTATTAACTTAAACAAGAGGCAGAGGAGTCGGCAAGGGAGTTACTTGTCAACTACTCTATTTAAACCTATATCAGTAATAAATAATTTCGGAATGGTTTGATGGGAAAAGAGAAGTGAATATAGATGGAAGGAGAGTGGACTGTCCGTGAAAATGCAAATATTAATTCGAAAGGTGACAGGTAGGGTTAGTAGAACGATTCAAGTATCTAGGAAGCACAGTAACCGAAGATGTGCGGTACACAACAGAGAAAGAATTAAGAGTAGCGATGGCGAAGAAAGGGTTCCACAGAAGAAGGTTGCTCTGTCGACCGTTATACACGGATTGAGAAAGAAACTTGCTAAGTGCTACGTACGGAGAGCATTCACTGTTGAATTATGGACAATAAGGAGAATGAAAGATGATTACAGGCGCTTGAAATGTGGATACGGCAAAAAAGACTGCGATTGAGGAAGAATAGTAAATGAAGAACAAAAAAGAGAGGAAGGTATCAGATAAAATCAATTAAGATAGGAGAAAGATATGATAACACTTAAGCGGTGGTTACCAATCGCAATGTCGCGACACACTGGTGCGTCATTCAGTCCCATTGAGTGTGTTGCAAAATTCTAGAATTTAAAAATAAATTTTATGCCGTTCGGAAAGTCTCTGTACAACGTAATTTATATTCACCGTGACACCTTTAATAGGGTAAAATTTACTTGGATTTAAACTATATCGGTCAATACATGCAATACTGCTGAATTTAACTTTTCTTCCTGTCGATAACTTTGAATACCTGCAAAAATTCTTAGTTTACTCTTTCCACATGGTAATGAACCGAGTGTTTATTATTGCCGCGTTGAGAGATTTATCCGTCAGCGTAGGAATTTTTTAAGACTGAGGGAAAGTTTTGAAAAATAGACAAAATAAGAAAGAACGCCCAAACAAGTTAACACCTAAATTTGATACAAAATTCAGTAACAAAATACTTCTCCACCTTGTCCGTTTCAAAATTAGAACAGGTAATCTTTCCTTCTGGTATATCTGGTGAGATCAACATACAAAATGCCACTAACCTAACTTGAAAAAAAAATTAATTGTTGTTAAACTTGTAATGTGATTCTACCACGAAAACAAGATTTCTATACGATTAAGTAAAGTGCTTTTGGATTTATGTGCGATGTCAAAATCCCGCAATCAAAAAGCAGGTCGTAAAAGTTTTGCTGCCGTTTTCAACGTCATAATTATGCGATCATCATTTTCTACAATGAAAATAGTAAAATCTGAACAGAGGAATAACCTGGTATATCTTGAAGATGATTTGCGTGTTGGCCTGTCAAACGTAAGGCACGTGTTAATTTCTATGTGGAACAGACCGAGTGTTGAGTTATGTAATTTTTTAAATCGGACTTCCGCTGTAGATAGGTCGGTCATTCCAGGCACATACCTTTGTCTGCCTCTGACGCCGCTCGACATGCTGCTTGTATTTAGAAGAATGCGCCCGCTTGCGTGTTAACATCGATCTATGTACACTGGATGTCTAATGCTTAGAATTGGATACTACAGATTATCATTATTACTAATCCAAAAAAATAAATGTATCGCAATATCGTGGGCGTTCAGTGAAGGGTGTCGTTGGTCAAAAAACGTTAAGAACCACTACAGTAAAAAATAGCACAAGAATCTGAAGCATAGAGAACTTTATGTGAAAATCTAACAGACGTGTTGTCTGAGAACCTGCCCAAGACAAAACGATTGATTGATCCTTCATTTTCATTTAAACAATTACGTTAGAATAAAATTAACAATTTAATTAAAGTAACACATTGTAAAATAAATTTGAAAACTGAGAGAAGAAAACTGGGCGGTCATGTTAGAAATATATCCTTTTGCTAATTCATCTCTCACAGAAATTTCTTCAAGAACTAAACCTACAAAATTTCTGTAAAATCCACTATACCATTCGTAAATTTGAAAGCACACCCACGGGCAATAAAAAATTACCAGTTTCAATTGAAAAACTGCTCTTCTTTAATAACCTAAATTAGGGTATTACATAATGATCTCAATTTATTATTAGGTAATGTGTAAAATTTGTTTCGTCAATGTGATTAGCATATTTCTTATAACTTCAACTTGGTTCAACTTACGTTGACTGAGGCCGAAGTCATGAGACAGTATCATAAATTGATTAATAACTCTATAAAATTAATATAACATGAACATTGACATCTATTTTTCTTCTCTTTTTGTAGAGAACAACCAGAGATTATTATAGCCCAGAAAACAAAGAAAAACACAAAAAAAACCCGCACAAGAGATGAACTATAAAAATCATTTACGTAATTTTTCATAAAAACTTTAAAAAACCTAATGTGGACACCACATGACTTCCCTGTACGCCTATTAAATTACATAAACGCATTTTTTTTTTAAATGAAAAGTACATAAAATTGTATTTCATTAATAACTTCTGATATTTTTTTGTTATTTTTTTTGTTGTTATTGAATTATTATTTATCGTAAAAGTTTTTTTACAATCAAAGGTTAATAATTACTAATAAATCAATATATTCAAATTAAAAAAAAAAAATGAAGTCGGTTTCGAACCGACGTACCTTCCCCTTGTAAGATCCAAATATTTCATTAATTAAAATTTTATTTGGCTATAACTCTGAAACCAATGAAAATAAGTAAAACTTATGATATATCGTTGAAAAGCTCTCAATAAGGGTTTACTGCAGTTAAGAAAAAGTACAAGTTCCAAATTTTTTTAGATTTGGGGCTTTTTTGGACACTTTTGGTTCAATCGATTGCAATGAAAATGGAAGGTGCGCAACTAGGTGTTATAACAGTCCCAAATCAAAATTTCAATAGCTGGCTAATCGTTTTTGAATTATGCAAGATACATACGTACGTACAGACGTCACGCCTAAACTAGTCAAAATTAATTCAGGAATGGTCAAAATGGATATTTCCGTTGAAATCTGATAACCGAAATTTTTCGCGATCACAGTACTTCCTTTACTTCTTACAAGGAAGTAAAAATAAACATAAAATTGATTTAAAAGAAGTTTTGGAAATAGCAGAACAACAGACAAAAGAAAATAACAATAAAGAATTTTGTAATGGGGTTTTATAAACGGATGTGAAATCAAACCAAGGTGGATGTAAAAATAAAAATATTTAAAATAAAATAGTAATTAATAATATACGTGTATAAATTAACAGTAACTAAGCTAGAGTTGTACAGGATTTCCACCAAAGATAAATAACTGAAAACTACATTAAATTTAAATAAAAGGGTAAACAAATTTCGATCAAATCACCTAGGATACCGCTAATTCTATAACATTACAGATCAGTGACAGGAGACCATTGTAACTCATAACGAAATCGGAGAGTTTTCAGATCACAATCTATAAAGTTTAATTATTTATTCATTTAAAAATAAAAAAATGTTTGTGAATTTCATTTATTACTACTTTAGTAGTTTATTTCAGATATTAAAAATATCAAATAATTAAAAATTATATTACATCCAATATAAAGAGAATTTTACACAAACGTGTTTGTATCTAAATAGTTGATCGTTGATTTACGGTAATAACAAACAACCCCAGTGAAACAGATGTCAGTGATCTTTTAAGAAATACTCGTGAAACATCCTGACTGATAACTTTAAATATAAAATACGACTTAAAAACTTTGTAACTATGTATACATTTTTTTTATCTTCACTCATTTTACTGGTTTGATGCAGCTCTCCAAGATTCCCTAACTAGTGCCAGTCGTTTCATTTCGGTATACTCCTTACATCCTGCATTCCTAACAATTTGTTTTACAAATTCCTTACATTGCCAGCCCGCACAATTTTTCCCATCTACCTGTCCCTCCAATATCAAATTTATCTTCCGTATTAAGCTACGCTCCAAACATATACTTTCAAAAATGTTTTCTGGCGTTTAAATTAATTTTTGATGTAAGCAAATTATATTTCCGACTGAAAGCTCGTTACGCTTGTGATAATCGGCATTTTATATCGTTCCTGCTTCGTCCATCTTTAGTAATTCTACTTCCCAAATAACAAAATTCTTCTACCTCCGTAATCTTTTTTTTCCTATTTTTATTCAGTGATCCATCTACATTATTTCAACTACATTTCATTACTTTCGTTTTGTTATTTATTTTCATGCGGTAGTTCTTGTGTAGGGCTTACCATGCCATTCACTGTTGCTTCTAAATATTTCTTACTCTCAGCAAGAATTACTATATCATCGACAAATTGTAACATCTTTATCTTTTCATCTTGCACTGTTACTCCGGATCTAAATTGTTTTTTAACAAGATTTTAGTTAAACAAAAATTGAGAAAATTCAATCGCATAAAATCGAACAAACTAATTTTCTTGTATTTATCCGTAAATACGGAAGGAAGCTATTCGAAATAAAATAATTAAAAATATGAATAATAACGGTTAAAGAATATGAAGAGGGTGCTATGTAGTCTGAAATTTATAGTTGTGTCAAAATGAAATGTGTCTGGACTAAAATAGCTGGGGCTTGGAATAACTCCAGCAATATACATCGAGCTGGTAGCTACAGTAGTCGTTTTCGTAATTTCAAATAAAAGAAAGTAATATTTTTTTCTAAATATTACAAATTTTTTATTTTCATTTAGTAGTTCCTTTTCACCTGGTTATAAAACAAGTCGGGGCGTTTAAAATATAATTACGTAATGATAAACGCCCAAATAATCAATGTAAATATCTACTTTAATTATTATCCCGATATCTTTATTTTATGTTAAATTACAAAATTCTTTCCATATTGAAATTGGTATTTAAAAAAAAAAACGAAGAACTTCATTAATTACAGGTACAAAAAATTACCCTGTTTTAATTATTATTAATTCCTTGTACAAAGTAAAAGAAGTATTGTGATCGCGAAAAATTGCGGTTTTCAGATTTCAACGGAAATATCTATTTTGACCATCCCTGAAACCATTTTGACTAGTCCCGGCGTGACGTCTGTACGTACATACGTATCTCGCATAACTAATGATTAGCCGTAGGATGTTGAAATTTTGGATTTACGACTGTTGTTACATCTAGTTGTGCACCTCCTCTTTTGATTGCAATCGACCGAACCAAAAGTGTCCAAAACAGCCCAAAATCTAAAACAAACTGGATTATGGACTTTTTCTTAACTGTAGTAATAAGCTCTCTTTGAGAGCTTTTCAACGATATATCGTAAGTGCTACTTAATTTCATTGGTTCCAGAGTTATAGCCAAATAAAATTTTAATTAATAAAATATTTGGATTAAGGGGAAAGCACATCGGTTCGAATCAGACTTACACTCCTTTTTTTTAACTTTTTGTTTTTAATTCAAATATATTGTTTTATGATTGTAAAAAAATTTAAGGTACACAATAATTCAATAATAATAAAAAATGATATGAAAAAACACCAGAAGTTATTAATGAAATAAAATGTTACGTATTTTTCATTTTTTTAAATGTGTATCTGTATGTAATTTAATATGCGTACAAGGAAGTCATGTGGTGTCCACATCTGATTTTTTTAAATTTGATTTGTCCGTGTAAAACGTGCAAAAATAATAAACATTCTCTATAACGGCGTAACAACTAACCTTTTCAAGTTTTCTCGTCTTACATAGTATTTGAACCGCTGGACACGATTTCTAAATCGGTCATTTTTCAGTTAATGGTTATCTCAAATTAGGATTGTTCAATTCAAAAATTAAAAAAAAAAAATTATTACGTTCTGGTAAAATTTTTACTAGGAAATGATATTTCACATCAGTAAAAGAGGTGTACAGTATTTCCGCATTAAAATAACTCGGGCATCTTGCCTTCGTACTCTCCAATAATAGTGTAGCATTACGGATATGTTTTTACGTGGTCGTTTCATTACTTTGTACTGAAGTAATTAATATTTTCTGATTCAATTTATCAAATCTAACGTACAAACTTTTCTATTTTCTTTTCTAAATAAACATTCTCGCCTAAATTGTTCTTAGTCGAAAATATATGACAGATAATAAAACCCGTTGGTCCAAATCGGGCGAAAATCAGACAATAAACCCGGTTAGCAGGATGTATTTAAAGAATTAATAGCTGGATTTTTTTTTTACAAGCGATTTGCACTGATGTAATAGAGTAAGGGTAAAAACCATTCAAAATATATTAATTTCGTTTTTCAATAAGACATTGTTTTTTTATTTTGAAAATTTGAGTAACATAATGAAATTTCGTATTTAAACAGAAAAGTGACTAGGTAAAAAATAAGTCCATCTTCCACTTGTTTTTTTTTTTTTAATCTTTATGATGTTGCTTAATCAGACCAAGCTACGGTGATTTTTGTAGGTATAACTTTTAATTTACAGCCTTCGAATAAATTCAAGATTTAAACATTTTTTATCACCTTAATTGTCTCAAAACAGTCAAGTGTCAAATTACATTACATTTACTAAGTAAATTTGAATGAATAGGGTGATAAAATTTCAAATTAGACCGTCACGTCATTTTGCGGATTTTGTTACAAAAATCACGGCATAAATACTGTCAATTTTTAGTTATTTTAATATGAAAGAAAAAATCGCACAAAAATTTAATAGCTAAGGGATGACGAAATTCATCTTTAAAAAGTTATGTAAACTCTAATAAGCTACGTAAACATTTAGCAATCTCAGTTTCATAAAATAAATTCATCAAAACAAACCGCTTGTAAAATTCCGATCGGCACAATTAATGTATTGTCTCTTGTTAAAAACGAAAAAATCCTCAATTCTAATCTAGTATATGTAGAATTGTACAAACATACAGCTTATCATTGAAGTATTAATAAGTAGGCTTTATTAGAATAGAAGGCTTTGTTTGTCATTTTTTGACTCAGCGATGACATCATCAAAATGACAACTGTACTACTTTACTACAGTAGGCCTAATAAGTGCAATTCTCTGCTGACAACAATGCTTTTAGTTAAGTAGATCAAAAGTACAAATTTAACGGTTACGTAATTTACACTAAATGAATTCAAGAACAGAATAATAGTTAATCATAACTATTCACTAACCATGAACCAGAGTTATAAGTAAATAATATTTGTTACGTTGTATATACTTGTGCTATTTTAATTCATATGTTTAGTTTAAAACAAAACATTAATATGTATATATATATATTTTTTTTTCTTTACCACAGTAACAATAAAGTTTCATCACTTCCTTACTTATTAATATAAATAAAAATAACAAAATTAAAGATATCTCGAATACTATTTTTATAACAGTATCGGATAAAAAAAATAATTCCAGACAACTCGAAAGTATATACATTTCGTTCACAATAAAATGGATGCTAATAAACAATAAAGGATAGGATCGACTGAAATCTAGCTATTCGGTAAACAATTTTTTATATACTCAAAGTATCTGATAAAATTGTTCTGTCAACAGTAAATAGTAACATCAGTTCGTTAACCATCTTACCTCATACATTTGTAACTATTTTTATAAAATATATTTTGCTTTAACAGCAACGAATACTTTTAATATACATGAGTTTGTTACATACCACCATTTACTTTTAGTAATTTTGTGTAAGCATACGTTACGTAGATTTACGAGCTTAAGTGCTACGTAGATTCGAACATCAGAATAAGAATCTTTACAATTGCTGAAACTATTGTTACAGAGATGAATTATACTATAAATATTTATAATTTGATTAATAAAAATAAGTTTCAAAGCTTACCTATGTTGTTATCTATAAGTAAGAACTTCATTGAAACACTAGTAAAAATTACATCTTAATGTTCACCTAACCTTTCTTTTTCTGTTTAGCCTCCGGAACCAACATAAGGTATTCAGATGATGAATGAATGCAAATGAAGTGCAGTCTTGTGGTAATTTCAGGTCGACCATTCTTCAGATGTGAATTAAAACCCAACCACCAGTATCCACGATCTGGTATTCAAATCCGTATAAAAGTAACCGCCTTTACTAGAATTTGAACGTCGGAACTCTCGACTCCGAAATCAGCTGATAGGCGAAGACGCGTTCATCACTAGACTAATCCGGTGGGTTGACCTAACCTCTAACCTACTAAGTCGTAGCTTTCCCGCGAAAACACATAGTGAAGTCGATTCTTCAATATATCGAAATACTCGATATAAGGTGTTTATCAATTGTACCGAATAATTATCGTAAGTCTGTTTAATATAACAAATTCAAGAAGTCCGGTGGTATTAACAAGAGATAATATCCTAAATGAAACATTAATTATGAATTTTTGTTAATTTACACTAACTACCCCAGTTTTTTATCGCATCTGAGAGACAAGTCTTAAGGGTGCTCTGTGTTAGAGTAATAACTTACACTACCAAATTCATCTAGTATCTGTACCGAACTGAGTGAATGCATTACTTGTAAAGCTGTGAACTATATTTCTGTATGTTTGGATTTTTGTTAAGAAAGAAACATATTAAACTCAAAGAATGTTATGTGAAACCATTCTATTCCTTGCTTTCTTTAGTAAGCCTGGCATATGATGCTTGTTATTATTATGAATGATCAAATTATTTTTTGAAAGCGTAATATGGCATATCAGGCTTCCTAAAACCAATTGGCTTTGACATATAACTTTGAACAGCCTATTTTATGATATTTTAATACTGATTTACAGAATTATTTTGCTTTTTCTCCATATATTATGGATGTAGGAAGTCTTTGCAAAGCTTAGTATTAATAAAGTTTTAGTAAGATGTTCATTTTAAATGTATATACATACACAAATTAACTAAAGAAAATACTCTAAAGTACAAGTAAAATGAATTATACAAATTGAAAAAAGGCTAATATATATATATTATACATTACTATATTATTAATATATATATTAATTTTTATGTTTTTTTTTACAAGTCCTGCCATAATACCAAAATCTACTTTTTGTCATGTAATAAAATAATTTTTAATTAGTAATTTCATAACTTTTTGAATGTTTTTAACAGTAATACTGTTATATTAAGTTATACAGTGTTGAATTAATTTATTGTTGTATATAACTTACATTTCTTCAAGAATGTTTCAAATGAGTTGAACTGAACATAAGGTTGGTTCTCAGTTAAGACAGTAAACTGCCATCTCTTACCACTTAGTTCTGCAACAACTGTAAATCACAGGAAGTAACATCCTGGAAATTGAAGGGTGTAAAGTAAAATGCCAACTGTTTAATATATATAGTGTATATCTCTTAATAATGACCATTGAGAATGTCTAGTCATGTAATGTATTACACTTTGGAAAATTTTATAAATAAGCAGTTAAGATTCATAACTGCTCCTCCAGTAATTATATTTACGTAAATTTTTGAGGTAAGAGATTGTGCAATTAAGTTAAAATTAATGGACTGGCAATCATTAACCTTATTGTAAAAATTTGTATTATAATAAAAATGAATTACGCATATTTAATAAATGATTTCATTGATTTACTTATTTTAATGAGCGAAACTGAACCAGATTTGGCATAATGAAATTTTTTTTTTTTTTTGTAGTGTCAAAAATTTATGATCATGTAAGGCAGTCATTGATTTAAGATCAATGTATGATTACTTTGATACTTACTTTTTTTTTAAATTTGGCAATATTTTTAAAGCTAAGTAAAATATATATACGTAGCATTTTGTGTAAAAAATGTCAACTTCACATATTATTTGAATTAACAGATGATCAAAATTCATTCTATTGGTAGTCACAAAAAAAATTTAGTGAACTAATTAATCATTGTTAAAATGTTTTTAAGTATCCCATACATAAAATTATTTATTTAAAGAAAAAACATTTAATGGTTCAGTCTGCTGAATTTAGCTAAGAATATAATGCTAGTGGTAAAAATTACAATTTTTGTAAAAGTTCAATAAATTGCTACCATAAAATATGTATTGTAGTTTTCTTGTGTATGAAATAACCTTTTTTGTTGCGTTATATAATGTAAAAATGTTTTTATTTAAATCTAATTAGTACTCATCAACTCAATATAAATAACAGTATTGTGAATTAATAGTATTCTCAATTAGGAATATATTAACACCAAAGAACGGTTCATAAATAAAATAATGGTAGTGATACTGGTGAATTTATTTTTTTATAATAATTTTAATATACATTACCTGGACTCTTCACCTTAATTATACATGTGCATGTCCAATGTTCCTTACATGAAAACCGCTGGTAAGTCTGTTTATAAAAA
Source organism: Lycorma delicatula (assembly GCF_047948215.1). NCBI lineage: Eukaryota > Metazoa > Arthropoda > Insecta > Hemiptera > Fulgoridae > Lycorma > Lycorma delicatula. The sequence continues at coordinate 34,676,562 of NC_134456.1, forward strand.
TCTTTAGAATTTATTTTCGTCAATATTGAGGTAAAAGTAGAACAAATTTTATTATTAGAATAAACAATTATGTAAAATAAACACAAATCTAAATCAAGAAATACATCAGTATTTTAGTCTAATTTAATATGCTAAATTTACATAATCGTTTTGTTCAAATTGTATTCTTAATAGAATATTAACAATTTGTTTTCATCTACCAGCAGCTGAATTTCATACATCTGAGAAAAAATCACACTAGCATTCATAATAATGAATAAATTAAATTTTATATGCAAAAATTAAGAAAATCATTAAGGCCACCATTAGATTAGGCCTGGACTATAATTATATTTCCACAAAAATGTGCAAGTTGAGTAACTTAGTATAAATAATAAAATATCACTGTTATACTAAATTCATAAATCTATTTAACATAGTTTTAAGAATGCAGCATTTCTGTTATAAAAAAACCAAGCAATTTATTAACTGTCGTAATAATTTGCAAATACTTAGATTATTTATTTTTAAAGTTTGATGTAATATTTAAGATTCCATGTGTTTATTTTTCTAAAAGAGATTTTCCAAAGGTGTTGAAAATGAAACAAATGTTTAAATATATAATGATAACCATTTTATTTTTTATAAAGTTAAATCTAATAATATATATGTACAAATTACAACTATTTGCAATCTAGGTTCCTAAAACAGAACCGTAAAATATTTACATAAATGTATTGTGATAGCTCACAAAATGCAAAAAATTAACTTTATATATATATTTAGTTTTTTTTACAAAAATAATTTATAAAAACTGCCTGTGCGTCAATTTTATAATGTTCCTGATATGAAAAACTGCCTGACGTATGTGCAAAACGATGATCGGGAGCAGAACAAAAAATAGTTAATTGCCAAGGTTACAATTTAAAAAATTTATTTAAATAACACTTTTTTACATTTTCAATACAAACTATGCAAAATTGGCAACATTGTCAACCAACTATTATATTGTATATTCCCCTACTGAACGAAACTGAACAAGAGCATCCCCATCTGTCATTACAAAGGGTGCCACAGGTAAAATTCTATTCAAAACAACCCATCCTGCTGCTTACTCGCCCCACCACAAACACAACCGTTTCCTTATATCCTGCGCCCGATCATGTAAAATACACTACATAACTCAATATTCAATTTTAAAGTACTGAACACAATAACTGTCTGTACATATCCACAAAACTATACAAATAAAAATAAAATACATAATGAATAGAAAATAAAATTTACAATTTGATAATTATCACATACGGCATTAACGCACCGAAATATACAAAAATAAATCTTTACAAAAAAATTATACTACATTTACTGTCTTTATATAAAAAATACAGGCCTTGTTGGTAACTCGAATTGGCCGAATGCGGTACACTATTAATATTATAAATTAAATTAATAAAAAAAAGAAATTCGAGATCACATAAGTTCGTTGGCCATTTGGCAAAACACACAAACCCAACACTAAACAAAGAAAAAAAAAGAAATAAGTTGTTTATGAACTTAAATTAACACCGCAAGCAACCTGGTCGGAAGCAGTCAATAGTCATTATGACTGGCAATGTCTATAGTCAACAGTATTTAAATATACATTTTTCTCTCACAACATTTGAAATGCACTAATTAAGATAAAATAAAAATTTAATACTTCAAATTTTAAAATAAAATAAAAATTACCTCAAAATTAAAGACATGTAGGACGGAACAATTAAAAGTCATATGAAATAAAATTAATTACTACGTTTTCAACATTTATGTAATGTTTAATAAAATTTTAATTTGACTTGTAAAATACAATTCTAATGAATTTACTTGCATAATAAATAAATTACAATAAATTATCTAAAAATTTGCTATACTTATATAGCTAATAAATGAGTCCGTAAAGACTGATATCCAGATTTTTATGAAAATCTGTTAATTAGAAAAAAAAATTCATAAAAACGTATAATTTTTTTTACAGCTCCTTTGGAACATTAACTACATTAAATATAAATTTAGTATTTGATGCAACTTTTAATTTAGTAGTTAATATATGAGGGTAACTAAAGTTACTTTTTCTAAATTAACAGTCATTTAAGAAATTAGTTAAAATCTGGGTCAGACATTCAACAAATCACGGCTGCTCTAAATAACGTTACCGCGAGACAAAAATTAACCTATTACACTAGATCCGCACACGAGCGCTTACCAAATTTATTTCAATACAAATGATTGAAAATTAAGAAAATTAGCTTACATCACACGACGTATTATCACAACGTTCGCATGAATTCTACAAGGAAAATAACTTCTGTTTTACATGTAAAAGGAAATAAAATTTGAAATTAAATAAAAGTTGCATCAATTAATACTGCTATATACCTGCTACTTAAACTTCAATAAAAAATTCAGGACAATTACTAATCGAATAATAAACTGTTGTGAGAGATTGTATAATTAACAGACCATACTGCACCTGGAAGAGGGTGTACGCCTTTAAGTGCTGGTAGACGTTCAGACTGTCATGGCAAGGAAGGGCCTTTGCGTCAAGGCTTCTGCTTCTTTCGCCTGTGCCGAACAGAGATCAGGCGTCGATGTGGACCTCGTGAGCTGACCGCCAAAACTGAAGATGGAAACAAGGCTGGTGATACGATCTATTTCCATAGTTGTCGCACCCGTGTCTTCTTCGCAATCCGAAAGTAACGTTGAATCGTCGAGGAAGACGGAGTCGTCTTCTGTTGTTGTAGTTTTCGCTCTTTTGGGGAGAATGCTGAGGACTGCTTCTTCTGTTTCCCATTCTGCTACAGCTCTTCGTCTTTTTAGGCATCTCGTCGAGGAGCAAGAAGAAGAGGTCGACGATGATCTTTCTCGGAGGATGACAACACTTTGCTCTCTAGGCGCCTTATCGAGGTCGAGGTATGTCGGTGCCTCACAAGTCTGAGGGCAGAAAGCAGCGGGAGCATGGTTTTCTTTGTCTGCATCTTGGTCAGGGCACCTGACACAGGAGGCTGGTGGCTGGAGGAATGTCATATCGCCCGCAGTATCTTGAGAAGGTTGTGTACTCGAAGGAGCGATTCCCGCTTCTTCTGCAGTTAAAGCAACGAGATTATCTTCGTCGTAACCAGAATAATCCTGAGAATACGGCGTCGGAGAGTGTACCATATGATAAGTTTCTTCCATAAAAATGTACCTCGCTTTTTGGAGTACAGTAGCTACCAACAGGTTTTTATGAAGACTTACTCCACCACGTTGGCTACGAGATTGTGCAATTTTAGTCAGCGAAATGCTGATTAATCTTTGGGCATCAGTTGCCATAGTCACTTTAATAACGAATTTTTAATTTAGATAAATATTAGTTTCACAGATACTGATCACTATTAACACATCGAATACCCCACGCGAACTACGTATCACTTGACACAAACAACTCTCCCGATCTTCACGCAACCAAACTTTCAACTAGAGTGGAGGTTGATGTCAACACTACCCATATAAGTAAGTTTCCGTTTAAGTGACGTCACGGCCTACTTATCAACCAATCAGTGAACGGCCTTCGCCATTTAAAAGAGGTGACTGCGCGGCGAGCACGTTCAGCGCTACTAGCGGTTAAATGTAGAACCGGTGACGCTTCGTAGACCCTTTCCATCCCAACAAAAGAAATTTATGATCTTGTAAGAGTATATTAAATAAACTGTTGAAATTACATTTTTAATACGAATTAACCCGTGTTGCATTATTTAAAAATCTTGAAACCCATCAAATTTGTATTAATAACTATGGCATCAAGAAATGATAATAAATAACGTTATTTCGTTTTCCTAGTCTAATGAAAACAAGTATGCACACGCTATCTAACGGTGCCCCGTAAAACTTCTTCGAATTAATTGATGTAATCGGTCGAACGGTAAACAAGCCAACGAATTGAAAGATGATAGTTTCATTGTGTTATAAACACAGTAAATTACGCAGCAACAATTTTTCTGTACTTTAGGTTGTTAGGGAAATTATTTATTCAATTTCTTTTTATATGTTACTTTAAATAACCTGCTGTGACAGCAAATCAATATATTAAAGATGTTGACTCGTACAAGTAAAATATTTACTGTAATTTCACAATTCACATTAAGCTACGTAAACTTACTTCTCTTTCAGTTTGCGAAAGCATAAAAAACAAAATTACTTTTAATTTTGAAATAAAATGTGGTTTACGGAGGCCTTGATTTCAACTTAATTCATTCCTCAGGGCTCTATTATGATGATTAATACATTTTTTTAATTTTTTCAACTACCGCCGTAAAGAAATCAAGAGTCTTAGTAACTTAACGGACAATAATGCTCCCAAAACTTTTAATTCCAAAACAAAGTGCTAAGGTACACTAGCATATAAAAATCTGTAGCACGATCATAACCGGGTTGAATGTTAATACTTTCTTTTATTTCCTTAAACAAAAATTACTCCATTGGGATGAGGGTGATAGAGCTACATCATTTCACAGCCAGCGATACAAAAGGTGATACAGCTATCACAATGTCTGATATTTTTAACTTCTCCCATTAGTAAGAGTAAGTGGGTTACCATTGTAGGTGGTTTGACTGGTGAGTTATAAATTTTTACTGTTCCTGTCTGGAATCAAAACCGACAAACTTTACATTATGAGACCAGTATTCTAACATTAACCTGGTCCTCCATATTAAAAATTCAAGGGCAGTATAATTTTTTTAAATACCTAAAATCATCTATCTCAAGGATTAAGTGTACTTTTAAAAATCTGTGGCTAAACTGAAATTAAAAAGGGATATTTATGCCCAAATAAAGGTTTTTCTTGTACATTACTCCATTTGCATGGCAGTAATCTACCAGGTTGAGGGTTGGTTTATTTTGTTCATATTCTTATTTATATTATACTTTTATACCTTAGTTGTAATATTTTGTCTGTTTTAGAGGAAATGATACATAAATTATTATACAAAATAATAGTTATTTTTGTAAAAAATTAAATAAAAACCTAATATTAGTTTTTCAATTTCAGTAAAATGTTTTAATTGAAACAATTTACTGAAACTGAAAAACTAATATTAAGTTTTTATTTGTTTTTTTTTTTGTGTTTACTTACTGCTGAAATGCATTACAGTTTTTGAAGAAGTTTGAAGCCATTAAATGAGGTCTTTTTACTAGTTAAGAAGCCAAATTTTTGGAAGGTATTCAAAAAAATATATTAAGATTTATATTGAAACTGTTCATTTAGGACATTCATTCTCAAAGTGGGTGATAGCGCCCCCCTGTGGGCGCTGGAGGCCTTCAGGGGAGGCGATATAAGGGCCACAGAAAATTGGGGGCATCCAATGTTTAGGAAGGCGATATTACTATTGTTGTAATACAAATTCAATTGTAATTTTTTTTAAAGCAATTTTAATAAAAATATTTCCAAATATGATTAAATATGCATTTTAATTGCTCTCATTTAAAATGTAAGTTTCAACTCAGAAATAGGATATGCCACATTTAAATGATTGCAATTGATGTTTTTAAGAGCTCATCTTAAAAACAATAATTACAATTATTATTTTTAACAAATGTTAAGTTTAAAAATTTTGAGGGACGCTAGAAATTTTTTGATTCTCAATGTGGGCGGTGGGCAAAGAAGTTTGAGAATCAATGATTTAGGGTGTTGGAGTTACACAAATATTGTATTCAAATTTATTAAATGCAGTTCGTTCTTGTAAGTAGGTTGACATCAACATTAACTATGCTGCTTACATCTTTTTGCTTATTTACTAACTTATTCAAACTCATAGGAAAACTATAAAAAATGATGCTCTTACATTTATATTAAATTTGTTACCAAAATAAATAAAATGAATTGGGAAAATGGTTAGCTATGCCTTTGAAAACCTAAAAAAAATAAGAATTAAAGTTTAGTTTAAATTACCTGTAATTAAAAATTATAAATGACACTTTAAAAATGTATGGAAATTTTTTTCCAAAGAACCTTCCAGAACTGTTTAGTAATGATCCAGCCCCTTTCTTGGTGGAGTATTAATTTAACTTAATTTCCAGATTTAACAAACAGTTTTTATTTTTAGATGGAGTTGTATAATACTCCAATAAAGATTTTTTGAAAGCACAATTCTAGAACATAATTTATTCTGAAAAAATATTTTTTTATATTCAAAAGAATGTTTAAGAGAGTTCTTGCTTAGGGGAAATTCAGAAAAAAGAAAATAATGTTTCATTAAAATAAAATTTTAGTAAAGATACTAATATAGAAAAACAATCAAATATGTATATGTAGTCTGGAAGGACCTGACTATTAAAGCAGGTTTCAGTATTACTATTGAATAAACATTATGCATGCATTATTATTAAACATTATGTATGCAGTAATTCATACTGCAATTGAGCTTTTACCTCTACATGCTTTGAATTATCTGGATTTATGCAAATTTACAAAAATACACAGAATATTAACTATGATAAAATATTAACTAACTTGTAAAATTTATTTATTTATTCACTCCATTGGCTATCAACTGCTGCTCAATTTTAGCTGCTACTTCCAATTTTTTTTTTATGATGAAAGATTATTTTTTAGCATGTGAAAATTCACAAATTTGACTGGGATTTAAAATCATAACTTTCTAGATGAAAGACAGAATTCCCAACACAGCCTTGAAGGTAAGCATATACTATTAAAACTCTGTTACAGTTTTCCAATAAAATATTTGAAAATGAACAAATGACCCTAACTAACTGACAGGTCAATCAGTCAGGTAGTAGTATTAAGTGAAATTAACTTAAGGTTTAAAGGAATGCATTCAGATACTTGGCTTCTATTAGGTGATACTGTACAGGAAATAGATGTATTTCAGTATATTTGTGGTGGGGATACACAAGCTTTATTCTTCATCCTTGGCCAACTATGAACATTTACTTACCATCAGGTTATACCTAGAAAAAACAGTATATCATCATATTAGTGAATTTACCCCTTTTAGCAACTGCAGAACATAAAATATATTTAAGTTATTATAACTGTAAATAAATATTTATTTAAATATAGCTTAGATAAATGATAAAGGTATGAAACTTTTCAAAGCAGCCTCATTTACAGACTGATTTAAATACTAATAGTATTACATCATTCATAATGTACTGATATATAGTAACAGCACTGGAATGTAATTGAGACATATATTTGTTTTTCTTATTGTAATTTTTTATAATTTCCTTTAATATTTGGAATAGTCTACACAGTATGGCTAATGAAAAGAGACACATACTGAAAATGAATATTGTATTTGTTCTGAGCTTGCTTAAAATTTCATATGAAATATTTGCAGCCAATAAAATTAAAAATAAACATGGATACATTTTATGACTTACTATGTACCACAAAGTAAACTTATTTGTACCTGTAAAAACTTATTTGGAAGAAAACTAAAAATTGCATAAAAGAACAGAATGAACCTTTTCTATATGATGTAACAAACAATGTAGAAAATATGCTTAGTTTAATCGATTGGGTCAATAAAAGCAAATTAATAACTTGAAAATCAGCATAGAAATTTATAAATATTACAGGAAAGTGCAGTTGAAACATTTAGTAAACACAACAGTATCATCCCTAAAAGAAAATTAATCTAATAATAGCAACAATGAAGAAAAATAAAAATTAAGTTAAGATGTTACAATTTTTTAATAAATGTACTTAATTAAGAATATTCTGAAAACTGATTAAAAATCTAGTTTATAGAACACATGTAAGTATTAGGTGCCTGAAGTATGTTATTAAGTGACTTGACACGTAATACAAATTGCTGCTGAAATGATAAGTCTATTTTTAAAAATTAGAAGCATCTTAGGCTAGGCTTACTAGTAAAAGTGAAGCGTAACTTTGTAACTGAGCTTAATAATATATTGTTGTATATCGGCATGCTAGTTGACTGAAATAATAATAATTAGCCTAAGAGATTTTCTGATCAATGTAGTGAGCATCATTATTCTTAGAGAAAGCAGTTATAACTATTGTTTGTAAGTACCTTATATGTATCACAGCCATAAGACCAGGCAGTGTAAATATAAGAAATAAACTAACCACACATTTTTTCCAACAAGGTATTATCCTGTACTAAATATATTCAATAAGGAAAAATAATCACATAAGTTAAATAGAACTGGTAATAAAATATAAAATAGAATTTGGTGTATGAATCATAATCCTGTTAGTCATAGATCTGTATAAAATTTAATTCAGAATTTATAAATACTGAGGTTTAGCAAATTATTTAAATACAATCTTAATGAAAAAAAAAACAAATTATATATTTAAAAAAAAAGAAGTTAAATACACAAAAATGTCTAATGGGTAAGACAACTTATCATCTGTAAAATGACTTGTACTCTATGTCTATCACCTATGATCAGAGAAAATGTTTACACCAATCGTTTTTTACAAAGTAAACCAAACAGATATATTAATCTTGAGCAGTTATATTACATTTTTAATAATATTTTTTTAATAAACTGGAAAATTAGATTATGGTCAACAAGTTTCCTTGACATCTAAGGCTAGATAAAAATTCTTTTTAACAACCATCAACTGAAGACACTATAGAAAAACTACACTTATAAAAAAAAAAAACTTACTGAAAAAAAGTAATAAACTGTACTTATGAAACATTATATGATTTATATTTTGAGTTTTGAGAATAAGAGAAAAAAATAAAGTTAGTTGTCATTTTAGTAAATCCCAATAGAATGATAAATTTAGTTTAAACAATCAAAATATCTTAACAAATTCAGACTTTTTATTAGAGTAGGTAGAAAAATTATGCTTTGGCATAAGGTTTTCATGATCTCTCATGGATACTGTTTTAAGACCGTTTAAATGTTCTAACTTTCACAAAAAGGCTTTAAAAAGACTGAAAAATGCTATTAGATTTAGTCTCCCTATTATATAATAAATGTTTCTATATTACTATTGATAAAGTTAAGTTTCCCCACTAATCTCTGACCAGATTAGTATAACGTGTGTTTTAATTTTCGTAATATTTATTAAGTTTTACTTACATTGATAGATTATACATGAACTGAAATAGCAACTCAAACACTTTTTCCTATTTGTTCAATGTGAGCACCATTCATTACACGGCACACATCCAGCCAATAAGAGAGATCATTCCATACTTCAATCAGCAAGTCCAGAGTAATTGATTCAACCGCTTCAATCCTGTATCTCAAGTTGGGTAAGTCAGTTGGTAACGATGGCACATACATTTCACCCTTTATAAACCCCACCCAAAGAAAAACACTGCATGGGGTCGGATTGGTAAATGTGGAGGCCATGGCAAACAAGTCCTGTCATCTTGTCCCCAGCATTCAGGAAAATTTCATTCAACCAGTCATTTATAGTGTTATGCCAGTGAGAAGGTGCACCATCTTGTTACCAAATAAAGTTCTGTGGTTTGTATTGCAGTTGAGGAAAGAGCTATAGTTGTAGCATAGCCTGCGATTTCCTAGGTCTATGCGCAAAAGACTCTCTTACATGTACAATATTGTCTTCAGACATACTCGTTCCTGTATTCTTCCCTTTATAAATACAGCCAGAGGTTTCAGATTGTTTATACTGTCTATGAATGTCACTTGGGGATCACAATGAAACTCCAAATGGAATGCACATTGAAGAGTAACTACAGATTTACACTTTGCAAACTGCAAAACATGGAACGCTGTTTGTTGGTGGTGGGGAGGGGGGTTTGCCATCTTTGCTACTAGCACTTTCAAGTGGAAGGTACAGGAAACAGTTTATGAGCTTGTGCACAGCTAAAACAGTTTAAATTGCTCTTTCATTTCATGTATAATTAATAAATATATATGTATGAAATATTACATAGCTTTAAAACATTGACATTCATTTTGAAACACACAGTATTATATTCAGACAATAGTGAGCTACAATACATTTTTATGATTGCCAGAGAAATTGGCTGTTAAAAATTTAACAGAAACCAGAGAAAACAGCTACGATAGATAGCCATTTTTTTTGGTCACCAAAGATATCTGGTGAAATCTAAAAACCAAAGAACTGCTTCTTTTTTAACCATTTGAAAAGCAGCAGGAGCAGGCTTATTACTCACGCTTTTTTGAATCACAACTAGTCTTTCTTCAACTTCTATACTTTCAGAATAAAAATAAGTTAGCCTACATTTTAGTCCAACTTTTCTTTAAATATTCAGAATAAAAATAAGTTAGCCTACATTTTAGTCCAACTTTTCTTTAAATATTTTATTCCCTTATACATTATCAAATGCAATCCTTTCTAAGCCTGTCTTCTAAAATAAATTGAGGACCAGAACACCCTCCCTTTTACTGATTCATCATTTTTTCTAAATCAAAATTTAGTCTTCATCCAGTACACCTTTTACCACATGCTGTATTCACCTGTGAACTATCTTAGTAAGTATTTAGATGCACAAGATTGTTAAACTGGTGGTGTTAAAGTATGTAGTTTCTTCATAAGTTAGTTAATGAATACTGCATAAAAAGTAATGGAATAAAGAAGTTCTGTTATTTTTTTACTCATTTTCTTTAATAGTATAAATCCATCGGGAATAATCTCAGTTATAATAACACAGTTGAATCTGTGAGACGGAACTACTCAAGAGAAAGTATAAAATCATAAGTTGAAGAATAAAATGTTAGAAATTTAAGTAGCAGTGGATAGGTTTGATAATTTAAAATAAGTAATGGGCTGGTTGAGACTAATGAACAAGATTTTTCTTTTTGTGAGCTTTAACACTACACCATTATTTTACAGAGTAGGTTAACCAATTTCTCATATACACTTTCTTCAATTTTTCTTCTCTTCTCCAAAAATTACAAGACATCTGTCCCAAATTCAACACAAAAGTTTTTAGTTTTACTCAAATTTTCTTGCTCATTATTCTATAATGAAAAGGTCATCTTGTGATCTGGCAGCCTCTCAAATTACATATTTTTAAATATATTGATATTTTCACAAAATGGTAGTTTCTTTCCTAATTTCTGCTGTTCAATACTAATCCGTATTTGATTACCTTAAGACAGTTATTCTCAATCTTTTTAGCTTCACAACCTTCCGATTCCAACCCAATGAAATCTACTTAAAACCACTTAACTGTGTTAATAGCGTTGGGTATGAACATGCATAAATGAAGTGTACAAATATGAGCAATTTACAGGTTCCAAATGATGTGTACAAGCTCCTTGTAATCTGGTCTACTTATATAACATTCGCTTTGACAGTGTCATGTCCAAACATGCATATAATATGTTAGAACACATCGTGCTCAGCAGTATAAAAGAGGTGTAAGGGATTGGAAAACATTGCGAAGCGTGGGTCTATTGCCTTTATTTAGGTTTTTAAAAGCATAATTTCATTGAAAAAAATAATAACTGAGGTTTTGGATTTTTAGTGGGTGGTCAAACAGTGTAACTGTTCTTTTTTTTTCAATTAGATTCTCATGCAAAATGGATAAATTTGTGAAAAAACAAAGGGAGCCGTTTACATCCTGTGAATGATTGGTAAAAAGACATGATTGTACAATTACAGTTATTTAAATTATGGTTTTACCTCATTGGGTGGAAAGCCACATTTGTTGTTTGCTTTCAAGTCCTCTCTGATGGAAGAACGAAGCCATCAAAATTAATTTGACATTTGGAAACTAAACATCTGATCTTAAAAGCAAACCCTTGGAATTTTTGAAAGAAAATTACATACTTTGAGAAGTCAACAAGTTTCTATTTGTAAATCAAGCCATGCTGATGAAAGTAAACTTGGAGCATCTTATCTTGTAACATTAAAAGTAGCTAAGATGTCCAAACCCCATACAATCATAAAAAAACTCATATTGCCAGCTGCAACTGATATGGCTGGTGTTTTAATACGGATGGAAGAAACAAAGAAATTCTGTTTTCTAACTACACAGTAACAAGACGAATTGATGACATGGCTGCTGATGTTCATGATCAGATAATTTAGTAAGTGAGATTAAGTGAATTTTTTAATATTTACTTTGATGAATCAAGAGATGTGGCAATCATTTCTTAGTTCTCATGTTTTGTGAAATATGAATGCAATAGGAACAGATCAAAGAAAATATGTTGTTTTGCAAATCAATACCTGGTCATGCAACAGGAAAATGTCTTTTTGATGTTTTTTATGAAGCTACTAAAAACTACAACATAGATTGAACAAAATATATTGCAGTATGTAGTGATAACATTACTATAACAGGAAACAAGGGTGGAATGCACGCATTGCTTCCCTTCACAGACATGCTCATGCCACAAAAAAATATGCTATAAAATCTCAAACAAATTTTTTGTTAAGCTGTAAAAATGGTTAATTTTATTAAAAGTTGGCCATTTCAGTATAGGCTGTTCACTAAACTATGCGAAGAAATGGGTGAAAAGAAAAAAATGTTCTTTTCCATACAGAAGTAAGATGGTTAACATAGGGGAAAGTGTTAACCCGGTTATTGGAATTGAAAAATGAATTAATATTTTCCAGGATAAACAAGTGCCATACTCAATGTTTTTATAGAATTATGAGTATATGTTGCTCTTGACTTACTTAGTTGATATATTTTTGCATTTAAATAACTTGAACGTGAATTTACATGGACATTATATAAACACAATTTATTAATGTCAGACAAAGTTCATGTTTTCATTAAGAAGTCAACATACTAGATGCAGTTTGATCTGGATTATTCACCTTCAAAGCAAAAATTTTAATTTGTTACACTCACTTCCGCTTATACTAAGAAAAATTTGGCTTAAGAAGATACTATTATTAACCACAACTTGGATAGCATGAAGATGCTTTTGCGTGAGCTAAACATTCTGTTGGCGAAGTATTTCCCAGAAGATAAAAATGATATCTCAAAGAGATAGGTACTGAATCCATTTAGTGAAAATCTTGCTGCTAAGTTACCAGTTGAGATTCACAACCAGCTCATCAAAACGTCTGCCAAACTACAATTTACATCTGAAGATTTAGATATGTTTTGGTTTTCTCGTAGAAGTGTATATGGAAATTTCATCACAGAAGCAATAAAAATATTATCAGTGTTATCTCTATGAAGAGGGTTTTTCATCTATGATTTCACTAAAAACTAGATATAGGAATTGTATTTTATCACTTGAAAACAATTTGCTTTTGTGAGTTTCTAACATAAATTCACATATGGAGAAACTTTTAAATGAAAAATAAATACAACCATCTCATTGTGTACATGTGTACTTATTAATGCAACTAAAATGTTAATAGTAATTTTTTTCTCATAAAATGATTTCATTATTGTTTATGTGTAAAATTGTAGGCTAATTTCGTGTAAAAATACTAATACTATAAAATAATTTTACTTCTACTTAATTTGATTGAAGCAGCAATTTTGATAAGTGTTCGGATTGCCAAACTATCTATCTGTAAAGTTTAATAAATCATAATCCTGATTAAATCATAATTCTGATTTAGTTACTGAAACATGAAGAAGAGATGAAAAAAGTTCCCAAATGTATTAAAATTTTTTTATATTTTAATCATTTTTTCAATCTAATAAAAGAAAAAAATTTACAAGTAGAGTAATTTCTATTCCCCACCTAAATTATTTATCAAGGTTTTTTGGCAGTCCTGCAATTTTTTTCCTTTTATTACAAGCATATAATTTTAAACTTTCTTTTAGTTTAAGAGAAGTTTAATGCAAAATAAAAAAATACTTAAATTACTTTTTTATTACTTTCAAATACAACTAAGATTAGAAGGATCCACAACTCAACTAAAAAATCTAATGTAAACACCATATGACTTCCTTGTACACCTATTAAATTACATATATACATTTTGTTTAAAATGAAAAGTACATAAAATTTTATTTCATTAATAACTTCTGATATTTTTTCATATTTCTGTGTTTTTATTGTTATTTAATTACTATTTATTGTATAATTTTTTTACAGAGATTAATAATTTTTAATAAATCAATATATTTAAATTTAAAAAAAAATGTATATGAAGTCTGATTCGAACCATTGTGCAATGAAACTGTTTCCCTTGTGAAATCCAAAAATAACATTAATTAAAATTTTATTTGGCTATAACTCTAGAACCAATGAAAATAGATACCACATAAGATATATCATTGAAAAGCTCTCAATGAGGGCTTATTACTGCAGTTAAAAAAAGTCCAATATCCTAATTTTTGGGCTTTTCTAGACTTTTGGTCCAGTTGATTGCAATCAAAAGTGGAGGTGCACAACTAGAAGTTACAGAGGCGCTAAATCTAAAATTTCAACATCCTATGGCTAATAGTTTTTGAGTTATGCAAGATACATACATACATCACACTGAACTAGTCAAAATATATTCAGGGATCGTCAAAATCATCATCAAGAAATAACATGTTGGTAATAAAGATCTGATCCACCCCTTACAAAGTAATTCCTTCTACTTCAAATAGTATAATTCAATGGTATCCTTGGAGACATACATGTAGAGTTTACATAAGCCATAATGGATAAAAAAATTGGCATTTTGTAAAAAGAAACAGTTTTTGAATAAAGTTATGTTGCCTACAAACAAAAGTGAAATATTATATCAGCTTTTTTGTGATGAAAATTATAAATATAAACCTCTTTATAAAGATGAAATAAAAAATAAAAATAAAATAAATTATACATTTTGTCATGATTATGAAAATATAATTTTATTAACTGAATGTACTTAATAATTACAATACTAAAATAATAAATAAAAAAAAACAGAGTATGGCACAAAACTTAACAAATAATATGTTCATAGAAGAAAATTATTAATGTACAGAAGAATCATTTCTTACACAACACTGAGAAGGAGGTACATTCCAATTATAAATATAGGACAATCTTGTTTGCGTTTCTTTTGTACACATTCTCCCATGAGTAACAGTTTCTGAATATAGATGTCTTATAAGTTTTTCAGATTGTTTGTGTGTTATGAGATATGCATTTGAACAACCTCTTGATGAAAATTCAGTATCAAACCGTGGGTCATGAATTCTAGTAATATTTAATGGCGATAACCAAACTCCCACTGATACATCTTCACTGTTGTATACACTGAAACAAATCAAAAATACAACACTTTATGTACTGTTTAGATTGAATTAATAATTCTTTTGATAATTTTAAATTGGACTCGCTCTTCAATAACTTAAACTTTAAAGTTTGGTAATATAAACTGTCAAATATAATCTGGTTTAATGGTTCACTATTGATGTGTAATTTATTGTACAGCATAAAGTATCATTGTACAGCATAAAACAAACAAAAAATTTTTAACTTTAATATACATAAAAAAGTTAATTTTAAAAAATTAAGGAATAAATGAAATATTTTCTGATTTTTTTAAAATGATGTATAATTTAATATTCTTTCAATTGGTGGTTTAATAAATTTGGTAGAGTATTCTAAGATTCACAGATGATATTATGATTTGACTAAAACTAAAAATAGATTAAAAGAAATAATGAATCGCATGGATTCTCAGGCAAAAGAATTTAATTTTAAAATATGAGTAAAACTGAAGTAATAAGATGTGCATTAAGGGAAAATACTACTAACATATTAAGACAAGGGAAAAATATAACAATAGTTAGAGAATTCTGTTGCTTAGGCAGTAAAATTACAGATTATATATTATTATTAATATATTACATTATTATGTATTATGTACATTACAGATATTGTTATTTAGGCAGTTAAAATTATTTAAGGCTGGATGATGCAAGAAAAACATAATGCAATCCAAAGATTACACCGTATACATATTCTAATCTAAACACGATTCCAGTGCTGAAATCTATGCTGTTCAACTTTACCCTAAAAGTTTGTAATGTCAGTTCAGAGCAATATGGTAGGTGGGTCAAATCCTTCAAGCCTTGAATTTGTAATAAGTAAATAACAAAAAGGTAGGTATTTTCATTATATTATTACTTTAAAGTAACAGTAAATTAAAATTAAAGTACTAGAATATTTAAATGAATAATATTCTACATAAGGAAATAAAAAATTTATAACAATATTTGTATTTTAAGCAAAAACAAATTTCTCCCGCATACATTCTGTATTCGAGGTTTGTAAATAAAGTAATGAGACTAGTTTTATTTGGCAGCCAAAATGGCAACATTGTAAAGTTACTAGTAAACATATGGTTATATGAACAATTGATTTATAATAGGTATTAATATTTTTGGTCTACTGTTGCCAAGTGAGATGTAAACAAACTTTTTGTGAAATGAGTTTTTGTTGTGTGTTACAAAAATGAGTAATACTAACTATGAGCAATGTTGGGCAATCAATTTTTGTGTTAAACTCGGTAAGAATGCTACTGAAACTTTTTCAAGATTTAAACGTGCGTATGGAGATGACGCTCTGTCATCAGCCCAAGTTTTTAGGTGGTTTAAAACATTTTCAGATGGCCAGGAATTAGTCGTGGATGATCCACGCTCTGGAAGAACGTTAACGTCAAAAAGTGACAATAATGTTGAGCGAATCAGAAACTTAATACGGTAG
Source organism: Lycorma delicatula (assembly GCF_047948215.1). Lineage (NCBI taxonomy): Eukaryota > Metazoa > Arthropoda > Insecta > Hemiptera > Fulgoridae > Lycorma > Lycorma delicatula. The sequence continues at coordinate 34,693,171 of NC_134456.1, forward strand.
ACTGGTGTGGTGATTAACTGTCAGAATGATTGCAGAAGAACTGAATTTGAACCATACCACAGTCTATCAAATTTTGCCAAATGAATTGGTCATGAAAAAGTCTGTGCAAAATTGGTCCCAAAAAACCTTACAGTTTCACAGAAGAACAACAGGGTGGGGTAGTGTGCCACGATCTTCTAGCTATGTAAATTGAAACTGATCCTTCTAAAAGCTATTATTACTGGTGATGAATCTTTGATATTTGAGTACGACCCAGAAACAAAATGCCAGAGCAAGGAGTGGCACACTTCAAACTCACCACATCCCAAAAAAGCAAAAATGAACAAATCAAAACCATGCTAATTTGTTTCTTTGATAGTAATGGCATTGCCCATAAGGGGTTTTTGCCTTCAAGGCAGACTGTAAATCAATATGTTTACAGAGAAATTTTTGAAAGATTGCGGAAAAGAGTTGCCCACTGAGATCAGCCATCAAAGACAACTGGATGCTATATGAGAATGCACCTTGTCACACTGCACTCTAAATTAATTATTTTTTTGGCAAAGAAAAACATTTGTGTAGTTCCTCAACTACCTTACTGACCTGACTTAAGTCCCTGTGATTTTTCCTGTTCCTGAATTTGAAAAAACTGCTCGAAAGACACCACTAGGGAACAGCAGAAAACATTTAAAAAAATATAACGTACCATCTGGAGGATATTCTGGTTTTTGAGTTCTAACACTACTATGAAGAGTGGGAAAACCTTTTGATGTGTTGCGTGGCTTCCCAAGGAAACTATTTCAAAGGTAATAAGAGTCCACATAAAATTGGATTGTGAATAAAATGTTTTCTGAACCAGCCTCATTATTTTATTTACAGACCTCATATATATGTTCTGATTCAAAATTAGACATTCTGTGTATGATATAAACACTGTTTACATTAACAGTACAAGCATGAACTTTCCAAACAAATGAGGATTAAGTATTTTATTGATCAACATCCATAATAATCTTAAAAAAGTTCTTTTAATTACCTACAAACCAGAATAAAAGATATAATAATAATCACAGAGATGTCAGGTTCATTTTTTCTTTTGTTTATATCTAAGAAACAAAAAAATAACTAGATAAAATTAGGCGATGCTGATAAAGTTTTTTAACATAAATCTAGGAAAGTGCACAATTATAAAAATGAATAAATTTGAATATTCTTCATGCAAAACAAAGAAAAAAAAATCGCTTTCAAATTATACAGGTATATACTTCCTTCTGATACTTTTAGAACTGTAGGAACTAAATTTTGAAAGCACATTACCAAGTATTTAGAGGATATTACATATGAGTAGCTGTATGGGATATATGCCAAATTGTTATAAGTGAACTGAACTGTTAAGAATGTTTTGCCTTAATAAAAGTAGAAATAACCAAATGGTAGTATTTAATCACTAAATCAACATACATCCATATAATTAGCGCCAAACAGTTGCACTGTCATCTATAAACATACCTTAATAATTCTGCATTTCTTGAGATGTATTTAACTAAAGCATGAGACAAAACATAACCACCTCCTAAAGCATATGGTAGGTATCGGTCACACAAAAACCAATTTTCTTCTTTCCACTTTCCAACTCTTTTTACAGGTGCTCGACCATCAAAAAAACCCCAGTACAATAGATTTTTGTCAAGAAAATTTGTTTTTAGTTCCCTAACTACATCAGATACATGAACAAATGAATCATCATCGCATTTCAAAACAAATTTAAAATCATACTCTCTTTCAATAAATACTAATGAAGTTAATAATTTTCTTGAAAGCGTTTTATAAGAATCACGTAAGGTATTCAGAGCAAGAATGTCACCATTTTTTACATATTCCTCTGTAATGTGTTCATCTTTTTCGTATGACAAACCCTTGGTTCCTATAACGAAGAAATGTTTAACCAATTTATTTTCTTTCATAAATTGAAGCCAAGTTTCCCGAATAGTATTTCTTCTAGATAGATTATCAGGACTTGAAATAATAAGAATTAATAAAAAATACCGATTGCTAATATTTTGGTAACTAACTGAATGTCCGAATTTAGAGAAAGATGTAACACTATTAGAAGTTTTATCGTCGATTGTCACAAAAAGTAACGTTACCGTACTACCGAGAATAAATGATAAAGTAATAATAACGCATACATTAATTTTTCTCATAACGTTCTTTTAAAAAATCGTTCAACACAATTTAAAAAAAATACTAAGTTTGTAGGTTATGCCATTTTAAACACTAAGAAAAAAAATTAAAATCATTAAAGTTATTGAAAAATATACGATGAATTTCGGAAAAAAATATAATGTAACAACAGTACATTATTTCAAATTAAATAAAATTTTTATTTACTTATTCAACGGAATAACCTCCTAACCTTTTAATTTACCAAACAATTAAGACTACCAAAGACAAATACATTTTCATTCATCAGCACAATCTAGCGGCCACGTTATTATAAAAAAATTAGGAAAAGAGAAGAGAAACACTTTTAACGTTGTTAGTTTTACCTGTCATTACTACTATAAATACTCTTATTAGTTTTAAATAGCACGGTGATGGTAATCATATTCAATCAACTGGACTTATTTCCGTTAAAAGTTATATGTGAAAAAAAATTAAATGTAATCTTTATGTGAAATCCAAGTTTTTATTAAAAAAATAAAATAAAAGTTATCTATCGTAAAAAAAGATTATTTCACCTGCGTGTAGGTTAGATGTTTCTTATGACTAAACATTCTGCTTTGTCATTCCTAAAATAAATGGCGGTTTTTACGAAATAAAAAAAATTAATATCGTTAAACATTATAAATCTGAAAACATTTTAACATAAAAAATGAAAAAAACATTAACATTGTTACATGTTATTAACTATTTTAAATTGTTTTTAATATCTTACAAAATAAATATAATTGGATTTTTATGGCCCTATGATGTGAGGTCCCAAATGGGATCTCATGAACACATTTTTTCTTATTAATTCTTTAGAATAGTTATATCTCATATGGACACCACATGACTTTCCTGTATGCCTATTAAATTACATACATACATTTTTTGCTGCACTTATTTCATTTTAAAGAGATACGATTCTCTAATTCTTTAATAAAGAATTTTTTTATTATTGAAATTTATTGTAATTTTTTTTTATAATCACAGGTTAATAATTATTAATAAATCAATATATTAAAATTTAAAAAAAAGAGGTGAAGTCTGATTTGAACCGATGTGCATTCCCCCTTGTAAGATCCAAACATTTCATTAATTAAAATTTTATTTGGCTATAACTCTGGCACCAATGAAAATAACTACCTACCGCTGAAAATCTCTCAATGAGGGCTTATTACTGTAGTTAAGAAAAAGTTCAAAATCCAATTTTTTTTGGATTTTGGGTTTTTTCGGACACTTTTGGTCCAATCGATTGCAGTCAAAAGGAGAGGTGCACAACTAGATGTTACAACAGTCCTAAATCCATAATTTCAACATCCTACGGCAAATCGTTTTGAATTGTGCAAGATACATATGTACGTACAGACGTCACGCCGAAATTAGTCAAACTGAATTCAGTACATAAAATTATATACACATTTTTTTTTAATGAAAAATACAAAAAAATGTATTTCATTGTTAACTTCTGATATTTTTATTTTTTTTACAAAGAGGTTAATAATTATTAATAAATCAATATATTTAAATTAAAAAAAAGGAGATAAGTCTGATTCTAACCGATGTGCATTCCCCCTAGTTAGATCCAAATATTTCATTAATTAAAATTTTATTTGGCTATAACTCTGGAACCAATGAAAATACTGTTGAAAAGCTCTCAATGAGGGCTTATTACTGCAGTTAAGAAACTCTTTTGGTCCAGTTGATTGCAATCAAAAGGGGAAGTGTACAACTAGATGTTACAACAATCCTAAATCCAAAATTTCAACATTCTACAGCCAATCGTTTTTAAGTTGTGCAAGATACATATTTATTTACGTATGTACAGACGTCATGTTGAAAGTAGTTAAAATGGATTTAGGGGTGGTCAAAATGGATATTTCCATTGAAATCTGAAAACCAAAATTTTTCACAATCACAATACTTCCTTTTCTTTGTACAAAGAAGTAAAAATAGCAAATGTTAATATTGTGTTGATAAATCGCAAATGCTAATTTATTTTTAATCACTTAAACTTAATCATATGGTTTCTTACTTAAAATTAATTTACCTGTTTCTATGAGATTGTTGCAGGTTGGGTGCTATGGGATTTATTTTTATTTATGTTTGTTCTGATTCTTGCTAGATGAAGCATGTAATTACTCAATTTTTTCAAATAACTGAAGTAATTGCATAAAAGCACAGTATACTTTATTGACTAATGATTATAGTTTATAAAAAATTGTTATAAAAAAATATATATTTTTTAAAATTAAAAATCTACTGTACATCTACATTTATGTATAAAAATAAATTTTATATTTTTCTATTCTACTTGAAAAAAATTAATATGTGAAAAATATAAAATGTATTGAGATAGGGGCTAGGCAATAGTAATTACTATGAACAGTAATTTTGTATCTCATTTTTTACATGCAATGTGAGATGCTATACAGTCTCTGCTTTGACAAATTAATTGTACATTAGATTCCAAATGGGATTTCATGGCCTGTTGTTGATAGATGTGTCCCAATGGGATTCTTATGGCCAGTTAAAAAGTGCTGGAAAAATTGATGTGGCAATCAAGTTGTTAAGGTATGGATGTAGAATAAGGATGTTCAAAAAGTATTCTGCAGCACTAATAATTGATAAAATAAATACTGGTGTTGCTGCAAAAAATTAGAAATGGTAAAAATCTACCATTTTTTTAAAATTTTAGTTTGTTTTAATAATTGTTTTTACATGATATTTACGATCAAACGTCATGAACAGTAAAATATTTAAAATAGCTTTGTACAACATAAACTTTTGCTTATGTGTAATATAATTTTTTACTTGCTTTTTCTTCAATATCTTTAGCATATTGAATTTATTCTATTTTTGTATACTTTTATTTAACTTGCTCTGTGATGGGATGGTCAGAATCTTGTAAGCAATATTTAATCTACTTCCAGATAAGATAGAAGGCTGTTATATACATATGCTTGTTGTCAATGATAGTGCATTGTGATAACAAAAAATTCCATTAAAAAATCTATTTTCATAGGAAATTTGTTTGCAAATAATTGAAATTCACACAACAGTGCATGTGTACAAAGACTTTGGCGCAGTGTGCCAGTCAGCTGTGCTTTCTGCTACGCAAGAAAATTAATAGTCTATAATGTGAAGATAGTTTATATATGGATGACTTTCAACTAGTGTCAGTGAATCACTGTTCTTGGACTTATGCACAAATGTGTTTGAGTCAGTTATTCTCTTTGCTACATCATTATACATCAGAAAATGTATACAATTGTGTGGAGTTACTTATCATTTATACAATATATTTAAAAGTGATAAATTAACAAATATCCCTGAGATTGTATGTGGGAAGTTTAATAACAATATATTGTCTAAATGTGATAGTAATTTTTTTAGTCTAATTTTAACTAAAAAAAAATAATAATACACTTTTATTTAACTAATGAAAAAATTACAAAAAAGTATTGAAATTTCACTGTCTGAAAATGATTGAATGAAGTATAAATTATGTGGAAAAATTTTCCAACACAGATATATTTAAAAAAAGAAAAATAATTTCACTTTACTGATAATGATGAATAAATCTGTTTTCCATTCACAGTAGTTAATGTACTTTTATGTGAACATTTATTTATTATATCTCTCAGCTTCATTTTAACTATAAACAATGATATAGAATGAATATATTAACAAAATGCCCTATATATTTTATATGACAAATAATAAAAGCATAGGATGCTCTTCATTGTATTATATAGCAAACTATCAATGAAATGATTACAAAATTCAAGGGTAAGTCAATTATTGTCCGCAATGTAGTTATAAATTTTATTGCAATACAAATAGGAAACTTTCATATGTACATCATTTTTCAACGTAGTACCCTTGCATTTCAACGCACTTGGTCCATCGTTGCACAAGCTTCCTGATGCCCTCATAAAAGAAGGTTTTCGGTTGAGCTGCGAGCCAGGAATGCACCGCTTCTTTCACTGTTTTGTCCAAGGTAAATCGATGGCCCCTTAATGCCTCTTTGAGTGGACCAAACAAGTGGTAGTCAGAAGGGGCAAGATCAGGACTATATGGAGGATGAGCCAGTACTTCAAAGTTGAGTTTCTGGAGCGTTTCAGCAGTGTGGGCAGCAGTATGTGGACGGGTATTGTCATGCAACAACACAACACCTTTTGACAGCAGTCCTCGGCGTTTGCTTCGAATTGCAGGCTTCAGCTTGGCGGTAAGCATCTCACTGTAATGCGCACTGTTTATTGTCGTGCCCCTTTCCTCTTAATATTCCAGTACTGGGCCTTGTGAGTCCTAAAAAACCGTAAGAATCAGTTTTCCTGCGGATGGTTGGGTCTTGAACTTTTTTTTGCAGGGCGAATTTGGATGTTTCCATTCCATACTCTGCCATTTACTCTCCGGCTCGTAATGATGGATCCATGTTTTGTTACCAGTGATGATTCTGTCTAAGAAGATGTCCTGTTCGTTGTTTCTGGCAGATGTCCAAGCGCGTTTGTTTATGCAACTGTGTAAGTTGTTTTGGGACACATCTTGCACAGACTTTATGAAACCCAATTCTGTTGTGGATGATTTTATAGGCAGAATCATGACTAATTTGAAGACAATGTGCCAGTTCATCAATAGTTACTCATCTATCTAAGAAAACCATGTCATGTGTACGTTCAATGTTTTCCTCATTTGTGGCAGTAAACGGTTGTCCGGCTTTGTCGTGCGTAACACTTGTGTGACCATTTTTGAATTCTTCAATCCATTTGTAGACACTCTGTTGCGGCAACACACTGTTCCCGTATTGTACCGAAAGTCTTCGATGAATTTTGGCACCTGATATACCGACCACAAAACACAGATCACTGAACGTTGCTCTTCTTTGGTGCAAACAGAAAGTGGAGCAGCCATGTTTAACGGCACGGCAGCGATAATGGAACCAACCTAGCAGCATCAAACCTACACAGACATAACAACATTTAAACCACGCATGTGTCATCTACGCAGCACAAAGTACTACCAACATACACAAAAATATAACTAAATTGCGAATAAATAATGTCCACATAAAAGTACTCTCACTACTGTGAACAGAAAACAGATTTATAAATCATCATCAATATAAAATGTTATTTGAATTTAATCAGAGAGTTTAATTAACATTTATTCTTGATTTAATATGAAAGTGAAATTATTTTTTTTTTTTTTAGTTCATCTTTAAATATATTTGTAATGAACAATTTTTCCAAACAACTGAGGGGCTTATAAATCAACTTTACAGGGAAATGAAAAACACTTTTGTTGTTATTTAAAAAAAAGTTTGATTCGCAACATAGTCACAGAAAATTCACATTAATTTCACAAAATATGTTTAAATCACAAGATTTAAACTGTAATACAATTAACACTTAAAAAACTTATTGTATGACATTTTTACAAAGAAAAGTACATGGAAAAAATTATTAATTATAAAACATATGAAAATATGTTTTTAAATATTGTTAATAATTAATTTTTAAATAATGAAAATATGTTCAAAAATGAGCATAAAGAAAATTACATTTTATAAAGAAAAAATATTATGTACAAAGATTACAATAAAATTCATGGTATTTTGGATCCATGAATTCCACAACATAGAAAAGAGTTTTTTTTTTAGGATTGCTAATGATTGATCTTCTTCGAAGTGGTTGGACAGAGTGAATTTCAGAGATGCCTCTGACGGATTTGTCCTTTTCAAAATTTTACGCTCTCTCTGCGATTTCATTTCATTGAACGAGATTTTTATTACAGGCAGATAATCCCTTGAAATACTAATCCAAGATGCAGAGTTGATCTTTATTATTAATGTATTTAATAAGTAATCACATAACGAGGAGAAATTACAGTAATTTTCTTCTTTTATCATTACAACATTGAATGGTTGCACATTCTTTGCCTTTCTAATCATTTGAGGAATTTCTTTGGGAATCATGCGCTTAGAAACTTTACTCAATAGACACTAAAAATGTGTGTCTATATGACACAGAAATTTCAAATCAATATTACTGAAAAAATGTTTTGCTATGGCATACATTAAAACTATCAGAATCAACCCGTTTTTAGTTTAACCAGCACAGTTGTCACACCACACAGTCAATGTTTTCTTTGTAGTTATATTAGAAGATGCGATTGCCTTTAGAAGATAAGAGGCCACTTCATTCCCTCTGTGTCCAGCAGTGCCCTCATGTCATAAACACATGATACTTTGCTAGTATCCCCAACGTGAATACAAAGGTTAAAGTTAGACAGCTGACGAGAATAAAACAAATTGAAGTGTTTGAGCATGGGAATAAGTAATACCTGGCCCATATTCATGTTAACGGTGCATGTCACACTTAAGGGCATGCATAAAGAAGCATTGGCATTATGCAAATGTTGTATTACTTTCTCAGCTTTCTTGAGATATAATTCTTTTTTTGAAATAAATTACAGTAATAAAGTAGCAAATTACAGTTTTTCTGGTCCTACAGTAATGTTTATTTTTTTTTTCATTAGATCACATGAACAAGTGTGTGGGTATTAAGATCTGTACTCAAATGTTGTTTCAAAGATCTGTGATGTGAGTAGTGGCTTTCTTTAGTGGGAAATGTGTGCCTTTATGAGCTGTCTATCATCCTCAGTGTATTTAATTTTATGGGAATAAGATCATGGATTTTTGCCCATGATTTGAATAAAATACCCCTCTCTTCTTTTTTTCCTCAATCGCAGTGTAAACATGCTTTTGTGATAGTCCTAAAATATTTTTGAATATCTTCATGCAAATGATATCTGTCTTTGGCTCAAAGTGGGATCGTCAATTTTACGAAACCTGCTTTGCTGTGTGTTCATCAAACCAAGCAAAAAAATTACCTTGGTTGTTCTCATTTTGATTTCGAAAATCTGAGTACAACTTTCATACTTCAATATCCTCAAAGTCATGACAGCTATATTTGTATTTACAAGAAGCCTGCCGCAAAAAGAAATAACACAAGGATTGTAAAAGTAAACAAAACTCTCACTGTAAATAAACATTATATTTCATAGCAGAAGGAATCAAAAGACTTAGCAGGTTGTATGGAAAAGGTTTTGAAGGCAAATTAGTATAATAAAAATAACTATAAACAATAATATAAACGTAAATACAATAAACGCACAACTAATGATGATTTAAAGGTACGGCTGACTTTTGACTTACTTCCATCTCAATGCCAACTCACGTGTACTTGTCATTAGTGCCATCTTCTATCATTCATTACAACTAAATAACTCCCGACTCTGACTTAATGCTTTTTCTATGTTACTGGCATGACTTCTTACTACCTTTTATTTATACTTCAATTCAATAATTTCCAAATAGTGAATTTCAGTACTTTTTTTTGTAATCTTTTCATTACTTAAATAAAAGTATACTTTTAAAATCTTTTTTAATTTTTTTTCTATTAATTAATATATAAATTAATAGGTGTGCATTTTTTATGCTAATCCTAGCAGCAGTTATAAACAGATAAAATTATTATTAATTTATAAATGTTAGAAAATTTAAAATTATAATAAAAATAATTGTGAAAACTAAAACAACCAGCCTTAATACATTTATTAATAAAAAATAATTTCATGTTTTCGTTCTTTTTTTTATGTTTATGTTTATTTTTTTTGTTTTTATTATGTTATATCTTACAATCAAATATATCATTTAACATTTTCAATTCATTATTTCATTGTCTAATATAGTACACTGTTGAAATAAAATTTACTTAAATTTCTTTATATATTTTTAAAAAACTGTTTAAAACATTGTATTCTTACAGCAATTGATTGAAATATGAATCATGCAAGAGATGAGAAAATTTTGAACAATTCAGGTATGGTATTATCAAAATACTATACAAGCACACATTCCTGTTACTAACTTTGTAGAGGGTTGGCTGTGGTAGCTGTATTGGAGGGTCTAAAATTAGTGCTGCCATTACAGTATTAGTAGCCATCTTTTATTTCTATTGCACTAGGAATTTTACAAACTCATTAAAGTAGTGATGACTGTGTTAGTTTTAGTACATATAACATGGTAAACAGTTTAGTGACAGATGGAAACTAGACAACAAAAAGGAACTTAATAACTAATATTGTTGAAAGGGGTACATGTATTTATAATTTTGAGAACCATAGAAATAAATTGAATTTTTCATCATTTCAATTAATACATAATATTTACCTACATTTTAAAACAAATTACTGATATGTATACTGTTAGTTTATAAGTAAATAACCTCTGCCCAAAGTCAGATCTAATTTTCATTAGTGTTATATAATTGTTATGCAAATCTAATGAAAGCTATCATATCATAAGTTACATATCAGTTTCTGGCATAAAATGAAATATACTTAACCAGATAACAACTGATGATTGGTTAATTCAACAAATTTACTGAGATGAGCTATTCTTATGATGAAAAGTACTAATAGACATGTATTGAACAAATTTTTTTCATTTTGTGGAAAACTTATACAATAAAAAATAGTATAGTAATTTAAATACTATAAAACTGTATTTCTTATATTTTTTAATCAATAATCCTTTTTAAGTTATAGAATATACAACTAGCCATATACCTCCTTTTCCCAGGACTTTGAAAAGAGGTGTGCATATTTGTATACATGGCAAGTTTCTAAGAAATATACTCAAGATCTGTTTTGAACCAAGGTATTGTAAGATAAATATGGCAACGTACCATCTACATAAAGTAGAAAACCACTTAAGTAAAAAAACATAAAATTTATTGAAAAATATTTTGGGCAAAAGTTATTGGGTCATAAATTTCTATAAGTTTAAAATTTAATCGTTTTTTTTACTAAAATTAGATTTTTATTTGAGAAAAAATCAAGAATCACCCCTGGAATGATTAGAAATAGAATGTAGCCCAAGTTCAGTAAGACTTTAGTTTCAGTAAAACAGTCAACTAGGTTGTAACAGGAACTAATGATTGATCAAAAAATATGAAGTATTTGATGAAAATGTATAATAAAAATTTGTTTGTAAATATGTAGTGTTATCAAACTCTAAATATTGTTATAGTATAATTCCATAGGGCTAACAATGTGTGATTTTATTTTCTCTTTAAATTGAAGTATATATAACAAAGTTAGTATTTGCTAATTAACAAATTATGTTAGTTACTACTCATAAACTGAATTTTATTCTATTAATTCTTCTTGATTTTGCTTTGTTAGCAAGATAATTTCTAAATGTAGCAAACCTTTTTAGTTGCAACTGACAAAATAATTTGTGATTGTTGCAAATTAGGATTCCATAAAATTCTGTCTACTATAGTTTGTTATGTACTGAATTGCAAAGTATTCTAACAAAGGGTTCCCAAAAAAATTACCTTTGTGATAAATATTGTAATTATTATAATCAAACCTTAATGATGCAGATAGAAAACCACATGATGTATTGATGATATTAGGACGGAATTAAAAAAAAAATTGTCATTTCTTTGTCATTAACTAAGTTGGAAAATGGTGAAAAAAATCATGTTAAGTGTTGATTGTTATGACATAAAGAAATCTGAAATCAAAAACATATAATCTACAATGTTCCAGAATTGCATAATGTCAGAAAGCAGGTACAACTTGACTAAGATAAAACTAATATAAAACTTTTAAAATTAATTGATCCAAATATAAAAGAATTCAGATTTTTTTAGGAAAACTGAAGTGAATAAACCAAACCTGTTGGGGTCATATTAAGGAATAATGAAATTGCCATTAATGTATTTAAAAAAATAATAATAATAATTTTACTGAAAATAATGATTATAAAATAATTACCGACATCACATTTCTTGAGTGGCATTTCTTCATTCATTGTGTTCTGCTAATGGGTCAGGTCTTGTCATGGATGGTCTCCACTTCCTGTCCTGTGCAAGTGTTTTTGTTTTCGTATATTTTCCTCTTCCCACAACCCCATCAATCAACTGAAATCTTCTTCCCCTTCTTCTCTTTCTATTTACCAATCCTTCAACTGCATCTAGTAAGCACTTTCTTTTCGTACAGTGTCCTAGCCAGTTCCTTTTCTTGGTTAAAATTGTATTTAACCTATTCCTTCCCTTTTCTACTGTTCTCAACACCTCCTCATTTGTTACTCTATCCTGCCAACAGACGTTTACCATTTTACACCACACCCACATCTCAAACGCCTCAATTCCTCATTTATCTTCCTTTCTTGAAGTCCATGTTTCTGCACCATAAAGCTAACACCCCAAATAAAACATCTTGCCAATCTCGTCCTCAAATTTAAATTTAATTTCCCACATAGCAAATTCCTTTTCCTACTAAATGCCATCTTATTCATTGATATTTTCCTTTTGATTTTTGTGCTATTGTTAAGATATTCTGTTATGAGGCTACACAAGTACTTAAATTTCACCACCTGCTCTAGCACACCTCAGTCCCAATTCTTACATTAATATTTTCATCTTTGCCACCTTAATACCATACATTTTGTTTTCTTTTTATTAATTTTCATCCCTAGATTTTCACAAGCCTTATTTGGATTATTAAGCATTTCATTTAACTTTATTACACTTTTTACCAGCACCAGCATGTCATCAGCAAATCATATTCATTCTATTCTTTTACCACCTATTGCCACCCCACTATTACCCCTCAAACCTATGTTGATGATTTCTTCTAGATAAATATTAAATAGTGTAGGTAACATGCAGTATCCTTGTCGCACTCCCCTTCCTGTTTCTATCTTTTGTGTTGTCTCACTTCCTATTCTTACTTTTACTTTCTGGTTCATATACAACTCTTTCATAAGTTTCCTATATTTCCAATCAATTCCTTTCTTTTTCAGAATTGTCATTAATTTATCCCACCTTACTCTATCAAAAGCTTTCTCAAGGTCTTGAAATGCAACACATACTCTTCTTCTCTTTTCTCTATATCTTTCACCAATAATTCAAAGCAGTTCTATGACATCCTTAGTTTCAAGCTGGAATGCCAGCATCTTTAAAATCTAAACTAACACCTTTCCTAAACTCTGATGTAGAATTGAAAGTGGTGAAAAAGTAGTTATTAAGTACATTAATGATTGTCGTTGTATAGTAAACAGGTCTAATAAAAAACTAGATAGGATGCAAATATATTGGAAAATTTAACTAACATTGTTTCAAACTTCACATTATATTTTCTAAATGTTAAAACTTGACTAAACTGATGATTTAATAATAGATGTAAACTTTGATATTATAGTTTAGTCAAAACATGGCTACTTCATAACATTATATTTTCAGAATTGGGGTTATATGATTATTGTGTATTGGAAATGCTCAGATACTAAATGAACCAAATTGTAAAGAGATGGTTTGTTAATATGTGTAGAAAAGAACCAATCTTCTAAGTTAGTGGAGTCACTTGTTATAGATTTGGAACAATTTTTGCTTTTAATTGGTGGATCTAAAAATATACTAATCAGCAGATCATGCATACCACTATTATCTAACATCCAGTTGTTTGAAGAACATTCTTCACACATGGATTACTTTATTCAATCTTACCCAGATTCTAATGTAACATTGTGTGATAATTTTAATTTTTGACATGTAACCTGAAGTAATGATTACTGTACTGTACATTGTTTTAAAGGGGAAATCTTCATGTCTACAGCAAATTAATTCTGACTCCAGTGAAACATGTAATAGAATGCTAGACATAATTTCACTACTTTATAAGTGAATTATAAAAATTCATCCTTTGGACCCATCTACTATGTATTCATTTCAGTGTTGTTTATAATTTATACATTAAAAAGAAGGCTTAAGCTTACTCACAATTTTAAAAAAGGTGGCTATGAAATTAAACCATTTTTATTGTGATGCTGACTGGAATTTCTTAAAAAACTAAACATTGAAGATTTCACCATTAAGTTTTATGAAACTGTACGTCGGACATTGAATTGTGCATTCCAAAATACAACAAATAACATAACAAAATAATTTCCCTGGTTGGTTTATGAAACTGACCATCAAAGTATTGAATAGTGCATCCCAAAATACAAAAATACAATATAATTTCCTGGTTTGGGTTGATGCATATTAATATTAACAACAAAATCACTCACTTCCATTAAAAGCTACAGGGAATTTCAATGATTATATGGAAATCAACGGACTTGCTTGTGTAAAAAGCTCCAAAGATCATATGTTACAGAGAATACATTAAGAATATTAAACTTTATATTATTTTCGACCAAATAATCTATGGAAATACATAAATTCACTTAAAAGAAGTTACAGGAATACTATACAATCTGTTTCTTGCATAAAACAATTACCCAAATAAATCTGCCAATCTGTTTGGTGTTTTTTGAAGGGTTTTAATAAAGAAAATGAAACTTTACACATACAAAACTTTCAGGCACTTGGTAGGGTTGTAAAAATAAACATTTTTTTTACTGAATCTTTTGTTGAAATGAAATTAAAAAACATAAATGTAAATTCTTCTCTTGCATGAAAGGCATATCACAAGGTATAGTATTTTTAATTTTGCACGAAAATTGGGTGTGAAAAAAATTTTCACACCCAATGATGGGTGTGATTTCACAACAAAAGATGGGTGCTGCGTTTGTTCTCAGTGGAGAATAAATGCAATTGTGTGGTCGACTCTGAGGCTGTTTTGGCTCTTTTCTGTTGCAATCCTGATGAATTTCTGCATTGGTACATAACTGTGGATGAAACATGGATACACTACTACACTCCACAGACAAAGGAACAGTTAAAACAGTGGGTTTTAGAAGGCGAACGAGCTCTGAAGAAGGTGAAGACAGTGAAATAGGCCGGCAAGGTGATGGCCATGATTTTTTGGGATGCACATGTTCCATCTACACTGATTACTTGGAAAAAGGGCAATCAATAACTGGAGAGTATTATGCGTGATTATTGCACCGGTTGAGTGAAGAAATCAAGAAAAAATGTTCTAATTTGAAAAAGAAAAAGCCTCTTCCATCAAGATAATTCAAGGGTGCACACCTGTGCAGTTTCGATGGCAAAAATTATGGAATTAAAGTTCAAACTATTATAACATCCACTGTATTCACCGGATTTGGCCCAAAGTGTTTTTTTTTAATTTCCAAACTTGAAAAAATGGCTCGGCAGACAACAGAATAACTAATGAATAGTTAGTTGTTCCTGCATTGGTGTTAAAATCTTGTAGTTCTATTTAAATTTTCCATTGTCATTGTTATTCAATTTATCTTTAAATTCAGGAACATTTTCTAAAATATGAGGAAAGACTATGATGTACCAGTTCCTAAGATGGGCAATAAGTTCAACATTGATAATTACAACAGACCAATCAAAAATTATCAACTATTTCCAAATGTTTTAGTCTCTTATTTGCGCTGCAGGAGTGTATCCAGCTCAAAAACAGATGAGTCACTTTCTCAATTTAACTTCTTTCTTGGATGAAGGGGATGCTATGCAATAATAGTCTATAACAATAGTAAGAATAAAATATTTATTTTTAAAAAAACATAATCTTGAACAATAGTTTGTGAGGGTTAGATGCAAATTGCTTTGAGTTAGCGAAAAACCCATTGTCTGTGAATGCTTAACATAGATAACCCCATTTAACCTGTTTTCACCAATGGTGCATCTTAGCCACTTTTAATTTGATGAAGGGAGCTAAATGAACCCTCGATAGTACATGTTGTGAAGGGTTACGAAAGCAATATCAGCAGAGGCTTTCTAATAACTGGGAAAAATGGTTCACTCTTTTTTAAAACCTCAATAATGTCTGGTACTTCCTGTACCTCATTCCACATTTTGAACCAGAATCCCCTTTCTTCTTCAATGCTTTGTAAATTATAGAAAGTTGCACAGGATGAAGTACTTTCACTCCATTCCTCTAGTGAAAAATTTGTCTGTTACTCAGATAGAAATTTACCAATGAAAATTCAGGCAATTTGCGTACAGAAAATTTGACTTCTAAAGGTGATATGATGGAATCCAAAATTGGACCTTCTCCAAAAATTCAAATGAATTTTTGGCTAGATGGCTTCTATGCTTCTGTTGGTCAGCAATGCAATTGGTGATTATATAAACATCCAAATGCATTGCAATGTTGCCTGCTTCTTTTAAAACAGTAGTCATGACATTCTTCACATCTTCCCAATGAACTTTTAGCATGTCAAGAATAGTTCGATTGTGTTGACTGACTTTGACTACTTCAAATTCTTCAACTGAAATGCATTTGCTATGGAATACTTAGCAATTAATGTTATTGACAATAAATGAAGATCTGCATACCACTATTTGCATTTGTTAAGCATTTTTTCGTGTTGCTGCATTTCCCACTTCAGTTAAGGTCTCTAATGTATTAACAATATCAATGAAGTGATCCTTTAAAACATGGATGCTCTTGTATTTCTCTGACTACCTAGTCTCACACAATTTAGGAATGCTAACAATAAGCTTGTGTTGTAAAACAGACTTGTGAAAAGTATGATTATCTCCTTGATAGTTCAAACGCAGTTTTGAATTTCTGAGATAGCGCTTAAGTCATTCGTAACAAAGTTAAGCTTGTGAGAAGAGCAATGAAAGTGAAGGCTTTTTTGTATTCTTATTTCAAGATTCCATGCACACCTCCTTCTTTCCCAGACATGGTGGAACATCTGTTAAAGCCTAACCCCAGATACTTATCAGTGTCTCCGTTTAAGTTTGTCACCAAATCTTCAATGACTTTGGCAATAATCACGGCATTAAGTTCTTCAAGATTTACAAACCTAAAAATTCTTTGATTTCATTGCCCTTTTCATCAAAGAAATGTAATCCAGTATGCAGCTGTTCTTTACCAGAAATATCTGCAGTTTAAAGAGATGAAATGCTACAAACACAGGATTTTTTAATCCTCATGATGATGTATTTCCTGATTGTAGTGCCACATGAAAGGTAGGATGCATTTTTCGGTCCATGCTCAAAATTGTCTTTTAGTTGTGAATCATCTGCTTCAATGCGTAAATTGCATGGCATAAGTAGATAAGTATGTCTCATCCAGATTTTTGGCACTGAGAAGTAAATCATATGTACCGGAAAAATTGAGAGGAAACAATTGAGACAGTACTTTTTTGTTTTTTTCTATTAATTTTTGTGAAAACTGGTGAAGTTGAATGTCCATTGGAACGGCCTACATTAACGATTTTACAGATTCCATTGCAGTCCGATATCCTTGGGAACAGAACAGTCCCAGGGACTGTTCGAAGTACATGTACAGACATGTGCTTGGCAATAATCACACATATCCTTATACTTAGTGAAAGGTCTAATGAAAAAAGAATCCCAACCACCCTCTCATCATTCTGGCTGATGGTGGAAACAACACACAATAATTACAGAAAGCTCCTTTGAATCAGCTTGAGTAAATTAGTCTTGTTGAATATGCATCCAGCCACTGTGACTGAATTTCCTGTTGAGGTGTTTCGCATCTGTCACAAAATTGTAGTTCTTTGAAGGTACTCAGACATCTAAATGATGTTTTTCTTATCAACTGAAATAGTGCTCGCCAGGTCTATAAATTTTCCAGTATCATCTTCTTGACTACTGTCATCCTCAATTTCACTTTCATTAGGTTGTACATTGGTTTGAACGATAGAAGAAGGCCTTGCAGTTGCAGTGTTTGAACCAGAGGGTGGTTGTGCTTCCTTGTCCTCATCCTCGTAGCTGCTGCTAGTATTTTTTTTCATTTTAAATTCACTAAAAAAAAAATTTAATTTGACAAAACATTGATGTGGACATGAATGTGGCATCTTGCTGCATTGGTTTGACAAGGAAGATTCTAACTGACATTTTTGTCAAAATTGCATTATATGTGGCATATGACTATACTAGTCATTTAAAAAATATGACTCTTATCATTATAACAATAAAAACTTATGTAAGAATCATTAATAAGTTTATCAGACATTTTTTAAAAACCACTTTTTTGACTCAGGGACCCCAAAACAGATATTTCCATACAACCATATAATTATAAATTTGTCACAAGACAGTTAAATGTTTTCTTTAGGATAAACCAGAAATGAGCCAATTTTACTGATATAAAATCCAAACAATTGCCAAAAGCAATATTGGTAATTAGGCCACATTTTGAATTATTTTTAATTGTTTATCTGAAGTATTGATTATCTAGAACTTAAAAAAATTATAAACTTAAATACAGAACTCTATTTTAAAAAGATAACTTGCATTGCATCTGTGTTACATCTTATTATAAATTGACTGATTAACTAGAATTGGCCTCAAATCTAATCTAATAAGTGTGCAGTTAACTTACATAATAATTCAACTAAACTTACCTCACTCAGCTATTCTAACATTTATTTAATTCTTTTTAGAGTAAAGCAAATTAAAGATTTAGGTGTTATAGTGAATGACAAATTGGATTTTATTTATGATGTTGAGGATATGAAAAAACATATCTTCATATGCTGGGTTTTATTGGCAGAAACACAAGAATTATATTTCACAATTTACAAAAAATATTACTAATGTAAGAAGTATATTAGATTTTTGATTTCCTATCTGGAACCAATTTTATAAAAAAAATCATGTAAATAGCCTGGAATGTATCCAAAATAAATTTGTAAGAACAGGAGCAGGCAAATTTAGCAATAAACAAGGGTACTTTCTGCTATATAATTCTGATTACAAGGTTATCTTGAAAAACTTGGTTTAACAGCAATAGAAAAGGAAGAAAATTAAGTGATTTGTTATATCTGTACAGAATAGTAAACTTGGTCTATGACTAAAACTTTATTACACTGTATTTCTTTTTTAATGCCCACCATATATATATTAGCTTAGATTAGCTCTATTTTTAGCTTTGTTCTATATTCTTAGTAAGACAGAAACCTGGCCTATCAAGTTTGAACTTGGGCATAGATGAAAGTTTATGTCATAAATGATTTTCTCTGGTTTTGGAGTACTGACAGCAAATAACTTTATTCTTGGTAAAAATGATAATATCGTTGAAATACTGCTAGAATCTAAAAATTGTCTAGAGATCCATATTTTATAAATGGTTCCTGAAACATACTATATTGAAAAAGGAAACTATTAACTATTCTAATTCTTATCCTATGCAGTACAAGACAACATCTAATATAATCTTTATCAGATTTCTCATTAAAAACTTGTATTATTTATTTAAGAGATTTCGTGGGTAATAACTTCCTTGGAAATCCATTGTTTGGTTGCAGTTTTAGCTAGTGTCATGCTAAAGCCACAGGCTGGCTCGGAATAATAAATGGTGTCTAAGGAATATTTTGGGCAGAAAGTTAGCTCTCTCATTACTCTGAACTTCTGAATATCTACGCACCCATATGTGTTTTGCTTTATTAAATAAGAAGTATAAAACTTTTTTGTGACATTTCCAATCTTATGCTAGGTAGCAGTAGAATGACAATAAGTCAATTTATCCCACTAATATATTACAAAGAATACTACCCGAATAATAATCTCACAATTTTTTGCTGTCTTCTTTAAATTTTAGACATATATCTATGAGTAATGAAACTAAAATTGCAACATTTCTAAGAGGATGTATGATACCTATAAAGATGATAAAATTCTTAAACAAGAAAGATGTTTATTTTAAAATGTTTAGCACTTAGCTGAATGTCTTATACTTAAGTTGGATTCTTCACTAGGTCTTGAATTCCATGTCACGATTGGTAAGCATGTCGCTTTAGGAGGCTTTTACCTGAACTTTTACATGAGTCTTTAGTTTTTGGAGGTAAAACAATTTGTTACATACAGCATATATTATGTAGGTCATTACAACAGAATCATTGATCAATAATGTACTACTTCCATCTCCTAACTCCCAAAGGTTTGTAAATGTCTAAATGGGACCTAGACTTTATAATTTGAGTACAGTTGTTTATCTTATAATATGGTTCCTTTCACAAAATAATGCTTTCTCATTAACCTTCACCTCTTCTTACCTGATCTGTAACTCTAGTTCTGGGACAGGTGTCTGCCAGATCTATGCTAAGATTGTGAGTATCTATGTTGGATTGATGATAGTCTTCTGTTTCTTTCTAGTGCTGCGCAATAAAATTTGTGGCAGATCTAGGACAAATCCTCCTAAAATTAAAAAAAAAACATATGTACATTATCTATCATCAAGTATCCATAAATCTTAAATTTACTCATAAAGAAATGTTTATGTTATTTACTTCAATCATTCTACACTCTAGATAAATGAATGCAATATAAGTAGCTAATGCCAATTAATAAAAAAAAAAAATTAAAAGAGCATAATTACAGCATTTTTAAGAAGAAAATATATACAAGGAGCTGCTCTTAAGACCAAATATTTTAGATTATACCATAAAGTTGATACAAGACTGGAGATTACTGATTCTTTAAATAAAATTTAAGCCTTTTTAAAAGAAGTCTAAAAGTTTATAGGTTCCAACCCCTAAACAAAAATAAACTATCTGATTTTTAGGCTTGGGTTTGAAATCGTGATATACCCCAAATATCATTTATGAAAAATGAAATTACAAGCTTTTTTTTGCATGATTACAATTCTTACAAATTTTATACTTTGTATTAGAGAATTCTAAGTTTAATAACAGGAGGAATTGCATTTAGTTTACTACTACCAGGTTGATTTATTTTAATATTCAAAGATAATCAAGTTTGTATAAAAATAATTTAAATAAATTTATGGCACAAATTTTTTATAGTGTTTAATGAAATTATTATTATTATACTAAGGTTTGCACTAAAATGAGATGACTATGGGATAAAGTAAGTCTTCCTGTTCCTATAACTCAATATAACAAAAGATCATTGACACCATTATGAAACTGAAATTTTAGGTATAGAATCTAACAGCTTGACTAATATAATAATGTGATACAAATATAGCATATTACTATTATTTCTAAATCCATTAAGTTAATTAATATATACTTTAGTTCTCAACTGCTAGTTATACCATAAATTCTTACATCTTATAAAATTATTTTCTGACATTCAACCCTATAGATAAAATAATTTGTTTTTTATTTTATATTATACTTCACATACTCTGATAATTATGAGTAGATTACATGATCCACCATTAGTAGTATAAATAAAAAAATAACTTGAAGAAATATGATAAACTGTTATGTAATGCCCCAGGATCAAGTTAAAATTCAAATAAGGACTACTATTTTAACTGTTTAACATCCTTTACTTGTGGTCAGTCAGCTCTTGAAAATTGGAGTTAAAAAAAAAACTATCAGGCGAAGAAGGAAAAATTATATTGAACATTTTGGCATAAAAACCAAGAATTTTTTGTAAAAAAAAATGTACTCAGAAATATTCTGTACCAGTTATTTATAGTAAAATCAATAATTAAAAAAAAAAAAACAATATTAAGAGTTTGATGATTTATAGAACTGAATGACAAAAAACATAGATATGTATGCATTTTATGCCTTAGATACCTGCAAATAAGGTATAATTTTAATTATAGATTAAATATCTTCTGGAAGCATATCTCCAAGTACAGCATTAAAAAAAAAAGTTTTATTTAAATTAGTATTTTATAAAGGTACTCATTTTGTTACGTTAATCATATTGATCAGTGATAATAAAAATATTGATATCTATTTATAATGGATTAATGTATAAAAATTACCTACTTGTAAATATTCTTTTTAGACTTTTAACCACACGTATGGGCTACAATGAAACACTTATAACATTGAGGTTCTGAATGAGTGTGCTGTAATTGCTAGTTGCATGGTAGACATTGTCACAGATCACATCTGTGATCATGGATTAACTGGTATCATCTCGAATTGTATTTACATAATAATTGTATGAACTAAGTATGAGAACTAAATATTATTGTTATCCATTTTTAATGCAATTCTAAGCTTCAGCATTTTATGTAGGCCAATACCAATCAAAGTGATTCATTCATTATTTACATCTTGCACCATGATTAATAAATACAGTATTACTCCTATATCTGTAGTTTATCACATCCCAACCCCATAGGGGAAGACACTCGCCTTGTAACGCTTTCAGTCACCACACCACCACCCCCGTTCCAAGCCCTGATGGGCTTTAACGGGAGTCATCTTTCACCCGCTAACTTTTTACGTCTCCTAATAATAAGCCAGGCCTCGTTGGGATGCCATTGATGTAAATATCTTGGTAGACATTTACATCACTGTTTTATAAACTCAGCTTTTGCCTTTGCTGTTGGCCTCATACGGACATCTTCAATGCCCTACAACGTTGCCCTCTGAACTAGCTAACCGAGTTCGCAGAAGCACGAACCCTGCACCTAGTTCTACATTTTTATAGAGCCAATTCGTGTATAAATGTCTCATAAAATTCGAGGCAAATGAATAGTAACATATCACCAAAAATGTTGTTCACAACAATGAAATTTATTCCTCATTCCCTTAGCGAACTCAACTTCAGTTCATACTCCTGAGCTGTGGTTTACCACAACTAAATCCTCATTGGAGCTAAACACCAATTTATATGTATCAAAATTAATTAAAAATCAGAAAAAAACTATTCTTATTGACAGCAGCCATAGTTCTAATCTATGATCTTGACTATTATCATGTTTATCACATATAACAAAATTTCAACTAGCAAGGGAAGTTTACAATTTTAAATTTTACTGATTTATTACTGTGTTTAAAACTACAAGTAAACAATTTTTATTTTTAATGGGATAAATGTTACCAATATATAATTTACTCATCATATTCAACTGAAAATTTAAAAAGAAATTATATTTAGGCAATTAATGTTTTCCAAAATCTATGCTAGTCTGCAAAATTGCATTGCATTGAAATTTAAGTATTAATATCAAGTGTTTATTAACATAAGTATTTTTTAAAATGATTTTTTTTTCTTTGTTGATTTCTCTGCCCCCTTGAAGCCGGATTCACGACTAAGCATAAGCTCAGCTCCAAGGGGTGCCATCGCCTCAAACTACCTCAGAAGGGCACAAGACCCTGCCTAGGCAGCCGGGACTTGATCTACCTTGCTTGCCACGCCTCAAATGAGGGGGTCCCAAAAGGTTCCCCTTACCGGGACTCCGGTCTTAACACCTCACTTCTAACAAGGATCCCCAAAGGGATCTCCCGCCAGGACTATGATCTTACTTTCTCCTCAATGGCATTGCAAGAGAGTCCCCACCATCACTGAAGATGAGATGCTGGAGCATCCTGGATGAGGCTGTCCCTTGCAGATACCACAGCACAGCTGTGTACATATTCATGATACTGGTGCAGGTGGGGCCACCTTATATCCTTGTCTTGCATGCCCGTGTGAGCTACATGACAGACAGCAAAGTTCTTGTGTGTAGTCCCTCCTCATGTGACCGACCATACTGCAGGTAAGACAATGACATCTTCGATCTGGACCAAGACAAAACTTGGTCCTAAGCCCTGCACCTCAACACGAAAGCAAAGGTCATCTGAGGCATGTCGAGTCACCTGGGAGGCCACCCAGCCAATGCAGATGCGCCTGTTGAATAGTAGTTTCTATGCAAGAAGAGGTGGCAGGGCTAAAGTGACCACCTGTGTTGACCTGTAGGCTGCTGCATAGACAGAATTTCCATGGATACTGACTCCCCAATGACCTTACATAGTTCCTTCATGAACTCATCCTTCGTTGTAAGTATGTCAAAGTCCTTGATGACAACATGAGTCCTCCTGCCACCCTTTCCAGTTAATGCTACAGTGGTGCCCTCGACCTTCTCCACAGTCTCTACTGAGTTGTTCTGCAAAACCACCGTCAGCACGCACCCGGAGATGCAAGTCTTGTCCCTGATCCTGCCTTGCAGATAGAACTCCCGTCTCCCCTGGTGACACTGCACCCTTTATGAAACAGAGGAGGTCTGCATAGGTCTTCCCCTCTGCCTTAACTACAACCGTGGTGGTTGGTGGACCCGGCGGTATCTTCTTGCCTTTAGATGGCTGTGCTGATGTCAAATTGAAGAGATGAACAAAGTACTTTGTCTTCATCCACCTGGACAGGTACTCTACAGAGCGCTGTAAAATCTGACTGGAACACCCTGAAGATTCATCCAGAAAAGCAGATCAGGAGATCACATACCTCCTGCAACACATATGGAACTGATCTGTACAATACCGAAGTCACCAACCACTGTATCAATCACTATAGTGTAGTCTGTTTGGTCATGATCAATTGTACCGCCACTGTCTTTTCCAGATATATCACAGGCTGTATCAATACCGAAGTCACCAACCACTGTATCAATCACTATAGTGTAGTCTGTTTGGTCATGATCAATTGTACCGCCACTGTCTTTTCCAGATATATCACAGGCAGAAGACTGCACAGCTACGACCTGACTCACCTTCAGCCTTCCTGCGAGAACCAAGTCCTGGAGTCATACGGCCTTGTGATAAAATTGAATATGTTGCGAATGATTGATGCCAGCAGTCACAACCAAAATCCACATGAACCCCACTCCCTCCGCCAAATCAGTAGTTCTGTACTAGTGTAGAGGATTGGAAAACGTCTTCCAGCCAGTTTCTCAATATCCATGTCCTCCACCCCACTGTCAACTGCCCAATAAGTTCATCAAGTGTCCAGAACCCAGGACACTCCAAGTCTCCATCTGGGGTCTGTGACACCACATCGCTGATTATATGGTACGTGTGAGTAGCCTTCTCCGTCGTCGTCTGCAATGTGGTATGGTACATTTGAGTAGCCTTCTCTGTTGTCATCAGCCGGGTAGAAAGTCCTGCCTTTGATTCCCAAGTTACCGCATCCAAAACACCTTCAAATAAGTTCAACATATGTGCACTCCTATCCAGTCGGTAAGAGCACTCATTTATTTCTACCTTGGTAGTCGTGTGTTGCTGAACCAAAGTGCTCAGCTCCTTCATGTCACGCAAGAGAAGCATCAGATTATGTTGAAAGCATCTCTTCCGTGACAAAAGCGTTCCTGTGGGTCCTACAGCACCAATTTCCCCTTCTGGTATATCCTCCTCCATTTGAGAGATGTTCGTGAAGAATTCACACCCTTCCGAGTCAAAGGGGTCACCCGACAAGTAAAGATCGCTCCAACCAACAGCCTTAGATTTTTTCATCTCTTCACCAGTAGGCAGGGAACCACGCAGCCATCACTTCTCTGACGTTGTAAAGGAATGTCGCTGTTCACCCACACTGCCATGGAATGCAGTCGGAAAACCTTCCTCAAGATCTCCACTGGTCGAGACTACTGGATTGACAGTCTTCTGCCACCACTGAATTGACTTATCCCCCGCCTTCTTTCCAGAACACCTGGAGATTAAACGGTCTGCATGCCGCAACTCTTTCACAAACATGTCAGCGAAACTTTCAGCTCCACTGCTACCAGAGATAGCAGTGGACCCCCTCCTCTTCTGGGGGGGCCATCTCCTTGGACCGATGTGGGCCGGCCAGGTTGACAACAGTAAAATTTTCTATGTACAAATGTGAATAAGCAGATGTACAGATGTAAACAAACTTATGAACATAAACAGACTTACAGCTGTACAAACAAGCCTCTAGCAATGCTAGGCTAAGTTCAAAATTGCAAAAAAAAAAATTATTCTAAACTAACAAAACAGAACATCTAAACACTAACACAAACATAAATCCTCAAACAAACTCAAGAAATCAAAAACCATAAGTAACAACGAAAAATACCAAAATATAACTTATAATCACAGAGCTCCTATGCAGACAACCTATCCTGTCAATATCAGCTAAAATAAAATTATTTATTGGAAGTGAAGTTTCTAACTGTCTTAAACAGCTGATTAATGTGATATTGCAATCAAGTGGTGGGAAAATTTTGTCAGATATGCCTTGAGGAAATGAAATTTTTTAACTATAATATTAGATGGCGTTTCAAAGACTGTAATTTACACTTATACATTCCTAGGAATGTGTTTTTAAATATGGTACCACAATTATTTATATTGGATTCAATTCTCCATGCAAAATATTTATTAAAAGCAATTGAGCTCAATTCCAAAATGTAATGAGAATCACAAGTTAGTTCGTTTTTATTCCCTTACTTGTGATTAATTGAATGATTTTCTAAATTTTCAGCATTAACTCAGATTGGTGACTCAAGATCATTCTCACTTGAGACCAGTATGGCTGTATATTTATTTTACAAAAATGGCGTCTGTGTTATGATTGTATATTTATAATTTTAATTTTTTCTTTATCCAATTCACTTGAAAATTTACATTCACTATAATGATTAGTGCTGTAATCTACTGTCAATGGATTTAATTAACAATTTTAAACTTTACAGCTATTAGGAAGATATAATAAAATGAAATACTGAAGGTGTGTGTAATGATTTAGCAATTGTTTGTACATAAGTTTGATACAATTAAATCTCTTTTATCACTTTATTAGGTGATATTTCAGAATCTTTTTTTGTAATAAAGTACGCAAATATGTTACAAATAATAGATATTACTTTGATGAACAATAGGAATAATGAATTTCAAAGATGAATGTAGATTAACGAAAATGTAGGCAATTTTATTAAACTACTGGTGGACCTGGCAACGCTTTGCTATTGCTAAGGTTGAGTGAATGAATAAAATAAATTTTGTATTATAATTGACAAATTATATTATGAAAATAATAAAATTGCAATATCAGTTGTATTTCACTTAAATAAATCAAAATCATAGAGAAAACAAAAAATACATAAATGTATAACCTAAAACTTCTTTTACTAAATTTAATGTTATTTTATATATTGAGAGATATTGATGACTGTCTATGTCAACAATAACTTCCTCAGACAGTTATTTAATTTAACTATTAAATTATTATATTAAATATTATGAACTAATAACTTGTAAACAGTCAAATAATAATAAATAAGGGCAAATAATAATAAACTGTGAAATCTTCAGTGAAATCAATAAGTAGTTTCCGAGTTACTAGGGCACACACAAAATTATGATTTCTTTATATAAATGGAACCAAACTGTAGAAAATTCTTGTGAGGCAAATAGATAATTTTTTCTACAGTGCTTCTCATCAGATTGTTTACATTTCATGGTTTAATGCAAGTGCTTGTCTAGTATAAAGTCCTTAAGTATCACATGTAGGTTTCTTTTCACCCTTCTCAGGACGTCCAACACCTCCCTTCCACTTGGCTTATATTGAAGTTTTTTAGATATCCTTTTGATTCCTTATTTCATAGTCATAACACCTCTCTCAATACCACTCAATTTTATTGTTAATTAAAGTATACTGCTTCCCATTTTATAATCTAAATGATAGTAGCAAGACAATGAACTCTTTAACTGCTAACCAGACTTCTGCATCAATTTTTAATTACAGGAATAATAATTTTGGGTAATCATTTATTCAAAGGTGCTTTAATATTTACAAGATAGTAAAGCCAAACAATAAATTGACAGTTTGGTGAACTGAACTTGTTGATCTAAATCTGATAACAACATGATGTATACTTCTCGTGATAAATACACCACCATAAACATCATTTCTAACTGAATTATTTATTATAATTAAAATGTTTACTGTTATTAACAGAAGTGGTATAAATTTAATATAATTATGAATCGATTATTTATAGCTTTTTTTAAATAGACATTATTATGCAATAACAGCACATTAGAGTTTATTAAATTATCAATTGAACTAAATAAAATATTATAACACCTCTGAATAAAATATAATTCGATTTTATAAATATTTAAATAGCATTTTGTTTATTGTAATAATTTTGCTAGGCAATAATGATTAAGACATCAATTTTATACAAGCAATATAAGGGACAATACCAATAATTAATACAAATCCATTTCTTACTATAGACCCAGAAAATTTTACACCAGCGAATCCACTTAGAACACCCCCCACATTCAACCTGAATGATACTTCCTTTTCGCATACATCTTTAAGCTACATCTATCCTTCTTTTCCTGTTTAGCCTTCGGAACTACTGTAAGGTATTACTTCAGAGGATGATATGTATGAATGTAAATGAAGTGTAGTCTTGCACGGTCTCAGGTCGACCATTTCTGAGATGTGTGGTTAATTGAAACCCAACCACCAAAGAACATCCGCATCCACAATCTAGTATTCAAATCCACATAAATAAAAGTAAAACTGCCTTTACTAGGATTTGAACCTTAGAACTCTCAACTTCAAAATCGGCTGATTTGCGATGATGAGTTCACCACTAGACCAACCCAGTGGGTTAAGTAAACTACATCTACCTAGTACAATACAAGTAGAACCAGTACTGTGGCATTATCTGGATAAACACTTTGTTTGGGCTATAAATCCTAAATTATTTTTTGGCCTGTTTCTTTTTTCTACTTAACAATTAATTTTTACCATTTTATACTACATAATACATTAATAATAATATATTGGTTTTATTTTATTATAACTACAATTTTTACTAGATTTTTTTAAGTTAATTGGTGATATCTCAAAAGTTAGAGATAACCCTCTTTAGAAATGGGCATTTTAATACCACTTTTCTCTTTGCAGTGTAGGTATCACTTACAAAGTGTTTAAATAAATAATGGCTGTTGGGACAGATTGCATATGAACATTGAAATAATTTTTGAGTACTCCTAAGTTTTCTGTTTAATTTTATATGCGTAAAAAAAAGCACATTGTATTTGAAGAACAATATTTCTCTGTAAAAATAATTATTTTCTAAATTAGTATTTTTCTGATGATTAGTCTGAATTATCAATTGCCAACAGATGATACATAATGTAAGTGAAACTTATGTCTGTATACAGCAATTACCAGAAATAACACAAATAATCAAACCTGTATTAAAAAATTGTCTAATCCAGTACTTGTAGGGATAGCTTGAAATCTAGAAGAAATGATGGAGCAGTTAGTTCTCAATACTGTAAATATTACAAATTATATAATTTTTGCTAAAATTGGATTACAAAGTATAAATTAGTGTAAGAATCGATGAAAATAGATTAAAACTGGAATATGAAAAATTAAACAACAAAAAACCTAGGTACCAAAATATACAAGCCACAAAGAATAATACATTTTTCAGCCTACTATACATATGAGAGTTCATTCCTGTTTATGGATTGGTATACATGTAAATAAATAATTCTTAAGAATAAGCATTAGTAGTTCAGTGAATATTAAAATAATAAAGGCTTATAGTTATTATTATTCTAAAACATTCTCAATGGATGCATAGGTAAAATTGAAACACAAAATTTTATATGATTCACATTTTAATGTTCAAAATGTACAAAATTTAATAATTAGCAAATATGAGCTGCAGATTTCAAAAATGCTGCCAATACTGAAGAAGTTTTAAATATGTAAATGCCCATTATTAGCTACCATTAGAAAACTAACTTTTAATAATTAACTAACATAATATCAAATATGATATGGCTATTTTAACCATATGAGAACTTTAAAGTAAAAAAGTTGAATTAAACTGCTACTTAAAATTTTATATTTTTCCACTTAATTAAAACTAAACAGATTTAAGCAAGAAAAAGTTAAATATTTAACTACATATTTCATTAGGTTTGAAAATTATAAATTTTTCTTAAATAGAGCTACAAACATAAATGTGATAAGAACTGTATCATGATAAGATTTTAAAAAAATACTTTGAAAATTTCTGTTTAATGTAAAAGAATCGTTTTAAGCAATTCAGTAACCAATAAATCAATCATTACTTATAAGTCAATTTATCAATTATACTATATAAATCAAACATTACTTAATGCCCTCAAAAATTTTAAGTTAATGAAACAAAAATGTCAATGTGCAAAACACTATCAATTTATGAATTATTAAATTTTACTAAAAATATTTTTTTCTATTCTTATTGGTTTTTGTTTTTTTAAAACAAGTTATAAGGAAAGCATAATTGTTATAAAAGGTCAATAAACTGAAGGACTTCATATCAAGAGCATTACTAAAATTAATTAAAATAAAAAGAACTTAAAATCCCAACATTGAAATGAATGTAATTACAAATAACAGAAAGGGAGTAAAATATTTTAGAGCCAATTGTCAATGTAAATATTAAAAATCTATGGCTAGTGTAACTATTTAGCATTTATTTAGTTCTTTAAAGAATATAGAATACTTAATAAATCTTGAGTAAAATTTAATGAAATCAATGTAATATTTTGAAAATCTGCAGTACATTTACAAGATTATACAAATTAAAATAAAATTTATGTGATAATACTTAATTTTTTTTATTAGTTAAAATAATTTTTTTATTTATTTATTCACAGCACATATCAAGGATAGAAAGAAAATCCTTTACGATGTGGAAATGAAATGACCACTTTATTCACAATTATAAGAAATTAATAGTATACAATTTAATAACAACATATATATTTTTGTGATGTAATAAAAATAAGTGCAAAGATAAGATTAAATTAAATATTTTTTAATTTAATTTCCCATACTCTATTTATCTCATCAAAAACCTTCCATATCATAATAAAATTTTAAAAAATATACAGAATTAAGGAAATAAGTACTTAACTCAGATGCTTAGATTGCACACACGTTATTTACACAGAAATCGTTCATTTTTTGCACCTACTATACATAACATATTTAATAAGCACCTTTTGTTAAGAATAATGTTTTATAAAATATATGAAACACAAAAAAAAATATATATATATACAATAAATTATATAATATACAATATCAATAATTTTTTTAAACTTAAAATTAAATTGAAGATTAATAATTGAAGAAAAATGACAAAAATCATTTGGTAACAAAATATTCGTACTTATAATAAACGGCCATTAAAAAAAAGGCACTGACATGTACACTTTAAAACTATTAATAAAAATAATAATTAAATTAAATTATGAATATATTGAGATCATAAATTATAAATTGAAACACAAGACTGTAATAAACTGAAGATTGTGTATAATAAATATAAAAATAACAGTAATAGTGAATTACAAAAGGAAAATTCCTCAAATATAAATAATTTTATTTTTTTATAAGAATTTTAATACATGGCCATAATTATCATATTATATAAAAAATAATTCATACTACCACACAACACATAAATCATAGCACACCTAAAAAAATAAATAAACATTTAAAAATTTATTATATTATTAAAATCAACTGTAGGTAAATAAATACTTTATCAAAAGTCTCAGATATAATTATTTTAAAAAAAGTGTGTAAAACAATTTTGAAATAACTACTTTATTCAAAAATTTATTTAAAAAATGTGTAGAAAATTAAATACTCATAAATTCATAAATTTTGAGCAAAAACTATAAACTTAATGATGTATGAATAATTTCAATGGACATAAAAAACAAAATAACGACATTAAAAATATAATAAACAAAATAAAAGTAAAATGATAAATATAGTGTTTCTAGATTCAAATAATAAAACTCTAATGTTCTGATATTCTAGCTGAATATAACTACCTCTTTTCAGTTCCTTCTATTTCACTTTTCAGAGATTTCATCTTAAATACTAAGTAAATATCACTGCTACTGGAATTAAAAGAAAAATAGCTGCAGACAGGAAGAAAGCTCTATGTAAAATGAAATATAAAATTTTTCACATGTTAATACTTTAATGGGTGTAAAGGAATAAAAAACCCAGTGGCAGTAGAAATGGGAACAGGAAAAAATTTCCTTTTAGAATAAAAAACAAAAAAAAACAAAGGCATTTTACTTCTTATAGTAAAGCCTATGGAAATGGATGGATTCAATCAAGGAGGGACTGGATGCAAGAGAAAAATTTAACAAATTCTCAAATATCACATAACTTGAAAGTATGTACTACGTGGAAAGTTCAAATTGTTTACAAAATTAGAATTTGATATAGTCATGGTTTTAAATTTAATGTAAGTAAAACACTTTAATTAACTACTACTTTCAGCACATCCTTGAACATAAAATGGTTGAACAGTATCTAATAAAGTACTGCTGAATTCTAGATAAAGAATAACATGAAAGATGCAGAAATGTAATTAAAAAGAATGTAATAATTTTAGAACTTGTAAGTCAAAATGAATTACAATATTCTCTGAAAAATAACTGATATGCTGTTGGAAAAGTGATTATGAAATGGAGAAAAAAATGGCTTTGTTGGAAATACTTTTACCACCTTTTTAAAAAAAAAATGTTCTGCTAACTAGAATGACCAAACAGTCTCATTAATAAGTAAAACTAGAGGACAATTTTAATAAATTGAATATCATACAACCTTGGTACGCACATATAATATTAAACATACTATTCTCAGAAAAATTTCAGCTGTAATTATGATAAATCAGAAAAAGAGTACCAATCTAACTAAAATTTTACAAATTATTAGAATTTTTTTTTTTTTCATGAGAAATAAAAGTTAGCCTTATATTAGATTACACAAAGGAAAACCATGCCCAGCATTGCATCTAATGGGTTAATTTATTGATGTAGTTTCAAGTATTTGTATTTTGTGATAAATTTAAAACTTTGGTAATAAATACATGTTGCTACTCACTTTGATGTTTTCTAGCTAGAGTAAAACCATATTCCAGGGTAAAATAGTAAACTACACTGCTGTAAAAGATGCAGTTTACTAGCTCGCTAGGAGTTAACTTTCTGCTGTTTTACGGATTTTTAATTAAAAAATTCATGGGGAATATTAATTAAATAATTTATATATGTTAATTATCAGTAGGCTTTTGTTACTTGTGATGAAACTATTCAAATCTCAAAATATGTAAAACAAAAACTCATTTTTTACCTGTAATCTTATAAATAATAAATATCAGTACCCTTTTACTATATCTAACAAGCACACTGAACAAGTATACCTAAATTTTAAATGACCAATAAAAATACCTGGATAGATTAAATTACTTTAAATATTACAGAACCCAAACATAAAATAATATTTAGTGAAGATAAAATACAAGTAAAAAGAAAGATGTAAATAACAAATTTTAATAAATAAAAAATAAGACCAACAAGGTATGTACATGAAAAAGAAACTGCTACGATATACAAAAAATCACTGATAATTAAACAATTTTTTTTTTGTTTATAAGAAATCTCTATGTTATGTTTTTCAAAAGACATAGAGAATAATATCACAATAAATATTTTATTTTATTCAAAAATTTTGCTCTTATAAAAAACAGTCTTAAAAATTGATTAAAATTAAATAAATATAAATTATCTCTTAATTTTGAGATAACCTAATATGTTTTTTCAAATATATAATTATATATTCTTATATGTCAAACATACAGGAAAATATTTTTCCTCAAATTACTTTATATTAAAAAATCTACTTTCATAAAATTACTTTTTTACTGATCAAATTTTTATATAAAAATTATTACTATTTAAAATACATCACTGAAAGAAGTAATTCTGTAATTATTGTCTTGTACTTTGATATGTTTGTGTGTTTAAATGTATGAATGTATAACTGTATAAAACAAATGGGTAAATGCATAAATGTGTGAAACACACACATGTACATACAATTTTAGCTCATGATTAAGTATAATGTAAGCACACAGTTATGTGTGTTGACTTTCTTTTAATAATTTTTATAGATAACAAATTCGTTGCACAATAAGTAATTGTATTATTATTACAACTATAAAGAAAGAAAAGAAGTAGATACATGAATAAATTACTATTGTTCAAATATATTAAGATGAATATAAATTTAATAATTCATACACGTTTAGAATTAAAAGAATTAATTAAATTTATACACAGCTAAAATTTTAAACTAGTTAGTAAAAAAAAGTACACTGAATAAGATAATACATAACAAGAAAATATAATGCTAATCAATAAAATTATAATATAATTTCAATATAGTCTTTATTATACCTAATATCTACAAATATTCAAGCACACATAAGCTGCTTTCTGTACATAATCAGTGATTGCAAACAAAACTATAATTACAAAAAATATTTGAATTCTTTAGATTGCCGATTGAATATTGTACTTTTATTATACTAAAAGCAATCAACAATTAATTATACAAATATCAAACGGTTTTAATATACCATTAACGCAAAACAATTAAATTTAATACAGAACAACAATTTCATTACAAGATAACACGGTAATACAATCTGTGAACATTTAGTCTATCTCTTAATAAATTATGTTTTATTACACACATAATGACATTAACTGTAGCACGGTTGGTTAATAAAGTAATGATATAGACAACACAGCAACATATGTCGATATGTTAATGTATTTTATTGAATGAATATATCAATGCTTTTGCGGAAAATTTTCTTTTATCAGTAAAATAAACAAGAGTTACTATTACTAAGCTAAGTATTTTTTAAACTAGAATAAATACTTATTGATAAAATTAAAAATCTAATTCAGCATTAAAAGAATATAAAAACCGCTTGTATTTATATAACTTGAATACATAGTTATCAGCAGTTGTGTATATGTCTTGCATTAACAGTCGTTGTAGTTAGTTGTGTTGTTTCGGCTCGTGGTGGCGGTGGAGGTGGCCTCTTTTTATGTGGCAGTGGAACACCAGGTCGATAAACATTTTCATACAGACTTTGGCCTTGACCGCCTCCATAATGTTCAGCAACCCAATTGCTAACATTTGTTTCGCGATAATCAGGCGGATCACGAAATCCCAATACTTCATGTGGAGTAGTGGATAAGTCTTGTTTACATTTTTGTGCAACCTGAAAATAAAATAAATACTGTAAGTTAATTTATTTTTCAGTATGATTCATTAAATAATATAAACAATTTTTCATTTAATCAACCAGAGATTTAGAATTTTTGATATCATGGTGTATCTTTTCTACGGAGCTTAAATTATAATCATACAAGATGAAACAATTTTTCATGTTAAGATAATATACACAATTTAAAACTACACATTAATAACTGGATGTAGGAAATTTGTCCAGTAAATTCATGATTTAATTAGTCGTCAATAAATGTTACTAACAGATGGATACTGTGCTGCAATTAAATGGAAAAATCTGGAAGTAGTCTAGCAAAAACTAGTATGTAATAATTTAATTATACACTAGACAATCTCTAAATCAATAAGTTATATTTAGGAAGATTTTTATGCATTTATAAATAATTCATTTTCCGTGTGCAATGAATTAATGGAAGGTTTTGTCTAAACCTGGGAAAATGGTCAAATTTTAAATAGTAAAACAGTACTTGGGAATTAGGTTTTAAGCTATACTCTACTGTATGTTGTAAGGGCAATAGAATGTTTCAAAGATGGCTCAAATTCAAATGAACATTCTCATTTAGATAAATTATCAATATCGTAACTGATGAAACTGTCACAAAAGTAGCTGAAATCACTCATGCTATTCATTGTTTAAGCTTCGTGAGATGGTTGAAGAATTAAAAATTTCAAAATTTTTCATGAGATTTTTATGAGAAATTTAGGCTTGCACCCAAATTCATGCCTTGGCCTTTAACAGTCACAGAAAACTGAATTTGACCTGACATGAATGAATTTTTTCAGCAAGCTATTGAATCCAAGTAATGATGCAAACTTAAAAAAAAAATTGCTATCAGATAAGGAATTGGTTTACAACTATGATGAAAGCAATGCACAAAGACTACAATGAGTCCCAAAAACTGTAAATGCCAAGACAAGTTCAGTTTTTGAGATTATCATAAAAAGCATTTCCCGTTTCAATTCTCACTGATGCTCAGGGCTGAAAATGGTCAATTTTTATAGTCAGCTTACTTACATCATCAAGCTTATTTATGCCCCAAACTGAACGTTTTGAAAAAATGGAAGAAACACTTGCCATAGCATATAAAAACTGGAAGAGCTATGAAAACAACAAGATCAGAAATTTCTATGGTAAAAGAAAGTTCAGGGATTTATATCAATCAAAGCGATGTTTGGCCGATACAATAATAATATAATAATTTATTTTAGATTTTTCACGTCAAAATGGGTTCTACTTTAATTATACACAATGAATGACAATGCAGATTCAGTCATATCTTGTTGAACATGGTTTTGGAGAGTGTGAATTTTAAATTTTATACAGACGCAACTGATATCAAATTTTTTTAATTCACACAAAACTTCACAGGATATATAATTTTTATTTACTGTAAAAATCAGTTAAAATCTAATTTATAATAATTACAAAGCTATAGAAGTTATTCTCTAAATGAATTATATTATAAAATATATTCTACCAATATAGCATTACCAACATAGTTTAGATCAGCAGCAAAAACTAAAATAATACTGTTATGCCGCTTTTTAGAACACATAGTACATAGAAATGATGACATAGTAACAGCACAGTTGAAATGGTATAGAATTTACCTTTTTTAATCTAAATTTTTATTTAATAATACTATGCTTTTTAATCATATTGCACTTTTAACTAAACATAAATTTGGTTAAATTACAAAGTTAAAATTTTAATCTAAAGAGAAATCTCCTGAAATATAAAAGGATGTTGTAATAAGAATAAAATGCCACATCAAAAGTCATGTTTCATGAAGTATTCCAGAAATTATTCAATAAAGCAACGGTGAGAGTGATTTCAGATGTTTTCTTTTTTATAACTTTAAAAGGCAAAATTTTCTACGATTATTAGTCTGCCTCTAAATTCCAGCAGCAAGCACATATCCATCTGAAGGACAACTGCACTGTATTATTCAGTGACATATGGGAACTTATTTATTACATGTTAGTAAAATGAGTATTTTATCTAAAAGCAGTAAAAAATTCAGCTAATTTAAAAAAAATTTGTTTCCCTTCACCTTTATGAGTATAAACAAAAAATTGTTAATGACTTAATAAGCAAAAAAAAAAAAAACTGATCGAGGAAACGTGCATTGCTAAAAACCACAAGTTAATTATAGTCTATTTTGAAAACAAAAATAGTTTTCAAAGAAGTTATTTTAAATAGCAATCAATCCTGAATTGATAATATGCATAATTATTGAATAGAATTTTTCTCACAACTCACCATATTGGGCCAGGAAAAACTACATCCATGGTTGTCCAAAATTTTGCCATCCAGTTAAATTGAAACACGGATCTATTCTACTGGGTTTTTCAGAATAGTTCTTTATGTACAATATTTACAAGTTAAAAATTTTAAATGTTTATGTATTATTTACAATTTGCTGCAAAAAGCAAGCTGATAACAGAAAAAGCGGTTTTCATTCATTATAAAAAAACAACGTATGTTATTAAAAAAATATAACTGTACAACCCTCTTAAAACAATATCTAAAAAAAAAATAAAAACAAATTTAAAATTACCCGAATAGGATAACAAATAGTCATTATGTAAAATAACCTATGAAAAAATCAAAAATGAAAATTGCAAGTAGGCAAAATATATTAAGGGAGAAAGCACAGATTAATATAAAAATATTGTACACATGGATGGGACACACTGGATATATGCATGGGTTTTATGAACTATTTGACAAGTTTCAAATTTTATAGAAATAACATAAAACAATAAGTGACACGTGGCAGTGTTTAAAAACAGAAGTAAACTCATTACAGTGGCATACTAGAGTAAAGGATTTGAAATAAACATAGGATGTGAAAATATTACACAAAAAGGGTTAGCATGAGTTATTAACACAAACAGTTAAATATGGTTTTATTCTTATTTTACAACCCCAATTTTCTGGGCTATAATCTCGTGTTATTCCAGGTGCTGTAGAACCATCTGACTGTAAGGGAAGAGCTCTCTAACTGGATAAATGCAAAACTGCAATTAAGTTAACTCAATTAAATCATAGGATTCTACTTAATAATTATTTATCGATTATTTAACAATAATAACACAATATTACAAATTAATGTTTTAAGTAAAGAGAAAAAACCCATCATAAATGGTCATTTTAGGGCAAGTCGTCATCTATTTTCTGTGTATATATATATATATATACATATATATATATATATATTGAACAGTATCTGTTCAATACTGAAGTCATTCTTTTTCTACAAATTCTTGTTTACACTAACAATAAATAATTTTGTATGTATATTAAATTGTGATAAAAGAATTATGTACAGAGAAGTTAACAACAGTAATATTAATTTTAATGACATTCATAATGGTATATACAAAATTAAATCTGAATTTGAAAATTTATTAGCTTAATCAACAAATAAAATAATGATAATACTATGCTTACTTGCCACTTTCTTCTCATAACTCTTTGAAGATCTTGAAGAAAAGCTGTGCTAGGAGGAGTTAGCCGTGGAGGAGGTGGAGGTGGTGGTGGAAGATCTTCATCATCTGGAACATTGAGATCTGCCTCGAGTAGTTCAGGTGGAGGCGGTGGCAAAGATTCAAAGCTCGTTTTAAATTCCACCCTTTCGATCGGCCTGGTGCTTGAACCGATTGCAATTTCTTTTAATTGGCGTGTTGTTGCAGTCAAAGGAAGTTTAGGAGGTTTACGTTTAATTGTACCTGAAGGGAAATCGCACTCAAAACCGACATCACAGCCACTGGAACCAGATTCTGATGTCGTATCGAGCGTGGTGACAACACTTCGGCGAGATAGGGTTCT
Source organism: Lycorma delicatula (assembly GCF_047948215.1). Taxonomy (NCBI): domain Eukaryota; kingdom Metazoa; phylum Arthropoda; class Insecta; order Hemiptera; family Fulgoridae; genus Lycorma; species Lycorma delicatula. The sequence continues at coordinate 34,732,033 of NC_134456.1, forward strand.
ATCCTCAAGACAGTCTTGACCTTCAGCTAATAATTGGCACTCTTCAACCAAAGAACGATAGTTAACGAGAAGCTGCCGACCATACTGGAAAAGTATTAAAAAAACAAAAAAAGTTAATCGTGGAATAATACATAGAAATTTATTATGTTTTAAGAATACGCTTCATAAAATCTTTACTTATATATTTCTTCTGTCTCTGTGTATGTGACTAAACTCCTCCTAAACGGCTGGAACGATTTTGATGAAATTTTGTGTGGGTGATTAATTTGATTCGAGAATGGTTTAGATTCACAATTTGATCCAATAGAAAATGTTTTTTTAATTAATTTATTTATTTATGTGTTGTTGTTGATCTTGGGATAGTTAAGGTTCACAATTGGATCTGGTAGCCAGCACTATGATCGTGTTTTAGAATTTTTTAAAATAATTTTTGGCATATCAGTCAGACCCAGAAGTTGGTGCTGCGATCGGATTCTAGGAAATTTTTTTATTTTGTTGCTTTTTCACATATCAGTTACTTGCGTTGTAGCTTGGTGTTGGTAATTACATTAAAATTCTTATAACTAGAATTGCGCACTTATTGAGAATATTATATTATGTTATTATTTATTGAAATAACGTTTTTAAGTATAATTAAAAAATATACATTGTACAAATTTGTTAGGTGCAGTACTGAAGTGAGTATTTTACATGACTTTTCATGAATTTTAATGATGTATACACGTGCATTCAATAACAATCAACTTAACCTACAAATTTAAATTGTCAGTTCTCATTTGATTCTATGTAACTTATGAAGTATTGAACGGCTCTTTAAAAATAAAAGTGTAAGTTTGTAAAATAAATTATAACATTTATCAAATTAAAATATAAGTTACTTATAATAATTATAGTTTACAGTATATTTTAAAAATTGAAGTTATAATTTTTATAGCTGATTAATTTTATAAAAAATTTTCTAAGATTGTTTTTAATTTACAATTATCTAAAATTTAGTAAAATAGATGTTAAAATAAAGAATGAGAAAAATGATAAAAATTAATACTACGTTGCTTTTTTTATAGTGCTTTAATTTTTTTATTAATTAAGCTATCACATGGTTATGAAACTTAAAATTATTAAATAAAAAAAAAATGTAGGAGGTACGTTTTTAAAATGATCTTAAGTGAAAATTAGCAATAATGTGGATGAAAATTTATTAATTAACACTAATTATTAATTTTATGATATTTCGATTTTTTAATTCAATTTTCATCAGACATCTCAATATTTAGTGAAAATAAATATTAACCATGCTACACATAATTACTCAATAAACCCATTACAATAATACAACAGTCACAAACTGATAATAGTCATATTAATGAAATTTCGTCTACATTCCTACTAATTTTAACTTAAATGTTGTGTATTTATTACAGAACAATGCCACATCTTCGTGGACGAGCAGGAAATATCGGTCGATATACATGGCATGCATAAATAGTCCATAACTGTCGGTTAAATAGAACGGCAGAAGATCAATTGAGGGACAATGTAAATTTAAGAGACTAGGTTGCAAACACATGTGCAAATGAAAGTCGAGTGCATCACAATGAACATCTTCGAGTTAATGCATTGAGACAAAGAGAGAGGCATGAGAGCAACGAGTCACTGACGCACACAGAGCACATGATCGACAGCATGTGCAAGAATGTAGCACATTGACACATGCATCACTTCTCTGCCTTGCATTCAAATATGAGCCGGAAATGGACTATTCATCACATGCACTAATTGTCATTGGCAATATGGACAAAGAATGCCAACACTGTCATGCATTTAAATACAAAGGTGAATCGGCCGGTCTTTGCTGCGCATCAGCAAGTTTCACTTCCACCATTGAAAACACTATTGGCTGGAGCCACATCTCAATCAAAATTGTTTTTGTGTAAAATTTGTAAATTCAATTCTTGCTTCCAAATTACACCATTTGGAGCAACAAAAATCGCTCAGAATGAGGATGGTTGTAATTTTGAATCAATATTTAAGATTCAGGGCCAAGTGTATCATCAAATTGGTTCTTTGTTCTCAATGCCTGATGCCGATCCAACATTTTTGCAAATCTTCTTCATGGGCAATGAGGAGCAACAAATTTTAACACACGCTGCCAATACAACCACATCAAGCAGATGGAGGAGCAAGAAAAAGTGGCAACTTTGGAAACGTTTTTACAAAATCATAACCGGTTGTTCCAGTTGCTCAACACTGTTTCCAACAGATTGCAAAACGACAACTATGTGATTATCATTAAAGCAGACAATGTACCATATGGAGAGCACACAGGCAGATACAATGTACCAACTGTTAATGAAGTTGCAGTTGTTATGGTTAGCGACCCATCTGAATGTTGAGATATACAGATACAACGCAGAGATAACACGGTGCAGATGATTCTAGACAATCACCATTCTTACGATGCTTTGCAATATCCATTGATATTTTGGGAAGGAGAATATGGATATTATTTAAACATTAAACAAAGAAATACAGTGACAGGTACAACATATACATTATTTTATTTTTATTTTTTTTCGTATAATTAATTTCGTATTGTCATATCTATATTTTTATTTTGGAGGTGCAGAAATTAACAGGAAGGTTAGCGTTATGAACTTCTACGCATATCGGTTGATGATTTGTGCCAATGAAGATAACAACATTCTCAGATGCCGCCAGCTAGTTCAATACACTGTTGATATGTATGCGAAAATTGAAAGTGAGCGATTACGGTACATCAAGTTTACTCATCCGAAGCTTCGTTCTTAGGAATACATTCATTTGCATGATGCTATTGTCAGTAACGTAGATGAAAAAACTAGTATCAACAACATCGGTACTGTATATATTCTTCCATCATCATATATTGGTAGTCCGCATCATATGCAAGAATATATTCAAGACACCATAACTTTCATGCGTACATAAGGCCGAACAGATCTGTTCATTAATATTAAAAATATATTTAAAGATTTATTTTTTGTACATTAAAAAAATATACCTGTCATAAAAATGATTTGGGTTCTTTACTTTCTTGTTTATTATTTAAGACAGTTTTAAGTTTGTACTCAACATATTTAATTTTATAGTATACAGATACACTCACATGCAATTGATAGGTTGAGATGTGATAACTGTATGCATGGTGGTGTCAGGTATTTTAAAAATAATTTTTTTTTTACATATTTTTTCATCAAACTGGTCTAAAAAATTTATAGTTTATTTGAAAAATTTTTTAATTTTTGGATTTACAACGTTTGAACAGGAAACGTCTGTCAGGTCTGCTAGTATTTTTATAAATATTTAAAGAATTTATTCATTAGGCTGTGATCCTAGAAATTTTAATTTAGACAGTATATGGCATAGGTAATAATAATTTTATGTAAACACTCATCTGATTAATAATATAATCAGTTGCTAAAAAGTGAATAATAAACAGAAAATTAATATGTTCCTTCCAAAATTGCTGACATAGTGCAACTCAAGAACTGCCTAGACTATGATGATGAAGTTCAGCCTTTGGACTGAGAATTTTTCAGATATATTAATTGTCCATCAGAAAAGAGAGGAATTTTATTTAAAAAGTAGTAAAATTTCTTGACATTTATTTTATACTGGCAGTTTACTATTTTTCTCTTCTTTTTTTGAGGATTAATTCATCATTAACTTGAAGTTTTTACATGGTAATATGAAATGAAAGTTTTGTAGCACATGAAAAATACCATTTCTCACCAGGATTCAAACCTAGGACTCTGGATGAAAGGCCGAGACGCTACCACTTCACCAAGGAGTTGTGTGCGAAGTTGAGTTGAGTTGATGTGAAATTCTTATTTTTTAGAGAAGTTTATTCTATTAAGGTACATTGATATTTTGTTTAAATAAATTCATGAACAGAATCTTGTATATTGAGCATATTACATAAAAGACCCAGAACCAGATTCTTCAATAATTGATTATAATAATAATAATAGTGAAGATTCTAATAGCCTGATCTTCATTGTAATTATCTTTAACAAAAATTATGTCATTTCAAATCATGAAAATAAGTTTTAATTGTAGAAACCACTCTACGAGGGTGGGTGTGTGTAAAAATGTTAATATAATTATAACAGAAAATTCTCATTCATATGAGAATTTTTTGGGTATATATAGATAATTTAGTTGAATCTTAATTGCAATACATAAACAATTTTTTTATGCGAGTCAAAAGCTTAATTTTTTTTTTAAAATCAAAATTCTTTCATTTATCATCCATTCTTTAAGACAATATTAATGCAAGAAACTTTTTATTGAATAGTTTATTTTATTCATCTTATTCTGAATAATTTTATCTGCAAAAGCCTACATTTTATTGTGAATAAAAGCATTTTAAATGAATTTAAAAAAATTACTGACCAATTGAATTGCTGAATCAATGTTGACACGTAGATTGCTATGAGCTACGATAAAAACAAAGTTTTAAAATGCAGTACAGGTCAAGCCGCTTACATATTATTAGCTTATCTCATTTTGTATATTCAAAAATATTTTTCAAAGAATAAGAGCTATTACTATTATAATAAGAATAGCTAAGAGCTGTTATTATAAGAATAAGAGACTATTTTACATGACTGGATAAATAATAAGTTTTTTAACTGTGTAAAGGCAGAAAAAAAAACAGTGCTCCTGTTGTACTTTAAAACCAAACTACAGACAAAATCAAATAAGACTTACAGCAATAAATACAAATTATTTTTACAACATTAAAAAAAAGTTACAAAAATTTTATGTAGTAAATTTTTATTTACTGTAAATTTACCTTGGCAATTCTCATTCCTATAACCCATTTATGAAGTGTTTGTGCATCATCAGCACATAGGAACTTAATGTACTTTGTTGATTTAGGTTGCTGTAAACATGGATGTTTAATCGCAAAACAATGTTCTGTAGGTGACTTGTACTTCTTTTTCCATCCTACACCATAATATACCTGGAAAAACAGAAAAAAATTAAAATTAAATCACTAAATTCTTTTAGCAACTTATTTTGAATATATCACCAATTTATGATCACATTTGTAAAACAATCCAAATAAGCAAAACCTCAAAGTAAATCAACAGAACATAAAATGATATACTGCAAATATCATTTACGAAACCTACAATTTATCTTATTACTAACTACTTCAAAGCCAGAACGAAACAGATGGAGGAGAACAAACTTCAAAGATACTTGGAGAAGGGGACTTAAGTCAGGATACAAGAAAAAGAGTTAATAGATTTACATAAAACTATGTTATAAAGAAACTCATAATGGTTTTCAAAATTGCTAAGCCAATTCAATTAGATCTAGATGAATAAAACAACTGAGATAATATTTAATAAAGTTTGCTCATACCTGATTAACATCGAGTGTAGCAAGACAAATCAAATCTTTTGATAAAGACTTTGTTTTATCCTTTGGCCAATAATAAACACCTGATGCTCGCAGTACACAATGATGTCTCTTCCAACCTTTGCGAGAGTCTGTTTTTATGTAAAGAGGTCCTTCTACGTTCGGCACACAGGGTCCAGCAAAGAATTCCTTCAAAATAATTATTTAGTTTGATAAAAGAACTACTTAGTTATCACCTTAAGACAAAACATAGAATAAAGAGCACAGATGCTGCTAAACTAGGCATTTAACACATAACAATTTTTTATCAAACTATACTACAAAACAATAACGGACTAATTCAGCTTAAGTGAAACAAAAAAATATAAATGATAGTTAACTAATCCTTGCCTTTAATCAAATGTCTGGTTCAATGGATTTCATTTCTTTCTACTAAGCCAGCGATTTTGTCTCAAATTCTTTTTTAAAGTGATGTCAACAGTTATGGCCATTTTTGACACTTAATGCCAACAATATAAAGTATAACTGCATCTTCTCTAGATAACAATAATAATCTATGGAAACATATTTACTAAATAAGTCTTAGCTGTTGATATTTTAACATGTTTTAATCCTTACTTTGTTCACATCCTTTAATCAATCTATGAATAAAAACATTTTGAAGTGTATCTACCCTTAGCTTTTAGTAGATTAAAATAAAATTAACTTTTGAGTTGCCAAGCCTTCAGAACTGTAGACAAGATGTTTTCTTCTCACTTCCTACATCCACATTACTATGGTTGCATGTATTTCTTATTCTACATTGCACATGCTTTACTGTTAGTGTTGCATATGTAGTTTACTGTTACTGTTGCTTATGCTACTCAGACGGAGGTCTAGAATTTATTACAGCGCATTTCTTCAATACATTTTTTGATTTTAATAAAAAATGCTGATATTTTTTATCAGATACAATTTTTTTTTATCTTCATTGTTTTTTAAAATGATTTCAGTTAGATTTGTTTGGTAATTTAATGTAATTTGGATCTTCAGTTATGTATTATAATTTGAGTTGGGTTTTCTGGAGCGAGTGAAAAATAGTTAGTTATATATTATACATAACTGTACATGTTTATAAAAATTCACTTCTGGGACAGAAGAACAAGTATGTGACAATCACAATAATCGAATCATAAACTTGAACAATAATTTTTTGCACTGGTCACAAGAAATTATTTTCATGAAAATGAATTACAAATATGTTATATTAACTAGACAATACATAAAAATTATTCAGCACAGGTGAATACTAATGCAAAATAATGCCGCAGTAGTTAATAAATGTTCCACAACAGCAGAAACTACTTACATGCTATTGTAAACTATTAATGACAAAGTTCTGTATAAAACATTTTAGAATTCAAATTACATTTTACTAATCCACGGTCTATAATTAATGAACTGCAAAAATATACATAAAAAAATTATAATACCAATGTAAATATGGAAATTTTTTTAATTCACAAAAGTCTAGGTGAATAGACACAGCATGTATTAAATATGGTACACAGTTGGTATAATAATTTTAATTCATAATTTGTACTTGTATATACTGCTCATTTGTATTTAAGAAATCAATGATATTGTAACAAGACTAATATAACGGATCTGAGTAACGTTTCTGCCAATTATGAACAAAATATATGAGTATTAATATAATAATGGGTGAAAATATAATAGTGGAAGGAATCCAGAAAGGGGCTAAAAGGAACTCTTTTAGTAAAGTTAACAGGTTCGTTTATCAATCGTCCTTTGTAATACTGTTCGCCGATACATCTAAACAGATGTTGTTCCACAAGTAGAGTTAGCGTACCTAGAGTAGGAATGCATGGGAAAAGGAGAAGTCTCAGTTGATCGTTTTCACGCTCAGCTGAGGTCTGGTCCTGCAGGTAAGAAAATAGGGGTATAAATACTCCACGGAAGATGAGTTGAAATCAGTTCTCCGAGAGAGTTCTAAGCAAGGGGTTATTATGTGAGTTTGAAGCAAGAGTATTCTGTGAGGATGTCACTGAATGAGCGAATTTCCAGTGCGTACAAGTTCGACTAAGGTGATATAAGAAGTAATTCCAGTACACGAAAGCAAGAAGTGGTTCGGTGAGTTACTGTTAAGACTGTAAGTGAAAGAGATAATGCACTAAATTTCATTCATAAATTGTTAGGGTAGTTTTAATTGCGAACAGCAAAGGTATTTGTAGTATAAGAATTTTGTACTTGTTTTATCTATTGTACTATTGTTAATACAAGACTAGTGGTTAAAAGTGTAAAGATTAGTGATCAGGCTATGTCTTTTGTCAATGGGACTGAATTTCATTGTTTATCTACCTGTGAATAAATCCTGACGATTACTTAAAATTTTGTTTTGTATATAATCACTGTTTATTATTATTATGTTGTGGTTGTATTACTATTTTTATTATTTGTTATTACTGTAGATTATTATTATAATATTTGCCTTGCGTTACTTATGTTTTTAAACTAATAAATTGTTGCAATTATATAAACAATTTCAATTGCCAATCTCTCAATTTCCTGATCCAGCCACAAACACATAACAATATAAAAAAACACATAACAGTAAAACAATACATAAAAATCAAATAAAAACAATAAATATTTTATAAGTTGTATTCTAGCAAATTAAGACATTTAATACACTTAATTTTAGTTACTTTTTTAATCAAAATTGTTTAAAATGTAATCAACACAACTGAGATAATGTAATTACCTAATTTGCGTACTTGTCTCCATTACTTAAAAACATTTTAAGTATGTTGTAAATTTTAGCAAATTCATAAATATCAGAGATTTGATAAGTATAACTTAATATAATAATATGTTGAACTAATAATTTTAAATACTTACTTCAATCATATTATTTCTTGTGTAATCATCGATTTCAGATGATGCATCTCTAGACCCCCCTATAAATAATTCTGGTTTATCAAAGAGAATTGTTCTTTCAGGTCTTTCAATAAATAATAACCTATTTTTTGAGTCCCTAGTCCATAGCATAAGATTATCCACTAATTGTTCATGATCTTCATAAATTCTTTCTGTAAAATTTAAGAAAAAATATTAGTACATCAGAAACAAAAAAAATTCTATAACATTCCAACATATGAGGAAAAACTAACACTCATCCTGGACATACAATGAGGAATTTCTGCAAAATACTATCCACAAAGCAATTTCAGCATCAATAGTCAAATTTTTTAGTTTTTAACGGTAGTTCTTCTACAGAAAATAAATTAGAAACTATTTTTAAAAAAATAAAAAGAAGAGGCTAATTTCACACTTCAGTAAAATTCAGCTAATCTGGTCATGAGGCAGTTTATGCATCTAATAACCTAAAGTACAGGAAAGTGCCTTTAGAAAGGGAACAACGAATAAAGGCCAGAGATGGAAAAAACAGTTATGTTTATATTTGGGAAAGATATTACAAACAATCTGATATAAAATAAAAACAATCTAGACATTAAAAAAACATAAAACTTAACAAAGAAGTTTGGTAGAGGTAAAAATAATCATTTATATAATTACTAGTAAACAAAATTTGATTTAATTTGTGAACCAATATTTATTATTTCCCAACTATTATTATCATACTCCATTTTGTTTATTTTATTATGCTTAATACCAAATTTATCGATAAGGACCAGTGAAACAGCATGTTCAAGCTACTTGAATCTCATTATAAGTAAATATAGATGCAATAGTATATTTAAAAAAATGTTAAAACTAATAATATAGATAACATTCTATATGACATTTTACAGTTATTACAATTGGATTTATATAATGTGAACTACTAAGCAGGCATGAGATGATTATTTATAAGGAGAACAAGACATATAAAATAGTAAAAATCAATTTTGTAATTATAACGGGATGGAATTAGTCAAGAGTATACAAGTGATTTGATTGGAACTCATTATAGTGTAAAACTTCACCATAATTTTATGGATAACTGATTTCCATAAAATTACATATATGTATATATAAATTGTTATATCTATTTAACTGCAAATATAATTTTATAATAAATATTTAATTTTAATGGATAACAAGATTAGGTCAAGTAAGTGTATAAATAACAAATAGAATGTTATTCACTTAGGTACTTACACATAACTAAACTGGGTTAACAAAATAAGTTAATTTGTTACAAAGTTATACAAGTATGTCTCATGAACACAAATGAACATTAATTATTCTATTAAACTGTAAGTCATTAAAGAAAGAAAAGAATGCTCTAAAATAAACTATTAACATTCAAGAATCAATTATTATTATTTTTAATGAACAAGTATTACATATGCAGATCACATGTAATTTTATTTACTGTCATATGATTTATTTCATAACATAGATTTTGCTGCTACAATAAATATCATTATACTAAAAAAACTGAATAAAAAAAAATTGTATCTTACCCATATGTAACTCGGGCAAATGCTCAAGCAGTGCCCATCTTGGTTCCATTGTTCTATGATTTTTATCAGCTAATAATCTTGTTACATAACCGCACGACATAGTTTCATCTACGAGCAAGGACTTTGCACTACCATCTGCACTAAATGCTTTAATAAATAATTTCTTAACTGAAGCTTCTTTCATCTTCTGTAAAGCCAGTCTGATTTTCTCTGCTTTTCCATTAACACCACCATTTTCTCCCTTTGAAAATAAACAAAAAATAAAGTACATTACACAAAACAACTACGTAATAGATAAATAATAATTAATCTCAAAAATAATATTTTTTCTCAAGGTGCAATAAAAAACGTTTTCTACAAAATTTATACACAGTAAGGTCTCTCTCAACTAAGATTAGGTTAAAGATTTTTTTAAGCTGCTGCCAGTGTTATGATGGATAACAAAGAATAATACCAAATAGGTAATGTCAGGTGCAAATAGGTTCATTTAACTCAATAAAAGCTATTTAAAAATTCTAAACTGTACTATACATTATTGCCCCAATAAATACAAATCAAATAAGATCTCATTAAAGTTTTTCTATTGCTAGTGAGTGATTGTATCTAATTTTTTTTAATCATTAAATGATGATTAATTGTTTAAAAGTAGTGGTGCATAGCGACTAGTTATATAATATTTTACAAAAGTATTTGGGTTTTTCTACCTTAAATCACATAAACGTTGGGAAACAGTTATAAATTTTTTATTAAAAAAATGGTCAATGAATCATTCTTAAATGAGCTATACAGATGGTGACTATCACCATCTGTAAGATGGTACATAAGACCAGTACTATACTGGTCTTATTGTACAAAAAGATGATGATAAAGTAAAAACTTTATATGCCAATTGCTCTAAACAGGTGTAATAATACGTATGTTAAATCTGTATCATTCAAAGGCAGTATCAAAACAAAGTGTCTGACTAAAAAAAAAAAAAAAATAAATGTTAACAGTAAATATTGAAAATGATTAAAAACATAAAACATTTAATTTATATAAACTCAATTTTCATTGTGCATTTAAATACATGATTACATAACACCCTTTTACTGTACTAATAAAAAATGAGGTTGCTTTTATACTACGTTCACATTTTAAGTTTCTAAGTCTAGTTCTCAATTATTTGAATGTCTGGTTAAGCCAACTATAAATAAAATTTGAACAATTATATAACAATTTAGAATAAAAAATAACATGTTTACATAAAATATATACATATAGCATATATAAAATCCATAACTTGTAAAATATTATAAATGTAATTATTAAATAAAGATTTACCTGAGAGGGGACATCTGTTCTTCCACTAGATGCAGAACTTTCACTAGATAAGAGTGATACACTGTCTGAGAATGCAGAATCATTATCAGGGCTGTCAGTACGAATAACTGCTGGACTCTCTGATGGTTGTCTACGGTGTTGAACAACTGTTGTGGTCTCAACATCTGTTAAAATAAAATTTATAATAATTAACAATTTTAAATGAATACAATTGATTACATAATATTTAAAAAAAAAAACATGTTATTAGGATCCGTTTTTAAACCATTTAATAAAAAATAACTTCAGACTTTAAATTAAAGCTCCAGTAAATTCACTACATAAAATATGGCTGCTCTGCGGAGAGCAACTGACCACAGAGTCCTGAACTAGCCTGGGACTACCAGTTTTTGAGGAACAGAAATTCAGGTCTGATCTGATGGTAGAATATGACAGAGACTACCTTCAACAATTCAGGTTAAGACAAGAATCGATTTGGGCGAAGCAAAGCAGTGGGCATCAAACTCATAGTTTAATATCACCAAACTTTCTACCTTCACAGAGCTACTGTATCCTTGAATCCAAACCTCAATTGGCTCATAAATAGATGTTTTAAGGATTTACAGAACCATCTCTCCTTCTGGGATCTTGCTTTCATCGTAACTCATATGCTGGTTTTAAAAAAAGTACATCTGTTTCTGTGGAAGCATGGGATTGACCACAATGGAATAGGTTAAATCTTTTAAGAGGCAACATCAGCGTCAGCTTCACTTCGTTGCATCTCCCACAAATTTTTCTTCTGTCCCTATTTTTCATTCTTCTGGGCCATCTTGTGCTGTTATGTCCTATGTGTCTTCAGTTTATGATTCTTTTATACTACAGATAATTTCTTCTATTTTTAAGGGGAATTTTTCTTAAGCAATTGTTGACCAGTATCTACAATGACATCTTATGTTCTAATAAGATGAATTTAGTTTTTCATACATCAGAGCTTAACCAGAATGATTTTCAGTTATTAGGAAATATGGCAGAGAAAGGGCATGGTGGAGAGTTCTGCATCAGTTTCTAATCTTATTAACATCAACAAGGCCCAAATAGATTGAAAGAACATAATTTATAAAAATGGCATACACTTAATATATATAGAAAAATCTTTTAAGTCTATTATTAACATGTTTTAGTCAGAACTTGTAGAGAGAAATACAGACTTACATAAAACTTCAACATTAAATGTTATATAACATAACAATAAATAAAAATATATCTATAATAAAATAATTTATCATGAAAAAACTGCGCTTCAAATACTGTAATTTACAGAAATTACAATTTCTAAAAGAAATTAGAAATTTTATAATGTTACAAAACGAATTACAGAGGAGCAATATGTATTCTTTACGTGTTTTACATTTCTCACTGATGATGACAAATTTTCTATTTAATTAGCACCAATATGACTAGTTTAAATAAAATGTACAGTTAGACTTATTTTCTGATACAATAAAAGTTTCCTCAAAAAAAAAAATGTAATTAATAGAACATAAGTTTAATAATATTACTGTAAGATAATACAATTTCTTACTGGTTTTTGTAGCAGTTTCACCAGCAATTGCTTCATCGTATTGTGATTCTAAAGCACACAATTCACCAAGTATTGCATCAAGGTCAACATCTTGAGTTTCTGTTAACATGAAATAAATATTTAAAATAAGATTAGAAAGATAAGATTTAAAAAAAAATATGAGTAACAGGATTTATAAAAAGATTAATTATGAAATACTACACATATATTAAGTTCAAGGATAGTAATAGAATGAATAAATAAGTAAAAATAAATTAAATTATGCTTATTATAAAATCTGACAACTGCCATTATTAGAAACTTCTTTTCCTACATTTTAATTACTGTATATCTGACATAAAATGGAAAACTTATGTATTTACTTCTTAAATACTAAATTCCTTCTTACATCAATGTATTTCATAAATTTCTGTATTCAAAGAAACACTAAAGTTTCAAGAAAATGAACAGATAATGCTACTAACTCTAGCTTTACTTACATAACAAATTTCCATAAAACATGATCAGGGTTTCCTGCTAATAGAAGCAATATATTTATGATATCCTGTGTATACATATTCAGCATATTTTAGGTGTTAATAAAAAAGTAGCGTGCATGTTTAATTGTAGAATAGGGCATTACAAACGGTTTTGTTTACAACATTTATTAACTTCAAACAAGTTCTACATAATTTCCTTTTGTGGCATGTAGAATATTTAGATGATATTCACCTTTCACACCACACATTACAAAGAATATCTGGAGTTATTCCATTAATTACACATTCGATTCTTTTTAATTCACTGATGTTTGTAACCTTCATTGCATACACCTGTCTCTGACAAACGCCGAAGAAAGAAATCAAGTGGTGTAATGTCAGCGGATTGGTCCATCACGGCCAATCCAATGTAGAGGAAATTATTCATGTAGGTAGTCCCTAACACCTAAACCTCAGTGTGGTGATGTGCCATCTTGCTGAAAGTAAACGTTGGGTTGCTGATGTTCAATTTGTAGTACTGCATACTCTTGTAACATGTTTAGATAACCAGCACTAGATGCTAGTTATCCATTGGTTCGACAAAGAAGATTGACCTGATTATTTTATAAGCAGTCAAGACACACCAAATGTTAATTTTCATTGAATTATCACATTGTGTTTGTTGAACAGAATGAGGAATCTTTCTACCCACCCCAAATTTGACATTATGATAGTTTACGTGACCAGAAACATGGAAGATAGCTCGCCAGAGAAGATTACTTACTTTTTCAAAAACACATTATCTTCATTCACTTTATCACGAATGTACAGAAAAATCATAACAGCATGGTTTATTGTAATCTTCAATTGGATGCATAGACTGAATTTTATGTGCAAGAAGTTTTAAGCGCTTGTTGACCTTCACAACTGTTGACTGTGGTATCCCCAGTTCTAAACTTGCACAAGTCTATTTAACCAGACTTCACCCTCGATCTGCAACTTCCTCGGAGACGGAAGTTCTACCAGCATCTTTTTTGTGTACTACACATCCTATATCCTTAAACTGCTGATAACAGGATTTAACAGAGTTTTTATTAGGAGGAACATGACCATACTTTAAATGAAAACGTTTACAAACAATAATAATAGATCCGCTTTCATGAAACCATAGTATGCATATCAGGGTAGCCCTTGCTCAACTGACGATCCCCCCCCTGTTGTTACATTTCGCCGGTGTGTTCATTGAAGGACAAGTACCTACACTAATGTTTGAAAAAATCAACACACACTACATTGCTTTGTTCAATTTTTATTAATCCCTAAAATGCGCTGAATAATTTATGTTCACCCTACATAATGCACAGTTCCTCAACAGACTGGAACATGGCTTTTGTTGTTTTATACTATCTCTTCCAGTCTTTGTTATGTCAGTTCTCCATGTAAAGATCCTGAGCAACAAGAGACACTAATCAGAATTGCTTTCTCTGGCCGTAGTGAGTTCACCATATTGCTAGTTAAAGTGAATGGAGTGAAGGGTCACTCGTACAACTATGAAGATGTATCTCCTAAATTTTGGTATAGTTGGGATGCTGATGTACAACAGTATGTTTGAGTTAGGAAGGAGGCCAACAGGAGGGCACCTCATTCCTCATTTATTTAATCTCTCAATAACTATCTTGTTTATCCAATTGTTGTTATCTTGGAGATGGCTATACCATTTTCAGGATTGACTTATACCTCATGTCAGATCTCCTACAATCATTTTGGATGTGGCACCTTACATACATATAGATTAGAAGACAAGACCACAGATTAATAAGGATTTTAAAGTAAATTAATATTCCACACTATTTTCAAAATACCATTAAATACTAAATATATAGAATAACAGAAACATAATATAATCATGACTTAAATTGGTAGCTTCTAATCTCTTTTCGCTTACTTTTTCTTGGTAACACATTTTCATAAATTGTATCCTATTAAAAAATATTTATGAACATTATATTTTATTCATTTAGATCTATACATTGCAACTAAAAATAAATCAATAATTAGATTAAAAGGCAATATTATAGAGTAATCAATATTATGTAATAAACTACATTTATTTTTACATTCATAACTCCAAAAACACAATACAAATTTATTTATTTATTATTAAATATAAAAGTTATTATACGCTGATTTCAGAAATTACTTTACATCACTGCTTTATTATATTATTGTACCTTTTACCTTTATCTGACAATAGGTAATTTACGCATAAACCCCTGAATGTCCTGGTGGTATAAATCCCCCAGCAGTTTATATCAGTATATACTTAAGATTGGGTTGTAGTCTGGTATTAAAATCAACTTATTTTCTCTCTTAAATCATTAAAACAATTTGTAAAGTTTTCTTTTCATGTGTATAATAGAATATGAATGGGTTGAAGAGGCAAAGAATTAATATAGTTTTCATACAAAAAAAATACAGGCATAACAAGTTAATAGAATATCTTATAAACAAAAAGAGACAATGTAGATACAATCCTTAAAGTACTTCTACATTTCATTCTCTAAAAGAATAATACAACTAATTATAAAGTATAAAGTAATTTTCAGACAGAATTATAAATACATCAAGCAAAGTATGTGGGTAATTACCAAATGTAACAAAACACAACTGAATTCAGGGCTGGATGGTTTACTGCTTCATTACAATAAGAATATTTTAAGAAACCAAGAATGAATCTGAAATATGATTGATAAGTCAAAGTTTCTAAGGTTCAAATCCTAGTGAAAGTTAGCTGCTTTTTTATGGATTTGAATGCTAGACAGTGAATACTGGTGTACTTTGGTGAGTGGGGTTCAATTAACTACATATTGAGATAGTCGGTCTGAGTTTATATAAGACTATACTTAAGTTGTATGTCACATATCCTCATCTCGTTGGGTCATGAGGGGGAGAGGAGATTGTGTTGGGTCATGCTGAGGAGGAGCGGAGAGGAGTTCACTAGTTGAAGAGATGCAACATATACACTAGGAATAAATAAATATATATATAATGTAGGTACAACAGAGTTTGATTAGGGCATATAATAACTAATAGTCACAACAGCTAATGCTACACTGAGATATCAGAGAAGTTGTTTTTTTTTTTTAACAAATTATATATTTACTTGTATCTCATTTATAAGTTATTGACTGAAGGCTGGTTTGATTCTCAACAATGCTACCACAAGCTGTTATACTAAGTCTAGTTGAGGCATACTAAACTAAACATAACAAGATAGTAATAACTTTCCTTCACAAATATATACACTAATATTTAAAATGACTTAAAATTATTTAAATAAATAAAGTGAATGAGCGAGTTGTCAGCTGGCCAAAAAGCAAAACATTCAACACTATGAAGTAATGTACATTTAAATTGCATAAAAGCAACAAAGATATAAAAAGGTACAAAAAATAAAGTTCAGCTCTTTCACCAAGATAGATCCAAGTGTTTTATAGTGAGTACATAAATATTAGAATGATAAATGAAACTAATACACCTGAATGGCAAGTGGATGTAGAAACTAACATCAAAAATATTTTTTTTTTTAAATACTGCATATTAAATGAGGAAATTTTTATAACAATGACTGACTACAGTAAACAAATAAACTCTAATAAATAAAGAATTTTCAAATAAAACAAAATTATTTCCACAAGTTAACAACTTGACATTAAACAATCATAAAAAGTTCAAAAAGCAACTAATTTTGATTAGCAAAAATAAAAGGCAGCACAAACAAAACAGAATGTATGCATTAATTATACCTTCAAGGTTAGCCATTGAAAAACGATAGCTGTCAATACGTGGTGAATTTATATCTGATGACAATGGTCGAAGAGTGCCAATTCCAGAGCTTGATCTATCCAGGCCCTAAAACAAAAAAAAAAAAAAATCGTTATTAAAATTACACTAATCCATAGTTGACTGATGAAATAAGTCTAAAAAACAAATTACATGATGCTAATTTTTCTAAACTACAATAATGATAATTCACTATATGCGGTAATATCTTGGTCTTTTATCAGGAGATCCAGGGTTCGAATCCTGGTCAGGTATGGCATTTTTCATATGACAAAATTCCTTTTTCATCTTTCATGCTCAAGCTTCAAGCTTATGTGGCAAGATATCACCATATAAGCTAATCATAATTAGTTATTTAAGCCATTTACAAAAATACTAAAAATATAGTAAAATGTGCTTGAATTGGACAAATGTGGAACCTGGTCACTCAATTAAGTGGAACACATTTTACCTAACTATAACAACTGCAAACTTATACAGGGAATATTTAAAATAAGTCATGGAAAAAAGGAAGAAAAAATGGTTAATATTTTAATATTATAAACATATTTTAGATACTGTATTAAAATAAAACTATAAATTACATTTAAACACATGTGTAATTTCATAAACTTATGCCATCAACAGCCTATTTAAAAACATGATATTCAGAATAATTTCAGACATAAACATTGGCAAATATATGTTATCAGCAATCAGATAGAATATTGAAACGACATAATTTAGCATTTGGTAATAAAATTTCAAGGTTACATTAGTAATAAGTTTAAATAATTTAAAAAAGTAAATAATTAAAAAAAAAAAAAAAAAAAAAAACAGGAATCAATTAATGTAAATTATTTGCACCATTAAAATAAATAATATTCAAATCTAATGTTAACAATCAAATAAGATAATTAGAAAAAATACAGATAAATTATGTTTTTATGCAAAAAGTGATTGAAGTAGGAAATACAAATTAACAAAAAAAATCCTGATTGACACTTAACAAGAAAATATATCAAAAGTCTGCAGACATTAATAGTCATTGATAACAGAAATAAAAATAATGTATACTCCTTGTTAAATTATGAAAACTTTTTATACCTATAATAGAATATTTAGATTTGAAACATATTAATTCATTCATTTATTTATTTATACAATACATTCATTTACATTTTTATTGATAAGCTTGAATTATATCAACACATTATAAGTGATAAATTGTTATTATAATTTCAAAAAGAAAATAATAAAAATAGTTTATGTAGATAATAAAATCCTTTCAGGAAAATAAAATAAGATAAATTCTGTTCAATGTCAACTGTTACTTTACTTCTGATTATTTGAAAAATTAGGTGCAAATCTTAACTACTAGATAACTAAGGAGGTCAGACTTTCCAATAATCCCTATTGGTCCGACTAAACCTGGATGCATCTAGTGTATAAAAGATTTTAAGTACATAGGATTCTTAAGCATAAAAGAATGAGTGATAAATATACAATGGCGATGAACGATAGAAATTCTATCAAAAACAACAGGAAATTGATTTTTTTAAAACTTAACACTGAATGGTGCACAGCCGATTAAGCCTTCCTGCATAGGAAGTTGTTAATTCAAGGTCTGGATAACTAGTTATACTTTAATGTTAATCAATTCGTGAAACCATCTCTAACTATCATTCAGTCTCCTGATCTGGTGATGTAAGGAAAACGTAAGCAGTGGATATCTCATATGAACTAGAGATACTGCTGTCTAGAATCAAAGAAGACCCTGTATCAAGAAAGCTGCACTAGATATTGGGATAGTTCCAGAATATCATATGAACTGATAAATCAATATAAAAATTTTTTTTTTTCTGCCTTACAATAGGCTTACTTAAAGTGTGTTCTTTTAATTGTAGATGGGTGACTGCACAATGTTAGCAAATGACTGTAGGTTTAGTTTACATTGCAAACAAAATTTAACAAAAATCAAGTATCTTGAATCACTTGCTATATATAAAGAGAATCATAAGAATTGTATTGAATTAGATGGTTTAGTCTGCTTATTAATCTGATAATTGCACTGTCAGATTAATCAATTAATTATCAATTGAATCAATCGACCGATTGATTCAAGTGATAAATCTAGAAGTTTCGAGATATCTTCTGTAGTTTTCTTTATTCAGGTTCATAGCCTGCAATAGCACAGCTACAGTCTTTGTTCCATGTAGTGAATGTATTTAACCTTATTTGCATATCAATTAATCATCATGCCAGGATGTGATGTTAATTAGGATCCAATAACAAGGTTGTGTGGCCAGGAACATACAGCAATGAACTGCTAATTTCTTACAATTAAAAATAATTTAATAATAACCAAAAATAATCTACATTCTTCAGTACAAAAATTAACTTGTGTAAATCACATAATATCTGAAATGGGTAATTAAATAGTTGTTCAAATTATACTTGATAATATAAAACAATATCTTTCTGAACTTGGTGCCGAAAGGTGAAATTCTATTCATTATTTATGTTATAAGAAAAATTTTAACAAACATTATAAATGAACAGAGCCTTTATATAGAGACCATTCTATCACAGTGAATACTTCTCTGAAAAGAGAATAAATAAAGAAATTCTTCCAAAGCAATTACATTTAAAATACAAACATCAAAACAACATTTTTAACAATGAAAAATGAGCATTTATACACATTTAAAACCGGTCTTGATATTTTTAATTTTCAACGATTACAGTAAGTAGTATTATGATTTTACGTTACAATTATTACAAATAATTCTCAAAGAAACTATACCAAAATGGATTTTTAAAATAACTTCAAAAATACCTCATAAAAATTTGAATAAAAAACATCACTTTTTTAATTACAAAAAAAAAATTGAAGTTCAGAGACACTGTCCTCACTGATGAGGAATCTGAGCTTTACCAATAGCTAATACTTTCAACCCTTAATAATAATTATACAATTTACATCTATCTGATCATGAAGTAATCAATCAAAACAATACAATCCCGGTTAATTTCTTGATTAAATATGATTCTAATTATTAAATTTACAGTTATGAATAAATATTCATACCTCTATAACTGAAAATTAAAAAAAAAAAAAAGATTAATTTATTCTGTCAATGACAAATAGAAGACTCAATCCACATTTATAACATATACACAAATATTAACAAAAAATTATAAATAAATCAATTTAACCAATATTACAATTGATTCATAATAAAACATTATTAATGAAATTAACAACAGTCCATTAAAGATATATTAAAATATGTACATGAATTCCAATGTCAAAATTATATTAATAGGTTCACAATAACGTACAACTTTAATTTGTTATAACAAGTAATTTGTAATATACTGAGATACAAATTTCGGTAAATGAAGTCGGGTTGAACTGATAAAATAATTATGAAAAAGTACCGTAAAAAATTAACACAGTGAGTTAACTATATACTTTCATTTTAACCAAAACTATACCCAATAATATATAAAAACATAAATCTGTATACTTTTTTCTTCTTATAACATAACCATATAATATACTTAGCATAGGCGTTTACTACATTCAGTAGTCAGGCCATAAAAAGATATGGTAGTAATAACAATATGATTGATGAACGAAATCTATAATATAAAAAGTACAATTTTTCAAGAGATCGGGGTGTGGTTAGAACCCCTAAAACATTAATCAGCAGTCTTACTTTTTTTTAAACTACCCACACTTTGGAAAACATTTATTTAAAAACGGTAGACTAGGTCAACCCACATTTAAATCACGCCTAATATTGTATCACTTAAAATACAATTATATAGACTATTAAAAAAAATTATGTACATACATATTATTAAATTTAACAATTTATGTATTTCTAAATATTATTAATTACATCTAATAGAAATAAATTACACATTACATTTTTATTAAAACACAAAACAAGTTTATCATAAATTTGATTTATAAATGTGTGTACGTAAGCAGGTACGTTTGTTTCAATGAAAGGCGTAAAGAGAGAAGCAAAATGAGAATACAAAAAACACAACGTAACGCAGAGGGAAAACATTCTGAATTTGTCTTATATGACCGCTAATCCCAAATTTTCTTCGAAAAATTGATTATAAATATAAAAATTTGATATTTTGATAAACAGCCACTTATTACCTTACATTGTACTTTTAAAATATTTGATAATAACGTGTACACCTCAAGGCTGCCCATAAACATTCAAATAAATCAACCGCAAAAACTTTCTGTTGTTAATTACTGAATTCACACTAAATTCCATTTATCCATTATTTACTGTGACTGATAAATAAACAAATCATCGATTACAATATAAATAAAAACGTCAATTATAGATGAAATCATTAATAATAATTATTATTATTATTAACTCTTATCCGACAACAAATAAAAATATTGCCAAGAATTCAACTTGTACCACATTATTTTCGACAAAAAGGGGAGAAAAAAGCTGGCCGACCTAGCATTTAATATTATTATGTGGGTTGTTTAAAATTAATTGACACATGCAAGAGCGATAGTATAACAGCAATAAGGCGAGAACTGGGCTCATTAGCATGATGTAATTGCCACAATTAACAAAACCGGGCAAGAGATATTTATGTTAATAACTGGTCTACCCGAACACACAAACATATACATTAATATTAGTTTAGTCTGCGAGAAGAAACCCTAATATTAGCTGTACGATAATAACGCTAACGCACGCATATGCAATGTATAAGTATTTCATAGTAAGTATTATAACAGAACGAAACGACTGGCATCTTTGTGTAACAAGAGGAAATATCACGGGTACGGGCTTACGTATACATTTCAGATTATTCGGAATTTTTCCCAAATATTTAACGATCTGTACTTTTACCAAAAATAAGGGTGAAAGTTTTGTAGTTTTTTTTTTAAACAGCTAGCGATAGGACATTCTTCAGCTGTTCAAACATCAGCAGTTACTAAACTTCATCTTTGTTAATCGTCTCGTGTTCAAAATCGATCAAACCATCATTTTCTACAGTTTCATATAGCTGTTATTAACGTCGACTTTATAAAAATTCTTGGCCGATTAAAATACATACAAATCAATTTCGTTAAGTATCAATACGCTTAAGACATGTTAATTATCCTAATTATGCTGATTTATTTCTTCGATCGGTGTTAACAGTAATGCAAAAATATAAAGTAACGTAAAACGTTTTGATTAAAATGATGACGAAAATATACCAGAAAACTATATAGATCAAGAAACATGAAAAAACGGATATCTTAAAAATATTAAATCTCACCTGAAA
This sequence comes from Lycorma delicatula, assembly GCF_047948215.1. Lineage (NCBI taxonomy): Eukaryota > Metazoa > Arthropoda > Insecta > Hemiptera > Fulgoridae > Lycorma > Lycorma delicatula. Next base: position 34,754,412 of record NC_134456.1, read on the forward strand.
CAGTACATCGGGATGCAAAAAACAACATAAGTTAAACGGTTTAAAATAGCGTTTTAATACAAAAGTATTCAGTTTGAAGAAAAGAGACGAACTTTGAGGCAAGAGAGGTAATAAAATCAAGGCAAGTTATAGCACTGTAACAAAAGAAACGTAAATAGATATCAATAAATACCTATTTTCTTTGTGCGACCCATCAATTAGTTAACGTACTAGAATAAGGGGTTCGTTAAAAGTCTGTCGTAATAGCAAGCGGTCGTAAATGGCAAGGGGTCTACTCAAGTGAAATCTATAGTAATAATGATAATGTTATTTATTTTTTTTACCAATCAACCCTCTTCTTCTAATAAATATCGTGTTCTGAGCTCATCATTTTAATTTTTAATTTTAGTGAAGAGTTATCTGTATAACTGAATCAAAATGATTTAAAAGATCAAAGATAAAAACGTGACAATGATTTTGTTTCTGTCAACTGGAGGAAATTAATGTTTTTTTTTTAAACAGCTAGACAACTTTTAAATTGATTCAGTTGATGACAATGAACATTGATTTGTTTCCATCAGTAACGAAAAAAAATTACACACATATATATATATAAATATTTCATAATACCTAACTGAATGAGTAATCCTAATTTACAAGCACGCGTAGTGTAGAAATAAAAATGTTGAATAACAACAGCAGTGTTCGTTACCACGAAGGAATTATAAAAATGCCTGAATATATAATAAGGCTAAACATAACGCTTATAACGACATTCTTTCGTACTACAGATCAAAGAGTGAATGATCAAACCTAACGAAATAGTGGAATACGTTCACTAAAAGATAGAAGTGACGAATCCTTTATTTATTTCAACAAGTTTGATCCTTTACGGTTGATCTGTTGAACGAAGGCCAACCGATAATTCGTATTTTTTTACTGGACTAGTGGAGATAAAGTGAACAGTTTATAGTTTATTTAGATATTTGCATAATTTTGGACGAGGGTTTTCCTTAGGGAGACCGATCCAGTTCTTTGGTCGTATTTTAGTAAAAAAAAAACGACCAAAGACAAACATTATTCAAAAACCAACGACCAAAGACAACCATTCCAAAACATTAGAATATATCAAATATATCTTATGAAGTATATATTTGGAAAACGAAGGAATTTTATGGCGAAACGGGTATCCTTGAAGCTTTTCCTTTTGATGGATTTGTCTTATTCGTGATCTTTCTGTAGGTAGTTACTTCCTTCTTTCTACACACCCGATATCCTTACATTTTTTTTCTATTTCAGATCGGCTGAACGCTTACGCAGTTTAAAAGGATGTACGGATATTGTACCATCGGTGTTATAAAAGACCAATTAATTTATAAACTATTTCTAATCCGGTAACGGTACAAAAAGCCCAGCTTAAGGGCAAGACACTTATCAGATAAATTCGGGCTCCCTAATACATCTTTATACACATATACGATAGAGAGTGGTTTCTTAACTATTTAATAGGTTACTGTAGATGAAATGTAGCTTACATCGGATGACACGTATGTTATAAGACAATACAACAAAGAAAATTAGACAGCCGAAGAAATTATGAATCTAACGATCTCTTTAGAAGAAGAAAGGCTATCGATCGGTAAAAACCGCAAGCTTTCATTAATTAAATAAATAATTATATATTATCAACAACAATACTAATAAAATAAAACCGGTTTGAAAATGGAACTTGTAAATATATCATAATGAACAAAGAAAACTGGAAATAAATGTAAACCTCAAACATAATTCCATTGGCCTTTTTGTCTGTTATTAAGTTTTGCAATAATAATACTTTATTAATTCTTTACAATACCGCAGTTTCTAATATAGGTCGCTTAAAATAGTTAGAAACATACACTCCTACTGTGATTTATACAGACCTCAAAACCGTATTACCGATAAATTAAAACGTGTTTCATATACGATGTACAAAACTGTAATGTATTATAACGTACGCGTTAATTTAATCCACAATTAATAAAATAGTAAAAAATTCGGAGAAAAAATAACAATAGTTTATAAAACAGATACTGCGGGACAGAGTGAAAGGAGTTCACGTTAAGACGAAAGATTACGTTCTGTTTATACTTGTTTCAAGATTAAAATCGTAACTTACAGTTCACGAAGTATGTTGTTTGTAATAGTTCAACAACAATTTCCGGGGTTTAAAGTAATGATCTTTTATAATTTATTTATTTAAAACATATTCATTATCTTTCATCTACTTTTTTACAAACTGTAACAATAACTTTTAAAATATAAAATGTTATTTAAAAATAAACTTAAATTACTGAATAACAAATAATGTATTTAAGTCTACATTAATTAGTCTTCTACTCGTATTCGAAGCACAATTACTTCGAATACGAAGCTTTGAATTATTTAAAAAAAAAAGAGTTTGAAACGTGCGATTCTCATAATAAATTATGCGTAAAAACATAACACTATACTTAAATTTAAATTAAATTATTAAAAAAAAAAAAACGCTGACAAATAATATTCTTTGTTAATATGTGGTTTGTATAGATCGGTATCGAAATAACAATGGGTTATACACAGCAATTGACTAGCGCTCTCCCACCCCCTCCAGGGTCGCCTAACGACATAGACCCTGACTTTGTTCGTACGAATTCCTAAACCGTAGCGAAAGACGAGTGACCGTCAAAACTACAAGCTAAATATTTTAAAGATATACAAACTCTTCGACGAATAAAAAACTTAAGATTAAGAAATTCGATTTGTCATCGTTGAGAGATTATTACAACGGGATTTTTAACTCTTTACAGTCGGTTCTGCCTTAATTGTACATAGCCGCTCATGATTTAGTCGCGAGCTTCGATATTTCTTTCCCACGCAAACACTGTTATGCAATATTACACGAACCTGACTATACTAAGAGAATTACGCATGCGCTCTATTTAATTACTTACGTCATGCCAGTGAGACGACCAAAAGTAGTGCGCCGTTAACACGCTGCTACGTGTACAACGGTACAGAATTCATATGTATACAGGTACTAAATCACCGATAGAACATAAGATTTTTTAATATATCATTTAACGGAATTTAGAATAAAACGAAAAAATAATAATAACTTTCTAAAATATCGATTAATAACTAAGCTAAAGTAACCTACAAATGAATAAACGGATTAAAACAAAGTTTAAAATATCAACAAATTTACAAAATAATAAACTAGTTACAAATTATAACTAGTAATTCAAGGTAGAAAATGTTGTTGCTTTTATAATATTAGATTTGATTTTATTGGGAATATATAGGAGCTTAAACGTTACAGTTATTAATGCTTAAAAAACCAACGACCGTTTATAATATTTAGATATTTAATTAATGGTATTTTCTTGGGCTATGATTGATGACCAAGTTTTGACGCCGACCACAAACATGCATCCTAGGAGAATTATATTAATATTTACAGTCATAACATCAAAACTAACGCTAATTTTAAAAGTGCCGCTAGCGTGGAATTACAGAAAATATTAATCGAAATAAAAATAGTTACGTTCATTTATTTCAAGTTAAAAAAAAAAAATAAGAAACTGCATACATCAGTTTAAAATAAACTATCAAATGTTAAAAGAAAAAAAAAAATATTGAAATTTACTTTAACCTGACGAAGAAACCTATTTGTATAATTTTTAATGCAACACCTCTTTCGAAAACATAAAAAAAATGTTCATATTTTTAATTAATATTCCTGAATATTTTTTTTTGTTACCACGTTAATGAAGATGATTGACATTCAGCACAGTTCTTAGTCAAAATTCACATTTAATTATTTTTTGCAAGTTAAAACAACCTGAGCGAAGGAAAGGAATTTATTAACAAATACAATACACTATTCGTGCTCCTTGAAGAAGGTACTTTAAATTCAAAACATTAAACAATTAAAATAAACGGTTTACTTAGATCAACTACAGTAACTAATTTAACTTTTTTCCCTGCAAAAAAAGATTCTGCAAATAAGTAATAATAAATAAGAATTTTAATATAAAAAGCGGCCGTACATAGTTAGTTAATAATAAATTCATAAAAATTAACATAATATTATTTTACGATTTATACTTCACCATACCAAAACGGGAAAATAGTTATTACTAACACAACTGCTGAGCAATTTTGAACGTAAGTTACTGTCCTGCGGTAAATATCAAACAGACTGAAAGGTAATAAAACAGCTATTCATCAATACGTATATCAAAATGAAACTGAAATATTACAAGGGAAAAATCTGTTTGTGTGGTTACCTTACCGCCTTCAATTATAACAGAAAAATCATAAATAGGATAGCGGCGATCGTAATGTTTATGAACCGTTTCACGCTACAAATAATTTAATACTGTCGCAAAGTAATAATTATTCACGCTTAATTATTTACGTACAATTTTGCAACTGAACTTATTAAAACAGATAAACAATAGATCAAACGTTCAAAACGAAAGGGTTATAATGCAAACCATCCGGTTACAAAAATCTTTTTTCAAGTATTTACAAACTTTTAGCAACTTAAATAATAATTTTAAATCATTAAATTCATTATAAATGAAATAACAATCACTAAAATTTGGCATGTTGGTTAAGCAAATTAATGAAATTGCCTCCACTACCGATTAGGAACATCCCAACCTCGTAGGGGAAGACTCCCGCCCTTGTGACGCTTCCGGTCGACCCCTCCCGTTCCTAGCCCTGATGGGCTTTAACGATACCGATTAGGAACAGTCTACACAATTCATTGTTGCACAACAAAATGGGGTAAAGAAACGTAACTCAAAAACCGAGGTTATAATGTTTTACTTACAGCCAGCTGTTAATGAAGAAAGCCTAAAAGTACCACTTATTGGGGATGAATACCATCTGCATTTCGGTGGGTACGTTACAGGAAACGACATTACATCTAACTTTATTTTAAAAATTAGATACAGAACAGTTTTTGGAATAAAGAGGATTGACTGGCTGTGTACATTTTAGGTCGCCTGCAACAGACTAATTATTAATAAAGGCGATGAAATCCTATACATTCACAAGATTTTAAAAAACTGATCCTTAGTTTTATTGGAAAATATACAGATTAAAAAAAATTAAATTCTATGTATTGTGTAATAATAAAAACATTAGGCTATCGGATATAAGAAGATAAAAAATATTTCCAAGTCGAGAAGATCGACATGTATCGAAATTTTATCCAATTCACGAATGAAAAAAGAAAAAGGACGTATTATAAGTGAAAAATAAAGGGATTACGAATATTTAATACGATTACAAATATTGAACGAACAGAAAGTACTTTATAGTGGGAAGAAAAAGTAAATACTCACATAAATTATAGAAATTTAATTTTGCCTTCGGTCAAAAACCATTACTTTTTTTTGGTTTATGGGTATTTTTTTAGAAATTTTTTTGGATGCTTATCATAGATAGATATTTATGTTTTGCAAGCATATTAAATGAAAAAATAGTTACATCAAATTTTGTAATTATGTTACCTATTTTTGTATGTAAACGATGGATTGAATGTTGTTACATAATGGAAGTTTTGAATATCTTATATAGAATAGAGACCGATAGACAACTACGTCCGTTATTCGTGTAATGCGTATACCCACAGCTCGCATTACATCCTTGGATCGCCGGCTCAGGATGTGTTGTTAATTAAAACGCAACATAATGATAACCGGAAGACATTATCGAGAAGCTGAATTCAGGCAATAAAAACCCATAATGTTGCTCGCCCATAAACATAAAAAAAGTTCATTACATCATATTTCATTAAATATTAATATTTTGCTGTAAATACGACATACTTCTTTAAATAGTTTCATAATAACTGCTGCTTCGAACAAACAAAGAACAAACTAAATAACCGACCCGTGTACATGAAAGTACAAACGATACAACTTGTTAGAGAAAAAAATATTATAGACAACTGACATTCAGTGTAAAAACTATATTAACTCAAAAATAAACGGAAGAAAGTGAACCACAAAACGTAGAATACACACAAGAAAAACAACATTCAGCGATAAAAAAAATATTTTCAATATGGAATAATTATAAAAAGCATTTTTAAATATCATTTGGCAAAAAAGGTAATAATTTAAATGTTAATACTTCAATTAAAAAAAGGACATAAACGTATGCAAATATTACACGTACAGATTTAAATTTGATACGCAATATACAAACGATATTAATAATTGTTCATTCAACCGAGCATAATTTCACGTTAGTCGTAGGAGGTTGTTCAATAACACAACTCGTGCAGTACTCTTTCTGTTTATTACAAGTACAGTATTAATTTAATGGGTAATTCAGATGTGGTAAACGTAAAGGACGAGGATATTGCTGGTATAGTAGTTACAGCTGCAGCTAGAGGCGTTACATACATACTAAAACGATACCAGTATAACTCAAGTTATATAGTGTTGTATACGTTAGTTAGTTTCTCGATAACCGTTTTGCAATTACATTATTACTTCTTTGTCTAGCTTTTATTTCTACGCTGAATAATATGAAACACTGAATATATGCAACACAATCTGTCTTAATATCAAACTCTATTATTGTCACGGATATTTTAATATAATTCATACGGAAGTGTATAGATGAGAAAACGATGTTAACTTAATAACAGTTCAAAATCATATTGAAATAAAATTATAATTTATTTAGTATAATATTACTCAATTGAATCTTAGAAAGATACATTCGCTTAACCGTTTCTTATCGCTTTAAATAGACCGCAAAATGAAAAGTATAATGTATATTTAATCTTTTGAAATAGCAATTTTTCGTTTTTTTATTCAACGCCTACATTTTAAGGAAATACATTTATAATAATTCTAAGTAATAAATTAACGTATTTTATTTAAAATCGATAGGTCTACAGAAAAAAATCTGATGATTAACAATTTAAGGATAAGACTGAACCAGAATAGAAGTTTAATCAGAAAAATTCAGAATAAGGTAGCTAATAGATCGGCTGGGACATAACATGAGAGGTAAAATACAGCTAAAAGGATCGGTAAAAGGTATAAAGAAGAGTGACCGAAAAAGGGTACAAATTATAACCTTAGTAAAGACAGTTACTTTTATACGGATTTGAATACTAGATCGTGGATACCGGTGTTCTTTGGTGGTTGGGTTACAATTAACCACACATCTCAGGAACGGTCGACCTGAGACTGTACAAGATTACACTTGATTTACATTGATACATATCATTCTGTAAAGTAACACCGTACGGTAGTTCCGGATACTAAACGGAAAAAGAAAAGACGATCTGAAAGAAAATGAAAACTATTAAGAGTTCAAACGTTTGGCTATAAGGAGAAGAAAACGGTGACGGACATGGTGCAAAGGACCTGCCTCACGGCAGAAAATCATACGACGATGACTTCGGAGTCATTAAGCAATTATTCAGTCAGAAAGCGTGAACACCCGCCCATATTTATTAACAAATACCATTACTTTTTATTTTACTGTCTACATAAAAAATCACAAAAGTAAAAACACCCTACAATTGGTTCCGTATTTTGCACAAGCCGTCAATCGCTTCGGTAAATAATTTCTTATTAAGTATATTCTACATGAAAAAGTAAAAATATAATTTGTACTGTTCATGCGGGACGGAAAGGCGTAGATAATCCAAAATAATTATCCTTTCGAATCGGTTATCAGGAGGGAGATTATTTTAGCACGAAGACTTGATAGAATGTGACAAGAAGAACCTTGTGGCGGCGCATATCCGAATCGAGTACAGTCAATTACGAAAACACTGCTGATCATGTTTGCTAAATTTAAGTTCAGCACTACTGCTTCGCTTACTGTATACGTTACGTGTGCAGTAGGAAATTTCACAGGTATTCAGGACACACATGTGTGATAACGAATGTGAACGAAAGTCACCTTAGCGCCGTCACAAAGTTCAGATTTTATTATTATTGTACGCAAATATAAATATTGGTAAATATAGCATAATATAATATTGTTTCTAGAACCTACGATATAGCAATATAATTAATTTTGACAATAAGTAAATTAAATATATAACGAAACGCAAATAATATTTAATTATGGTTATGAAAAACGATAAATTTAAATTTTCAGCACAATTTATAACGAACATATAACTTTGTAACCGTGTTATTTAAAATAGATGTACAAAAAAAGAATACACGTTGCTGCCCTGAAATATTTAAATCGATTATTAATTATGCGTGTAACGGGAGTGCTATAAAAACGACCAGACGATGAGGGTCTCATTAAGGCGATGCCATATAGATAATGCAACACAGTTTTCCAAGCTGTGAAGCTGTAATTCAAATTAGTTTGTTATACTAGTACTAGTATAATATTTTTTATTAAAAAAGTTTTGTAAAAGTTTTACGATGCAATAAAAATCAGTTATTAAAAATAAATTAAAAGTTTTCATAGAAAAAAATCTAATTTCATAAAATCGGATTAATTTAACAGGGAAAAAACAAAGTAATGATAATAATACTACGTATAATTTTGAATTAAGAGAGTATAATTTGTAAATTTGTTTTTGTCTAATGGATTCGATTTTTAGCTGTCCTTGAAAGAAGCACTTTACAACCAACCATTAAGACATAACTTAATACGAGCGATAAATATAAATTATTTAATGGATTAGTTATAGTCACAGAAATTAGTCTAAACCGTATCGGAAATATACGATAACCCTGTAAAAATTGCTAACGAAAATTTTAACGTAATAAGTAAAATCTGCTTAAATTAAAGAAATTTTTTATTTCTAGCAGTTAAAAAAAAAATACATTTTTAACGTCCACTAAGTGAATCAACTTTACGTAAAAGTCCATTTATCTTGATATACTAAGAAGATATCTGGGTAACCGGAATACCATAATAATTAAATCATCTTTAATTTGAAACCTTAAAGTTAAATGTCGGGTTTGTCATTTTTCTTACGCTATAAACTGAATTTTTTTCCCAGTCTGAAGATTGCAACGATTCTTTTTCAATAATCTCCTAATTAATTCACAAGAATGTACTCCAACATCCTACTTAATTAGCGACATGTATTTTGTCCTCCGTTTACCTTTTCCTCTCTTACCAACCATCTTTCACTTAAGTATGTTTACTACGTATCTATATATAAATAACAATAACAGATATCTTCCTTCTTTATCGTTAAATTTTTTTATATCCTTCTAAAAACCCCGTTTATCAATCTAACGACCGTGGAATTTTTTCCATTTTCCTCTACCGCCTTATTTCAAATCAAATTTAATACTGCACCTACGTACAAACAACAAGGGTGTATCATATTCCCTCGGATCTTTAAACTTACTGTATTAAAATTAAACACAAAGGAAAAATATATTTTATTTAAAATTATATACAACAAAGACGTACATTTTATCCGATAAAGTAATAAAATTTACGACTGAAAAAAATCTAACAAAAAGTGCAAGCAAGATAATCAGAATTTCGGTTAGATAGAGTTACAATAAGATCTACTGATATAAGACCTACAACGAAAGACTAAATCATAAAAAATTAAAATAAAATCGCTTCGGTCAGGAGCTTCAATCTTGAAATTTTGATTTAACGAAAAATAAAAAGATAAAAGAACGTTCGCAAATAGCGTAAAATATTTAAGAGAGACAGAATTTGATTTTTTAGTGAATGAGGCGGAATGTCAAAAAGAGACTACTACATTCGAGACTACCCCTTCTCTGAAGGGGTAGTCTCGAATGTTTCGTGACTTTTAACAGTTTGGAACATTTCTACACGTCTTCTACAATTGGCAGTAACCTACACAACAGGTTAATATTTCAACGTTTTCGAAAATACAAATTGATATTACCTTTGAAAACGGTTTAGTCTGTGAATAAACGTTTAACATATAGTGGTTAAGTGTTTTCACCGAAATAGATGTTCAGTTATGTCTTGTAAAGAGTAAAATCTGCATTCTCCTGAAAGAACATAAAATGTTACTGTAGCGGAAAAATTAGCTACAAAGGCTTCTTCTGATCCTCTCCGAATAATTACACTTATTCTTAGGTAGGAGGAAGATACATTAGTATTAGTAAACAACACAAAAGGGGTTGATGTTCAACACTGTTTAAAAAAAACTGTTTCGTAAAAGTAAAAGATCATACTTCACGAGAGTTGATTAAAGAATTTCATAGATTCACACACACACACACACACACACATATATTTTCGTACATACATTTTTTTAATTTAATATTACTAACGAAACTACATTACTCGTTAGTTGATAATTTAGTTATAATTAAATAAAATAATTAAATTCAATTTTCGAAGTTAAACTCCACTGGAAAATAGAAGATATCTCAAAAAGGTAAAATTCAAACGGCAATAAATGTTATGTGGAAGACCAATGCACGAAAAACAAAGACAGTCGTGTAAAAACTAATATCTTTTACTTCTGAGAATTTCTTCTTATACATAATACTTCTATTATCGAAGAGACTTAAGCTTTTAAAACTTTTATATTTCACGTTCAACGGATATAACAAAAGAAGTTTTCATCACGTTTCTTTACAAAACATGTTTTCTGTACAGTTCCAGATACAAAAATATACACGAAAGCAAACGTCACATCTTTTTTTAAAAAAATAAATAATAGATAAAATCGATTTAAAAGAAATTATTTTTATTTTATATTTTCAATACGCAATACATTTTAAGTATTATAAAAAAATAGGGAAATTACTTTTAAGAAGATTCACCAAACACCATAGTCAAAAATTGCTGAATACTTCACTGTCATAAAAATGGTTCTGTATCAATGGAACTTTTTTTACTGGTTATAATGATTACCAAAATAAGATTTAAATTTTTAATCAACAAAATTTCAAATTCATTTTTATTTTTGGCGTTCCCTTAGTCTGCGGGAACAATTTAGTAATTTTTTTTATAAGGAAGTGGTCCCTAATAAAAAAATTGCTTCTTATTCTGGGTCCAGGGGTTATAGGGACCAAAATTACTTTATATTTTTTATTTATGGTCGCATCAACAATTAATTATTCATTAGCGACTTATCAGTGTAATGTAACTGTACCGGTAAATTTTTAGTCTTGAATAAACTAAGACCGTCGTTCATTTCTGAGACGTGTGGATAATGGAAACACAACTACCAAAGAACACCGGTATTCACGATCTACTGTTCAAATTAGGATTTGAACCTGAGAACACTCGACTTCGAAATCAGCTGATTTACGACGACGAGTTTACCACTAGACCAACCAGATAGCATGGTATTTAATCTTTAATTGCCCTTAAAGTGATAAAAAGAAATTAATAATAAAACTTAAAAGAATTAGAGCAAAAAACACAATCTTATATTTGTATAAATTAAATTTCTATTTACCAACGATTTAAAAAGTGTAAATCCTAGTACTTTTGGAGCTGTTACTCCATCTTCAGGGATTTTCAGGGATGTTAATTTAAATTCAAATCAATAATCGTTTTTAAATTAAACTGTTATGTTTATAATAGTCGGTCGTCAAGAATAAAATTAATTCGTACGTCAATAACACAGTAACGTCATGTTTGTGAGATGTTTGCGACTATTTAATAATAATCCGACTATTATTAAATAGTCTAATTTATAAACGATTGATTTGAATTTAAATTAGCATCCCTGAAAATCCCTGAAGATGGAGTAACAGCTCCAAAAGTACTAGGATTTACACTTTTAAAATTGCTGGTAAGTGGAAATTTAATTTATATAGTTGTATTAATACCAACAGTGCCAAATGCTTAGTAAATCAAATCTAAACAATATTATATTTTTTAAAGGTGGGGAAAAAATCTTTTTTCAAATTTTCTAAAAATATTCACATACAGGTTAAGCATAATAAATTTGCTTAAGTAAAGTTTTGTTTATATTTAATAGCCCCTGTAAAAAGATTAAAAACAATGTAAAAATTTTCAAAAAGAAGCTCTTCTGTGTTTAAGGTAAGCGGTTTATAAATTAGGAAAATTTTAGACATTATTTAACAGCACTATACATGATGTACAAAATACCAAACAATTTTTTTTAAATATTAAAACCAAAAGGAGATATAACAAAAAGACATACATTTCAATTTTAGGAAGCGATGGTTGATTTTTTGAAAATCAACCCCCCTCCAAAATCCTTAATTTAAATAAAAATATACATAACAGGGCTTTTTACTGCGTATAAATTTAAATTTTTACCACTGAAATTCATATTTAGCCTCTTTTTTTGGATTATTTAAATATGAAATGTAGGTAACAAATTTGCCAAAGTGAAGATTTTTCTAAAGTGCCTCTGAAGAAAATAGAAACTAATTTTTCGCAATACTCCCACCACCTCAAGGAATTTTGAAAAATTAATTAATATGATCAATGCCCCATATATAGAAATATTTAAGTCAAATTTAGAGAAAATCGGTTCGGTCAACCCAGATATATAAGGCCAAATGCAGTACGACACACATACGTACGCACGTATATATATTTTATTTTCGTTTAGGTGAACTAGTTGGACCTTAAAACGTAAGATTTGCAAAAAAACTCTATATCCTTTTTGTGATACGATCACCACACTTTCCCCTTAATATAGATATTCTAGCTATATTCGCAGGAAAAGTGAAAGTTATATATCGATCAAACTCAAACTCTTTTCCTTTTTTTGAACTCCCGTTAAAATAAATATTCGCAGAAAACTTTTTCACGCATTATTAAAATAAAATGTACAATTCAGAAGAGAATGAAACAAGTTACTTGAAACTAACAATTTCCACAACTGTTAGTGAATTTTCGAAAAAAAAAAAGAAATTGAATGTATTTTTAAGTTAAGTTTTTTGTGGAATCCTTAATTTAAATAGAAATATACGTAAGAGTTTTTTACCGGGTATAAAATTAAATTTTACGTATCTCACTGAAGTTTATATTTAGCCTCCTCTACCTGTATCTTGTTATTTTCATTCCTTCATTCATAATTACGCAGATATGAACGTGAATCAAACAAGTGATGCAATCTCCTAACTAATCCAAGTCGCTCGTTAAAGTTTATTCACAATAAATTAAATGAGACATTCATTTTTATTTATTCCATGCAATTAAAATTTCAATTAAGATACATAACTTAAAATAATTCATGAACAGCTACTATTTTTATTTATAAAGCAACTAGTTTAAAATATCAGCAATTTAAGAAGTATACGTTATCATACCGGCGAATAATAACAAAATAACCGCAATAATAATAATAATAATACAATAATATTTGAAAATAATACATAATAGAGGGCGACAGATGGGAAAAAATCAGATACGGCCAAAAGTTATTTTTTTTCCTTAAAATTGATGATTTAAAAAATAATAATAAAAAATAACCATTCTTCCAATCTTCAGCCACGTTTTACACTGTTATAAGATACTCCATTTCCTTAACATTTTACTTAAAACCAAGATAACAGTTTAATATGAAAATCAATCGACTACTTTTAATAAAAATTGATTACTTGAATTATTTTCGCAACATTTTTTTCATCAACTAAGGAATCCGTCCTGTCCCGTAGCACGCGTCCCTAAGTTTTAATAAATAATTTACTTTGTGGTTCATAAGACTTCCTTCAGACAACATCAGCTGCGCGTCGAACCTTAGACTTCATCTATTTTCACATTTTTAAAAGATTTTGCACGCGATAGGGCAACAACTAAAATTGTCCGTGGCTAAAAACCGATTCAGGCAAGTAGATTCCTACTCGGTCCTTGGGCTTTATTGATGGTCACGCAAAATGCTAACCGCGCAGGAAATTGTCTTCATTAAGAAAATGGGACAGTATTGTCAGAAGGCGTCAAATCAATTCGAGGCAGAAGTAACCGTTGTGTAACATTCATATCTGTTATAATTTCCACGTTCAAACTGTTATCGTACATTTTTTTGACTAACAGTCTCGTTCCATTTAATAGACGCATTTGATGGCGCTTGACATGGTGACTGTTTTAAGACCCAAAAGAATTCTTTATCTTAATTAGTTGCTCAGATACCGCAGTTTGAGTGGTATTTTTAATCGTGAGAAAATGTTCATGTTCCCTCAAAACGTTTTTAAGAATCGATAATCGAAGTCGGTGTGAGCCATTTGATAAGACTTGACGTGGTATGTGTTTTAAGACCCAAACAAATTTATCTTAATTAGTTGCCGAGTTATTTTGATTCGAATGCCATTGAGATAAGGCTTTAAATATGAGAAAAGCTACGTTCCCTTGAAACCGCTCTCATAATTGGGTGAACGTAGTCGGTGCGTGCTGGTTATCTGTGGCCTGATGCAATGATCGTTTTAAGACCCTAACGAAGCCTGCAACTAAATTAGTTACCGATTAACTGCAGAAAACTAAATGTTTTTCGTTTGTTTAACAAATTTGCTCAATATATAGACAAGATAATAGGCCACACACAAATTATTTAGTTTCTAATACAGTTAATTATTAACTGTTTAACAAGATATAATAATAATACGAAATACTCGTATTTCATAGGTTATAAATAGAAAAAACGCATAACAATAATTATTTCTAATGATATATGATCAAAAATAGAACATACGCACATATTTATTCAAATTCTTATGTCTATTCTACATTCATGGCTAACCTTTTTAATTCGAAACATGATGCACTAATTTATCAAAATTTGATTTATTTTAAATAAAACTACAATCTTAATACGTACTCTGAAGATCTTAATACAATAAAATCATAATGTATGCACTATTTACGTTTATTTTACAACATTCCAGCTACAGTAGATTAATAAATTTTATTAACAATATAATTATATTTCTAATCGTTACCTACGTGTGAGACCAGTTAAATATGCTCGAAATATGCAAAAATCCAAAATTATCGTAAACACAATAAAAATAATGTAAACTAATAAACAGATTTTATTATTAATATAGTTATTTATTTATAGCTTAATCTATAACCTCCAATTTATTTATATACACACGCACACTCAAATTTCTATTTGTACCTTACTTATCTATAAATATTTTTTTTCACCTCCTGTTATCCTGCATTTCACGTATCAATATTGATTTTCATAAAGCAAAGTTATAAAAAATACATCTCACCATTTAATTCTTCGTATTAACTACCTTAAACTCCTGCTCTGTTACGTGGGAGCATAACAAGTAAATTAAACTTAAAATTGACACCCTACTGCTAAAGGAAATCAATGGATTTCCTTTAAGGGGAAATAGATGTCTAATTCTGTCTTTCATAATACGAAATTTCTAAAATCCGGTTAATTTGTAATTCTGTCAATTTATCAACCAAAATTAAAAAAAAATCACTTTCTTTAATTACGTATAACAATTACAGATATATATATATATATATACATATACCTTTTTTAAAACTGACGAAAATATTGGGCTGATTTTAGAACGTTCAGATGTAGAAGAGTTTACAGTATGTATAGTTTAGGAGATTTATTTACCAGTATATAAATTTATTTTTTGTGAAAATTAAATTTATACAAGAGACTTAAAGTAGTATAAATTATTGAGAAAAAAAAACTCAACTACTTATGAAGATAAATAGTTTTCGCTTACACGGAAAATAGAGTTCATTATTAGATTAAACAGGATAATTAGTCTTGTCATGTTCCAATGTAATTTATTACATGTACAACCAAAATTTCATTCAAATGTTACAATATTCAACTCGGTTTAACAAGTTTTAATTAGCACACGTGTAAATAGTGTCACGTTAACCGGACAAATACGCCCACGAGTCCTATTATAGTTATTTGTAATTTTGTGCGTAAAAAAATCGATAACCTCGCACAGAGAGAAATAACTGGACACGTCACTTAAAATGGAATTAACAGGCGTTCGATTTTACGATCGGGTGAAGGTCTAGGCCGATCTACATGCTATCTGACCTAAAAAAAACCCAACGCGGAATAGTTGTAGAAGAACTGGATTCATACTGAGAACATTTTAAATGCAGATCTACTACGCATAAAAATTAATATTATTATAAGCTGTCGTAAAAAGTATCTACCTTCTCTCTTTTACGAAGCTCTTAGATAATAAACACCTGTTTTCCATAAGCGGGTGAGATACAAGTTATTAATTTTGATTCGGCAAATATATCAATACGATAAAGTAATAACAAAGATAGACTAATTCAATATGATCATTTTTAACGGCAACAGTCAACATACTCTAAAAAAGCTCCAGAATTCCGCCTAAGGTTATTATGCTTGATAAAAGTACTAGTAGTATAACAGTAATAATTTTTATATAACAGTTCACGATACCAGTGTGAAGGTCAAAACAGCTTTCAACCTCATCTATATTAACACAGTATTACTAAAAACTAAATTTGTACTGCAGCATATAAAAATTATTCTAATTTTTATGTAATTTATATCACACAACTTGTTTTTATATAATTCAATTCATCTTTTAAACCGTTAAGATGCTGTTAGCAGAAAAAGATAAGGATAAAAAATAATAATTTTCGATGAAAATCCAATAAAATTAAACGGATACTCCTAATATTCGGAACTGCTACCACGTAAAACACAAGAGAAAAAAATCAAGATCGATGTTAAAGACTAAAAGACCGGCAATGTTCCCATTACAATTGGTAGTTCTCTTTATGAAATCTACCTAGTACCCCAGAAAAAAAAAGAAATCAAAATCAATATTTAAATTTATTTTAAACTTTTACCAGAAAATAAAGAAAAATGTAGTTAAAACATAAATGGCAAGGACAGTAATTGGAAAATAGTTTAAAACATATTGAAAATACTAAAAAAAATCTAGAATAAGGAGAATATACAGTATATAACGGAATATATATGTATACATCAAATAGCTACGTTTCATTCATCAAAACAACGTTACATTTTGACAACAATACTTATATGTTATCTAACAGGGATTGATTGTTTTCTTTATCTGAATTTAATAAATTTCATTATCTATTGAATAACATATAAGCGATTCAATTTATTTTAACAAATCACGCAATCGAATAAATATAAAATATTAAAAATTTTATAAAAAAAAAAGTAAATAATGAAGAGGAGTAAGCAAAAGAAGGTAGATAAAATGAATGTTGCCATTCAGTCGTCCATGTAAATATTTTAATAAATACTGTTATGCAAATGACAATACCAAATAGCTTTTTGTCACCGTAAATATTAGACTTGCTTACAGATTACGTATTAAACGAGTATTACCGTAGTTGAAAAATGTAAAATAAAGAAATATTTTGATCCAATATAAAAGTGTAAAAAATAAAAATATTATTTCGAATATCATTTGTAAAATTTAGGACCTGTTTATTTGAAAATGTATTAATGCAATTATTATTTTTACTGTTTTACAGATATTCTGGAGAGTAAGAGATGATTACACATAATTCATATGAAAACTGGATGTTAAAATATTAATAAATTCTGAATAATACGTAACAATAAATGAATTATTATTTTATACTACAAACAGTGTTTTACTACATTGACCTTTTGTTATAAAATCAATAATATAAATTGTAGACAACGTCAATTACTTTAACATAGCAGATTCTTGACGGTAACAACACATAATAATTAATCGATATGCCTTGTGTAAATTAAGGAAAACATTTTTAACTTATACAAAAACGAAGCGCGTAAAGATTTGAAGTTAAATGTTTCTATGTTAATAGATTTAACATAACGATTAAAATTAAATTCGGCTTTCTGTTGTTGTAAGGGTTAATTTACTAACCGGGACAGGAAGAAGGAAAATTACTTATATAATTTCACCTCTTAAAGATTTTGATCGACCTATGAATGTGAACGGGAGTGTAACGATATTAAAATAAAGAATACATACAGATAATTAATGTAAAAATTATAATTTTGACACACATAATTTCCTAATCCTTACCTAAATGTAACATTAAAAATTTAACAATCAGAGCAATAAGGCCGACGGACGCGCATAAATAAGATACGATTGAGGTTATGTAGCGCTGAAAGAGGAGCATTCTAACACGGCATGGTGAACACACAAAGATCGCAACGGAAATACCGGCGAAATCGTCCGTATACAGCAAACCGAACGTGTACGGAGGAGTACTGGAGTAGCGAGCACGAGGGTTGTTGCGATGGCTGCGGCACATCGATCTGATCTGAGGGGGTAGTAGGGTGGTTTTATTTGGAGGGGGTGACAATACTTTATCCCGTACAGCGAGCAAAAGCATACACACCGACTATAGAGGGGTGAATAAACTCGATTCCTATTTCTACCTAACGGTTTACCAAAAAACATCCGCAATCAAACCGGCAATAATAGTAAATTTAACTCTACGACCGAAGATTGTTATTGATGCATCTGCAGTTTTAAAATTTCACGTATTTCTTCTTTATTAACTCGTTACTCATGGTAAATAACATCGTACAAAAGTAAAATCAGTTCTACGTCCGCTTAAAAAAAAGGAAGACCACCCTCAAACATTTTAAGAAAAGAGCTTATATATCCGCCTTTTATATATATATATATATATATATATATAAAGAGAAAATAATTGCTTATAACAATTTCTAACCTTTTAGAAAGAAAGACGATGCTATATAAACTATTACTTCCGAGTATCATATAAAATTTCATTTTAAAACTGAACAAACAAATGCACAATTCACAGAAATGATTTCAGGACTGCACAGCAAAGCTAACGTAGAATTAAAAATAAATCTTACAAGTCACTTTCACTCGAATCCTGTATACAACACTTTTAACTGTAATTTTTGTTAAGTATGCCGGCTACAAAAAACTATACTTGATAAAGTATTAGGAAGAGAAAATTGAGGGTTACATAGCCTCTCCACAAATATATCGAACTCTAACTGTACTTTCAGTACTCGCCAGTTATTACAAAGATGTAGTATAAGAAGGACAAAAGTCCAGGGTCTGCGATACGTGGGAAGTATTGCACCCTCCAAATCCTAGCGTACCTTCAATCATATATCCATCTCTTTCTGATGAACTTTCTTTCTCATATAACTGTCCTGAACGTCTCAAGGATAAGTTTGTTTTTTTCCAGACTAAACCGATTTAATAGAACATTTATAAAATGAAATTACATAAAATAGATAGTAAAATTTGAAGATAAAATTATTCTTTAAGGTAAATATATCTATTCTCTATAAAAATTAAAATGTACATGTTAAGTAAACAAATTATTATTAAAATAAGATTATTTTTATTAAAAGAAAAAAAACAATATTTAAAACATATTACAAAAAATATCAAATGAAACAATACTTCGCAACTAAATTTCACTATCGACAGGGTAGGTAAACTTTCTAAGGATTTTTAATTCTCGGCTGACTTATTGTAATGTTCAGCTTAATCTATTAAATTCATGATATTTAAAACTTATACATATATAAACATAACAGTAAAAGTTACGAGCTGACCTCTAACCTGTACATTTAAATTATTAAATAGTAATAGTTATTAAGTATAGTTTAAAGAGAAATTATTCAGTAAAAAGTAAATTCAATCAATACAATTTAAGTACAGTAAAATTACGTTTAGAAAAAAAGATTATTTTCAAATACAATAAGTAGTACATAAATTGATCCAACATAAATCATTACAAATTATTGTTAAGTCGTACTTATGTGGTTTAATTAAATATAGTAATAAATTACTCCTGAATGAAGGAACCATAGAAATATACAGAAATTACAGTGAATAAATATAACTAAATAATATAACAAATTTTAATGATCGACACTTCTTTTTATTATTTATGTAAGCTGTTAAATATAGATATTTAGTTTAGATAAAAGTAATATACAAAAAAAGAAGAAAATAAATAAATCCGTTGTCTTTAAGCGTTGAAATATAATACCAATGATTGAAAAAACACAAAACAGAATACAAATACAAAAAGAAAGAGAAACGAGGGACAATAATTGAATAGGGAACTATGACAATAACACAAATGCAGATATCTTAAACAACCCTATGAATCAAATCCATATGACTGAACGGCTCGTACCGACATGTCAGGGGGAACGGGCGAACAATGGACTATACTGTATATTAAAATGGGTTTGAAGTTTCAGATCGAATAAGGTTTTCTTTATTATGACTCATTATTATATCAGTTCAATCTGAAACTGACCCACCAGTCACAGTAAACTGAAAAGCGTCTGTTTTTGACTCACGGTAAAAAACATACACCATTCGAAACATTCATTACAAAAAAAATATCTTATCAGGAATATGTAAATGAATATTTTAACTACTACTATTACAAACTTGGTAAAATATAAGTTATGTATACGAAATATAAATAGATTAAACAAAAAATGAAACAAAGAAACAATTAATATGAAATCTAAGAACCAAACTGTTTCGTAAAATGCAATGTAAAGGTAGACAATAGTTTACTCAGCTCTTACAGTAATTTGAGATTGGTAATATAAACCGTAAATCTACATTAAACTGATATAGAAACGAAACTGTTTTCCAAAAACCAACGATTTAAAATTAAAATGTATTAAGGCGAGCAAACATACTAGTACTAAGGATTCATCTTATATTATTATTACAGCTGTTTTAATAATTATAAAAAGAAACAAAAATAAGAAACAAACACAAAAAGTATGTTTATGAATGCACCATCGTAAAAAACTTAAAAAATTTTCAATTATTAGATCTAATTAAATAAAAGTAACAAAAGCACTTATGATCGATAAGCTGATGATATAAACGAATAGATTAAGATATATAATAACTTACGTACGAGTCCACAGAAAATGCTACATTATACAGCTGAATTCTAATCATTCAGAAAAGAAAACAGATGTGCAGTCCACGGATGACGTCAAGTTAATGTTGCTCTCTCTGAATATGCAACTGTTTAAACATTTTATCTATCTTTCTTTACGCTTTTATTCGCTTAATTTGAAAAGTAAACACACAAACTATTCAGAAATAATAATATCAATACAGAAGACAATAAGAATGATGCATAAAACGTAATATAAAAACACATATTTGCGACTAATGTGACAAAACACAAATGCAATCAATAACAAACGAATGTTTAGTCTAATAATAATAACTTATCTTTGACTAGAGTTAGTCAAATAATAATACAGTATCACTGTAGAAAAAAGTACCAATGTCTAATTCGTACAGCAGGTCAGTTCGGAGAAACACAAAAGTTTAAAACTAAACCTCTCGACCCAAAATGGGACGTCATATTTCTAACTGACAAAGGAGTATTTTAAGGACAGGCCTACCATATATAACAAAAATGGCCAGAATGGACAATAAATCACAGAACGCTCATACAAAAGCAAGAAGTAAAATGCACCATCCCTCAGACCTTACAGGTAACTCACCCTTTTATAAAAATTCGTGAAAATATTTCTCTACTTCATCAAAAAAAAACCTCAAATTTTTATCTCATACTGGAAAACTCAGAAACATAAGACCGATTTTTAACTTAGTACGTACTTAGTTAACTTTTAACGTAAAGTTGAAATGATTTTTTACTTTCTTGTACGAAGTAAAGGAAGTATTGTGATCGCGAAAAATTTCGGTTCTCAAATTTAAACGGAAATATCCATTTTTGGCGTGACGTCTATACGTACATATGTATCTCGCATAACCCAAAAACGATTAGCCGTAGGATGTTGATATTTTGGATTTAGGATTGTTATAACGTCTAGTTGTGCACCTCTTCTTTTAATTCCAATCGATTGAACCAAAAGTGTCCAAAAACTAAAATATTTGGATTTTGGACATTTTATTAATTGCATTAATAAGCCCTCATGAGTGCTTTTCAGCGATATATCATAAGTAGTTCTTATTTTCATTGGTTCCAGAGTTATAGTCAAATGAAATCTTAATTAATGAAATATTTGGATCTTATAAGGGCACATCGGTTCGAATCAAACTTCATCTACTTTTTTAAAATTTAAATATATTGATTTATTAATAAGTATTAACCTCCTTTTGTAAAAAAAAAAAAAAACGATAAATGTGTATATGTAATTTAATAGGTGAACAAGGAAGTCATGTGATGTCCACATCAGATTTTTTTTTACTTTAAAAGGAAAGATGTTGATCCCAGAAAATTCAATTAAATAGAGAAACGTTAGTAGAATAACTAATTATAAATTATAACAGTTACCAGATGAAATAAGACCAGCAATATATATACATACATATATTTTAGGTTTATTATAAAACGTGCGCGAGCGTACATAAATTTACAAGCACAAAACAAATTCAATATTTACATGAATTTTTATTTTCAAAAAATATTTTTTCTCTAATAATTACTATTACTTACATTAATTGATATTAATAAAAACAATAATTTAAGAATTTTTCGCGAAATAAGAAATTCATACAGTTGCGTTACCACTTATTCGTTTCGACGTAGAAATTGCCCGTTTAAAGGCGGAATATTACACTTAGAGGTTCGTCGAACAAAAATTCAAAATCCTTACTATTAGCTTGCTAACAGTTTAATTTACAAAAAAAAAACCTGAAGGAATTTTAATTTGAGCCGAACAACTGCGTAAACCTTGCATCATATTTTCTGAAAAATAAAGAATACATTTTCTGGTTAGGATACGCCTAGAAACATAAAATAATTTAAAGTGAATGGCAGCTGTACTTTTTTCCGAGCATATGGTCATTGGTAGAAACAAAGAAATTGCTACATTTAGGTGGGGAATATTTCCTCTAATAACGATTGGATATAGATATATCTTAGGCATTAAAATAACTTCCTAGATTCGAATGAATTTTGGATGAAAAAAGATTAAATTTCTTTAGATTCGTTATTTAATCTTCAATTCTACAGATAATTTACCGATATTGATATTTCAAAATAAGACGTTAGGTAAGAACTTTCTACAAGCTAATTCCATTAAACTATACGTACAATTTAACAGAATCTGAAAAGTTGATACGTCCATCGATTCGGTTGTGGTATCGATGAAATAACAATTGAATCTTCTTTTTTGGAGATATTCAGTTACAAAAAAAGATCGACTCTTCAAAACAAAAGTCGACTAGCAGCGGCAATGTCGACAAAATTTTACTATCGTCGTTACAACCAATTCGACATAACGCTGGTGATTAGATGTAGTACTTTTTGTCTTGGGGTACGATTACAAGATCCAATCCTGATGACCAAGACGGTTTACCGAATCCTTCAAGTCGGTCACCGGGTAGATGAAAAATTAATTTTATAAAAAAAATCGACTAGTAACCGGTGAATGAATATCTGTGAACCGACACAAAGCAATTAAAAAGTTATCAATAAACTGATAATTTCTCTAACGAATTAATGGTAACTCAGTTTTTATATAATAATGGTAACATAAAAGCGCTGAGAACTACCATCCACCAAAGTGAAGTTTTTGAAAATCAGTTAGTTACTCGATTATTTTTAATTCAGAATTCATGTACTGTGAATCAGAAAGATTGACAATGCGCAGAAACAGAAGACTGACGATTCGGGTAGGGCAAGCATGTTCGTAATAAAAAAAAGAAGAAAACAGGTGAAGTTAAGTCATTACAAAAACAATCCATAAAATCTTGTCGATGAGCTCCCGCACTTATTCTTTTTTTTAACTTTAATTGTAACTAAAATATTTTATTGGTTTTTCTGCTAGCAACGTCAAACAAAATTGCAATAACAGTAACAAAAGAATTATATCTTGAAAAAACTTACCTGTTGTCGTTATAGCACCACCACAAAAAACAGACAACGAACACAAACATTGATAACAACGAACTAATAAAAAGAAATTAAGGTAAAAATATACAGACTTTTCCGAAAACAAAAATAAGTAAAAATAACTCGTACAGTCAAATTCGACCGACAGTGAAGACGAAAGCTAACAGACTGACTTTTTAACACCGAATCAGACTGTACAATACGAGACACCCGGACAGAAGGAAACAGATTTGAAAACGAGGGGAAGACAAAGATGACGTCACACATACACATATACCCTCATCATCAGTTAGCCTTAGCAACAAACACTATTACAAGCTACGGATACAGAACCGACGATTGTCCCACCCGTATATCGTTATTCTATTGCCGTAAACAATTCAAGAGGTTCGTAAATTCACTGGTAAATTAACTAATTACGTGTAATCGACATATAATCAGAACTAACTTATGTAGGTAATGTTATCAATTAAATTCAAAGAAACCGATTCAAAAGAAGAAAATACCACTTTGTTCGTTAAATAACAATCGATATAAACGTGACGTATATTTAGGCGGATCGCAACTTACAACCGATTGTGTTTTTAAGGCATAGTTTTTTTCTATTAGAATTCAGTAAGCTATACGTTTTATGGAAAAAACCAGCATGTTCTGTTTACCTTATCTGATACTGTTCTCAGTAACATCAAAACATCATGAAAACTACGATCCAAAAATAAATACCGGAAAATCGATCGGATTTAATATTTTAAAACGTTCTTTACTTTATTTTAAAAATAAGTTAGCTAATAAATATTACAGAACCGAAAAATTTTAGGCGAACATCGATATGTAATTTTTAAACAACTAAATAAGTCGCGAAACACTCACCAAAGGAAGTGGAGTAAATAGCAATTTCAAATAATAAATTATTCTGATTCTCTCTGATAAAGAAAAATACGTTGTTTAATAAAAATGTATTTTTTCATTTTTTCAAAATTTCATACTTTAAGGCAGCCACCACATTAATATGGACAAAATTTACCTATTAAAAACCAAACGTTTAGACAATAAGAAAAATGTTAGTATTCACAGTCGTAACAATAAAAATACTAGTTGAAGGAATAAAGGAAGGAATTAAGCTATCACGACTGAGAGTAAAATTCAATTTAACCCAATCAGTAATTCTCTAAATAGAGAACATTACATTCAAATAACAATTTATTCATAGAAAAATATTAACTGTAATGTTGGATATACGTAATTACAAAGTACTTTACCGTTTCAACGCTATAAAATTTATTGCTTACAGGAAACTGTTGTCAGGTTATTACGAGTATAACAAACTGCAAAAGTACAAACAAATTTCTCATTAAATTTTGTGGTCTTTATAGTTACAAATACAACAGTAATAAGCAAATATTACATATGAAAACGTTTAAAAGATATTTTAAAAAGTACGATCAAACATTTCGCGAGCCAGAAAATAATTTATTAAGAAAACTGTAATTAACTACAAATTTCATAAATATGCGAATATTTAACGTACAACTATAAAGACAAGACAGAACAACCTTCGGAGGCACAAAAACCCCCTTTTTAACAGATATGTAACTTGTCGATAGGCTTTAAATCAAATCGGAGTAAAAGTTACAGCAATATCTCAACAGCAATATTTTTACGTAAATATATCTATGACAGCAATATTTTTACGTAAATCGAAGCAAATTTACGAAAATTCGTAAGGTTAACAATTAAAGATATAGGAGGGTTATCTGAAAACGTTTGAGCCTCAACATGAAGATGGGAGCACTCACCAACAAAAGTTAAGGGAATGTATTCCGCGCATGCGTTGAAAGGTACTTACTAAAAATTTCAGCTATTTTGGACGCTCAGTTGTTTGATAAAATCGTTTGAGTAAGTCATTGTGAGTGTTTTTGTGAAAATGGATAAAATCGAATATCGTGTCGTGATTAAATACTTACATTTGAAGAGCAATAAGCTTACGAAAATTAAAACAGAGTTGGACGCTGTTTACGGGGACTCTGTCCTATCATCTGCTACCGTGAAAAAATGGGCAGCTGAATTTAAACACGGTCGTACCAGTTTGGTTGATGATGCGTTCTAGATCGTGGATACCGGTGTTCTTTGGTGGTTGGGTTTCAATTAACACACATCTCAGGAATGGTCGACCTGACACTGTACAAGACACATCATTTGCATTCATACATATCATCCTCATTCATCCTCTGAAGTAATACCTTACGGTGTTTCTGGGGGCTAAACATAAAAAGAAAAAGAGTTTGCTCCACGTAAAGACGAACATCACATTTACCATCAAATACCTGCTTCATGCCAATAGCAGCCGTACAGATTAACCTTCACGCGGTCAAAACATCCACTCTCGTTTTGTAAGCTGGGTAAGAGGAAAAATAGTTTCCTCAATTTGATTTTTGGTTTTGAGAATTAAAGTAAACTATTGTCTAGCGTTAGCGACTCCAAAGTTAAAGTTACGACACAGTTGATTTCCAAGCAATTTTTTGAGGCCGATAAGTACAACCTTTAATAAAATCCCTCTGGTACTTACTTATGAATTTATAAATTGTTTCCCTCTGTATTCTAAGTACTTCGTGCGCAAGCTTGACGCAATGTTAGCATGAAAGATCTTCATTAGGGATGAAAACCTAGTTTACCAGGTAATATTGCATTTCTAGATCATTATTCCAGTCGTAAACACTACAAATATTAAATCTAGTCTGTGTACTGGATCATACTGTATAATGAAAAATTACGAGTACAGGCTTTATCTGATAACCGTTTTCGTGTGCCATTACGGTTTTTGTACAGTCACCGGTTAGAGAACAAAGTCCCCGGATAGGTACTTCGAGATATCTGCCCACATAAAAATAAGAACTCGGTAACCGAGTATCCCCAGTCTTTTGCACAGAACAACGCGGAGGGGGTAAGCCAAATTGCACTCTAGTTCCGGAGAAAAATAAGTGGCCAAATAGATAGAGACCGTCTTTCACAGAAATCAAGAAATGGAAATATAGAATGTTCCTTAAAGGATTTCTTCTCGACTTCCTATAGACAATTGGCAGCCATCCATCTCACAATTCCTAAGAAGATCGGATTATTTTAGTAAAGAAGAAACGAATATATTATTGATGAACGATCTTTTAGTTGTACCGGTTAAGTATATGTTGCAACACAAACTGATTTATCTTTAGATATTAAAAAAGCTACCGGGTAAAAAACTGAAATCTCCTAAGAAAAACTAATAATAATAATCATCTCTATTAGTGTGTAGTGTGTGGAAGTATCCGATTAAACTACAAACCATTCAGCCAGCAGTTGTTGAGACGTGAACTACTGAATAACAGTTCAACTGCTCACTCAGCCTTAACCGCAAAAAACTTTCAACATTGCTGGAAGCAAAGGAAAACTGGCTATATCTATATTTCTGAGGAAAAAAATAGAAGTTTCCTTCTTCATGTTTCTAATCTTTCTAAACAGGGATAAAGCTAATGAATTTCCATAGAGACAAAAAATAAATAAATAAAATAAAAGAATACAACTAGCTCAAGTTGTATTTGTACTCCAAACACAAATAAATTTTAAAAAGCTAACTACATGTATCTACAACTCGGTAAATACTCTTTCACAAAGAACATTTTTAAACTATAACAAAAAAAGATAAAAAAAAGACACAGAAAACATGTTTTAAATAAATTCCTATTAATATTAATAACAGCTACATTGTTTAATTATTTTAAGAAGTAATGAAGACATCATAAAGGTATTTTTACATTCGACAAGAAATGTACCGTAGACTGATATGGTAATGTTTAGAACGACAAACAAAATTATTTTACTTTTCTTTTGAAGCTGTACTTAACATTTTAACAAAGTAGACACATACAACTCGACGCATACAGGTGGAAGAGTCCAGGGTAGGCGATACATCCGAAGCCGGTACCAGATGCCATGCATAATTCATATACAAATGCAGTACAATACACCCGCAGCCCTCTCTCGTCTTTGAATATTTATCTTCAGTATAGCTCTCAGTATACTAGACTCAATCGCTCTCAGCTAGCCAAAAAACATTCTTTAAACTTTCTATCGTTTAAAACAGTGTCTTTTAACGTAAATTGAACGTCATCAAATAATTCTTTTTTGTTACAAAAAAGAAAGAAAATTTCTTAAGTAAATTATTAAACGAGCGTTGTAACACAAAAAGAAAACAAAAAAACTAATTTCTAGAAAATTAACACTATACCAAATTACTAATATTCTAATCTTCATTTATTTGTAAACATTAAAATAATATACAATAATCGTGGTTAAAAATTCTGAAATTCACATTACAGTTTCCGAACAATCGACCTGAAGATGAGTTGGAAGAAAACCTTCGTGTTTATATTGCTATACATTTACATATATTATCTCGTTTTAAACATCAAATATAAAAAAATAACAATCCTAACTTTTACTAGTTTTATTTTTTAAAAAAGACTTCTTTCAATCGTCAAGTATAACATTACTATTACTTAATAATACTTATGTTCCTATAAGTTTATAACGTTAATTTTAATCACTAATTTCAATTATTTGTACGTCACACTTTGTTTATTTATTTTTTTATCGATTAGTTCAATTTCATCAGACGGAAATTACAACGCAAAAAGATATGTTTTTCAAATATCGAAAAACCTGTATAAGTGCATTTCAATCTTTCACAATAACTATTAATACAGAATAGACTTATAGCCAATTGTTTGTAATATTTTAAACATATCCTTACAAAAAAACAGACCTAAAGCGATAAAAATGTAAAAGAAAAACACTAATTGCAGTTAAAAGTGAAGTACAAGTCATATTTTTAAAAAAAGAAGTAAAACATAAAAAATACTTGAAAGAAATCTACAGTACGTTACATCTAATAGTATATTTTTAAAGCGCTGATCTGATGACGAGAGAGAAAATCCCATTTATAAAAACAGATAGTAGTTTTTAACGGAGAGAGGGCAATACACGATAATGGCGTTGGTGATAGATTTAAAATTAACTCGGAACAGACACTACTGTCACTTAAAAATAGACTTTTATAATAATAAATGTTTTCACCGCAGTCTCCCCCTCATCGATGTGCCGAGTAACCACAACAGTCTCAAGGTCTACCTGGGGCTGAAGATTTCTATTCACATTCACAGTAAATTAATAAAAAATAAAAAAAATAAAAGATCTTGCCATCATAAAAATGAGGTACCGAACGTAATAAAATATGAATGCTACTAATGTCGGACGTGATGGGAAACCTGTGAAGAAACACAAAGTCGTAACAAAGAAATACCCGTTTTTAATTATTACTGAATGGATTAAAATATAACGTAAAACCGGGTTGGTATTAGAGCGCAGTAGTCCATAGAAATGAATCACGAATCAATGCCAAGGTCATTCACGCTTCACAATTAATTAACCGATATGTATTCAATACTAAACGAACCGTGAACAATTTCATTTTTCTGGCAGATTCAGATCGGTAAAAAATATTTTAATGCTTAACAATAGATAGTGAATGAAATTTAAATTATTATCTATTTATATCTAATGGAATCTGGAAAACAAAGCGGTACAGAACTTGGTCCTGGATTCGATTACAGACAAAATATCTTACTACAATTCAGCATCGGATTATTGTAACAAAGTAATAATAACAATTAATAAATTAATTAAAATTAAGATAATAAAAACGAAAATGAGCTACAAGAAGGTGATTTTTTTACATAAATTTTAAATGACAGACGCCTGTGATCAGTAGGGAGTAATAAAAATTCCTACTGCATGCACTGAAACTGCACCCAGAGTTGTTTAGCTCAGTGATCAACGGGAACCGGTTTATTAAATGTGGCTTCAGCCGTCGGTATTTTATCCTTAATTCACACATTTCAATTTCAAGGATGGAATTCTTAAGACTTTCCAGGTATTGTTGTAGAACGGTCCGTTTATAAGGACATGAATTTTCCTGTATACACATTACGTCCCGACATATCTGAATTTCTCACAATAAAAAAGTACGTGTGTATATATATATACCTGTTATAAATGTATTTCTAATCTTGCTACCTATTTTCCATTCTACCGGTAGTGACATTTTCAACAATTATTGAATTGTTTTACATTAAAAAAGGAACTACGTATTAGCCCGTCGACCAATAAATGCAAACTTTTGGGTTATTGTTAATATCACCCGATATAACCATTGTATTACCATTTTTATAACCATTTATATCTATTTTATAAACATAATTTAATCAAACTTAACCTACGCTCGCTAACCTTGACTAATTAACACAGTAATATTTTGAATATTTAAATAATAAATTCAGTAATTATTGCAATTATTTATTATTTAAACGATCAAAACATTATTGTTAATTAGTCGAGGTTAGCGAGCGAAGCAAGCGTAGGTTAAGTTTGGTAATTTATATCTATAATTATAAGCAAACATAGCTATATTTTTAATATGTAAAATACGTTAATGATCCCACAACTTTGAAAATACTTTAAAGTATGGTCGACGGCCTTCTTCTTTAGTTTACTATTAGGCCTACATTTATGGAGTCATACATATCGCTTTTTTAACTTCATATATACGTTCTTTGTTTAAGTTTACTAGGTTCGAATATCTTGATATGATAAAACGATATTTATTTTTATATATTATTTATTTAAAGAAAAGATATTTAAAAAGAAAACATTATAAGTTACTTTTAACAAAGGAATTGAAGCATGCAAATTACTATACAGTAACCAATTAATCAAACAAAAGTTGAATAGGCTTCACAAAAAAAAAACTTTTTAACAAACCGGATGAGATATTTAATCTAATCGTAAGACTAATCAAATCTTACGCTCGTAAAATTAATCGCACAAATATTCGCTTTTAAATTGCTTTAACAAACATTATAATGAAGGCTACACTATTAAATATATAAGCAGTTGAAACGCGTAACTACTCGCTGCAGTTTAGACCTTGTACTAGAAACGGAGTTACAAAATCTCAGCGAAATATACGAATAAATAGTGAAATAATAAAATTCTGTAAGATAAAAAGAAGAAAAAAATTAATCTTATAATTCTTTACTTATTACTTAATCGATAACAATTATAGAATTTAATAGAACGAATTATTTCTTACGTATGTAAAAATTTTAAGGAATTGAACAGAAACTTTCCCGTGGTTAGAGCAGCAGATGATATGGCCGCCAGCTGTCATTTTACTAAACGTTTGAATTCACTGTTTCTCGACGAAACATAAAAACACAACTAATTAAATCCGTTAATTGATAACGCTATTTATTACTTTTTAACTATAAATAAAAATCATTACCTTCAGGTTTCGTTTTACGTAAACGCGATCGAATCAGATCGCTTATAATTATATACTATCGATTGGTTTTTAATTATTTTTATCGGTAGAAAATTAAGAAAAAAAATTAAAAAATACAAAATGAAACTGACCAGCGGGCAAACAATGACTACTGTAGTCGGACGTTGATTACGTGTCCCAGGCGTTCGACGTGTATAAACACATGCCGGTGACGAACCCTCGCTTGTAGAAACAACTTCTTCCTCATCTTCTTCGTCTTCTTCATCGTCCTGAGTCACAATTTTCTCAGAATTAACAGTTGAATCCGTTTTTGGTAAAAGTTGATAATGATCCTCTTCGTCTACTAATCTATTATCGACTTTAGGTCGTTCTTTACGACGGAAACTACCGCTACATAGCATTTTTCTGCCGAATGAAAT
Source organism: Lycorma delicatula (assembly GCF_047948215.1). NCBI lineage: Eukaryota > Metazoa > Arthropoda > Insecta > Hemiptera > Fulgoridae > Lycorma > Lycorma delicatula. The sequence continues at coordinate 34,786,023 of NC_134456.1, forward strand.
GCGGTTAAAATATCGACAAAATACTAATTACGATATTAAAATAATTATAAATAAATGAAAAGTAAATTACACGGAAAACATAATAAAGATACGAAACTGTTAAACTAAGCAACCGATTCGATTAAATCAAAATATTTCTTATAAAAATAAGAAAGGACTACGCGACAAATATAACCCGGTTAAAAATAACGGATAAAAATAGTTAACGGTTAATGTAAATAACAAAGAAAGCAAAGCGTAGAAAAATAATTACAATTTCTTAAAAAAATACGATAAAATTCACATCTTAATTTAATTATACAAAAATTAATAATAAAACAAACATAAGTTTTCAATCGGTGGCGAGATCAGTAACACATGCACAACGAACGTCCACACCGAGTGGAAGCAGAGATACGACTGGCACCTGACCAGGCAAGGTTGAAGTACCAGAGCCAATAACCAACCAGTCTCTAGCTCTTCATACGCGCGCACAAACACACACTCTTACACAAACAGGCAACGCATACATTCATATGTACAAACACACATTCACGTATACACCAGGTGCTCGCGTGCCACCTGGACCAGCTGCCCCCGCAAAAACATATCCCAACTTTCCGGTCTCTTTCAGTAGAATATTACAAAAAAAAATATATATATATATATATCTCCTCAGCAAGATGTTATATATAAATGTCGGAGTAAAACAAAATGCGGCAAGATGGGGGTTTTTTTTTGTAACACGTGCTTATTATAAAGCTAAACGAATCATCTTTCAAATCCCTCCCCCCTCCCGCAATAACAAAAATCATGCAGGAGAGAGCAGAGGTTTAGAAGACAGGAAGAACAAACAATTGGAGAGGGGAAAAATATATGTATAGATGGATAGCGTTAAGGTACCAACAGCACTTTTTTTTCTAAAGATACAATTTTATGTATTAATGACACACAATAAGGTTATTATAACTGATAAACTTATAAAAATAAATTTAATTAGTCGGAAAGACAATACGAAATAACAGAGTATAAAATATAATTAACATTTTTGTATTTCATGGTTTTTTAATTACTTCATATTTGTAAAATTACTTCTTCCATGTATTTAATCAAATTACAATAATGTTTTACTGAAGAGGTTGAGAATTTGAAAATAAAATAAAGTATATTATGGGAATTAAATCCAAGAGCTCCTGGATATCAACCGCAGGCCCGAACCGAGGTCAAATTTTAATCATTATAACTACATAAAAAACAAAGATAACTAACCGACCAATTTATTTTTAACGTAGAGAAATGTATATTTCTGATTATATTCTTATTTTTAATCAAATAATAAAAAATTATGTCACGTATATCAGTTTTAAATAAATTACATGTTCAACTCTAAAATGAATTGATTTTGTCCGAAAACAACTTTTTGTTATCAGTTCTAATGTAAACTACCCTAATTGGATAAACATATTTTTTCTAATCAGCCCTTCTGCTCAACGTGATTTATGTAAAAATAAAATTTGGATGATTTAATTTTTTTTAACCGTAGTCTAAAAAATTCTTAAAAGGTGAAATGAATCGTAAAGTTTTTTTAGTGGAATTAAAAAAATTCCACTAAAAATACATGTTAATTACATGTGTAAATTTTCTAAAAAAATCTATTGTCTACGCCTATTAAATGCAAGCCTATTAAATTACATACACATTTAAAAAAAATGAAAAGTACATAAAATTTTATTTTATTAATAACTTCTGATATTTTTTCATAATTTTTTATTTTTATTGTTATTATTGAATGTTATTTATTGTAAAACTTTTTTACAATCAGAGGTTAATAATTATTAATAAATCAATATATTTAATTTAAAAAAAATAAAAAAAGGAGATGAAGTCTGATTCGAACTGATGTACTTCTCCTTGTAAGATCCTAATATTTCATTAATTAAAATTTTATTTGACTATAATTCTGGAACTAATGAAAATAAGTAGCATTTATGATATAACGTTGAAAAACTCTCAATGAAGACTTATTACTGAAGTTAAGAAAAAGTCCAGTCGATTGCAATCAAAAGGGGAGGTGCATAACTAGATGTTACAAAAATCCTAAATCCAAAATTTCAACATCCAAAGACTAATCTTTTTTCAGTTATACGAGATACATACGTACGTACGTACAGAAGTCACACCGAAACTAGTCAATATGGATTCAGGATGAACAAAATTGATATTTCCGTTTAAATCTGAAAACCAACATCTTTCGCGTTCACAATACTTCCTTTACTTCGTACAACGAAGTAAAAACATAAATAAAAATAAAATAATGGGAAAATAAGGAAAGGAAGATTATTTGTCAAACGATTTTTATTTTAAGTTGCATAAAAATCTATGAAGTTAAAATACAGTTTATTCATATTATTTAATAATAATTAATCGACTATGTTACTATTAACACAAAATAATTTTTTAAGTTATTATCTAAAACAATAATTTAATATGAAAATCAGGCACAAGGCAACAATTTTAACTAGTAAAATAAGTAAAACTGTTTTAAAAAATCTGTAATTACGTATGTAACAAATATAAAATTGTCGATAAGAAAATAATTATTTTACCATTAAACGAATCTGCAGATCATTAATCTAATGATATTGGTTGTAAATTGCAAAAAATTGTTTCTTTAAAAAACGGACGAATAACAACTTTACAATAATACTCAACATTATTACTGAAGTAATTAATTTTAAATTACATCACTAATTATTATTTAAATAACGACAATGTCGTAACGATAAACTTAGAAATAAAAATTTAACTATCACAGCAATTAATTGGGTTAATCAGTGTTTTGGTTAATAATTAAGATGAAACAAGAAATTAACTCTGAAACACTGTTAATCAACTCAATTTGATTAAAAAAAAGTATATATTATTCAGCATTTTAATTTTCCCCATTTTTCCTTCATACGCTAATTATTTACACAATTTTTGAGGACTTAGGTAAACGAAAAGGAACAAAAAAAGTCGAGAACGAGACAGTTGCTTTTCCTCGCTGGTGGGTCATTTACGTTGCAAGAGGGCTGGTATTTAGGTAAACGAAACGGTTACTGAAGTCTCTGAATAGTCCCACGGAAAATTTAAATCGTTATCCTACAATCTCCCATAAACTTAAGTAACGCACAATTACAACCAATTTCTAGAACGAGAGAACAGTTTTAGGATGGGAAAAGGGAGAAATCGTTCCTTTTTCTCGTAATCTACTTCTCGATCAAGTGTTAAAAATTCTCGTAATGAATATCCTAATATTCAGTGGCGGATCGTATTTTGACACTGAGGAACTGCAGCAATATCGATAAGATTTAATATAATGAATTCTTTTTTCTTTAATTCTTCCTTTATACTGACTGGTACAGTATATAATCCTGAAGTTTAATGTCAGTATCCATCCCCTGGTTTATGAAAAAGATACAAAAGTCTTCGTATTGAACTGTACGCTTCACAGTTCTAGCGGCGTGGTGTTTGGCTGATGTTCTCATGCGCACATAGGAAGCGAGGCTGCGAGGGAGAGAGAGCACTGTCGCTCCCGCAGTGCCGAACCCTGGCGTGCTGGAGGAAGGTAGTTTTTTTTTACTCCGCGTGTGTATGGAACGTTCCTTGTTCGTTTCCTTTTCTATTTTAGTAGGTAGAAGGAATATGAAAGTGCTTTAGTAGTTTTTTCAGTAGCGATCAGAAGATGGCGGAAAGCAAGGTCTCTGTGCCAGATCTGTCTAACAAGCTGGAAGGGCGAAAGAAAAGGTAATTAGTAAAAACTAATTATGTATGAAATTTAAAGTTTTAAAATTTAAAACTATTTAGAAACAAATAAGATTATGATAAGTGTTAGATTAATTTTTTGTTTTAATTAAGTTGTTTAAACAGGACAAGAATTGAGACAACATAAATAATTTCTCAGTAAATCGTTTGAACTAACAATGGACGGTAGAAAATAAAACTTATACGTGCAGTTGATGTGCTGTTCTTTGGTTAGTAAGGCAGCTGTTTCCTTTGCCAGGTGGTCGGGTAGCTGCTTTATATTTCATCATAACTAGAAAACAACTAGCGCTAGAAAAACTTTGAAAAGGTTCGTATGGTCAAACATCAAGGTTAGTAAATTTAAGGAAGGTTAATAATAAATAAATAATAAGAATTTTAGTTTGAAATAAACGGATAAAAAAAAATTATCTTATGATACTTATTGAATTTTAACTTATAAGAATAAAAAAAAGTAATATATATATATATTTTAATAAGATCTAAACATGATTCTCATGCGTTCTTCTTTGTGATTTTTGACACGTTAATGTTATATGAATATGTTTAATAAATTTGTAAAAGTTAAAGGTTTAATGAATGATAGCCCTTTAAGTGTTTTGACAAGAGATACTACAAGGAATGTAAGCCCAAAGAATTTTATCGATTGCCTATACCAACAGATCAATAGCAGCTTCTTCCCTGCGACTTATTAATTATGATTGCACAAGAAAGTTCTAATGAAAACTGATTTTTTGAATAATCTTTTGTTTTCAGGTAGTCTTAATGCAATAACTGGAGTGCATTCGGTATTTTCACGGATTTATCCACTACAATTAGCCATTAAAAACAGAAAACTGAATTTATGATATTTTCTAATAGTATTTTTGCTTCAGATGTTGGAATCCAGTTCACAGGACCAAGTTCTATTCTGGCGCGAACAGAAGCGGCCATTGTTTTACATCTGGTAAGGCTGGCCATTTACGCAAGGACTGGAAGCAGGACTCTAAATGCTTATCCTGCAAGTCACATGGTCATACGCCCGGGGGTCGGGAATTTAAGATGGTTCCATTAGCATCTGGAACTGCTTCTTCGAAGGAACATCATGGTATCTCTGAGGGACAGCTCCATCCGGAAGGGGGTGGGAGGCCTAGTTCTCCCATTTACGATGATCAGGTGGGGATTCCCTTGTAGTACCGTTGGGAATAAAATAAGACCTAGTCTCGGTGGGGGATCCTATCCCATTAGAGGCACGGTATAATGACACAGTCCCGGTGGGGGGAATCCTTTGGAGTCCCCTTATTAGAGGCATAGCTCCAGATCCCGCTCCGGGGGGTGGGGAACAAAGAGGAGGAAAAAAGAGTTAATCTGTGCCACTACCTAAATTATGTTATCTGTAAAAATCTACTTCTTAAGTTAAACGAAAATTAAAGTCTATTACAAATAATGACTTATGAGTATTAGCTTTCTCTGTAAAGATGACTTACAGATAGATTTAGCATATTAGAAAATTAAAAAAAAAAAATCTTTATTAAATCACAGTATATATATTGTGGCATAAAATTTCGTCGTAAAAATAACATTAAACGTTTTTTTAGTAAGCTATAGACAACCATTATTCAATTTAATAATGTTTTACAATTTAATTCCCTACTTTTAGCTGCGTAATAAATCCAGTAGAGTATTAATAGTTTATAAACTTAAAATTACGAAAATAAAAAAATCGATCTATTTACAAACAATACTTAGTTTAATATAAAGCAATACAAACATAATAAAAATACAATTATTAACAATGATTGTAAGGTTTTATTAAATAAGTTTTAATCTTACGTATAATTAAGGCACTTATTATGGATGATACAATTAAAATTTAAAATAACGAAGAAAAGTAGAAATTATAATTAATTTCAATACCGGTTACACTTCAGCTGCTCGTTAAATTACTTTAAAATACAGATTTGTTTTTACTAACTTTTCATTTACATTTTAAAATATAATTAGATAAAAAAACAACAACGTTAAATTACTTATAATAAAAGAAGAACCGTGATTTTATCCGTCGTTTCAGTCAAGCCTAGTTAAACCCATTAATTAGGTCGGAAACGCCTTACCCCGAATACGGGTAGTTAAGTTAAAAGAACCGGGGAGGCGAGCTGACCCGGTATAAAGTCCAGGTGCTGATGCAAGATGCTATCCGACGACACTTGTTTACAAATCTTCTTAAAAAGATGAGAAGCGACTATGTAGTGGTAAAAGGTGAGGCGCAACTAAAAGAGCAGCTGTAGCCAAAAGACGTGCGCCACCTGTCATGTCAGGACACGTGTTGTCGTACAGCTGTCTATTTTCAGGTTAGGCAGTAAAGGTAAATAATTATCCTTAGGATTTGCTAGTTTAAAAAATCTGATTTTATAATTTGGAAGTATAAATATTTATGAATTTTTTTTTACATCGTGATCGTTTACATAAAAATGGCTTTGTAAAAGGAAGGATGCCATCTATTTTTATCGCAAAGTTTAATAATATGTAGAATTTAAATATTCCGGATTTTAAATTACAAAGGATAAAAATTTGTATTAAATTAACGAAGAAATAATTGTTAAATGACGGGAAGGAATTTAAAAAAATTGTTTAATCAGAAACGTCAGTCAATTCCACTAAAGCTTAAGGCACCATCTCTACAACTCATAAAATGTATCCCTCCCTTGTCATAAATACAATCTACTTAAGAATCAAACTTAAGTGTTTTTTTAATATTTTTATTATGATAATTAAATATATTTAAAATAATTGATTCTCAAAATTCCACAAAAAAAAATTATGCATCTTACAACACATCATCCTCCTTGGTCGCCATCTCTAACTTCTTTTTGTGGGCGCTAACTAAAGACTGATGGGTACATAAGACGTAATCATTCCTAAAATGGTACAGGCATCCAAAAACAACAGGAATAAAAAAAAAGTGAAGCGATTTCACTTTATCGTTAAATATAATCCATCAATGAGAAATGTACATGGTTCTATAGAGTAGTTGAACTCGGTGACAATTCAGTACATCGAATTTGTAGAGTAATCCAGTGCAGTGTTCCTCAGCTGATTTTTAAGATTTTGTTAAAGATATGAACTGAAAAATTATTTTTATTATTTTATTTATTTTTTACTTTGGGGGTCGTCAAATATTACATAAGCATCACATGGGAAGGGATGCTTGCGTTTTGCTTACTTTTTCACAGAGTGGGTGATGCACAAATGATAAGGTAAGACAAAACCAAGAAAATAAAATCGAATTTATATCTTACTGATATAAATAATGGTTCAATATTATCTACTCTGCCTACAGTTATTATTATTATGATACTGGTTTCATTAAGTTTGGAGCGTTTCAGGAGTATTCCACATATATTTCATACATGGGTTTTGCGTCTTATCAGACGCAAAACTCATGAGTTTGTTTATCAAAATAAAACTAAATCTAATTTTTAATATTGCATTCCATAAAAAATGTGATATAGATACCGCATGACTTCCTTGTACGCCTATAAATGACATATCTGCATATTTTTGCTGTACTTCATTTAAACTTATTTCATTTGAAAGTGAGATACGATCCACTAATTCTTTAATAAAAGTGGACAGTTACATAAATGCTAAAATATTAAGATAGAGTAAAAGTCCCTTTATTACTCTTTAAATAAATGTGTCTTATAATATGTATGTAATACTATGTTTTTTTAAAATTATTATGATGTAACCATCAACAAAATGAAATCATAAACGAAACAGGAGAAGGTTACTAAATGTTATAGCGACATTTATTATCAAGTAGACTGAAACAAATGCATAAATAAAAAAAATAATACGATTCTAAATTATAATTTTCAATTAATATTAAATGATCAGATGTTTCACCAAATCTGACGTGCACACCATATGACTTCCTCGTACGCCCATTAAATTACATGTACACACTTTTAAAAGTACATAAAGTTATTTCACTAATAATTTATGATTTTTTTTCATATTTTTTTATTTACTGTTATTGAATTATTATTTATTGTAATTTTTTAAAAAAAATCAGAGGTTAATAATTATTAATAAATCAATATATTTAAATTAAAAAAAAAAAGTTAAAAAAAAGAAAGGAAATGAAGTCGCATTCGAGCCGATGTGCCTTCACCCTTATAAGATCTAAATATTTCATTAATTAAAATTTTATTTGGCTATAACTCTGGAATCAGAGTTATAGCACTTACGATGTATCGTTGAAAAGTTTTCAATGAGGGCTGATTACTGCAGTTAAGAAAAATTCCAAAATCCAATTTTTTGGATTTTGGGGTTTTTTGGACACTTTTGGTCCACTCAATTGCAATCAGAAGGGGTGGTACACAACTAGATGTTACAACAGTCTTAAATTCAAAATTTCAAAATTCTATGGCTAGTCGTTTTTGAGTTATGTGATACATACGTACGTACACACGTCACGCCGAAACTAGTCAAAATGGATATTTCCGTTGAAATCTGAAAACTGAAATTTTTCGTGATCACAATACTTTCTTTACTTCGTACAAGGAATTAAAAAAACCAAAAGAAAAATTTTTGTTTTCACAAAATTTATTTAAAAACCACGACAGCTGTTTCTGAACACAGTACCTTCCTTAGATGTTAAGAACAGAAACATCTCAAAATGTTTCTGAAATTTTGTGAAAATGAAGTAACATATTTTGTTTATTTTCTTTTTTTATGATGGATTTTCATCAAGTAACTTCATCCATCGATCATTACATAAATATTATTAACTTCAGTGTAGTTACGCAAACTCTGCTGCATATTTACGTTTCAATATCTGATTTAAAATATATAGCATAAGCAAAATAATAATGTACCCGTTTTAAATTTTGTGTATATTTATAAACATACATTGATTTTCAATTTATAAATCCACGGCGCTAAATTCATAGAGCGCAATTTAATCAAGAACTTTTAATCTACTGTGAATAAAAATAATAATCGCATGCAGAAAAAAGCTTATGTAAGCCAAAGAGGAGGAAACTGTATGTATTTACATTTACTTATAAGCGGGAGTAGAGCTTAAGTAACAAAAAAGAAACGTTAACTTGTTTTATTACTGCTAAAAATGAATACCGCAAATAAAGAAACGTCAACGTTCCAACTTGCAGCACCATAACGAATCACGCTTCTAATTTGACCCGCTTCATTTTTTTTTAATTTAGCGTAACTGAAGAACGACTCAACCAATTTTCATAAAATTTTCACCGGCACACCTCAGATACACTACTAAAGCACAACAAAATTTCAATGAAATCGATCCAGTAGTTTTGGAGATTTTCGAGCTAAAAAACTTTCACAGAGTTATACGGTATATAGGTAACCCCAATTAAAGTTAATGGTATTTTCGTACTTCTCATACTTCAAAACATATAGAAAATTCATTTTCACCCACCATGCGATCGAAATTAATACCGTACTTTTCTTTGCAAAATCTGAAAAAAATCCTTACATACGATTTGAACGGCCCCAGTTTTTAGTAGGCTATTCTATGTTTTTTTGCAGTTTAATTTTGCTTTTTCGAATGCCAAACAGCTTCAAAATGTTTCTTAAAATCCGTATGTAATTGTCACAAATACCACTATGAGGTAGATAACCGCTAAGCGTAATTCTGTCTTTTAATGATTTCAAAAGAAAAATCAACATTAATAACAAAACAATCGATTCAATTACTATTCAATTCTTTTAATTTAAACAATATTACTTTATAATTGTAATCTGCGAAGATAAATTTCAACAAACAACTTAAAATTGATCACTTTTTTGACGATGCATTGTAAAAATAATTTAATGAATAAAAAAGATAAAATTTATCCATAAATATAACTATAAATACATAAATGATAATAACTAATACTACTTGTATATCTGCGCGCGTACAAAGAGGCAAGAGAGAAAGGAAGCGGGAAAATTCAATAATAAATAACAACAATTCTTGTTAGGATGTCCTTCACTTTTCAATGCGACTAGAAAGGAGGATTATATAAACCGTACAAGCTTAAATAAATTAATCTTAGTATAAAATTGTAAAAGTAATCGACTGTTTTAAATTAAGTAAATTAATTTCTGCATGCGAATATACAAAACGTTAAAGTAATAAAATTTATACAAACTGAAATCACTTTGCCTTTGTTTATTATTTTTTATGATGGGAAGGATGTAAATTCTTAAAAATATATCTTATTAATAAAAATAAAAAACTTTATATTCATCGGCTAAACGTTTGATTAAACGATTTTTACGACGTGTATACATTCATTATAGACTTCATTTTAAATTAAATAATAACTTCTACTGACAATCTTCTTCAAAATATATATTATTTTAAACAATTATTATACAGTAAATTAATTATAAAAATTAATAAACTTTAATTACAAAAGAGAAATATAAGCTATCAATAAAGGTAATAACAGTAATACTTATTAAATTTAATTTATTATTTTAACGTAATTTATTACGTTTTAAATTATTCGTAAATGTTGACTGTAAAGATTATCATAATTTATAAAACTTATATTTAAAACTGTAATTGTAAGTTATAAATAAAGTTATAAGGATAACCGAAGCTTTGTTATAAAACATAAAGCTTCGTAACGCATTTAAAATCTAATAATTTACATCGAATAATACAGTTAACTATTGTTGTCAGCGCGTACATAATTTTAACAATGTAAAATAAAAACCTTCCAATAAATTAACAACAATTCTTTATACGACATACAAGCAACAAAGATTAACTGAAATAAGGTAATTGTACATGCTAAAAAAGCCGAGGAAATAACAAAAGAATACGAAAAACGTCTACATAAATAAAAAAAAAGAACTCTTCAGCCAGTTAGCATCATCAAACAACAATAAGGGGAAAGAAAAAAGACTACAAAAATAGAATCTATAGATAAAAATTATTTGTACTATATATTTATTTCTTTTCTCTTGTGTATATATATATATATATATATATATATATATATATATATATTACATTGAAATTTAATTATGAGAGAGAGAGAGAGAGAGTGAGAATGATTGAGAGGAGGGAGAGAGACAGACAGACAGAGAGGGAGATAACGATAGAAAATAAAATCTATCAACTAAAGGATTAGTAACAGAACTGCTTTTTCCTAACTTCCAATCAAGATTAGGGTTTCACACAGTTCGCCAAAGGGAAGAAATGCAGATGTATCGTGAAAAGGGACTTTTCATTAAACCGGTTATCAAATTCTTTTATAAATTTTTATTCCTAAACCACCTTTTGCAACTTGACCTAACAATATTATTAAGACTAAGAATATTACTGAGACAGAATTATTCAAGTTTTTTTTTAACAATAATATATTTCATAATCACTCGTATAAAGAAGGGTAACTTCTGAGCGTGAAATAAATTTTTAATTTTATTTTCTCTGAAAGACGCCACGTACCGGGGTACCAGATGTTAACCGTGTACCAAAACAAAAGCATCTCGATCTCAATCAATAGCATACGATGATTTAATATATTTTTTGATATCATCCGTAGCGAAACTAACACCTGAATTTTTTCACAGTGATTTCCAAATTTCATTGTTGTCAATACTTTTTATTTCCATAACGATTGAAGGTTTTGTGGTATCAATACTTAAAACTCGCATTTTATTTTTTGAAAATATCTTTTGTTTAAGATGGTAAATGCAGAGAATACCCGAAGGAATTATTTCATCAACGGTTTCCAGGCATCGAAATTCCACATCGCATTACTGTACAAAACTAGATCATTAAATACCGTGATAATTTGTTTTCTTTTTCTGTGTAGCCTTCGGAACACCGAAAGGCAGTGGTTCCCAAACTTTTCCGAGTCGCGGTGCCCTTTTTCAATTAAACTATTCCCACGGCGCCCTACTCTAAGTAAAAGTATGATTACTCCTAAGTAACAGATAAAAATAAATAAAACTCGAGCATCTTCATTATTTTTTTATTTTATTAACATTAAATTAATAATTATAAATGTCTTGGTTCAATTAATTATGATGCTCTTACAATATTTCACCCCTGTGAAGAGGCCGTGGCGTACAGTTTGGGAATCAGGAATCACTGCCGTAAGGTATTATTTCAGAGGATTATATGTATGAATGTAACTGAAGTGAAGTCTTGTACAGACTCATAGAGGACTGCATACAGCACTGATTAAACGTTTTGAATGCTGCTAGTGTTTGTTGGATTTTATAAACGAATAAGAACATATTCTTGTGTAACATATTTTTCAGGTGAAACGTGATTTTATTTATTAAACCAGGTCAACAGTCGCATGTGGTATGTAAATACATGACTTCATAAGATACAAACATTACATGAGAAACAGTTGACCGATTAATGAGGAAGAAATTACTGGAATGTAAAGAAGGAGCAACGGTACGCACACGCCGCCGACGTTTCGTTAAGTTTGGTACGTAGTTTTTGGAAAAGGCTCATTTCAAAGTATCCACCGAGATTTCCAGATCTTACCATATAGATTTTTTGTTTATGAGCTAGCAGTAAATGACTTTGAACACTGTCACGGATAAATAGCCGAGACTACTTCTGTAAAGGTTGCGCCAGGAAATTTTACACTGCCTCATTTATGGAGAACGGTGAAGAAATGTGGGAAATGGCGAATTATGTTTGTTCGAACAGTTTCCTCGTCTGTCAAACAAAAACCCTTAAAAACTTGAGCGGCAGGTTAATCTGCTTATGTACTTTACGTACAGCCAAACAGTCAGTGTTTTAGAAAAGAGACATAGTTTTTCACAGAGAGGCTGAATGTTCATAATCTTAGTCGTATTTCTATGTATTTTTTCCAGTCTCAACCACAGTATTGGTAACCTACGGATGTTTTATAAAATAATTAAGTCGAATACCGGTTAAATTGTATTTAATCTACCAAGAACAAAACTATATACAGATTAAGATCTTGAAGAAAAGCTAATACAAATTAATTTTTAATAAAATGTAATTTCTTCGTAAGTAGTATTACTAAAATGAATCGTCAGTTCGAGATCATTTACTAATACAGAATACCTAATCAGGTAATTTTAAAGCTTGTAAAAATTACAAGCTTATATACAAACACATAACATAAATGATTATGCACTCGATGTTCACATGCAAAAGCGTTGTAGTTAAATCATATTAATTTTAATAAAAAAATTTACCAAGGCTTTACAACACGATGATTAAATTTAACCTTATTTTCCTCTAAGTTAAAAAAAAAAAAAAAAAAAAAAAAAAAAAAAAAAAAAAAAAAAAAAAAAAAAAAAAAAAAACAATACTATAAATTTAAATTAAATGGAGTTGTAATACAATATTTACTCTAATTAAGAGTCAAATTATATAATTCATTATTTCTCAATAAAATGGGTATGATTATTGTTTGTCTGTTTTTTATTCTATCCGTCCTAATCTATAAAAATACCTTCCTGCTGCAAAAAAAAAAAAAAACACCTCTGTTGCAGGAGGAACTAATAAGAATTCTATTTACAAGAGATTCACCACAATGCCAATTACTTGAGTCAAATCGAGGAAAACGATACGAGAATTAGCTGGTAGACCAGAAAATTTCGTATATTTCATTATATTAGTGTGCTAACAGTACGATTGGTTCAATGAAGTCGACAACAGGAAACCGCTTCACTCCTCACAACACTTTCTTAGTAAGTTTATAAAGCGGTTTATTGTGTTTAGTATGGTTACGCCAGTTTTAGAAGTTACTTTTATCTCATCTCACCTACAACATTTTAGTTATGACACCTAACACTAACATGAATAATATTTATTAGAAGCTGATCGATTCATAACTTATGAAAGAAAAATTTAACTGTGGACAAAAATACAAATACATGGAAATGTAATTTACATTTGCCGGGTATTCAAGGTAATTCAATCACTAAACCGTAAATAATAATAAAAAGTGAACATTTCTTACAGAAATATATATGCGCATGTCAATAAAATTATTATACATAGAAGAGATGCATTACGACAACCTGAACGGAATAGTTTATAATAAAAAAATTAAAAAAAACAGACTTTCAAGGTTATTTTGTATATATTTATACATGCATTTGTATATACTTATTAATAACGTACATGCCTACATACACGTCTCATTAATGTGAATAATAACACTTAAATTATAAGAAGTAATACGAGAAAGGAAGTTAATTAATTTAAAATTTCCAATAAAAGGTTATTCTCACATGTTAAGCACCCCCACATCCAAGCGTACCACAGATACAATAACGAATCAAAATCCTTCCCGACCTCATAATGCAAAACTCATGTACACAGAAGTACAGTATAAACCTTATGAATTTTTGGCATGATTTTTAACAAAAACGTTTCCAATTTTACATGATAATTTCAAATAATATGGGTTTAGGTTAAGAAGCAAATAATAGGGAGTTAGAATGAGCAATAATGCAGTGTAATCTATAGCTTCTGCACAAACTAATCTTTGTTCTGTCTACATCTGTAGTTCATTAAAAAAAATATCACTTCGAAATTATTTTTTAATACCTGTGATCTTTCTACATCAGATCCTACATATAAACTTCTCACACCTAACTTAATGAGTTTTCTTGCGACAACCTACATTATTTAACATCATATTTAAAAATCACATATAGCCAACCTCATGCGCCAATTTTTCCCGTGTTCACCATATACATTTTTTTGAAAAATTTATGTGATAAAAACAAACAGATCGAACTACTACTTTTATGTCCAACGACACAGTAAAATTATCGTTGAGCATAAAAGCTATATTCAACGTTACGACTTTGAAAACTGTGCAATAAAGTAATATCAGAGGCAGTGGAAAAAATCGCATTCATAAAACATGCTTTAAAATCAATACAAGAAATAAAATGGTCTGGTCCAGCATATTAATATTACAGTATTCCTACATTAGTTACAGTTTAAAAAAAAACTGATGACAAAGAGTCTGATGTATTTCGTATTTTTACGACGTATATCTGAGGATATCTTCACGTGAAAATTATTTATAAAATGAAAAATAAATATGAATGGCGATAAATCTTTATTATTATTTAATTTTATCTATTATTATTATTACTTACTTTGCTAAAAAAAGTTTGAAATAAACCTAAATAATAATCAGGAAAACTAACGCACCAAGTGCAAAAGAAATAATGAACCCGTTGTCACGAGCTAATATATAATTATTAATTTGTCAGTAAAATCAGGATAGTAAAAGTTTCTCTAAGAATCATGCGAACAAAAAAATTCTTCCCGTTGATATGCCATCTGCTAACAGAATCTTGGCAATCGTCAGCGCCACACTCGTATAATAGCTACTGTAATCAGATCAATGGAGACCGACCACTCGCATAATTTCGGAAAAAAGGATTCCTTCACCTAGATGTTTTCTACAAACATCTGCCTTCCATGATCAATTACGAGAAAGAATATTTAAATACCTTTAGAAACTTTGTACCTCTTCCTAGATTATGTTTTATTTATAAAAAGGAAAAATGAATTTTTTTGACAGCATATATTCCAGCTGTCAATGAATTACTGATCGGTAATATAGTGTTCCCATCAGGCTGGAAGTGTCTATGGGATTTCCCAAGGGATTATGGAGGAAATGGATGCTTACTGACTGGAACGGTCTTGATTTTCCTCTGAATAGAATTTTCCGTACCCCGTTCAACGGGAAGTTCCACCGACTCGATTTCCTTTTCCTTGACTTCATCCCAATTTTTGGCTTTATGGGTGTAGATAAAGTTGTTAGGTATAGAAGATGCAAAAATAGGTCGCGGAATCTTTATACAGATAGTACAGCTTGTGTGAGAAGTCACAATGACGAATTCTTGATAAGATATGGTGGTGGGGAGTAAATCGATGCTGGGACTCGTGATTCTTGTTCCGTGTCTGCACAATAAACATACTGGTTGAAGTATCTGTTAGGTAAAACCGAATTTCTTATTCTCTTTTAAGATAACTACATGTAGGTTCCCTTATCAAACTGCAAGGAACTGCGCCTTTCGCTTTTTTTTTTTTTATTTTGCTAACAATATCAATATTTATTCATACACTCTTCCTAACAATATACAAGCTTAACATTTTTTTTTGCTGTTGAAAATATTGTTTATTTATTCTTTATCCCCACAAAAGAAATTAATAACCCAGTACTGTTTTTATTAAATAGAGAAATTTATCGCTCACTCTGTTGAAAACGTAAAAGTAAAATTACAGAATTTGAAAATAGTGTGTTTTATTTTTAACTATTGAAAAAATTTTTAACGAATCTGAGCACAAAAAAAATAAATTTCGCAAATATCAGTATTATAACGTAAACGAGCAACAATATACATATTTTTTCTAAACTACGACTAACCATAAAATTACATAATTGAGCAAAATAATCTTACTTGAATGTAATATCTTATTATTTTTAAAACAATTCAATCGGTCATTAAAACCACAACTAACAAATCGTGGTCTGAAACAAGAGAAAGACAAATAATGACATAACGACATACAATTTTAAGTAACTTTAATAGATATACATGGTAAAAAAAAAAAATAAAATTAATTTTTAATCTCATAAAGAAGGTTACAGCTCCAGTTTCAATCAATTTATTTTCAATCTAAATTCTATTACTAATAAATAATAACTCAAAGATGCGTAACCTTGCTCAGCTGTTAAGACGTATTTGCATTGAACAATCAGCCTATTTTGAAAGTAAAAATTTTTTATTTTCCATATTAGCACATTAAAATGGTAATCAAGACCAAACCAAGCATTCTATTTCTTTCTACAAAAATATATAAGTTTTTACACCCGGAACGGTATGCCTGTATAGAACTGAGATGAGTCAACTATACATATAATATATACAAAAATAATATAATTTATTTATTAATTAAATTTAAAAATATTAGACATATGAAGACTAGAGAAGACATACTAGATAGAGATGAATTCAGGAAAATTATCGACAAATTTAGAAACTTCAAAGATAATGATCACAAACGAAGGACAGCCAAGAAGTGAACTGATGAACAGAAGAACCATAGTGAAAAGATGTAAAAAGGTCTAGAAAGCAAAAAAGAACAAGCTGAACATCACGCAACAAGTTCCTCGCGGTCCAAAGAAAACCAAAACGAATATGAATGAATGGAATATATGTAAGATTTTTGGTTTCTATAACGTGAGCATTCGCATTATAAAATATTGAATAAACAAGTAGTAGCATAACCTTATAAATATTCAGTGGTTAGTAAAAAAAAAAACTACATTAGAATAAGAATAAGTATTCAAGAAATTATCTAATCAAATTTCTCGTTTCAAGGATACTGCATACGAGATGTTTAATCAAACTGTTAACAAATTCTATAAATAAAAACATAACCTGAAGAAAAAAAATAGATATAGATTTTATCTAATCGATAACTTGTAATCTATTACAAGTTGAAATCGTATTACATAAAATCATTAAATTATTTATTTACCAACCTATTAACTTGAACAAGAGTCACACACAAACTGAAGATTACAAATAAAATGTCCTGAAAGGAATTAAAATTACACAGGTGGAGAACAAAAATCCATTGTGTGATATAATTAACTGTAACTGTGTATGTCCATATAGAATTTTAAATATTCGAAAAATGTTTTACAACAATAAAGACTATATCGATCAATAACAAGTAAATAAGCTTTATGTAAATATAAAACAGAGCCTTGAGAGGCAAAACACTAATGTAAGGGATGCTATTTTTGGTAAGGGGCTTTAGTAAAAAGAAACATTGCCTAATGATGGATATATTCACACGTAAAATTTGGGAGATATTACTTAACTTTTTAAGGTTGTTACCGGATACGAGAAATGGCCATTAAAATAGATAAAAATACTTTAATTACTAAATTATAAGAAACTATTAACTAATTTTAAGTTAAATAATTTGCGTTCAATACCATGCGCAGACAGTTATAAAACTTTGATGTCAATATGTCATTGAATTTCAGGGAATTAACAATGGGTTTATTTGGAAAACGTCCCATATCCTAGAAAAGGATGAAGATTAAAAAACAAATAAAATAAAAAATTCTATAATTCAACATTTTATTGTCGTGCCCACAATGATGATATTTTAGAATGATAACGTTTAGAATAAAATTTTAGCGTATACGATTTTTTGAGTACATAAAATCCCTCATTAGGTTGGTCATTTCAAGGTTTTTTTTTAAACTACTTGTTGCATGCCTGTGAGATCGCACACGCGAATGAATGTTACATAATTAAAAAAAGCCTCTAAGAAAACCGGCATTCAAGGGTTGAAAATTTTGAATATATAAACATTTATGTTTAAAAAAATTTATGGAAGACTATTTTAACCTACTTCAAAAAAAAATGTAGGAGGCTATCAGCAACAGTTTTTACTTTTAAGTATAATCAGACTTTTTAAACATTCTACCAGATGAACAGACTTCGAAGATTTTTATAAAAAAAACATTTTATACAGGAAGTTCCCACGGTCGGTTTTGTAGTTAGTTCTATTCGACTTTAAGTGGAAGACATTTAAACAACAAAAAATGACATGGTCTACGTAAACAATAAGAGATTATTTCATTTTCGTCATCGTAATTTAATGTAGGGTTGATATAGCGTAATGTTATTTAGCCTGTGATTTTAACATTCAAAAGGATTTTAGTACGAAAATTCGAAAAACTTAATACATTTTCCTGCATATTAGTCTTAACACTGATGGTTCTCTGAGCATTCCTTTTCTAGAAATTTTTATACCGGTGATTCGGAAGGAAAGGGAAATAATTTGGGAACTGATTCTACAGCTTGAAATAAGGAAAAAGCTTTCATACGAATATACGTCCGAAAACGTTTTCTTATCGAATTATGGCAATCGAAGCATTTCGTCTGGATTTCAGTTCCCGCGGTGAACTGAGGTCATACTGACATTTTTAAGACGTATATAAGGAATAAATTTGACGGTTTCTTATAGTTTTTGACCTGAAATAATCGATCGACTAAAAAATATCCCAGAACTGCATCTCCCATAGTTTTCATGATATTCAACGTAAAAAAGAAAAATTCGGTGACGAAAGGCAGGTTTGTTTTTAGGCTTGAAGTACAGTAACTTAGTTAAAAGACTAATAAATTCGTAAATTTTATTATCAAAACTTGTCGAGAATTTAATTTTGAGAAAATTGATGTAATAAAGTTTATGAAAAAAAAAATCAACTCTTATTATTAAAAACAAAACTTAACAAAAAATGTTATAAATTTGTAAAAATTATAAACAGAAGATCAACCAGCAATCATAATAAAATAAACTCCTAGGCCAGAACAAAAAGAAGAAAAAAAACCCAACATAATTAAATGTTTAAGTACAATAAATTTAGACTTTTAAGTTGGTAAACACTGTATGCTTCAAAATTAATTTGTATACTACTCATTACTGTCATAAAATTGTGTTTATGTGTTAATAATAAACACATCAGGGAGTTTAATTGTTTTTAACATAACTTTGATAGTGTTTAATTATATCTGAGAATCAAGTTATGTTTTTGTGTTTGTTGTATTCTAAACTGTACCTAAATTTTTCCAATTGAATTTGAATTTAAGAAAGTGAAATTCCAGTTTCAATTCTTTGTTTTGAAAAATGCTGCGTCTCTTCATTCAAGCAGTCTATGCTGTATGATTTTTTCTGTACGGCTTTTGCGATGGAAGTGCTCCAGCTGCGGTGAAAGAATATCGACGTAGGCGATAGTCTTTGGACGATTAATCCAAACCATAAAGGATTATGTAAAATTTTTAATAATCTTCATGAGAATGATACACTTTTCAGCGCTCATGTTTCATCTAAATGTCAAACGGTACATTGTGATGAAAGGGAAAACATTCAGGTAGTATCAGGTTAGTCCTACAACGGGCACGCGAAGAATTTCTACACGCGTCAAAATTCCATAAATTATAATATGGAGGATATTCCATGGTCACGGACTACATCCTCATCATGTTGAGAAAGTTCAACACCTCCAACTCCAACTTCCTGCCATACGACTGCAGTTTTGTCAGTGAGTTAACAATAATTACCGCTTAATTCCGTTCATACTATTTTCGGACGAAGCTAATTTTACTATAATGGAAAAAACAACACACTAAATTTACATCGGTAGTCTGAAGAAAACCCATATGCTGTAGTGAAATCAAATTTCAGCAACGAGTTTCGGAGAACGTTTGGTGTGGAATGATCGAAAACCACTTAACATACCCTTTCATACTAGAACAATCTGTTAAGGGGAGAAATTATCTGGAATTTTTAAACGAGTTTCTTACAGTGCTTGAAAATTTCTCACAGGTAAACGAATTGAAATGTAGTATAGACTTGGTGCAACACATTTCACGAATGAAGTAAACAATTTTTTGATGAAAGCTTTACTGGTAAATGGACTGGACGTAAAGGGCCGGTAAATTGGCCATCTAGATCACCGGACCTTACTCACTTAAATTACAGTTTACGGGGATGGATGAAATACGAGTTTTACAAACAAAACGAAGACACACAGGATGAACAAATCGCCTAAATTCTCAATTCTGCTGCCTTCATTAAAAAACGAAGATATCATAGGTTGGCGAAAGGAAATCTAAGAAACGAAGTTCATCGATGTCAATGGAGGAATTTTCGACATTTATTGTAAATTAATAAAGTGTAAAACAAAAAGAGTATTTTTTAAAAGTAAATTAAAAGTCTTTTAATTTTTCAAAGGTCTAAATTTATTGTGCTAAAACAGCCGTTTTTAATTTGTACAAATTCATAACTTTTTTTTGTTACGTTTTGTTTACAGTTGTTTTGTTTAACTTTTTCGAAAGTTGATTTTTTTTTTTATAGACTTTATTACATCAATTTCTCAGAATTTAATTCTCTACAAGTTTCAATAATAAAATTTAGGCAATTATTGGTCATTTAACAATGCTATTGTTAAACCTGTGGAATTGTACTTAAAACAAAAAAAAACAAACATGTTTTCCATCACCAAATTGTTTTGTTTTACGTTAGAGATGTCATGAAAACTACGGAAGATACAGTAATTATGGAACCTACTTTACTCCATTTTTCAGTTCACAAAACATAAGAAACTATCAAGTTTATCTCTTATAACGGCTTAAAAATTGCCTCACTTCAACGGGAAAACTGAAATCCGAATGAAATTTTCATTACTGTACTTGATAATAAAGCGTTCTCAGACATATGTTTGTATGAACTTTTTTTCAAGCTCTAGAATCAGTTACCAAATTTTTTCCCTTTCCTCCTGAATTAACTGTATAGGAGAGGATTCTCGCCTATTTCTAGTATATTGTTACGAATTTTCCATGTGGGGAGGGAGATTTGTAGGCCGTTTCGTACTTCTCATAAGAATAACATTAAAAATTAATAATATGTACCTAAAACTACCCTTAATAAAATGCATTTAATGTAGAATTTTTTTTAAAATTCTTTATTCTTTAAATCTTAAGTTGCCGCTAAATCAATTTTTTGGACGGCCACTACAAAAAGTCAACATTTAATACATATTTACGATGTACTAATTACTTACATATTTAAATATGTATTTTATTGAAAAGGAATAAGTTCTTCAAGTTTCATAACTATTTTTACTTCCTTGGACGAAATAAAGAAATATTATGATCGCAAAAAATATCAGTTTTCAGATTTCAACGGAATTTTGACCATCCCTCAATCCATTTTGACTAGTTTCGGCGTGACAAATGACCGAACGTATGTATCTCGCATAACTGAAAAACGATTAGCCATAGGATGTTGAAATTTTGGATTTAGGACTGTTATAACATCTAGTTGTGTACCTCCCCTTTTGATTGCAATCGACTCAACCAAAAGTGTCCAAAAAAACCCAAAATCTAAAAACATTTGGATTTCGGATTTTTTCTTAAATGCACTATAAGCCCTCATTGAGAGCTTTTATACGATATATCATAAGTGGTAATTATTTTCATTGGTTCCAGAGATAGAGCCAAATAAAATTTTAATTAATGAAATATTTGGATCTTAAGGGAAGGCACATCGATTCGAATCAGACTTCATCTCCTTTTTTTAAGTTTTTTTTTTTTAATTTATATATATTGATTTATTAATAATTATTAATCTCTCATTGTAAAAAACTTTTACGTTGAATTATAATAAAAAAATAATCAATAAAAAAAAAATATGAAAAAATATCAAAAGTTTTTAATAAAATAAAATTTTATGTACTTTTCATTTAAAAAAAAAGGTGTAAATGTAATTTAACAGGCGTACAAGGAAGTTACGTATTGTCCACATGAGATTTTTTGCTGCTAAGCAAATTATGCCATGCTAAATGTTATAATTCTAATTTCCACCAAGTTTTTAATCTACAGGTTTCTAATTTTAATAAAATTACACAGAGACAACATTATATTATTTTAAAATATATATATATATATATATATATATATATATATATATATATATATATATATATATATATATATATATATTTCTCGCACAGACGCATACATTAAATTCAAGGTGTGATAATATTAATATCTGATTCTTTAAAATTTCAATTACATACATTATGTAATTATCAGTTACAGACACTAATCCGGCTGACTAATTTCCTTTCTGAGAAATTTTTCTTAAAAATTTTAAATTCTAAAACAGCTGGATTAACATCTAAAACGGAACATAAAAATATATAAACCTAAATAAAATTTATTGTTAATCATAAATGGCTGAGAAGTGACGTTAACTTTTTTTTGGATTCAGCTCCATAAATTGGTAACTGGGTTATGACGTCACGACATAACAGATAGTAATTTATGTAGTAATTTAAAGTGTTTAATTCTTTTTTTTTTTTAAAGACTAAAATATAACTTAAGGGAATACTAGCATTCTCCCTTTCACCCCCAAGTTCTCTAAGCAATCTGCAAAATGAGTAGTTTCCTCATTGTTCTATGTTCTCATACCACGTAAGTTTGATTTAAACATTAGAATTCTTGCACAATTTCTTACAAAAAAAAAAAAAAGTTTCAGGAAGCTTTAAGCGTAAATTAACAAAATTATAAATAGTGATTAAAAATAAAAAAAATTATATATGTATGTATGTGTGTGTATTCATGCATCTTATGATTTGTAATTTAAAATAAAGAAAAGTTTACTAATATTTTTCAGAGTCTATGGGCTGGATTTTGAATAAATAGAGTTCAAACGCAAATTTCTTACTAAACAAACCTGATTTTAATTTATCTGAATGAACAACTTTTGAACTTAAAAAACTTTGATAGTACTGTGAGAAAAAAGGACAAAAAAATTTAGGCTAAAAAAATAATTAGTTTAAAAAAATGTATTTCAAAACTGAAGCTTCATACCGTGGAAGAATATGCCAAAGTTGGCAACATTAGACCTACCGAAACTACGATTTTTTTAATATGTAATCATTCTAATTAAAAAAAAATAATAAACATATTTTATGTATTTTCTCATTTTTTAACTTACGATCAAGTACTTCCTCTAAACCGTTTAATAATTTGTTTTGGCCTGTTTTCCTTGAGCACACTGTGTTTCTTCTGAACACCTGAAGGGAATCGAACAGCCAGTGAGTACTACACAGCTTGAATCCCATTGAAGGTTTGGACTTAATTTGCTTTAATTGAAAATATTCATCATCTTTAACTGGTTTTTTTCATTCATAAGTAATTTAAGCAAGTTGGTTGGTTTTGTTAAAACCAAACTTAGCTCAAGAAAATTATGAAAAAAATAAATTTGATTAATTAATTTATTTTTTGAGGTTATTGGATTTTTTAATATTATCTCCATTGATGTAAACAAATCATAGACTTATCCTGTTTAAATTAAAGGATAAGTCTTAGATAAAATAATCTATTTTTGTTTCTTTATAATACCACAGTTCAGATACGTAATATATTCACTCAAATATTTACAAACCATAGTCTGCTAATAAGACTGCTTGTATTTACTTAAGTTCGATCTTTTGTTTACATTAACAGAAATTAATCATTATTCAATTTAATTTGTCGTTTATTCGTACAGAATATTTTGGTATTAATTAATGATAAAACGTAACGTTTACATCTTTTTTTACACCATATCGCTCGGATAATTTCCATGATGCATACGGGAAGAAGATATTTGAAAATTCAAAATTAAACGAAATCTCTTCCAAAGGGAATGAACGTAAAGCACAAGAATACACTCGGGTCCGATCAAAACGGATCTATAATCTATTCACACTTTTTTTGTTTTACAAAATACAAAAGGGTTTCATACCTGAAGCGATCTGCGTAATTTATAATGAACATACATCTCGCTTGACTACGCGCATGCATTCACAAACGCTCACCCACTCTTTCCCGCTTACTTAATCCCATCGTCGCTCTAAACATGTACTGAACGTCGCTTAACGATCGTAAAATTCTTATCGGCTATGCAATAACAACACATCGATCGCTCGTATTACGACTTTTCTAAACCGTAACAAGAAGCATTACGAGATGGATGTAAGTCATGAACCTACTGGCCGTAATGCGACTAACAATCATGACGAACGAACGGGCGATGGACGTACACAGTTTACAAGGAATTGTAAATGCTATTACTTCTAAAATTAACTTCAATAAAAAAACCATTAATTCACGTCGATGCGGCTAATATTATATAGATTTTTATTATAGATATAAGTAACTTGTAGTGTCTGTCATAAATAAATAATGTGTAGTCATATCCTTGAAGACGGGTTACTGATATTAAACTATCCTACAAGACAGGACATTATAACGAGTAGACTTTTGGATGTTCTAGTAGACTGACATGAACAGTTAAAATTTTAAAGTAGCATCCTCATTATTTCAAGTACAAATCCATCTACAACATTTCATTTTGTTAACAAAAATAAATTACATTCAAGAAATTAATTATAAGCATTACGAAACTGAGAACAGGGATTTATTTTTAAATAGATCCTTCATTAACTTACAGAATGATACCGCGCACAGTTGATAATTAAATTACCACTCACCTGAAACAGAAAAACAAACTTAATTTAAAAACTTCGTAAGCAATTCAATTACATTATTATAACACCACATCCTTCTTAATTTTAGCTTAAGTATAGTTAATAAGTACAACATACTCATTAAATTCATTACCATTTGGCCCAGTTTCCTGTATTAAAAAAAGTTCAGATTATGTTTTTACTTCGTTAAACGAAAATCGTTCCATCTGTTTTATTAACAGGTGCAGATGCGACAGGTGTTATAGAGGAGAACAATCTGTTCCAAATATAAAAACTAATATGTTGTAAAATACTCGCAGAATCTGTTTATACCAGATTTAAATCAATCTTATTCTAGTTTTAAAAAAATATATTTTGTATTGCATAGCAATATTTTCTGACTACGCTGAAATTTTTTTCCGACTGTTACTTCAATTTGTCAAAAAGACCTCCCGAAATTTCTAAATTCTTAGTTTTTGGCGTGGCGGAATGCTATTATTAAGTGTCAAAAATTGATTACCTCTTGTGTAAAAATGTGTTTTTTTTTAATGATGAAAATTTATCAAGGAAAACCGAAAAAAGGGTTTGTCATCGTTCAGTTAAGCACCCTTCCTCATTAGGAAATAAGTTAATCTAATAACTTAATCTAACCGGCCTCCGTGGCGCGAGTGGTACCGTCTCGGCCTTTCATCCGGAGGTCCAGGGTTCGAATCCCACCCGGTCAGGCATGACATTTTCACACGCTATATTATCATACATCTCATCTTCTTAAGCAATACCTAACGGTGGTCCCCGAGGTTATAAAACTTAATCTAAATGAATAATCGATAGTATTTTCAGTATCGATTTCTTTGAATCGAATGACTTGTTTTAAGATCTGCTACGATATTGAATAAATGAATAACGGTAGTAAAATTTATTACTTGTAATTTGCTTTATAATTATCATTACTGTTATGATTTAGTGTTTTTGCTTATTTAAGAAGTTATCTTATTATTTTTTTGACGAACAGTATGTTCGATCATGTGAGCATGTTATCAGCTAAGGGGGACGCACACAGACAGATACAAATGTCCTTTAGTAGGTTACGATTTAATATTTTTATATTACAAAATACAAGAGTAATACTTTTTATTTTTTTGCAGATTTATTTTAGGAAATCTGTTTTACATTTTTAATAACTTTATTCTATTCATAAATTTTTGTCAAATAAGAAAAATAAGTACGTAAGATCTTACGCGTAATATTCTGTAACTTTATTACTGGGAATGGAGTTAAAATGTTAAGCTACATGTAAATTCCAGGATACTTCAGTACCACCTCCATCAGTTGTTTCTTTTTTATTTGCATTGATCACACAATTATCAGCGAAAATTATCGGGAGTCGGCTGCATAACGAAAGGTAAGCGGTCCGAGTGTTGTCTGTCACGGTTGCACTAGACAATGAAAAGCGGTTTTGTCTACACTTTCACGGTAGAATGCACAGAGCTAATCATCGAATTACCCAGTATTATTACGATACTTTCACGGGAACATTTAGCCTTTTATAAGGAATTAGCGCGTTAAATTTAGCTGCAGAACGTTTTATCCTACATTATTTGCCGCATAATCTTAAGATAAGATAATTCGGTAAGGTTATTCCGCTACATAACATAAACGTGATGTACCCTACATCATGTCGGCGCAAATCAAAAACACATTTTCTTAACGATATTAGATTTGATAACAAGAAAAATATAAAAAAATCCCACTAGTAGAGAATTACGGAGTACCAAATGATTTCTAATGGTGACGGTTCTGTTGTCCAGGAACGGCTACAAGAATGCTAAATGCTTTTTAAATAAAAAAAAATCAAGTTGGCTGTGCACAGAGTCATTAACAGGTCTTAATCATGAAATTTCGTAAAATCAACATTCAACCGTACTTAGTAATTTAATTGCTAAGTACGGTAGTAATTTAAGTACTTTTTTCACTATAATGTACCTTCTTTAAAGTTATTTTTCAAAACAATTTCCAGTAGTTTCAAATTTAATCATACATCCGCATTAGTTTTTATATACAATTTATTAATAATTAATTAAATGACGTTAAAATTTATAAAAATAATTTTTATAATTATTTCTAAAATTTATTTAACCTATTTGTCAAAGATATCATTATTTTGAAACATTGACACTTTTCAAGCACTCTTATATCACATTATTATATGTAACCTGTACGTCACCGTTTTGTATCCTACTTGATGAGTTTAAAACTCTGGTTTTCTGGATAGAAGAAAATTATATCTGCTAGGCTTCATTTTATTTCATCAAATTACCTTGCATTCATTATACCTCGTGATATCGAGAAATATTGTTAAAAATATATATTTAATAATAATATATACAATAATACAAAAAAACCCCACACCAACATATTACCCAAAATACATCCTGACGTAGTGTGAAAAAGGTTACTGTCAATCCAAAAACACAAAAATAAACACAGAATGACTGTTATTAATTTTTAACAAATTTAAAAGTTTTTACAAAAAAAAATCTGACGTGGACACCACACAACTTCGTTGTACTCCTATTAAATTACATATACGCAATTTTAAAAGTACGTTAAATGTTATTACACGAATAACTTCTGATTTTTTTTCATATTTTTTATTATTATTATTGAATCATTATTTACTGTAAAACTTTTTTTACAATTACAGGTTAATAATTATTAATAACTCATATCTAAATTAAAAAAAAAAAAATAGTTCAAAAAAGGAAAATGAAAAAGGAAGAAAATGTTGCAAACAAAGAAAGAATAAAAAGATTAAGAGAGGATGGTGAATATAAAGAGAGAAAAATCTGAAAACTAGAGAACATGTAAATACATTAAGATCAGAAGAATTATATCAAACCAAAGAGCGATTAAATGGTTGGCAACAAAAACAAATAAACGAAATGATGATCAACTCCGACTTAGGGAGACTATTGTCCGACAATATCAGAGGAGTAATAATAAACTAAAAGATAAAACTTTTTTGCAATTTATTAAAGATCGGGCATGTAAGCCTCCGTGTATATATTGTTCTTGTGAGGGTCTACTTTTCAGTCGCTCAGTAGTTAACGTTAATGAAGATAAATTAACAGAAACTCCAGAATAATTAAATAAAATTAAACTAGAAAATCCAAAAATAATACGATTCTAATTATAATTTTCAATTAATTAAATAATCAGATGTTTCAGCCTATCTATTACGTATACACATATGTAATAATGCTTAAAACATTAAATATACACATTTTTAAAAGTCCATAAAATTTTATTTCACAAAAAACTTCTGATTTTTTTTCATATTTTATTTTTTATTGTTATTGAATAATTATTTATTGTAATTTTTTTTACAATTAAGGGTTAATAATTAATAAATCAATATATTTAAATTTAAAAAAAGTTACAATAAAAGAAGATGAAGTCTGATTAGTACCGATGTGACTTCCCCTGAAATTCAAACATATCATTAATTAAAATGTTATTTGGCTATAACTGTGTAACCAATGAAAATAAGTACCATTTATGATATATTGTTGAAATACTCTCAACGAGGACTTATTACTGCAGTTAAGAAAATGTCCAAAATCCAAACTTTTTTGGACACTTTTGGTTCAGTCGATTGCAATCAAAAGAGGAGGTGCACAACTAGATGTTACAACAGTCCAATGTCCATAATTTCAACATACTATGGCTAATCGTTTTTGAGTTATGCGAGATACATACATATAAACATACAGACGTCACGCCGAAACTGATCAAAATGGATTCAGGGATGGTCAAAATGGATATTTCCGTTGAAATCTGAAAACCGAAAATTTTCGCGATCACAATACTTCCATTAATCGTACAAGGAAGTAAAAATACCTAATTATGTTTTTAAGTTTTTTTCTTTTTTAAAACCGTTATTTTTACAAATAACTAGTTTCAATTAAGTTATTGTGAAGCCAAAAAAATTAGTTCGGCCGAAACTTGTGTATTTTTTTAATTTATATTAAATATTCATAAAATAAAATTTTGTTAGGAATATTGCCCAAAAAAACGTTTTATTCAATTTTTAGTATATTTATCTTAGGGAAAAATAAACCTCACGAAAATCCCTTACGTTGCTTAAATATAAGGTATCTTTTTTCCAATACATGCAACTTATATCACGACCATTCAAATCTTTATTTGAATGGTATACGTAAAAAACGTTGGGTTTTTTTGGACATCTAAAAAGAAAAGCATAAGTGATCTCAACTATTTAGAAATAAAATGCATTAAGGGAAGTTAAGTTTTAATAATAACTATTCCAATTTTTGTTTCATGAAGATCAGTAAATATTTTATTTTTTAAGAAAACAAGACTCCATTAAATTTTCATCATTGTTCAAAAATACGTAGATATTTTACAAATTTTAAATTTTACGGAACTTCCCAGAAAGTTATAGTGGTTCCAACCGGGTCAAAAATACAATGGCGAACAATTATAAAAGAAATAAAATTTATCAAGACTTGAATAATTTAACTTTTCGACTAAACAATCAAAGCAGAGTAAATATGATACATTACCTAATTATATGGTAACAAAATTCCCTCTACCGTAACTTAAAATAGCAGTGAAGGAATTAACATACAGCAAGTAACTAAAATCAGGTATGTTAATTTAGCATTAAAAAACCCACAAAACAAAAAGATCTCTCAAAGTAATAAACCTAAATAACATCTTGTCAAATATAAATTCCGTGACCATAAGAACAATCAAGTACAGAATAAAAAATTAATTAGTAATAAAATTTAAGTAATATTTTTTGTTCTGAAATGAACACGTCCGGTTTGTTACATGTATACTTTAATACGCTACCTATATTATAATGCATAAATGAACATAGCATATCGATTATCATTTTATTCAACACAATTTTATTTAACATTTTTGATGGAATATATTCCCACATTATAATTCCCGAGATATTACTTTGAGTTCCCACAATTACGTAGTTCCACACGGTGATTAAATATTACAGAATATTTTTTTATTTCAAAAAAGTATTAATAATCATAATAGAGTATATATTTTAATTTTTATACAGGTCCCAATTGCCCTTAATTAATTGTTATTAATATTTCATAACAAACAACTTAAAATAGTTTTCGATTTTTAAAGAACACCTATTATTGAATTTTTAAGAAAATGTTCGGTTTTATTATAAAATTATACTTAACAAATTCTCAAGTTTCTTAAAAAAGGAACGGTTTTACTGCAGAGTAAGGGATACGGTATCGACATGGTCATTCAAAACTAGACCAACAACTCTAAGCAAGCACGTTTAATTGAGCTTAAAAAAAAAAATAAATAAAACATAAACCATTGGAACTAATTATTTTTCAATACTAACAGGTTCTTTACTATAAACTGAAATAAGATGTCGCACCAGTTTTCGTTTTAGATTTGGGATAACACGTTAACAGAACTTGGAAATTCTGAATGAAGGCATAATGATTGATGAATGAATATCATAATAATCTGGAAGCCATTACTTAAGTCCAAGTAGGTATATCCGTTTATCGTAAAATATAATGTACATAAATTGTATTACATCCAAGATCAGCTAGGCCAGGATGTACTTTTAGAAACCACTGGTAAATAGATGGTGACCAGTAAAACAGAAATGAAGAATCCACGTAGTTAAAAATTAATCCGGTGCAAAAAAGCTTAACTCTAACTTCTAAATTAAAGGCAACCGTTTAAATTCTGCATAACAGTGACACACATACTAGCTGATTATACAGTATTTTAACAAATTAAACATGCAAACATAAAAAATCTTAAACGAATGTAAAAAAAAAAAGAAATCTTGGGAAGAATCTTGCGGAAAGCTTTAACAATTTTCCACTAAAGTAATGTGGGAACAAACTGAAACAAATTTCATGTACAATACGCAGAGATACAAGTAGTAGTGTTTAAAATAACAAAAAATACAAGTGAAAACAAATTAACATTAAACACTGCTTCGAATACGGTAAAAATCTAAATACAATCATAGTTGCTAAATCCTACCTATCAGTTATACTTGTTAAAAATAAAGTGCCCCAAAAATCACTACACGTTAAATTATAAAACCTGGAATAATGACAGAAGAGTAATTAGTTTCTAGTACAGCAGTTTTTCGTTCTTTATTTTATTTCGTTAGTTAAATGCATTACACCGATAAAACAGCTGAATTCAAAACAGTTGCAGTTTATATTATTTTTACCGACTTTCGAAGAAAAATACGGTATTACTTTCGGCCGCATGGTGCGAGTAGGGAGGGGGGCGAAAACATCAAGTTTCTTTACGTCTCTTGAGGTATGAGGAGTATGAAAATTCCATTCACTTAAAATGGGGTTTCCTTAAATAACTATAGGCCTACGTATAACATTTTGCGGCTCGAAAATTTTTTAAACTATTAGATTAATTTCCTTGAAATCTACATATGCTATAATAGTGTAGCTGAAGCAAGTGAAAATTCGATGAAGATTGGTTGAGTCGTTCTTGAGTTGCGCTCAAATGGGGTCGAAAAAATTTGAGCGGGGCAATTTAGAAGCGTGGTACACTATTATTTCCTTCTTTTCTGTTTAGCCTACGGTACTACCGTAAGGTATAACTCGTACTTCAGAGGATGATATGTATGAATGTAAATGAAGTGTAGTCTTGTACAGTCTCAGGTCGACTATTCCTGAGATATGTGGTTAATTGAAATCCAACCATACCAAAAAAGCACACCAACACTGGTAACCACGATCTAGTACGTTATGATGCTGCAAGTTTGAACGTTGCAGCCCACAGAATGGTCTAGTGGTTAACCCGTCATCGCAAATCAGCTGATTTCGAAGTCGACAGTTCTAAGGTTCATATCCTAGTAAAGGCAGTTACGAACGACCTGTAACTGTACAAGACGACACTTCATTTGGATTCATACATATCATCCTCTGAAGTAATACCTTATGGTGGTTCCGGAGGCTAAACAGGAAAAAAGTTTGAACGGTGCGCGTTTCTTTTATAAATGTTTTAAGTATGTACCTATAGATAGCACCACAAGATTGTTAATTTAATAAATCAAAGTTTTAAATATATATATTTGAATAAATAATTTTAAACATCGTATTTATTTTATATCAGAAAATAAAATAACTTTTTGTTTTTAATTATTTCATTTTCTTTTTCTTGGTTTAGCCTCCGGTAACTACCGTTCAGATAATACTTCAGAGGATGATAGGTATGAGTGTAAATGAAGTGTAGACTTGTACAGTCTCATTTCGGCCATTCCTGAGATGTGTGGTTAACAAACCCAACCACCAAAGAACACGGTATCCATGATCTAGTACTACCGTGTAAAAATAATTGACTTTACTAAGACTTGAACACTGGAACTCTCGACTTCCAAATCAGCTGATTTGAGAAGACGCATTCACCACTAGACCAACCCGGTGGGTTAATTGTTTCAATTAATTACGTTTATAATAACTTAATTTTCTGGTAAACAGAAAATATATTTCAACATTAATAAAAAAAAAAAATTGTACTCCATTTAGTTTTCTCGTTTTTACTTCCTTGTACGAAGTAAAGGAAGCACTGTGATCGCGAAAAATTTCGGTTTTCAGATTTCAACGGAAATATCCATTTTGACTAGTTTCGGCGTGACGTCTGAGGTTTGTCTCTCGCATGACTCAAAAAGGATTAGCAGTAGAATGTTGAAATTTTGGATTTACGACTATTGTAACATTTAGTTGTGCACCTCCTCTTTTGATTGCAATCGACTGCCAAAATCCAAAACATTTGGATTTTGGACTTGTTCTTTACTGCAGTAATAAACCCTCATTGAAAGCTTTTCAACGATATATCATCAAGTGGTACTTATTTTTATTGGTTCCAGAGTTATATCCCCATAAAATTTTAATTAATGAAATATTGGGATCTTACAAGGAGATCTTGCACGTCGTTTCGAATTAGACTTCATCTTCTTTTTTTAACTTTGTTTTGAATTAAATATATTGATTTATTAATAATTATTAACCTCTGATTGTAACAAAAATTTTACGATAAATAATAATTCAATAATAAAAAAAAATCAGAAGATTTTAATGAAGTAAAATTTTATGTACTTTTGATTTTAAAAAAATGTCTATATGTAATTTAATAGGCGTAAAAGGAAGTCATGTGGTGTTCACATCAGATTTATTGTAAAACTTTATATCTTAGAATCATTTGATACATTTTCAAACAAAATAAAATAACGAAAAATCAGTTTTCTTGTGCAGTTTTTGTTCTACTAATTGGGTTAAGTCGTAGTAAAATATGAGCAAAGAAAAAAGCTTTGGCTTTAAAAACGAGGTATTCATGCGGCGTTAACACAATAATTAAATATGGAATAACCAATTTTAAATCGGTTACGCCAACGCGTAAGACGGTTTCCAAATTATAAAAGCGTTTTGTAGAGCACAGTTTTGTTATAACTATCCAACAAAGATAAAAATACAATAATTGAGAAAAATACCCAAAAGTTAAAAAATAAAACCGTGCCTATTACATCAGATTCTTGATGTAATAATCAAGAGTCAAAGAGTCTGATTTAACAAAATCAAGAAGGCTGATAATCGAACATGAACGTTTTCAAGAGTAGTTCTGAAATAACCGGCCACGTATGACGATTAGCGGCAGATGAATTCGATAATTTGACAACTTGACATTTACAATAATACAATTGTGTTTCGCCACACCATACTACTGACGAAATCTACCGTTTAGCCACAGAAATACCGTCTCGATCTAAGAAAGCTTTCAATCAGCCAAGTGATCGATAGGAAGTTCAATAATTAACTTGGGTTTAATTGTTACATTCCGCAGTTATTTTTCACAAATGAAATCGGTTGAACATTTTGATGAAAAACTTTATCACACAGATTACTAAACAAAGCGATTAAAAATAATATAATTATAGTAAGATTTTAATTCTATTTTTAGCAAATTAAGTACCATAATTATTTTTTTAAATTTTATTTCCTAGTACGTCAGGATTAAAATTTCAGAAAAACATAACAGTAATTTACAGATAAAGACGATACGATAATTCAAAGCATATAAAAATAATCATAGCGGAAAAACATCATAATTATTACCACTATCATAGTTAACAAATACTCAGGTATATGATACGTATCCGGAGATTATTATACATATACGATGTGTATATATATATATATATATATATATATATATATATATAAGAACAGATGTCGCTAGACAAGAAGCTAGCTTATAACGTGCGGGTTAACTTCCCTTGGGAACCGACCAGACGCATTCATTCAAGTAACCCATATCTATCCACCCACACTACATGTAGTTTACATCCCTTCCGTTTTTACCCTGCATCGCATCTCGGCACCCCATATTCACAACGCTGCCAGACTAAATTATTAATAGCCTCTTAGGTACGGAAGCATTTCTATTCAATTTACTCGTACTTGTAGCCTTCCACAAAAAAAAAAAAACAAACGAATATACTTTAAAAATGTAACAAAACAGCTGAAGTTACTTTTGAACGGCATTTTTATACAAAAATAGAAGAAAAAAAGTGTTATTTATAGGCATAATATTCAAAGAAAAGTAAATAATATTTAGGAAAATATATTAACAATGACGTATAGTATATTGAATTATTGAATACTACAATATAAAATGTTCTCAAGGATAAAATTTAATCTTTATAAGCACACTTCTACAGTATTTTTTCTAGAAAATTCCAGTAAGTGTGTCTATTAATAAATAAATAAATAGATAGTAAGTAAATCTAAGATAAATTGTACGTAAGTAAGACTATATTTTACCATAACAATTACGATAATATGAGACCTAAGATGACCCACGAATCACTCTTAAAAAGACACAGCCACTCTTAAGAATAAGTTCCCATGATATACTTACTAATGAAAGTTATGAGTGAATCAGTCATCGTTGTCTTAACTTTCATTTAGTAAAGCTGTATGTGACTCTTCACTCTGTTGACTGCCAAGTAATGATACTGTAAAACGAGCAGCATTACTTTCAGGGGAAACAACCATAACTAGTCTCTGTTGTACTTTATATGTATAACAGCCGTAGAAAAGACTGAAGCAGATTAAGATAAAACAATAAATTAACGTACTCATTTAATTTTGAGACAATCCGGTACAAAAGAAAACTTCAACTAAATAGGAGAAAACAGATTAATTGTAGGAGCCTAAGTATAATTATTCTGAATTAGATTAACAAAAATGGAATTACAAAAACTTTAATACAATATATGTAATTTTACGGCTTGTAATAGTATATATTAGAGAAAATCTTAACATAAGAGGAAAATATAAACCTCCCCAATTTTTTAAATTTTTTCGTTAAGAATGTTACAAACGCTCACAACGTTTTTAACGTTGTAAAGAAATAAAAGACCTCCTCAAAAACCAAAATATTCGAATTATCATTAAAAAATACAATATGAATGCATAAGTATATTTATGTATATGTGATGATATCCATTTTTGGAAAAGATTAATAATAATCATAAAAATTTGTACAGTCACTTATGAATTAGAACTGATTCTATTAAAGTTAAAAAAAAATCATATGAAGAATTGATTGAAATTTATGAAACTTTTACTCGTACAGCTGTTTATTAGTTTGTAACGAAAACTTCAATCGGTAATATTATCGAAAATAATGCAACCTTTTTTCAATAAAGAATTAAATTTTTCTTTTTTTAAGAAATTAAATTTTCATAAACTATTTTAAAGTTTAACCCTTAAATTTAATTTTTTTTATTATTTTCCCCTGAAAATTAATATTACTTATCAGAATGGAAGTAGTTTTCAACCATTATCACAGTGCTAGAAAGAATATCCCAAAAAGTTTTCCAAATTTTGGTACTATACTCAACCTAACGGTTTTAAACAATTGTGTTTTCACCTAAATGAAGATTTTTCATGTTTAGAATTTTCAACCTTTTTGAATTTTTTTTTTTGAGGACAATAAACGCTTTCGCGTCATCATCGCCCGGAATAAAAAGTTTCATAAAAAAAATTTTAAACTAGAAACATCCCAACCCCGTGTAGGGAAAGACACCCGCCTAGTGACGTCCCGGTCGCCGCCATCCCGTTCCTTACCGTGATGGGCTTTAACTAAACACAAACTAGAAACAGTCTAAAAAAATTAAATAAAGAAAAACTTACAAGTAAATATCACAGATAAAACTTTTCATAAAATACATTTAAAATAAATATCATAGCCGTAAACATAGAATTAAAATAAGCGTAAATAAAATAAAAAATAAAAATATATAAAATTTAACGTAATAATAGAATTTTAAAAAACCGAGAGAGGTTCTCGGATAACGGAGAGACTAAGAACATAAGAACTATAACATAAAAACTAAAATATTAAAAATGAAATAAAACTTAAAACTAGTATCGCAGTTTGAATCTCAAAAATACGATAAAACAATTTAAAAGAAACATAAAAGTAAAATCAAAAAACAATATAAAATTTACATAAACATAGAATTTAACAAAATCCGGAGGTGTAAAGGCCCCTTCACGGATAACAGAATAAAAAATCAACATAAAAATTAAAGCAAAAACAGACAATAAAAACCTTTCCAATACAAAAACTACACGCAACAATATCTAATTTTTTGTATAAAACCAATACGACGCAAAAATAGAAACATCCGGTCTAAAACTTCATTATGATTACCCAAGATTCGACGGATGTTTTATATCACACGGTTGGGGGTTAATATTAAAACTAAAATAAATAAAATTTTCTTTAAACAACGCAAAATATAGTCACGTGAAGTATTCCCAGTCAAATTTTACGATATTTTGGAAACTGTACCTTATATACAGAGTTATCATAAAAGAATGGTGCGGTTTCAGTAATTCATAGGAAGATTGTAGGGAAATTTCTAGATGTTATATTGGTATCCCTGAAAGCCTCCAACCCAAAAGTTTGTTTATTAGCAGTTGTAACCACAACGTCAGTTTTTGTATTGTTGTTGCGGTGAGTTTAGTGAGTTATTATGTTCTCGGATAAAGACGTGAATTCGGAAGAGATCCACCACACAAAAATAACATAACACGTTGGTTCAAACAATTCGAAGAAACTGGATCGGTTAAGAAACAGAAATCAACCGGCAGACCAAGTGTACCAGACGAAACGGTTGAACTAATTAGACAATCGGCAATAAGAAGTCCTGGGAAGTCCATCCCCCGTCGAAGCATCGAATTAGGTATTCCAAAATGTTGAAATGTTGGACAGAATAAGTGAAAACGATTCATTTTTAGATGATATAATTTTTTACAGATGAAGCTACATTCCATGTGAATGGATGTGTTAACAGACACAATTCACGAATATGGGGCTCTGAAAACCCACACGCAATTATTGAGAAACAACGCGATTCGCCTACAGTTAATGTTTGGTGTGGTGTGATGAAAAATCGTGTATAGGGCCGTTCTTCTTTGCTGAAAAAACAATTAATGGAGTTGTGTATCTTGACATGTTAACCAATTATTGCTTTTCTCAGTTGGATGAAATCGAAAACATTCATCAACTTCATCTACAACAAGATGGTGCTCCTCCGCACTTCAATGCATTGGTCACGGACGCTTTGAACGAAAAATTTGGAGATCGATGGATAGGCCGGCAAGAACCCATACTTTGGCCTCCAAGGAGTCCAGACCTTGCGATTTTTTCTTGTGGGGGTACATCAAAAGCGTTATTTATACACAAAAAACCGCTTAAAAAACAGGATTAATGAAGCAATGACAACCATTAACGAAGAAATGTTAACTAATGTTTGGAGAGAAGTTGAGTATCGTTTGGGCATTTGTCGAGCGACTAAGGGCACACATACTGAATTTATTAATTATGTAAAAAAATGTTTGAGGCGACAAATTTGAAAAATAAAAAACATAAACTGTAAGTAATTTTGTTTTAATTTAAACCATGTTCAAAACCGCACCATTCTTTTATGATAACCCTGTATTATTGAATACACATGAATATTTTTAACTTTTTTAACGACATGATCTAGAACATTTAAAAAATTACTTTACATTGGATAAATGTTTTTTTTTTTTTTTAACCTCCGGGACAACCGTCAGATACTGTTTCAGAGCATGAGATGAATAACAAATAGCGTGTGAAAATGCCATGCCTGACCGGGATTCGAACCCTCCGGATGAAAAACCGAGACGCTACCACTCGCACTACGGAGGCCGGCATTGAGTAAATGATTAGAAAAAAGTTTTTAATCAGCGTAAGGAGGAAGAAAAGAACTGAATTTTAAGCATTTTGTAAATGCGAAGAAAGTTCAGTAATATTACAAGCTTCTTATTAATTAAAATGGACATGAAAAAATATCTGAATCTAAATTGCAAATAATAACAACTTCTGAACAAAATTACGGCCAACTGCACATTAAGTTCGGTACATACCACGGTAGGCAAGCAGCACCATGTATCGGGTAATTAATAAATCGGTAAAACGTTTTAAATAGTTATCCTTCATAAATTATAAAACAAATACCGACTATTACATAAATACCGACTCTTCAAATCACTGTCGACGAAACCGTGCGTACGTAACTGAAATGGTTTCTCACAAGATCGCAGCAGTAGCAGCAAATGCTTACTCTATAAGTTTGACGGATTCTTTATACTAGATTGAAAATTAAAATTACAAATTTAAGGTAGAGCACGTGTAGCGTGTCCAAGCCGAATTGACACAGATCGGATCTAGGCGTTGTTTATTCCAATCAATAAACAAATTCACATCATAAATTTTTAAGTTATTTTTAGTGTTATATTTATATAAAATATAAATAAATTCAAAAAAATACATAAATATTTACTCTTACATTAACTCGCTCTTGAACCATATAGTGAGATTCATGGTACGGAACCTTTCAGTCGAATTTTGAAGGACTTCCCCTTACCCTTCCATTCGCTCTGAAATTTTGCATACAGGTTTGCTCCTGATGATAACACATTTTAGCAACATTTTCAAGCAGCTAAGATGCCCTTAAGTTGCTAAGTGAAAAAAATGCCCCTTGAATTTATGCAACCTCGTTTGCATGCATATTTTCTTAGCGAAAGAAATTTTAAGTGAGATATATATTAGGGTATACAGTTGCTACTAGAAATTCTGTACAGTAGCGACCGAGGTTTTAGAAAATTTAGTACTTTTTAACCGAATTCGAATTGTAAGACGAAAATCGCAAATATCTCGAAAACGGTCGGTCCTAGCGCTCTGCAAAAATTTTTCGACACCCCTCGCCGGTAACCCTATCCAGTCTCAGTGGTACCCGTCGAATAATAATATTTTCAAGTGTCCCCGAAGGGCCGTTCGAAAATTGATGAGGAGGTGCGATGGGGTGCCACCGTAATATCTCAGCAAACGATCATCCGATTTTCACGATTGAAACCGCGTATCTATCAGCAGTTCGAGCGCTAACTATTTAACGCATCGGGTACACTCTTGATCGATGGAACTTGGTTATCCGGAAATTAAATCGTTTAGACCTATGTTTTGATTGCAATCACCCACCCTAAAACGTACCGATCCGATATTTCGCTAAATACGCTCAAACCTGTGCGCTAGCGCAGTTGTAAAGTATAAACTTGTGAAGACTAAAAAGTAGAAAATAAAAAAAAAACTTTTAAAAAACCGCTCTTATATTAAATGCACTAAAAAGATATGTAACAAAAATTTTTAAAACACCACTCTCAAATTAAATGCACTAAAAGGTAAAAAATAATTTCAGGACGGTACCTCAGAATGGATTTGACAACAAGCTTGATGGTGATATGTGTAAGATTATGTGAAAGTCATAGCTTCATATTAAAAATTTGATGTTTTAACAGTTTTTTCATATACGTGATGAATAACCTAAAGAATGGGGTGCAAACATGAGCACCCCATTCCTTTGCGAGGAGAAATGAATTTTTTTCCGAAGCTATTTCACCAGTAATTTGTTAAACCGTTCTTTTTGAGACTCCTGTGGCAGACGTAACACGTTCTACAACTTATTAAGGGGTCAGTAACAAACATTTCAACTGCAGCTTCCCCTGTTATGTAATTAAAAACGTTGTGCACAATTTCTTTCCTTTGACGGTGAATGCCTTTTCCACGTAAATTAGACATGATATGCAAAATAATAAAATCAATTCCCTACCATAAGAATAGAGCCGACAAAAATGTTATAATTTAATGCGAATAAATTATTTTTTAAATTTCACCTGACTTCAACTACTTTCAAGAATTGAAAGTCAAAGAGCGCTACAATCAGACGATAACCTTAAACTCTGGATACACAATTAACTGGACAAGTTTTAACTGCAAATACGGTATACATTAGAACGGAATCATTTACAAAAGCAAGTTAATTTCTGTATAAATCAGGAACGGTTTGTATAAAAAGAGGTTTAATGTTTCATTTGAATGTTTAGAATGACACATCGTTCGGTTACTATTTACACAAACCTGAATAAAGAGATTTTTCTTACGTATGACTCATAGCCTAGGGGTAGCGTACGGCAGTTCGCCACTCCCAGAACAAAGGGCGATAAACAGTACACATCAATCTTGTGCGTGTTAGGCATGGATATTTATACGATTATAAAACTATAAATAAATACATTTAGGCCTAAACACTAATCAGTAACAGCCGGTTAGTCTGCATAATATCGCATAACATATCTATTTCAGTATATAATAAAGAAATAAATTATTAATTTAATAATATATAAACTCAGGATTAAATAAGTAACTAATAAATATAAGACGTGAATTTGTTCACAGACTGTTAGGCAGCAAGATATACAGCTACGCAGTTCATCAGATCTGTGCCAATTCAGCACAGACTCGTTAATATTAAGTATTAACTACTACTACTGTGCCTACGAAGACATTGAAACAATTAGCTTAAAAACTAACCAATAAATAAAAAATATAATTTTTTTCGATTTTTGCGAAAGGAGGAATTTATTTTTAATGGTAAAATAAGCATGCACACATGTACTAGCTTAAGTGGAGTCATGTAAGCAAAATTTTGATAAAATTTACCCCTCCAGCCCATGAAGATATTGACCCTAAAAGTTTACCATTAAATTCCCCATATACGCGAGTCTCTGTACAAAATTTCGGTTTGTCTAGTCAACAGTTATTATGCTTCAAACACGCCAACGCACGTACATACTTACGAACGAACGAACATTACCCCCCACGTTTTTCTTTTTTTGGGTTCACTGGCCATGAAACGTCGAGAAATGCAAAAGAACCCATACCTCATTTTATACTGACTGCCATACTTTCCTTCTTGCAGCTCTCTTGATCCTCTGATTTTTTCGCCCATCATCCTCGCATTGAGAATCAAAAATTTTGTAGCACCCCCAAATTTTTAAATTACCATCTGTTAAAAGTAATAATCGCAATTGTTGTTTTTAAACGTGGCATATCCTATTTCTGAGCTGAAACTTACATTATAAATTTGTTGACTGTTTTTTTTTTTTTTAATTTGATGATTTTTGAAATCTGAAGTATACTGTCAAAATGTGGAGAATTCAAGCTTTAATGTTTTCTATTTATCTCTCTAAGCCTCTTGGTTGCAAAGTTAAAGTAGTTTGAATGCAATCATTTTTTATCATAAAATGTAGGTGGTGTCCCTTTAAATTTTTATACTGGTGTAGTAGCTATTTAATTTTAGTTTCAATATCAGGAAAACATAATTTTTGTCTTTGTTTTTAATCAGCCATCGCCTTCCATCGCATGAACGCCCCCACAATTTTCTGTAGGTCTTCTACCGCCCCCCTGAAGGTCTCTAGCGCCCACTTTGAGAACGAATGCTCTAGAGCTATGATGCCAAGAAAGTAAAATCAGAAAACCCGTATGGTTGTTGTGTCATAAACGAGACGAAATGCCAAACCCGGTCGAGTTAAATAGGACTCCGCTTCACTCGAACGATTATTTTAAATTTTTTACAGACTTATGAATAACACAATATATTTGAATTAATCACAACTTCTTTACCTAGAATACACTGTAAAATTTCTCATCAATCATTATCTATCATCGGTTTTCTACAAAACGGTTGACTCATATACAAACAAATCGAACAAAAATTTATACTAATAATATAGCTCTATGTAAAAATTAAAAACTTTAATTTACCTGAACTTCTTGTTTAAACATTTAATAATTATAAATGCGCAAAGATTTCTCGTACAAACAGCTACCATGTAATAAGTAGATAAAAAAATGTTGGAAAAAATTAAATCTAAAAGACTTTTCAATAATTAGAACACCAAAATTAAAATTCTACATGAAATGTTACGAATTATGACTAATGTAATCCCAGTTCCCGGCTGCAAGTGCACTACAATATCGCAGCAGTGAAAGAAGAAACTTTTTTCTGTTATCATTAAATACAATAATGTCAAGCGTAAATATTTAACTATTAATCAGAAACAATATGATTGTGCTGTTAGTTATAAAGTACATGAGATAAGTAGTTTAAACTACAATGTTACACAAATACAGATACAGTAATAAATAAAGTAGTCAGTAATTATAGTTTTTGCATTGCCGATATACAGTCTCCTTACTGTTGGTAAAAACCGTTTTCCCATGCATAAAAAAAAGAAAATTTATTTACAGAAACACCAGACCACGTAAGACGTGGTTATATGAGTGTTTATAGTTCTTGCGTGATTACTCGTTTTTTATCTGTTAATATAACCAATAATTTAAACTCATGAAATTCCAAAAAAAATTGATGTATTTTCTATGCTCATGCGATACTCAAGAGATTAGCAGAAATAGTATATAATATCATAACCAACAAGCTGAAATATTAAACTTAAAATTAATTATTTGTATTATCATGTTACTGGAAAAAAAAAAACAGAGTACCATAATATTTAAGAGAGGGAAGTCGACTGCAACGATGCCTATGGGGTCACATCGTAAACGATTTGCCAAAAATCTGTTTTTTAACACACATCACCTTTCTATAAAACGCTATACAAAGAAATTTAAAAAAACAAAACGCTTAAGATCTTTGTTTATTTTTAAATCAATGTGAAAAAGTATTAAAAAATGAACCTTTTTAAGTTTTTAATTTTTTGTATTATACCAATATTTCCATTTTCTGTTTTTAAGTGAAACAATGAAATAATTATCAGACATACCTTTTCCAATTAACGTTTTCATAGAAAAAATACTGGTACTAATGATTTTTTTCTACAAACACGATAATTAGTCTTGATGATAATTGTTTTGTTTTACAAGCAGTTTAAATATTTAAATTTCATTTTATATATTTATTTTTACGATATTCCACATAGAGTTACATGAGTAAACAGATTGGATTAAAAAAATGAATTACACTGAATTAAAAAACAATTATAAAATGTGTATTCCTAAAATATTACCAAAACAGAACAAAAAAAGATGAAGGAATCAGTTACCTTTTAAACGCCACAAAAAATACATATCCTTTTTTTTTATTATAATTTTGTTTTCTTCACTTCACTTTTAACCGAATTAAACAACTAAAATTTATAATCGACAAGATGATATTCTCAAAAAGGTACGACCGGGAAAATGTTTCGATTATCCTGGGAAAAAAATCAAAACACCAACGATGATATTTAAAGAAAAATAATTAATTAAATTCGAAGAGTCGGTAAAATTACGTTAACAATTAATATTCTGTACAGCATCTGTAATAAACACTAATATAAACAACCGGGTATTTACTTCCGAGTAAAAAGTATCAGAAAAATAAAATAATAATGATGTTGTAGATGATAACGGTTTGGAATTCACAACGCTACTGATGTAAAAGTACGTAAAGAATTCTTTACATTACTTCACAAAGGGATGACTAAGAGGGAGGGCAAACAGAGAAGGATTACGTTTAATAAAAGTCTGTTTTAGTAATTGCCATCCACGGCCTGCATAATATATTCCATTAGCCATCTGGGCCGGCCGGCTGACTCGCTGCTCGACGTGAAGGTCGCAGCTTGTCGGTCATAGAGGCACTGGAAGTGGGTGCAATGAGCGCGGTAGCCGTTCAAGAATAGACTTCGGTATTACTGTATAGGCTTCTCTTCCCACCCTATACGAGCGACTTCCGGCCAAGAACCCTCGACTGGGCGTTTCCTGAGCTGCGGAACTAGGGGGAAATCGGACAATAAAAGATGGGAACAGTCGCTACTTGAAACGGCGATCTTCAAATCCGCCTTTCAATTATTAAGGTTGACGGTTTCTATACAGATTTTTAAATAGCGTAACTTTTCATCCGGTAAATAATTTCGCTGTCTCTCGTAACAGCTGTGACTCCCTCATTTATTATTTCAAAATAAATAATAAGCAGAACCGATTATAATTTTACAGAATATTTAAAAATTACGTCAGTTTATAATAAATTATATATTATAAACGGGTACGATAGATGTTCTTTATTATACTATAAAGATTTCTTCATACGGTAAAACATATATTAAATAAATACTGAAACTATCATTAAATACGGCATAGTTATAACGCGATTAACTTCTGTAGAATCAGAGAAAGTTTTTTAAAATACATCTTTACTGAGTTCTTCAAATACTAGGATTTAGTCGAACGTCTGCACAGTAATAAAAAATTATAATATCTCTCGATAAACTGTGTAATAGAAACAATGACAAAGAAACTAAAATTCATTTACTGGAATATTTAATTATTCAAAAATTGATTATTTTATTACTATAAGAAAAATAATCTAAATTTTAATTATCCTTTCAGTAAGAATTAAACTTATTGCGAAGAAAATATTATTGAAGATCCGAAGCGACACGGGTTTCCGAGTTTCGCTCTCACAATTTTAACATCAACAAAATCAGAACAATTACCTTTTCTC
This sequence comes from Lycorma delicatula, assembly GCF_047948215.1. Taxonomy (NCBI): domain Eukaryota; kingdom Metazoa; phylum Arthropoda; class Insecta; order Hemiptera; family Fulgoridae; genus Lycorma; species Lycorma delicatula. The sequence goes on from NC_134456.1 coordinate 34,830,897, forward strand.
GTTTACATAAGAAAAACGTGTAAAAAAATTTATTTTTTTATAAAACTGATCAGTAAGTATTCAAGAACACCAGTAAAGAAATACAAAAAAGAATTTTGTTAAAAAAATACAAATTTTTCTTTATCCACTGCCTAAGCCCTGAATTATTATTAGGTAGTCCATCCAATTAAGAAACTAAAGGCATAATAAATAAAACTGCAACAAAATTATGGTAATTAAAATGCGTCTGCGATGGGAAAGTAAGATTAATTTTTCAACTTTTTTATTTTTATCAAAAGCTTTCATTCGGTGTATGATGGACTATTGTTTTCAACTAGGATAAAATAGTTAATGGAAAAATGGTTTACATAAGTTAATAATGAATAATTTTGAAGAGGAAAGAACAAAATGGTTTATTTAAAATACTTTGTTAATTATATCAAAACATTTTTACCCAAAACAATATAGCGCTGTTGCTGTATAGCATCGCGATTCTAGAAGAAAACATAAAGTTTTCGGAATCAAAAAGATATTTTTCGGTTTTGTTTTTTAATTTAAAAAAAAATGTGCGCTTAAAACTCAAAAACCGTTAGGCCGATTTGAAAGATATTTTCATCAATGTTTTTAATTGGAATTTGAGGAAGGTTGTAGTAGTAAATTTATTTGGTTGATAAGTAAAACGTCACATAGTGTTAAATAAGAAAACGTGTCGTATTTTACGATGTAATTTTTCATGTAATATTTTTAGTAAATTCTGCTCTGGAGGATAACTTCGTAATTCCCACGGATGTCATTTAGAAAAAAAGGCTGAATTACACAATTATTCACGAATAATACAGAGTTTTTCAAAATGAATATTGGGGTTTCAAAGCTATGTAATATATCTCAAGTTTCTAGTACAATGATTAATCATATATGAAATGAAAGAACTCAAGCAATTTTAGTTATGCGCATGCTCATAAACGTTTTCCTGTACCTTCCGCTTCAAAGCGCTAGTAGCAACGATGGCGACCCTCCCCCAATAGAAAGCGTTCTGCGCTTTTGCAGTCTGCAAAGTATGAATCTGTAATTACAGTTCAACGTGTGTTGCGTAGTGATCCCCCGAACGACAATAACATTCGTAGATGGTATAAACAGTTTGAAACCACTGACTGTATTTGTAAAGAGAAGAGCATAGGACGACCGCCTGTGTCCGAAGACAATGCTGAATGTCTAAAAGAGTTTTTTGTACGTAGTCCTAGGAAATCCGTTAGGAAGACTAGCAGCGAATTAGCAATTCCAGTGACGTCTGTGTGAAGGGTTTTAAGGAAACGCTCACAACTGAGTCCACATCGTTTACAGCTGTTATAAGCTCTAAAACCTACAGATTATGGTTTGCGTGCTATCTTCGCAAATTAAACGATGCACCGCGACAATGAAGACTTTTTTATCGAATCGTATTTAGTGGCGAATAAATATTTCATGTTAATGGAAATTAAATACTCAAATGTATCGTATCTGGAGGATCACAAAATCCTCACACAATATTTCAGTGTGAACGAGACTCCCCAAAACTGAATGTTTTTTGTGTCGTATCCCGACTGCAAGTTTACGGACGGTTTTTTTCGCGGAAGCAAGTGTGTCTGGAATGAACTATCTTGATAGGCTAGAACTACGGGTGATTCTTTCCTCAACTGCAACACCAACAACAGAAATTTATTTGGCAATGGTGAGCCTCGTCACTGGTATAACACTGTGCGTGACTAGTTGGTTGTGTGAAATTCTCCCCGACCGCTGGATTGGTCGCTGAGGACCAGATGACAAGGGTTGTTTGCCGAGGCCTCGACGTTCACCCGATCTGACCCCGTGCGAGTTTTTTCTTTGGGGGGTTTATAAAGGATCAAGTGTATGTGCCACCTTTACCAGCTGACCTAATCGATTTGAGACACAAGATTAAAGCGGCTGTAGCATCAATTACTCCAGACTTGCTGATTAAAGTATGGAGTTAATTCTCCTACCGGTTGGATGTGTGCCGTGCGATGAATGCTGCTCAAATTGAAATCCCGTTAAAGGGATTTCCGTTGAGGGCTAGAAACGGGGGAATGATGTGGCGACCGGAAGCGTCACAAGGCGAGTGTCTTCCCCTACGGGGGTTGGGATGCTCATATTGAATACTTAGAGGAAGAATTTGAGTTGTTCTTTCATTTCATGTACAATTTATCAATGAAAGTAAAACTTACTAAATATTACATAACTTTAAAACCCCGATATTAATTTTGAAACACTCAGTATAACAAACTTTCAGGACATTTTCTATTGGTGAATCCCGGACAGGTTGACATTTTTCATTTGTTACAAAACTCATCTTTCATAAGCAACTGTAATCGGGCGGTTAGTTTGTAATAGCCAAATTAAATAATTAAACTAAAATCAGACGAATTTTTCTAATTCATCAAAATAGACATCATCGGAACCTGAATTTAAATTTGTCTGTAAGTGGGGCACTAAATACATTTTAGTATTGTTAAGTACCAGTTGCAATTATTCTGCCAATAAATAAACTGATAGGTGATAATTAGATTAATTACCGGCATCATGTACTACTAAATGTTGAACATTTATAACAACCGGCCACAGTTTCACTATGAGTTTTTTATCACTCGTAAGAATATACGAATACATTTTGAATCGCTAAAAAAATATGATTTAGCCAAGACTTTTTCTTTTTCCCGTTTAGCCTCCGGTAATTACCTTTCAGATAATACTTCAGAGGATGAATGAGGATGATATGTATGAGTGTAAATGAAGTGTGAAGACTTTACACAAATGAAGTGTGAAGAGTTTAAGTGAAGTGTAAGTGAAGACTTTACAGTCTCAGTTCGACCATTCCTGAGATGTGTGGTTAATTGAAACCCAACCACCACCAAAGAACACCGGTATCCACGATTTAGTATTCAAATCCGTGTAAAAATTACTGACTTTACTAGGACTTGAACGCTGGAACTCTCGACTTTCAAATCAGCTGATTTGGGAAGACGCGTTAACCACTAGACCAACCCGGTGGATTTTAACCAAGACTTATCTTTAACAAATATATCGATCTAATCAACCAACAGTAAACAAATAAAACTAATACAATAAACAATTTTAAAACAACATATAATATAAATACATTTTCCCCTAAATGCTCCTACATTAGCGATTTGATGTAATAGGTCTCGATTGATCATAATTTAATACGAGATCATTTTCTGTGATAAGGCTACAAGTGATAGAATAGCCTACGCTCCAGGGAAATCAGTTACTCCTATTAATTATAGCAACTAATAGGCAAGTCATATCCAATGTAAACAGAAACACACTTTTTTATATTAAAATAATTAATCTATGAAAGTCTCGAACCAAGCATTTCAGAGTAGAAGTAAGTATGACTAACAGCTACGCAAGTAGGCATCAAATAACATAATATTGTAATTTATTACGATATGATCATTACTAAATAATTATATTTGTAATCGTGCAGTTAAGTTATTCAGTACGCTAATTTGTATGAATGTACACGGTCGATTAAGGATGAATTTAGGATTGTACCTACTAAATTATCCGTAATAACAAACACGGTTGAAGGAAATGAAGTAGAAATATTATTGTTTTATTCTATAAATCTTTCTAAAAGAAATAGTTTCACACAAACTGTCAACGTAGAAAATAAAAAAATTCACATGTTAGAAGATTTCAATCACTAAGGGTATTGAAACAGAAACTGTAAAGAAAATAGATTCCAAATCTATTTTGAATGCAAAATGAATTGAGGGAGTGTTGTTATTCGCGTCGTCATCATTGGAGATTCACTTCATGATGAAAAAAGAAAGAAAAAAAAAAGAAAGAAGTAAAATACACAGTTTTTTTTTGTCAACTAACCGTAGGTAAAAAATGAGCTACACCAAGCCTTTATTCTATTCACTTGAAACTATATCGAGGATTATAAACATATTCAACACATTTGAAATTAACATTTTTTCTTACGCCAAGATTATATAAATGGTAATAAAATATTTTAACACGTAAAATGAAGCACGCTACGTTAATTAAAAATTCAAACAATTAAAAAAGAAAACCAAAAAAATAATTAAAGCGCGTATTCACAAAAAAAGGATTGTGGCAACTTGAATCACAAACCTTTAAGAATATTTCAACAATAAATTATAAAGCTATCATTTCGCTGATCTTTATGGAAGAATGCTGTATTCTGCTTTTTATCCGAAAGGTACTGGGTTCGAACCCGGACATTTTTAATTTGCCACAAAATTCATATTTATAAGTAACTGTAATTGAGCTGTTATACTGCAGTTGGCAAATTAAATAATTAAAATAAAATAAAAAGATGTTTTCTGGTAGATCAAAATATACTTCGTTGGAACCTGAATGTAAATTTTTCTGTAAGGCATTAAATACGTTTTAGTAATGAAGTCCACCTAGCAATTATTCTGCCAGTAAATAAAACTTATAGGCGATAATTAGATTACAGACAATTGCTGTAGAAGCATCGTATCATTATTTCCCATTTTGTTTTTACTTCACTACGGTTAAGTCGACATTCATATTAAACTATTTATCCAAATGAAGCAAATTCTAAAATGAAAGAGTTATATGAATATTAAAAAAAATTACCGGGAGTAAAAAAAGAACTTGGGGTTTTGGTTTCAGTAACTTGTCATATTTCTTGAATGAGGTGTACAGAGTTAATTTAAGGCTAGAAAAAAGAGCAACACTTCAACGTGCGTTCCATAGAAAGTTTAGTTCTGATTCTCCTAACGACAATAACATACATCGATGGCATAATCAATTTGAAACTACCGGATTTCTGTGTAAAGGGAAGAGTACGGGACGAACGAGGATGTTTTAACAAGATTTTGAACGTGTCAGGGATTCTTTCCTACGTAGTCCTACAGAATTTGTTTGTCCGCGTACTAACGATAGTGATAATGACAGAGTGAAACGTTTTATTACAACACGCTTACAAATGCGTTCATAACGTTTACAGCTGTTACAGGGTTTGAAGCCAACCGATTACGTTGTGCGTGCCGACTTCGCAATCGAAATGTTGCAGCATAAAAATGACGACTTTCTTTATTTTACAGTATTTGGTGACGAGTTGTCATTTTATCTTAAAGAAAAGGTTAACACACATAATCTGTATCTCTGGGTCAGAAAATCCCCGTAAATTCTTATAATTCCCAAATAAAGTGTTTTTGTGGAATATCCTAGCGGTAAGTTTACGGACCATTATTTTTTTGTTGAGGTAATCGTAGCAGGAATTACTTATCTAAATATGCTGCGTACATGGCTATTTTCTCAATTGCAAGATGGACCAGAGATTTTATTTGGCAACAAGATGGTGCGCCTCCTCACTGGCATACATGAACAGGATTTTACCCAACCGCTGGATCCGTCGCCATGGACCCGATCACAAGGCTTGTTTGCGGTGGCCTCCATGTGATGATTTTTCCTTGAGATTTTATAAAGGAGCTTGTGTACGCTCTACCACTACCCGATTTGAGGCGCAGGATGTAAGAAGCTGTCACTTCCGGTTTTTAAGCACAGGACGAATTCTTCCATTGGATGGATGTGTCGCGAGATGAAAGGTGTTCATAATGAAAACCTCCACAGTGGATGCTTTGTGATAGAACTGCGGTGTGGGGGGGGGGGGTGTTTGACTTCGCTCCCAAAAGCGGACCAGAGGAGAGAGAAATATGGTATATTTTTCATTAGAGGCTTATTAAATTTGTGAATCTTTGGAATCTGTTTCTTAATTTTTAAGTAAATCAAGAGTACATTGAGTATATTGAATTGTAGGACAAAACTGTTGTTTTGCGATATACACTTGTCTTGTTGGTATGAGGATAGTATTTTTCGTGTTTAAAGACTAAATCACGTAATGATTTGAGTGCACATTCTAATAAAGTAAGATACAGGAAGAGTTTTTGTTTGAAGCAAGACACGGGGATCGCGCTTCCGCGAATCGGTTAATTTGATAGTTGAGGGTAGTAAGTTATGGTAGGTTGTCGTGGTTGGAAGAGGTCATATGTACATGTTGTGTAAATACACTATTGGAAATGTCTGCTGAGGCATTTGCATAGATGGCATCCTGACAGAGACCAAACTGATGACTGTGTTGTGTTATCAAGTTAAGAAAGTCTGAAAGACGACCTCTGGAAAAACCCATCAGGGCTAGGAAAGGAGGAGATAGTGTGGCGACCGGAATCGTCACAAGCCGGGTGACTTCCTTTAGGAGGGGGGGGGGAGAAGGTCAGGTCGGGAAAAACTGTGAGTTATTCTTTCATTTTATTTGCGATTCATTATTCTAAGTCAAAGTCAAGAGATATTAAACAGCTTTAAAACCCAGATATTCTTTACGCGCACACTGCATAACAAATATGAGGAATAAAAGTTGCGATTCGATTCTTATATATAAACTTGATTTTTATGATAAGGGTTGCTCAGTATATATTATATCAGAGTTTGTTATTGAAATCGTATTCAGTTACGCAACAGAACGGAATCCAAAATTTTCTAAAAATATGTTACAACGTAAACATTATTATTAGCAATTTCAGGCACTTTATTTCACTTTCCTTGACATAATTATCATGAATAAACATTACTGAAATCAAATCAAATTTTATTTACAGCAGCTGTTAAGATTAACTTTTCCTATTTAATACGATAACTGAAAGTAATACGAGCGATCCAAAACATTCAATATATTTCATCTTAATCGCCGTTACCCTCTAAGTAAGCCCACACAAGTGTACTAGTAGATTAAAAGTTATATAATTGATTTACGCTAAAATTGCTTTAAGTTTTTGAAATAGTATTTTCCATTGCAAAACGCAACTAATAAATTATGTAAGAATGAAATTTTGATCTTAAAATCTTCTCTCCTCCTTCCATCATGTAATGTTTCAAATAATATGCCTAACCAGATATTTTCTAAGTTTAAGTTTGAGAATAAATTAAGGACTAATACAGTAATTTATTATAACAAATTTGAATTAATTTAAGATAATCCAATTAAGTATAGGTTATTAAAAAAGTAGAATGTGAGTGAATCACTGTCAATATGTCTGTTCCGATGGTCGCTTAAAAATCAGGAATTCTTGGTACAAACTGAACAATTATTTTACTCAGCATCAATTCTTGAGTTAACAATGAAAAACGATTTAAATAGACAAAATTATCTACTTACTCCCATAACTGAGTGAGTAGGTAGATCATAAAATGTTATAATCCTATAAATTCATACGTTATTAGGCTAAATGACGTTTCCATTAACTTAATTAATTTATTCATAGCCTACATAATAACGTAGAGAAACGGAATGAAAAACGTTAATCGCTAGTGAACATACTTCCAAATAAAACAACCGTTTCATCTCTAACGGATTACAGAACAATTTACAATTAGAGCTTACTGTTATGAGTATAAAGTATAAAAAAAACAACGCCACAAGGCAAACAGAGGTGTACAAAATGTACATTTTATTTCGCAAAGTTACGTTTACTATTTGAAAAACTAAGATGGAAGGATAAAGCGAGGAATGTAGAAGTAAACAACAAAATTAAAGAAGAAAGAGCATTTGTGCAGATAGTACACGAAAGAAAAGGAAAATGATTAGGAAGTGTGGTTAGAGAAAGTGGAATCTTGACGACCGCGTCTGAAGGATCAGTAGAAGGAGAAAGAAAGCAATTAAGAAAGATGAACTTAAAAAATGAGGTAAGATTGGAAACTAAAAGGGGGACAAGAAGGCTTGGGACAGAAACGGAAAGACAGACAGCGGTGGCGTAAGGGACCTACCGCCAGGCATATTACCACATGATAAAGAACAGTGAGGTGAGGTGGGGTGGGGTGGAGTGCCCCAGGGCTCAGTTTTAGGCCCATTATTATGGGTCTTAACGTTTGATGAGATCTTAAATCTAGATTATCCTGCTGGGGGTTGAAGTTATGACCTATGCCGACGATTTGGTGGTCTTGGCGAGTGACAGGCATGAATTGGAGCACAAGAAAAGGCCAATTTGGCATTGCAGATAATAAATGGTTGGCTATGTTAAAAGAATCTAACGCTAAATATTGGTAAATGTAATTTTATTACATTTACTGGCAGAAGGATCATCGAACGGCTAAATATCAAGGTCAATGAACAAGTAATAGCAGAAACAGATAGATTAAAGTACTTGGGGGTCACCTTTCAGAGAAATGGTGAATTTACGGAACACATACACGAGGTTTGCAATAGGGCTGATAAGATGACTAAATCTCTTAATATTATTATGACTTCTCAAAGAGCACCTAAAGCATCTAAAAGGAGGGTTGTTGCGTCCTCGGTTATGTCGTCGATATTATATGCTGTCCCGGTATGGTGGCCTTCAGTACGGATAAAGAAGAACTTGGCACGCTTAGTTAGGACCCATAGGATACTGTTGCTTGGCGTGGTTTCCGCATACAGGACAGTCTCCTATGAGGCGTTATGCGTTTTATCAGGAGTGCCTCCGATCGACCTTATGGCTCATTTCAGAGTCGAAAGAGATCAAGGTGTTGAAGTTCATGAAGCTAGGCATAGGCTAATAGAGAGATGGCAGGAGAGATGGAGCACAGCAGGCCCTGGAGACAGGACCAGAAGGCTAATCCCCAATCTAAGGTACTGGATACATAGAAAACACGGTGAAATAAACTTTTACACGTCACAGTATTTTACAGGACACGGTAGTTTTAATTACTATCTGCATAGAGTCGGTAGAAGGGAAACTGCAGCCTGTATGTACTGTGACTGCCATGATGATGTCGAACATACTTTCACTGTATGTCATAAATGGAGGGAAGAGACAGGAATTGACCTGTCATCTGATGGAACTGGCAGACTAATCAATAGCATGTTAAACAGTAAAGAAACTTGGAAAAAAGTTGAGTTGGTCATCAAAAGAATACTTATGCAGAAAAACAACGATGAGAGGAGACTAGGATTTTAAACTTTAGCATAGGGCAGGGTGGACAGCCTCAGTGGTGAGGGCTGACATGCCGAGGTGTGTCGGTTCCGATGATCCACTGGGGACTCCTAAGGGTTTTTCGTTAGGTTAATATCAAGATCTGAAAAGTCCCAATCGCCACGTCACGACAATACATGGTATTGACGTGGCGATATACGGATGGGACAAAAGAACTGACCGGTGGGCCGACCTGCCATGCCGGACTTATAGCCGGTAGGTGGGAAGGCCCATTAGAGTAGAACAGGGGGGCACTCCCCCGGGTGGCGCAATACCAACCAGTCGGACCGGCCCAGGGGAGTAGAGTTAAAAAAAAAAAAAGGTAGAATTAAGATCAACCCACCGGGTTGGTCTAGTGGTTAACGCGTCTTCCCAAATCAGCTGATTTGGAAAGTTGAGAGTTATAGCGTTCAAGTCCTAGTAAAGCCAGTTGTTTTTACATGGATTTGAATACTAGATCGTGGATACCGGTGTTTGGTGATTGGGTTTCAATTAACCACACATCTCAGGAATGGTCGAACTGAGAATGTACAAGACTACACTTCATTCACACTCATACATATCATCCTCATTCATCCTCTGAAGAATTATCTAAACGGTAGTTACCGGAGGCTAAACAGGGGGGAAAAAAAGGTAGAATTAAGATGCATCAATGTGTTTACACTGGCTTAATTTTGACGAGCGATACTTAAATCTACTGTGATGCGAAGTGTCTATTATTTTTTAAAAGATTGTTTAGGTAAGTAGTTTTAATAAAAAATGTCTATTCATTTATCATTTGTTTTGATATTTAAATCAAATATCAGTAAGTAATTTATAAGAATATAACCAAACTTTGTTCAGTATTGATATCATTGTTTTTATGATTACTATTGCCATTACTGCTATCTAAAATTATCTATATAATATATAAATATATATGTATATATAGTCTGCAAAACCTAAATTCACCAACCATCCTTCCTTCCACTTACAATTTTGGCCTACTTCTAGCATATATGACTCACTTTGGCGAAGGGAGTACATTGCAATCTCCAATAACTTTAGTCCCATCAGTCGCATTCCTGCTAGACCGAAAGGCACATGCATCAAACGGGGAATCGCGCCGGGAGAAAGAAGCAATTACCTTGCTAGTCTTCCAAGGATAACTCAGTAATGATATTTCAAAATGATCTGTAAGTATCGTAAGGCAATCCACAATTCCGTCTACAAATAAAAAAAATTATAATCGCCATTAAACAAACAAATACCCACTAGATATTAGGAAAGACCCAGAAACAAGAGATTATGTCCAGGTTCTGCAATGATTAGGGGGTTATATATTGCCTAATATTCTTGCGTTACGTTCCCCCTCCACACTCACACACATATATATATATATATATATAAAATTAGATATAAATATAAAACAATGGAAATACTTTCTGTGATATAGTACACAAAATATAAAAAATAATTAACTAAAACCTTTACTCTCTGGTAATTTTTTTGAATAACTTTTATTATAAACAATACTAACTTTCAAACACTATAAAATACTACTGATGCAATTTCACTTGTAAAAGGACTGGGTCCAGAAACAAATAATAAAGTGTACATATTTTTATAATCTTTTTCCATTTTGCTATTAATTAGAATTATAATACTATGTACGTGTCGTAATACAGTTGTTAAAACATACGATCTATATGTTCCCCCACAGGATGGGGAAAATGTAACTCCACTGGAATTTTCTTAAGTAAAATGGCCCCGGTATCAAAAAAAGAAAATGGAAAATCAACCATGATTTTCGAAACTATATAACTTAATCTATTGAAAATACTTAATGATAAATAAAATGCTGCTGTTAAATATTAATATTTTTTTATTTTATTTGCTCTTAATGAATTTATGGAATATTTCGATTGAACTATCGGGAAAAAAGCGAAAAATATGGTAGCATTGAGGCGTAATTTTTTTATATTTCCAAAAGATTTTATCGAATAAATTAAAATAGACAATAATGACATAATAAATAAGAAGTTATAATGCGGGCTAATTTTTCCCCAATGATTACGTAATATAACTAATAAAGAGAATCTATTTTTTTTCATACACACTAAAATTATCTGAATTCAAATTCATATGAAATTACAGAAAAAAAATTAACAACAAGCTAAATTACATTAAAAAAAAAAACAAAAATAACAGTAATTTGAATAATACTATCTGTAACTGATTAAGGTTGTAAAACAAACGAGTGTTTTTATCGTAAACGAGAATATATCGTGAGTTACTGTTTAGCGTTCAATGACAGGTCATGGATTATGGATATCTATGACATTACGAAATCCAAGTAATAGCAAAGTACTGCATTACTGATAATCTAAAAACATGACAGAATGTAGGCTTAACACTAATAATGTTTCTAAATTAACAATAAAATACATTCGTATCTATAGTATCAAATATCATTTTTTCTTTGTTACTGCAACTAGTTAATTATTACAACATTATAATCAGACTTATGTTAAAATTATTATCTTGCATTTACAACCTAAAATTAGTACTTTAATTACTATAATTGACTTAAACAAGGAAAAAAGTAATTGCACAGAACCAAATTTAGGTATAAGTACATGAAGCAATACGTAGACACTCATTCTATAGATAAAACTATCGGCTCTCGAAATTCTCGTACGGCTAATGATTAAATAATTATTTAATTTTTCAAAAGGGTATGCAGTTACCATTTTAGATCAATATTAAATCAAGATATAATGAAACGCATAAGAACGGTATGCGGTATGATGTTGGAGGGGGGGGGGGGTGAGGATTTTAAAACTTAACTCATTTCTGGTCAGATTGTATAAGCACTTCTTATGTCAGTCCCACGTGCTCCTACACTCCACCACATATAACATCTGTTGCGCCAGATGTACATCAGTGCTACCAAAACATGGCAATAAAATATCCCGAATATAAAAAGAATAATTTTATTTTTTTCAATTTCATATATTATTATTCATGTAATACGGATTTATACATCATAAACAACCATCTAATTTTGAGATTAGGAAGCATTAATGTAATAATTATTGGTATTGACTTAATTATTTTTAATCAGAAATGTAAATAATTAATTTAAAAACCTCCAATTTTATTGTGAAAATTTAAGGGGGAACATAAAGTAATAAAGGGACAAATATATTAAAAAAAAATCATTTACGTTTATAATAAAAAAATACAAACTATTAATTCGTTATAATTTTAATCTATTAAGAAATAAATAATGTAACTAAACGGTAAAATCTTGTGCTTAAATTTGTCAGCTCTAACAGATTTAAAACTTTAAAGGTGACATGCAACATTTCCAAAAAAAAAATAATAATAATGTATTCATGGTTAAAAAACAAAAAACAATCAATTTTGTATTCTTTTCTTACCAGTTTTTCTAATTGCTGTATGGATGTAATCAAGAATAACATTCAAGAGCAATGAACGAAGTGAAGTTGTAAATATGAAAATTTTCATTTCGGTGGGCTTGAAATGGCAATTTACAATAATGTGTTTGGCTTAGGGAAGAAAGCAACAGGAAACTACTTTATTCCTCACTTACCTTATAGAGCCTGGCATGAAGTTCAAGTTACTCTGACAACGGCTATGCCAATTTTATTTGTGACATATCTCGTATCGAATATCAGATCACTATTACTAATTTTTGTTACGGCACCTAACATACACTACAAATAAAAAAAAAGTCTATAATTTCACAACATGTGTACTTTTAACATAATATATTTAACGAAAATAAGATTAAAAGGTTTGGAATTCGAAAGAAAAAAGTACAATTCGACAATCTAATTTTCAAACGATCTTAATACTATTAAGATACTATTACTCGATTCTATTTCACAGAATAAGACTTGAATGTAAAGTAAAAATCAAACTTAAGAATAAAATGTATTTGCCTTGGCATACATATTACTACTGTATTCTACGAAAAGATAATCATAACAAGAGATCCAACACGGAACTAGAGCTGAACAATATGATTGCGATAAAGAAATTTTTATATTATGCTTTGACAACTAAATAAAAACAAACGTAAAATATAATTTTAATAATAATATATAATTGAAGTACATTATATATACATGTAAAATAAAACAAGGTTTCGTAGTTAATTAATATTACATTCCAATTGTATTATTATTATTATAATTATTGTGTTATAGATTCAATTAGATTCATGCACAGTGCGATGACATAAACTAATTTAATAATGTAAAATATGTATAGAAATCTAAAATTAAATCTTACGTTGAAACCTTGTGGAAAACAGTCCTTGTTCATCTAATCGCCAAATTGTTAGTCAAATAATCAAACTTAAATTTAAATGTTTTCAAAAAAAGAAACCGTTGAATTTCAAATTTTTAGTAATGCAAAACCAAACATATAAAGTCTACAAGTGATACTAAAAGAAATTATGTATAATGTAAAAAAAAAAATTAATCTTATAATGAAAGAACATTATGCGACATCACGTGATAAAGAACGATAATACGTCTGCAAATTATGAAAATATAGCATGTTTATTCATTTCTTCGTAATTTCAAAACAGATACTGGTAATGTAAAAGATTACAATAATTCGATTGTAAAATAACGAAATATATAACCGAGCTCTACAGTTCGAATCTCGGCTTGAGCTTAGTTTGACGTTTTTTCATGATATCTCTCTCTCTCTCTCTCTCTCTCTCTCTCTCTCTGTGTGTGTGTGTGTGTGTGTGTGTGTGTGTGTAATAATAATAGTAATACATTTTTATTATTTTAGAAATAAAGAATGGCATATACAGTGAAGCTACACTATGCCTTTTAGATGTTAGTTTTTCTCCCACCATTTCAAAAATGTAAACAAAACAAAAACATCTGCTGATAAAAATCTATACTCACACAAAAGTTGTCACATACAATTTTTCTTTACTATATACGACCAATTTAATCGAAAATGCCACCGTACGATTCCAAGCATTACTTAGTCACCATTCGATCGGGTAAGGCGAAAACGTTCTAATATATTCGCATAAAGAAATTAATTTTTGACAAATATCATGTATGATGTTTCAGTATGCGAATCCTCTCAACAGCCACTGCCACTACAAGGTCAATTCTAGTTAAAACATTACTATAATATAAACGCACTCGCCACTACAGTTGAGACACTGCATTCCTTTTAACTTCTCAGAAATTGAACTCGTCCAGAGTAATTGTATTTTATCTCTGCGGAACAGTTTAAAATCTAACTCGCTTTTTAATATTGTAATGAGATAAAAAATCGAAGGTAATCTTATTCTGAATCCTGTCAATTTTCTACTACCTTCTTCTTTCTTCAATTTCTTAAAAAAAAAACCTTAAGGGAGAAATACAATAAAAGAGTATCCCTTTTTTTATTACTTTTAGTAGATTTCTCATCCGTATGAGATCTAGAAAGAATAAATTCTAAAAGAAAAAATACTTTTAACTATCTTTTCTCATCGTTCACGCCAAACTGGGTATTTTTCAACTAACCGTTCTCAAAGAACAGTTCGATCAAACTGTGTAATTTTTTTTATGAAATAATTAATTTTATTTATTTATAATGTAACCGCATATATCGAAATAGCATATTAAAAAAAAAATCATAATGTAAATACTGAACACAAACGACAGATATACCAGTTAATTTTTTAATTTATTAACGATTAGTATATTTTTATTTCTTTACATTACAGAATCTCTAATTGCATACTCTCGCCACTGAAGAATTTTAAGAATATTTTATAATTTGACTGATAAGAAGACTGATAAGTGTTATACTTCAATCGTATTATATTAAGAAAATAAAATATTAACAAATATTAGGCGTAAACAAGTTTTTTCTGCTTGCTGATCTTGCCATATAATCAAGACGCTTGTACGTGGGAGATGAAAATCTAAGTGTGTAGCGTATGAAGAATGCCATACATGATCGGTATTCGACCCAGGGACCTCTGTATGAAAGGCAAGAGGCTACCGCTCCGCCACGGCTTCATGTGAATTAACTTTAATTGAATAACAAATATTCATCCACGACCAAATAAAAAATTACAGGAAAGTACCGTATGTGTGATATAAGTATGTAATTAAATAAAAATATATGAAATCACTCGTAAAATTTACAGGATTGATTCATTTAATAAAACAGAATTTTATTCATGCAGTACACACGCAATTAAGACAGCTGTTGCAGATAGAACTCACCGATAGGCGCCGATGAGTCACTTTCACATAAAAGTTACTATATACTTTCGCCCTTACTGAGGTGAAATATTTAAATACGATTTCATTACCAAATAACCTACCATACTCGACAGTATTTTATATTTATATATATTTTATTATTCAATATATGATAATACAAAAACCGGTTTAAAAACTGAATTCCTGTATGAAATAGTTCAAACATCATTAATTATCCGAAAATCGGTCATCGGAAAGTACTACTACTCCATAGATTGTACCTTTTAGCTAAGTAAGAAAACGTGTTTGCGGACTTCAAACAAAGAAAAATAAATATATATATATATATATATATATTTTTTTTTTTTTTCAAAATGATTTAAAAAAATTACTTTAATAATAAAATAAACATTTCCTTTTTACCAAAGTAATGCAATGAAAACCAATCGGGAGTTATATTTTATCATTACGATATGTATCTTTTAGTCAAATCCTTCTAAATCGGACCTAAGTACATATTTTCTACTTTTTTATACAACCGAATGAAGTTTATCCCAATTGATAAGAAGAATTCATTATAAAAAACCCTTGCCGAATTGGGCGAGGAGAATGACACGATCAAATTGTTTAATAGTCTACATTTTTAGTTGCATTTTTTAAGATTACACGAACATGAATTTGAATTAAGTTTAAAAGTAGAATTAATGTTAGTACGTCTCAGTTTTATCTGAAATGATAATTTAAATCATAATAAAAAAAATGCAACGACATAAAACGGCAGGAATTTCTACAATTTTTAAAAGTAAAATTCACTAATCAGAATGAAAGCATTTCGATTAATATTAAAGTTATTGGGGAGTGTAATAATACCACTTCAAATAAAGATACTAGTGTAACCGCTACTAGTACAGAGCAGTCTTTAATCTTTATACACAACATTAATTCTAACTAATAAGAGATGACGGATATATTTACAAGCAGCCTCTACCCTACAATGTATCACAGCAGTTAGTTTATATCAGGATAACTGTTAAGAGTAAACGCAATATATAATTAAAATACCATCTGGCAGTCTGTAATAAATTTAACAATTCAAAAGATTTACAAATACTTAGATCGAAAAACTTATAACGATCTTAAAATTTCAAACTGTAGATATATCAATATGTATTTCACTTACTATAGTTCCATATTTTAATAAATTTAAACTGTAAATAGAATGTTCAATTTTTTTCAAACCAAAATAAATATGGAAGAAAGATTTTCTAATTATAGGCAGAAGATCGTTTAAAAATAACAATTTTCAACGACTCAGATTTTTTCAACCCAATGGTTTAAAATATTCTAATAAGTGGAACTACCTACGGATTGAACATAACGAAAATTGAAAAATAAACACAATTACTACAATAAAAAACAAATAAAAATTGCATTTAAAATCACGTTTATTCAATCTTACTGATATAAATTAATTATAGATATATTCAATGGATAACAATGAAAAGAAACGAAGAAAGTTCACAAGTTTCTACGAAAAAAAAACAACGGCAATAACAAATAAATGGGTTCCTTTCAAAAATAAAATCATTCCACTAATTTCTAAAACAATAAGGCGTAAATAATAATTTTCTATTCGTGAAGAGAAACATAACCTAGATTGAATAATTTTTAAAATTTACCTAGTAACTTAACTATTAAATAAAATGTGCATGAATAGAAATGCAAGGTGATTTCTATTAATCAAACAACCGAACACGTTTATTTTAATTTTATAAACAGATAGTAATAAAAAATAATCATCGAGCAATTTTCCCACCTTTTTCATTGTAAATCTCAATCTCACGATGTATATATTAAATTAATCTGAATTTAAAGGTCAAAGAAAACAAAAATTAATAAAAATAATCCTTAAACTAGACCTTAAGTGAACCGCAATTTAAAATAAATTAAAAAAAAAAGATTACTTCACTGAATACGAGTTGTACACATGTATTGGTTAGTTTTGTGGTTTAATCAATCACAAAACCAATCGGTAACCTTAATTTTTTTACATATTCACAGCTTAGAAGTTAAGCTCCAAACTTTCGATTATTATATTATTTAAGTTACTCTTCAAAAGAGACCTTTTATTTTATAATTTTTTATCGTGTTATTTAAAAACCAATCAAACTAACATCACGCCAACCTTTCAATTAATTACATAGAACATAAAAACTTTTCACAAAACTTAATTATTTGGCAATATTATCAATCACTTTTCTTATTAAACTTATTTTTACAATGTCGCGAATGAAATCAGAGAGTTTTCATTAATTTAACAACTACAAATAAATATTTCAGAGGGAGAGAATAAACTCTGATAAATATTTAAAGTGATAATTAGGCGTTTGTTTCGTATCAATAAATTACGTGCTTTTGTAATGATTTTTGAAACAATGATTGATTTTGAACTGATCTATAACAATAATAATTGTGTTTTTATGTATTTTCTATGTTGTAGAAGATATTAACAGCAGCAGAACTATCATTTTAATAAAAAGAACATGTGAAAGATAAGGATAAAAAATGCAGTATAACCGCAAAATGTGATTAATTTACCAGTAAACGTATCTATCGTGGTAATGTACTTGCTGAAAATTATATTGCAGAAAGATAATTACAAACGATATTATGAAGAAAATCTTTAGTTCAAAAAAATACTTTTTTCAAATTAGCAGTCGAGTACATTCAAAATGTTGAACGTACGCTAAAATTCCTTCTACACTTTTATCTTTTAATATTGTCGTGTGTTCGCTGCTCGATCCGGATATTGAGAGATTGGCAAATGAAAATGTTCATATAATTACAACTTATTGGTTTAAAAACGTAAGTAATTCAAGACAAATCATCAATAAGAATAATGACAAAGGTACTAATAATAATATTAAACATTTCGCAATAATAATTAGAATAATGACAATGGTAGAATTTAGAGCTAGTGTGGACTGTATTTTTGATGAGATGGAAGATGATGAAATGAAGAAACGCTATGTTCTTCTTGAATCGTTATATTTAATTTCTTGTCACCCTTGACATTTTGATTGAATTGCAATAATTACATTAAACTTAAGAATGTATGACACTTTAGTCATAATTGAACTTGAACATCATCAAGAAACTATGAATTCCCTTGGACTTATATGAAAACACGACCGCACTGCGCGGGATTCTGACGTAGAATTGTCGTACGGCTTAACTCGCCGGTGAGCGCTAGCATCCACTAGATCGCAACACCGGACGGCTCGACGTGGAACGGAACAGATAATAATGGCAACAGTAAACAATAATAATATTAAATGTCAATAATAAACAAATAATCGTAAAATTCTGGAAGCAACCACGTGCTAATCATATGAAGATAGCTGTGCTGGTTCACAGAATCATCAAGGAAATACGGTCGAAGCAGATGATCTGCCTTTATCCCTGCCCAAATCATACCATGCGGCGGATTAGACTCGATTTCCTCATAAAAGTGCGGATTGTCTTTTGCCCAAAAAAAGACGTTACGATTTCATGAGCTACAATAAATCGCACACTCGTCAGATAACATAACTTTTTTTTTATCATTTGTAAATAGGAAGCGTGCGTGCAGCATTTCACATGGTTGCACACGTTGTTCCAAGTCACGATCACCCAACTCATTCATTCAGGATAGCCGAAAACATGAAATATTCAAGTCTTTCCGCGTGCGGTCACACAGAGTCGATCGCGGGAAGCCTAATTCTGCGGACCGCTTACGGGTCGACTTCTTCGGCGATCATTCAATTGATTCCGTCACAGCAACCCAAGTTTCGGTACTAGTCGTAGGCCTTCCGCTACGTGCAGCATCGAGAAAACGTCCCGTCGCATAGGTTTTCTTCTCGCATGCGAATAACGTTGGTCATGATGGCGGCGGTTTTCCCAACCGCACAGCGAAATCCCTCAAAATGCCTGTCACTGTCTTCTTTGTGTTCCGACGTTCGTGAACACACACAGAAGCCACCAAACGCTCCTCAACAGTGAAAGCACTTGTATCCGCCACGGTTTAACTCGAGACTGTCACGTCTTTCCCACACTAACCGAAGGGACATGCATCGGACTCAGCTTATGGTGGGAAATATAATAATAATAAAGAGTCAATCTGCTCAAAAATATACAGTTTTTTTGTATTGTTTTGTATTAATAACAATGTTTATCTACATTTATTACAATGTTTATTAACAAGTAAAGGGACTTTTCGCCCATACTATATTGTGTCGAGATAAACGAAAACACTTTCGCTGACCGATTTATTTTTATTTTTTAAGAATATGTATAATCATTTTAGCAAAGATTGTATATTCATAAATAAGCATCTTATAAAGCAACGGTTTGAGTTATTCGGTAACCTATCGTTGTTATTAAATATGACAAGAGAAATATTTGTAACGTAAAAGTTACGATAGGAAAACCGTAATTCCTACTTTACACAATATTCTTTATATTCCTAATCAGACATGCAGTCTAGTCCGTCCTGCTTGAGATATGCCGATGTTTTGAAGTTTGTTGGAAAATTTATTGAAAAATAAATTTTTAATAATTTTTTTTTGTTATAATTTATATCGTTACCATATCAAATAAATTAATATTTTTTTCTTTTAACCAAGTTTAATAATTTATTCGTAAATTAAATTATCAATCACCCGATCCATCGTTCGGGTGAACGATAAGCACGATCGCTAATTACTATGTTATTTATTTAATTGATGGATCAAGCCGATATTGATGAAAATCCATAAGGAAATAAAATAAAATACGTATTAGATTTTCAAAAAAATATTAAAAAAATACAACAGCTGTTTTGGTACACAACACCTTCCTTAGGTTTTACAAGCAGAATACTAAAGCTAAAAGTACACACCATTCTGTTTTAGTAACACAGATATAAATACTGCTTTCAAATCTGATAATTCTCTAGGTGAATTTATCAAGAAGTTACTGATAAACTTAAAAAATAAGGATTTCAAAATTCAATATGGTTCTTGTGGTAAGGTTTATATTGGACAGACTGGTAGATCTTTTGAAAACATAATGGGAGACCACAGATCTTGTTTCTCCGATAATAAGAATTTCTAATTATGCTTGTCATTTAATCGATGAGGATCATGTTTTAATGGTAATTTCAAAATACTTCATGTTGGGAACAAAGGTTTGAAACTGAATTTCGTCATGTTGAACTTATGGAGGTGAGATGGATGGCTTCTTATCTTTTTGTAAGTACCGCCTCCATTTTCTGAATAGCCCAATGGTATTTACGGTTATATTTATATATTTCTGATGCATGTGTTGACTCCCTATTGTTATATTTGTGCATTTTTTCTCTTTCGGTTTTTATATTTTTCTTTTTCTTTGTAAAAACTTTTGTATTCTGTTTGTAATAGCAGAGGAAGGTTCTGAGTACCGAAAAAGCCGTTATGAATTTTTAAATAATTTTTGAAAATCAAACGCCTATTTTATTATTTTTTTTCTTTTTTTCTTATGTTATTTACTCTATAATGTAATAGAATTAAATTCAATTTAATACTCATCTAAATACAATTGATTTCAATGCCTATTTTTATTTTATTATATGTTTAAAAATATTTATTTGAATGTTTTTTTGTATATTTATTTTTAAAAAAATAAAAATAATTTATAGTTTTTATTTAAACAACAAATTCAACATTAACTGACCGGGAAACGCCGAGGCGTCTCAGAAATTTTGTAAACTGAAAAAAAAGCATCGAAATTTTCTTGGACTTACCACTTTTTTTTTACCTTCGGCACCGCCGTTAGGTGTTGCTTCAGAGGATGAGATGAATGACAAGTAGCGAGTGAAAAATGCCATGCCTAACCGCGATTCGAACCCGGGACCGCCGGATGAAAGGCCGAGACGGTACCACTCGCGTCACGGAGGCCGGCAACCACTTGGACATACTATTATTAAGCGGTATAATCACGAAATAAAATAAAAAAAAACAATAAAAAAACTGAATTTCATTTATTTTGTAATTATAACAGTTAAAAAACAAAAATATCTGTTTAAAAATAGTAATCATTAAATGCGTGATACGATTTAAAAAATAAAATAAAAAGAATCGATTTATTTTAAACAAAGTAATATTATTAGATTCATAAAAATACTACGTTTGTATATAAATAATTTAAAATATTGTCCTCTGAAAAATAATTATTCAATTCCGATCACGTAAAAAATATATTATGAAATAATATATCTATAAAATATACTCACCGAATGAATTTAACAATACAACACTCGACGATGAATAGCTGATCGATAAAGAAATACAAAACCAACGGAAACAAAGATAATTTAAATTCAATAAAAGTATCTTCAATTCTGAACGAAATATGTTAACGGGTACACGGATTAACAATACTATCACCGGACGAAGTACCTAAATAAAATAACTGATTACGAACAAAACGCAATTTTATACAATAAACAAATAATACTAGGAAAGTACAACAGAATATTATAACGAAATAACGAAACAAACATAATACGGTTAAAAAATAAATTTAAAAACATAACAGCAAGCTACGATACAACCAATTTTCTAGTATAACACTATATTATTTCCATAACTGAATATAATATTATATTATGTGTAAAACACGTTAAAAATATAATCAAACTTTTAAAGAGAAGCTAATAATAATCATAATTAATGGAAATTATTATTTCACGAAGAAATAGAGTAATTCTATTTTGAGTTGTCCACGAGCGTTGATGTTACGATAAAAATTTCAGAATTAGAAATACATTTATGAAAAATATCAGTATAAAGAAAGAAATTAAACAATTATTACGAGAGTAAACACTTGAAAAACACGAACGAATAACCGGTTAGACTACGCTAAAAAGAGGATCGGTTGTTCAAAGTTAAAATAAAACATGAAAGAAAAATGACTAATCAAATATTAAGATAAAGAAAACATTTAATTAAAAATAATAAACACCGAAACGGGGATAGCAAAGAACAGCCGAAAATGGAGACATGCCTTACGCTCCCTATCTACCGATAGGGAATATTTTTTTTAATATGACCCGTTCTTAAAAAAATATTATATTCCTACATATAAGAAACAAATTTTCCTTTTTCGTCACTACTTACGGTACAACAAAAGAGAGAACGAGAGATACTTTTTTAGAATCAATCCCTTGGACTTATTTTTATACAGAGTGTACGCTATCGCATTAACAAAACATTAAAATGTTTTAAAGAATCTAAACGTTTAGAAAACCATGAAACGGGGTTTAAAGCGTTAACTAATTTTTATATTATACTAAATACTTTTCGGGTTGATTTTACATTACAGAAAAAAATCATACAAATGGGAAGTGAACAAATACGAAGGCGATAATAAGTTGTGTAAATACACTGATGGAAATGTCTGCCGAGACATTTGCATCAGTAGCATCTCGTCTGTTTCTTTTTTTAGAGGTTAAAATGATCACTGTAAATTTGTTATCAGGTTTAGAGGGTCTAAAAGACGACCTCCGGTAAAGCCCATCAAGGCTAGGAACGGAGGAGGTGGTGTGGCAACCGGAATACTCACAAGGTGAGTCTTTTCCTACGGGGGTCAGGATGGTACTCATATCCTAGGAAAAGGTACCCTCTGATCTTCAACGAATATGTGAGGGATGCGGGCTAAATTCCTGAGGATTGAAGTTTCATCCCATTTGGAAAAATTGTCTTTTCTCATTATTCATTCCTTTCTTCATACTAAATAATCCTATTCATCTCCACGGTATTCTGTGGGCTCGACGGAACCGTATAATTATTGCATCCCGATAATTTATTTCGTGTGGGTCGGTCAGAAGGTTCTGCCCGTAAAATTATCCTGGTATTCTGTTGCCTAAACAAAAAAACCTGAAAAAACCATTATTTGAACGTAGTATGAAATTTCAGGTGTTGAGAAGCTTAATTGCATAAAAAATAGAATTTTAAGAAGGTTCACTGTAATTGTTTATCTGTCTAATACGAGTTGCTTCAAAAAAACCGTTTCATCGACTTTAATAAAATCTGAACGAAACTTTCATTTTGGCCAGGGTTAAATTATACTTAATCAAACACTTTCCATTTACAAAAAATTAAACCTTAATTTTTTTCAACAGGCGCTTGAAATTACCTCTGAGGAATATATTATGATAGTATCATAATTCCAAAGCTTTAGGAATACTTAAAACATTTCTAAAATTTGTTGTTGAAACCCGTACGCAGTTGTGACTGTTATTCAGAAAGTAATTTTGTAGATTAAAGCTGCATTATTTCTTGAACTCCTTGGTCCAACATACGGTATTAATTAAAACCTGATGACAACATACGGTCGTCCAAGAGATAGAATCCAGGAACCGGTAACAAAATTCGCTTAAAATGTGTTTTTCAGGTTTTAATTGTGGGTCTGCCTCTTTGAAGTTTTTTTGTAAGAAATAAGAAGAAAATTATATCTTGAATCCTACACGATTGATTTGAATAAATCCGACAATTTTTTTCTTCAGGCTATCTTCTCGTCAATTACTAATTGAATTAAGACCAGCCGTAGCATCCATTAAATCAAGCAAGTAAACCCATACATTTTACAATAAAAGTATGCATTTCCACCAATCAGTCAATGAAATTATTTAGAATAACTAACCTGACTATAGGAGGATAAAACTGAAATAGTTAATTACACAGTGTCATTGGAAGTAATATTAAACTGATTACATCGTATTAGATTAAACTTTCTTTTGCAAAAATACTAGAGGATAAATCAGTGAGAAAGGTCTCAGAACCTTAAGCAGTCTTACTATTAGCCTTTAATAAACATGGGTAACGATAGCGGACGAAGTGGTTAAAATCAGTAAATGACAATACGTGGAATAGTAACTGTGACTTAAGACAACTGGAATGTTCATTCCTAACCTCTATAATACAGTGATTTTCAACCTTTTTAGCTCCACAACGCTCAAAAAGTAAAAAAATATATATAATGAAAATTTCGTCGCCCCCAACCCCAACCCAATGAAACTTTTCCCTGTTTAGCCTTCCGAATCACCGTCAAGAATTACTTCAGAAGATGGATGAGTATGATATGTATGAGTGTAAGTGAAGTGTAGTCTTGTACAGTCGCAGGTCGTCCATTTCTGAGATGTGTGGTTAATTGAAACCCAACCACCAAATAATAACAGCAAATAATATAACACCACAGAATTTGATTAGCTGGATGGTACTCAACGAGACAAATTGGGATTGGTTTGTTAAGTTCGCAGGAGAGGTACTCAGAACAAAAGATAAGGAAGTGAGAAGACAGGGGCTGTAACTACAAAGTAGGGAAGGGAGGACAGTCCCTCCTCGGAGGGCCCGTATGCCTAGGTATGCGGGTTCCGGTGATTGGGAGGGAACTCCTGGGGAGACAATGGGGAAAGAGAAAAGACCGAGTCCCGGCCGGCGGTGTGGGTTCTGGGGATGCGTCTGTGCTTTCTGGGACCCGCACCGCTGGTTTGAGGCGTGGCATCAAGACCGAGAACCGGTCCCTCGGGGAGGGGGTGAGGGACGGCATAGCCGGACCTTGTCTCCGAAGCGGGGGATTAGAGGCAGGCAATTAAAAAGTAAAGATCCGAGACCGGGGAGGCTAACCTGCCGTGCCGGATGTACAACCGGTGGGTGGGGGACGCCTCCTTAGAGTAAATGGACACGTCCCTGGGCCGCGTATATTTAAGCGGATGTCCGGCCCAGGGATGTAGGGAAAAACCATCAAATAAAATCGGTATCTACGATCTAGTATTCAAATCCGTATAAAAGTAACTGCCTTTACTAGGATTTGAACGTTGGAACTCTCGACTTCGAAATTTGCTGATTTGCGAAGAAGCGTTCACCATTAGACCACCCCGGTGGGTAACCCAATGAAACCTAGTTAAAACTATTTAGTTCCGTTGATAGCGACGGGTATGAACATGCGTGTATGAAGTGCACAAACATGAGCAATTTACAGGTTCCAACTTGATGTGTACGTGTTCCTTGTAATTTGATTTGTTTGCATAATATTCGCTGTGAGCGACATTTCGAACATGCATAAGATACATTTGAACACATCGTGCTCTTAGCAATACAAAAGAGGCGTAAGGGTCTGCAGAAGGTCAGTTTAGTTTTGAACGTGAAGCTGTGCGTCTGGTGCCTATATTTAAGTTTTTAAAAACGTAGTTTCATTGAAAATAATAATAATAATTGAGGTTTCGGTTTTTTAGTGTGCGGTCAAACGGTGTTGTTTTTTTTTCAATTACGATTCTTATGCAAAATGGATAGATTTGTAAAAAAACGAAGGTAGCCATCTACATCCAGTGAGTGAATCGACTGGTAAAAATACAAGAATGTACAATGACAGTAATTCAAATTATCGATTCACCTAATTGGATGGAAAGCCACAGTGCGTGGTTTGTTTTCAAACACTCCGATAAAAGCATGAAACCATCGAAATTAATTCGACAACTTTTGGAAACTAAAAAACCAGATCATAAAACCAAACCCTTGGAATTTTTCGAAAGAAAATTACATGATTTGAGAAATCAACAAACTTCTATTTCTTAATCAAGCCAAACTGATAATAGTACACTTGAAATATCTTATCTCGTAGCATTGAGAGCAGCTAGATGTCCAAACCTTCCCCCCTCGCAATTCAGTAGCAGAAAACCTCATATTACCAGCTGCAATTGATATGGTCAGTGTATTTTAAACAAGCTTCTAAAAACTATAACAAAGATTGGACAAAATGTATTGCAGTAAGTGGTGACGGTGCAAAGGCGATAACAAGAAAGTACAATAAATTTCTGAAAAAAAAATAAAAAATCGTCTTATAAGAAGGACGAAAAAAATTCACTGCTTCCTTCACAGATATGCTCTTCCCATAAAAAATGTGCCGGAATAATCTCAAACAAATCTTTGAAAAACTGTAAAAATGATTAGTTACATTTAAAGTCCAACATTACAGAAGAGGTTGTTGGCTAAACTATGCGATGAAATGAACGAAAAGAAAAAATCCCTTCTTTTCCATACATCTTGACCCCGTAGGGAAAGACACCCTCCATGTGGTAGTTTCGGTCGACAAGCCACCCCCCTCCGTACCTAGGCTTTATGGGCTTTACCGGAGGTCATCTTCAAAACCTCAGCAAAAGGCATCTGTCATCCTTGTTTCCGCCTCCGTCAGGATGCTATCGACGCGAATCCCACACGTGACATTCCCATCGGTGTACTACTATCCTTAAAAAAAAACAAAAAACTAAAAACAAAATACATCTTACGTTAGTCTCAAACAAGACTGAGTAAACGAAATAAGGAAAGGATCTGAAATCACTACCTACCCGAAGGTAAAAGAAATGAGGTCAACAAGTAAAAACAATAAAACAAATCAACAAAAACTTAGTAATTACAAAATAAACAAAAGAAAAAAGCGGGAAAGCCCAGGCGGCATCCTAAATGCCTTCGGTAATCCTTTTTTTTGCCGATGAAATTATATAGCGTATGAAATTCTCAACATTATCCATTCGGTCTGGTTTCGCCAATTGACACGGAGATCCAGCGTCAACCCGATAATATCGAGCCGACGGATAGTCTACGTGTGTATCGACTCGTACTTTGAACAAACGTACAGAACATGATGTTCGTCGTCCAACTGTCCGCACTGCGGACACATTCCTGAGTCCACCAGGACGAACCTCCGCAGCCTGTGCCGGAAGCACCATACCCAGAAAAATATTGGGTTACGTACTTATTCGGATGTACCCAAGAGGCGCCCTGCATACTAACATCAGGAAAAAGACCATGCGTATAACGTCTGCTACAAAGCATTACCATGCTCTTCAATTCCCGAACTTTCTCATAAGTTAACTCACATAACTTCTTGGCGACATAAAACTGTTGCGCTCTGACGCAATCAAGTCTTTCCATACCCTCTATACTCACCAGAGTTGTCGTCTTGTGATTTTCTTGTCTTCTCGCAATTAATATCGGTTTCACGCCCGCAATCACCAACATCGCCTACAGCATAACTGATATCTGGATTATTCGCCTTCAAAGCAAAAGTTTTGATATTTTTCTACTCAATTCCTATTATATTGAGAAAAATTTCGGTAAAGAAGACACTATTATTCACTACCGTTTGGACAGCATGAAGATACACTTGCGCGAGCTAAAAATTCAATCGGCGGAGTATTTCCCGGAAGATAAAAATGATTTCTCAAAGAGACGGGTACTGAATCCATTTAGTGAAAACGTTGTTGCAACTGCTAAGTTACCAGTTGAGATTCACGACAGCTCATCGAAATGTCTGCCGAACTACAATTCATATCTTCAGATTTAGATACGTTTTGGTTGCTCATCGAAGTGAATATGGAAATTTAGTCATAGAAGCATTGAGAATATTAATCCCTTTCGCCTCGTCTTATCTCTATGAAAAGGGATTTTCGTGTATGGTTGTACTAAAAAATAAATACAGGAAACTTTCAAACTTGAAATAAATTTGTTTCTCTGTGTTTCTAATATAGACCCACTTACGGAAAAACAAACACAACCATCTCATTAAGTTATTTTTTTACACGTGCACTTGTAAAGGTAAGTAATGTGTTTATAATACAAGATTTTTTCTCAAAAAATGGTTTTATTATTGTTTACATGTTTTTTCTCAAAAGACGGTTTCATTATTTTTACGTGTATAGGTGTCGGCTAATTTCACGACCCCCAAGTTGAGAAATATTGCTCCAATATAACTAATTTTTAATGAGATACCTAATTCCATACGTAACTTTTAATTTGAATTTTTTTTTTCAATCACGTACTTTCTTTTATTTTGTTTTATAGTTAACACTGATATTTCCTGGAACGATCATGTAACTGTAAATTCTACGGACCGTAAAATAAAAATAATATAAAAAATTATAGCAATTAATGAAAAAAAAAAAAAAATGCGCACGTGTTCATTTTCAAGTAAAAGGTAGTATGAACTGTTAGCTGGAACTTGCTGAGACTTCAAAAAAAAAATCAGCTGAAATTACAAAAAAAACCTAGGCGGCACTGAAAGGTGTGAGAGGGGTCTTGACCCCAGTCACCACCCGTAATAATAATAATAATAATAATAATAATAATAATAATAACGCCAGTTATGCAGTAATAACCAGCTCTTTTCTTAAATTAGTAACGAATATTATTGAATTAGTCGATATGAAAATTATTATGCTAGACAACAACAAACGTGTAGACCTACAATAAAATGTTGTTATTATTATTACTATTGTTATATCAACATTATTTGTAAATTAATTATATATTTAAAGCTATTTTCTAATCAGTCAAGACCACTCTACAAAAAAATTAACAATTTAAATATAATATTGCGTTCCAAATACAAATTAAATAGATTACCATGATAATATACACACATAATATTGTAATTAAAAAACAATGTACTTTTAAGATTCTTTAATAATTAACAAAATGCAAATAGATGAAAGAATACGGCTTCATTACATTACAATACTATACTACATAACATGCAACTTCAAAGGACTTTAAGAAGGTTATTACAAAATGTCAGTTATCACAAAACACTTACGTATTTACCTTATACTAAATTTTTAATTCCGACAAAAATTATATTTGACCTTTAGTGACAAAAAATAGTAATACAAAACCTTATAATTAGTAAGCGATTCATTATCTAGAAATTACAGCAATAATAAAATAAATACATATAACTTCGAATTACCTCACATAAATTAACGGTATTGCGTAATATTAAAAGAAAAAAGTAATAATAACAATAATTATTGTTGATTGAACTATAGTAACAACATCCATAAACTTACATTGACCCGAGTATAAATCAGCACAGGCCTATCCTATAATAAAATGTAATGACTGAATAACATATGGCTAATTCCGTATCTATATTTTCAAATTAATGAATACGTATAGTAATAAATGACAAACGTATGGTGTACATAAATATATACATTAAGTAACGTATTACAGCAGTCAGTGATGCAAGCAAGCGAATTTACAAGGTGCGAGTGCACGCGCGCGCACACACACACACAATACTGAGAAAGAGCGATAAATCGATACGTATGAATTATTTGGAATTCATAGGCGATATAGGTGGATCATCTGGACAGCATGTTTTTAGGGATGGAAAACCAATTTTTTAAATTACTTACTACAATTCTAATACTGTATTATTTATTTCCGATATATAAAATCAACTTTTTATTTATCGAATGTAAAGGCAAAAAAAAGCAAGAAAGATCTTACTGTATACTACTGGGGAAATAACAGAATACAAATATACTATATGCAATACGTATTATTTTCCAAGCTATCTAGAGATATATATATATACCAGTTATAGCTAGCTATAAACCGAGTGTAAAGATCGATTCAAAATTTTTGATGTCGATTATTTGCGAATGCGTGTGTTAGCCTGTTTTTTTAATTAGAATCTCCCGTATGGCTCAATACATAAATTATTTGAAAATGGCACAAAAAAATTTTATAAATTGGATAGCGATGGCATTAAATCTGAAAAAATTAAAAAAATGGAGGGATAGTTTTCACTAATTTGAATTTTTTATTTTTTGTATAGTGGTCGTAGAAAATTGAGCTTTAGTATGATGAAACTGCTAATTAAGTTATTTAAAATTACGAAATTTTCATTTAATATAAAAGCTGATAACACAACTGTAGACTAAAGTCCTATAACTGCGGGTTGTTTCTGATGCACGGCTTACACACACAACTTAATTTAAATTATTTATCGTTTTATTTAAATATATTTTTCATTTATTTAATACAATGATTCTAACTAAAGCGTGTGCCCATAGGGTATTTAATTCGCGCGGGTGTAACGGTACAAGCGGCAACGGTCGGCACTAACTAAACTAATGTAATTTCACAACTTACATAGAACAAATTTCGCTTGTACGGTCGGGAGACTGGTGTAACTGCAAGGCTTAACGCAGCAGGTACAGAGTTACTTTAAATATTATTCATCTATTTAATTCTACATTTTGCAAATATTATTTTTTAATTGTTAAAAAATGTGGCCTAAAAAAAATATGACCTTAATTAGGCAAAATCTCGAGATACTGAGGGTGACCTTGCTCTAAAGCCTCACCACCTTTGATCTTTTAAGTTGAAAATTTAATGGCATCAGTGCTCCATCTATAGAAATAATTTGATCAAGTTTGGTCAAAATCAAACCAGTAGTTCTGGAGATATAAGATGATTTAGAGATCAACACCGAACACACCCACACGTACATACGAACATTAACATCCGGAAAATTTCCAGCCGGTTTTATGGTTTTTTGGGTTCCTTAGGTGTCAAAAGGTAAAGATCCGGTGAAAACCGCATATCCCCAAACTGGACCGATTACAATACTTTCCCTTCCAGACCTATAGCTATACTATAGCGCTATCTAAACGGGAAAGTAAAATGATAATTCCTAAAGCACTAACATCGAAACATAAAAAAAAAAATTACTAATGAAATCTATACGAAAAGAATAAAACGACTAATTCTAAACTTTACGCTTTAATACCAGGTAATATTAAATTTAAAAGCGTTCCGCTTCAATCTGTTAAATTCGCGTGTGGCAACACAAGATCGCAGTTAGACCTGGGTAACATATTACGATCGATCGGTCTTAAGTTTGGGGTTAAAGAAGTTCCTTGTGGGTTTTATTTTTTAATTCTTAAGGTCGAGCTTATTAACGAAAAACTAAAGTTTTATCGGCATGTTTCTTTATTCGTTTTCAGAATCTGTTTTACGGGTTAAATAAATATCATACTTATGATTATCACCGGGATTCAACGTTGAATAACCACCGATTCCCAGGAAGTTCGATAGAAAAGTATATCAACAGAACGGTTTGAAAGATTTAAACCCGCTGGTTACGCGTACATGGAAGTAACGCATCAAAAATTCAATATAATCACAAATGTTAATATTTTGCATTTATTCCTATTTCTGCTGTATAAAATCCAATCTAATAAGAGCCAGGACGCTTTAACATTAATTGCTCCTATTATTAATAACACAGCTTCTATAGTAATATAGAAAAAAGATCACCGAATCGTTCAATTCCTAATATATATGCTGCTTTCTACTGCAGAGATTTTTATTTTTCTCTTTAACAGTTTGATGTGTCGTATCCAAATGAGCAAATTAAAAAAAACGTTTTGCTCGGAGGAGGTTAAGATAGCGTAGATTTAAATCAGAATAAATGGATTTCTACAATTTTTAATCAATGTTATAATATCAATCGGTAAAACAAGAAAATAAAAAAATAAGGGAAACAATAATCTGAAGACAAAAATAGTATAACGTAATTGAATACGTGTTAATATAGAGACAATAATTTTATAACAAGGAATTATTTACACGATGTTTATAGACCGTAAATGTAACACCGTAAGAATGCAATTACAGTATTACATCTCAAATATAAAATTCTTTTAACAAGAAATTTGCTGACTAACAATAAATCAACAGAGCGGAACTTCCTGAGCTGATATCGATGAGGTAAACGCTTGGGACAAAGATCAGTAATAAAATACTGACTTATTATATTTGACAAAAGCACGTTTTCATGGAAAAAAATTCTATTAAAAAACAGCAGTTCGCCGCACGGTTTATTAATAAAAACCTATAACGCTAAGATGAAACAAGAATTATTTACCGTACATTTAACTTAACTAAAAAATAAATTAAAATCGTAAAAAGGTAACAATAAAATTTTTTTAAGATAATAAAATACACATTTTATTTAAAAATATTATAATTTATATTATATTTTAAATATTATTCGTAAAAAAAATCCAAAGAAACGAGTTTGAAAATCGACAAAAAACCGAAAAGCAAATGTAATTAATTCTTTGAAACAATAACGGGAAGCTTCCGTTTTAAAGATACCATTTCATTGTTTCTCCTACAATTATTTAATTTAATAAAAAGATCCGGTATTATAATTTTTTAACTTACCAAAACTTAAAAAGTTAGTCAGAATTATATAAATGATGAAATAAAGCATAGAAATTATTTAATGACATTCTGATAACATTCTAATACGCGGTGAATATCATAAACAGGTTAAAATAAAAATTGTGGTTTAATTCCAATGACAGAAGCAAGGCCGAAAAACGAATAAAATTCTATTTTTTCACGATCACAATACTTTCTCGTAATACACATATTTCGAAAAAGAGAAAATTAAAGTAATTCTTCAACAATCGTTAAAATTTAAACAGGTCAAAAGTAACTTATTTATTTTTAATAAACAATGTAAAACAATAAATTCACAAAAGGTTATAACACGGTTTACATAACTTAAATTGCGGGGGAGGGGAAATAATAATTTATGTATTTTATTCAGAGTGCATCCAACCAGTACGAGAAAGACAAAAAAATAAATATCATTGTAATAATAAACGATAAACAAACAATTACAACCGCAAATATCCAATCTATACATAGCATTAGATGAATGACAAGGCATCTGAACATCTTCACCGATCAAATTAAAAGCAGTTTTAATTTGTTTTTTATGATACTAAAAGGCCCCGATTCAAATCCAGTAAAACGTATAGTCATTTTTAGCTAAAGAAAAAATCTGAATGTACACGATTCGTGTGCGTCAGCTATCTAGTGTTGATTAATATCTTCTCATCATGATTGTTGATTAAAACCTAGACGACAATGACCGATTTGAAATTTACACCCTGTTGTGAAGCAATATACAATTGTAACTCATAACATAATTTTAAAATAGTAATAATACATTGTTATAAAACCCGTACTTTATAAAACATAGCGACTGTATCTAGTTGTTTATAAAACTTATAATTATTTATGAACTCGAAATTAAAATTATGAAAATATTACAATATCTATAAGTAATAATTTACGATTTCGTTATTTTTTTTTGTTAAAAAAAAGAATTTTTCTGTGGTAAAAATCCACGGAAAAATGAAATTATCTTACAATTTTTCCCAGTTAAAAAAAGGACAGAAAAAAATATTGGAATTGTAGTACTAGAACTGTATTAATTAATTTAACTGTTATATAATATCGATGGGAGTAGTTAGGAGCACTATCGCTAGAACGCAACGCTGATTTATCGCCTACGCTGAATACTTTTAGTTAAAACGAGAATTTAATTGTGTATAAAATAAAACATGGTCTGTAGTAAAACATACAGGTTGTTCATCCTATAATAACATAATAACTCGTAAAATATATATAGTTACAAAAAAAACAAGAATAGAAAGAGTGTGAATTTGCAGGGATTTTTTTAATGTGTGCACCCTGTATGTAAATAACGTAAAAAAAAAATGTTTACTTATCACTACATTTATTCACTTCATCATTACTGAAACGAGCCTTTCTTTTTTTAAATTTAACTAAAAAAAAAAAAATTAAAATTATTTACTTTTATTCCAAACAATTCCTTCAAGTATTCTTCTTTCTTTTTCCTGTT
This sequence comes from Lycorma delicatula, assembly GCF_047948215.1. Classification (NCBI taxonomy): domain Eukaryota; kingdom Metazoa; phylum Arthropoda; class Insecta; order Hemiptera; family Fulgoridae; genus Lycorma; species Lycorma delicatula. The sequence goes on from NC_134456.1 coordinate 34,864,705, forward strand.
TAGCCTCCGGTAATAAATAACCTTTCAGATAATACTTCAGAGGATAAATGAGGATGATATGTATGAGTGTAAATGAAGTGTAGCCTTGTAGAGTCTCAGGTCGACCATTTCTACAATGAGTAGTTAATTGAAACCCAACCATCAAAGAACACCGGTATCCGCGATCTAGTATTCTAATCTGTGTAAAAAAAAACTGCTTTTACTATGACTTGAACGCTGGAACTCTCGACTTCCAAATCAGTTGATTTCGGAAGACGCGTTCACCACTAGGCCAAGCCGGTGGATCCTTTAAGTATTCTGTTAATATAAAACACCACTATAGCTGACTTAAGGTGTTACGATTTTCAGAGATTCAACCTTTGATCCTTTACGTAAAAAAAATACGCAAAGTTAGAGATAAATAACGATAGATCTGGCATCGTATAAGTCACAAAACACCTGAATCGATGTTTTCAAAATTCAAAATTATACGTGCTCCTATCTACTTTCATTTATCAACCGTTGAATTATATATACACTCGATCGATCCGTAATTAATATTCTATGAACGCAATACGGTAGATTAGGAGAATCAACTTTATAAGATCTTCCCTCGGCCTCTAGTTGACTTGGTATAGACACCATATAGTAGGCAGAACCATCGCCACCAAGCCGCAAGCAGAAGGATTTAACAAGCTCTGTAAGCGCTCACATCCTAAACACCAGTAAGTTTGTCAAAAAGCCATAGAACTCCTTCCACGGGAGAAAGTAATCAAGGAAAAGTTAAAGGGGGAATTTATGTGTTTCAATTATAATTTACGATACCATTAATATAATGTCCAGTCAATAATATTTAAAATCACACACAACGGAACAGTTTATTTTACCGTGTTCGTATTGTACAGCACAGCACATCATATCGATAAAAAATAATACATTAAATAATTCGACAAAACCCATTATCCTCGTGTGCAGTAATGTTTATTTTTTTTTTTTTTAAATCGGCAGTAGTGAAATTAAAAAATTAAGAAAGAAAAAGGCAGTATAAGAAATCATCAAATGTATCAAAAACTTAATTAAGAAACTGAAAAAAAAAAAATATATATATATATATATATATTAATATTGAAGCATTCTGACAAAACTTCCATGAAAAAATTACAAAGTAATTAAAAGGTAATAAATTTCCAACAAGAAAATTCAACAAAATTAAATCCACAACATCGAGATAATAATTCTCATAAAATTTCCTTTATATTTAAATCTTGAAAAGCGAGTTAACTAACGATAAAAATTGACGCCTATAATTCTATAGAAAGAGAAATTATAGTAATAAAAAAAGATTATTCTGGAAAGGAAAAATACACTATATGATAACAATTCAATTAACTTATCTAATAAATTATCTAGGCAGATAAATAAAGCAAATAAAACGCTAACATAAAAAACCAAATAGTTACAAAACTTAAAACTATAAGTCTACAACATTAATAAAACCGTATTCTGCTAAGGATAGTCGCTGTCAGGAAAACCCACCGGTTGGTCTAGTGGTGAACTCGTCATCGCAAATCAGCTGGTTCGAAGTCGAGAGTTCTAAAGTTCAACTCTTACTAAAGGCTGTTACTTTTATACGGATTTGAATACTAGATCGTGGGTATCGGTGTTCTTTGGTGGATGGGTTTCAATTAAGCATACATCTCAGAAACGGTCGACCTGAGACTGTACAAGACTACACTTCATTTAAATTCATACATATCATCCTCTGATATAATACCTTACGGTGGTTCCGGAGGCTAAACAGAAAAAGAAAAGTCCAAACAGGAAAGAATCGCTCATCATTCGGCGATAGGTAAGAATTACGAATTCTCCTTAAAAAGTCATAACCCGGCGTTTATATTATTTTTGGTCGAGTCTCATTTTTTAGGATCCTCAAAATTTTCATTTTTCACCCTTCCATAATACTTTTCGGATATAGTTCATACGCTGAAATAATTATTTATGTAATACTTAAATTTTTTTCCATTCTTTCCCTCAGCAATGGATCATGCCGCTAGCGCTCCGTGTGGCAAGTATGACAACTTGAGAGAGGCGGCGGCGCTACCTGTTTAATCGTTAAAATAGTGCTTTTCGACTCCTTCCGTACCTTAAAATTCATTTGATTAAATAAATAAGAATGATCCTTTATGCATAAATTGTGTTTAAGAATCCTGAATAAAAATGTAATCTTATGCGAAAAACAATTTTTCTATTAGCATTCGTTTTTTTTTTTTTTATTGGAGCGCATCAGTCTCATAGTAACTAATATAAAAATATTAAGACTTCAGAAGTGGTCCGACCGAGATCAGCTGATCCTGATCGGTCAAGGACGGTTTACGAACTACTCAACAATTTAAAAAAATAAATACAAGCACATATGCTTTTGTTAAAAAGCATATTTCAATGAAACTGATGAAGTATTTGGGAGTTTTTTGAACGTCAAAATTTTATACATAGGCATATGTATATAAAACACATCCCGTCAAGTATTTTTAATGATTTATTTAATATTTATATAGAACACTGTTCACGCATACAACCACACTTTTTCAAAACAGAAATTTGTCTCCGAATTTATTTTCAAAATAAGTTATCATTTTTATTTTACAAAAAAGATTATTTAAGAGCCAGTATGACTTTATCTACATGGAACTCTATGGACAATTCCGTTTTCAGTTCTACAAAAAATGAAATCAAAATACATTCTGTCAAACTTTCATTCGATTATTTACCTTCAATAGAGTTTCATTTTTATTCCACCGTCATATGAGATTCAAAATATTCAAATGAAAAAAATTAAAGTGAAAATTTGTAATTCATAAAAAAAACTCTTAGCATAATTGGATAAAGTTATATTTTTTAGATGTTTCAATCTCTTTCGGCGGACCGGTCAAGTACGGTCAAAGTCCCGTGTATTTTCGATTGAAAGTAAATCGAGTAGATGCGGATTACTTGGTCGATTTAATTTTTTCTGTAGGGATTCCATTTTAATACGAGACATATTGTTTTTATCCTACAACGAATTCTACGATGAATTCAGTAAGATACGAAACACTACTAAAGATAAGTAGTGATAAATTTTGTTCATCACATCTAATATATATATATGGTTTGCAAAAAACAGCTCAACATAAAATATGTTTAGGCATAGTTGTATGTAGAAAAAAAAGTCGTATATTGAAATATAAAAGAAACTTCATATAGTAGGAAAATTATCGAATGAAAGTTGAAGCTTTACAGAATGTTTTCATTTTATTTCTTGCAATGAGTTGAAGATGGAATTTTCCTTACATTTCCATGTAGATAAAAAGTCATATTTGCTCCTAAATCACCTTTTTTTGTAAAAATAAGAATGATAACTAATTTGAAAATAAATTCGGAGGTAAATTTCTGTTTAGAAAATGCGTGGTTGTATGCGTGAACAGTGTTAAATATAAATATTATTTAAACTATGAATGATACTTGACTTCATTATACATCATTTTAGATTATAATTCATTTTAAATTATAATTTCGAAAGTTATCCTTTTTTATCAGTGTATGCCAAGAGCAAAAACTTTAAAAGATGATGTTAATATATTTATCAACGGAGTAAATAAAATATTTTTATTATAAATGAAAAGGAAAAAAGAGAACCGAATGATTTTTTTTAATGAGGTAATTCCCTAGCCCGGAAATAGCTGTAACGACTTTAGCCGTGAACTCAAAATTATTTTAGGGGATGTCCAAGAAATGTTATTTACAGTAAAATTTCTTTAATAAATATTTCTAAAATACGAGTATATCTGAAAACTCCAAAAGGCAGTTTATTCATAAATAATATTGATTATCGAATGTTATTTTTCTTTGTGAAAAGCGTCAAGAAATAAAATTAGTAACGAAACTTTATAAAAGATACAGAAATTCCCAATAAATCCTAAAGGGCATCGATAAGTCTCTAATCTTCAGTTTGAATTTTTTTACAACGAATAAGATTGGAGGTCAGTGTCTCAAATTGTGGAATTTCCTACAATTAAGCCGTAAAGTTTGGTTCTTTTCGTTCCAGAATTGGACGAACTCCAACTAAGTAACAAAACAGGTTAGCGCCTGACTGTTTAAACCCGTCGGTCAAACTGCGGGCGTTTTATTGCACTATTCTGTCTTAAACTATACCTGGAGACTGGTAAATTTACCGGTACGTCATAATAAGAAAACGATGATATATATATATATTTATATGATTTTTATGTTTATTATCAAATTTTAATTCATCGATCTTTCAAGTTAAGTATCCTGACACCCTGGTTACGAGGTTGGACTTTAAAAATATATATTTTATTAAGGGTACTAATTTTATTTATTTCTGATATGGTGCTCAAATTTTAAAATATAAGTATTTTTTGGTTTTTTATGTTTATAATTTATGATTCAAATCGGCGTGTCTTTTGTACAACATAAATAAAGTACGATGACTTATTCAAGAAATTAAAAAAAGAATTGTATACTTCGTATTCAATTTAAATTTATTTTATGAAAAATACGGAATTTTTATTTTATATTTTCAAAACCGATTATGAATAAAAATTTCTAAACTAGTTAAAACAATTTCAAATACTGAATTCAATATAATTTTTACTGATCTATTGAAACATCATATTTATTCTATTGTATATTATAAGGATTACTTTAATTTTTTTTTTGTTGTTTTTTATCTTTTATGAATATTTTCAGTAATTATTACATTTAAGAAACCCATCTTTCAAGCATTTTCATTTGACATCAACTTGATGCGTTTCAAAACTTTAATTGAAAGCGATTTGGGGAAAAAACAGCTACTATCATCTGTCATTTTTTCCCGGATTTCTGTATCCAATATCATTTATACTATTAATATTAATAATTTTATTCCTTATTTATAAAAAAATAAATATAAAAACAAAAACAAAAACGATGCGACCTTTCTCAAGTTAGATTAGATTAGATTAAATGAATATGTAATTTAGAAAGATGGATAGCAATGTGAATATTTTTTGTTAATTTTGAACGACCGACCTATTTGTAATTATACGAAAAATTCTAAGGAGATTTTTTATTCGTTATAAAATTTCATTTATCAAACGTCGATCAAAAAAGAAATAAAACTACTAAAAAATTATGGTGTCAAAAATTTTATACAGAGGATGCATTTGAATTTGGTTTAACATATACCAGATTTTAAACTAACATAAAATATTTTTTTGGTAAAAAAAAAAAACAAAAAAAAAAACGAGAACTTCAAACAAAGAACCGCGGCATTAATTAAATAAAAACGCGAGGGAGAAAAGAAATACTCTAAACAAACTTTTAAAAAAATGTTGTAAATACAAGACAACATTATGGTAATTCCTAAAATACACAAAATTCATCATTAGTATGAAACTGAACTAAAAAAAAACTTACAATCAGCATCACAATTGTTAGAATATCTGTATATTGTGAAGAAGGTATTTTAATTTAAAAGGTGTGTTACTATAGCAGGCAGAATACCTTTAATAATCTACAACCCGTAATACATTATAATACTTTAACGAAGCACATTCCAGAATTAAAAATATGCACAGGAAGTTAAAATATGTAAACTACTGATGAATGGTACAGTTGTTTTTTTTTTGTTTTTTTAAACAGGAATCAACAAACAAGAGATGAATGACAAGAAACCACGTGATTTTAACAAAATCCATTTATCTGAATATAACCGATCTATTTTAGTAAAACTAAAATTAAATAGAGAAAAAAAAATTGTAGACGTACAAATATTATGACTATTCTTTAATGGTGTTTACAAATAAAAATTCATTACCAATAAATAAATAAAAGAACATTTTATTTAATGCTATCATTCATTACCACCACACACTGTAAATCTAATAAGCAAGTATTTTCACATTTGAACTTATTTATTTTAATCAATTATCTTGATAATAATAAAAAAATTACTTTTAAATAAAAAATTCAATGCAATTATCACTTAAATAATAGTCTAAACAATAGTTTTTATTATTAAATTAATCAATAACATAAAACAAAAGAAGTTAAATATCTAAAGAATTTATAAAACGCAAACAAATAATTATCACAAAGTCTCCTTCATGAAAAATATTTAATTAAATTTATTCAATATTATCGCTGTCTAAAAAAGGCAATAACCTTACTACAATTATTTTAACTTTCACGATTAAAGACGATTACGACTAATTCTAAGAAAGATTACGACATAATTATATTTTTTAATAATATAAACAAATATAAAAATAATCACAAGTGTCAATTATCAGAAAAATTCATAAATTTTCCTAATAAAATTATTTTTGTCAAGCGCTGTAAAATCAAATATACCATTTTTGGGAAATTAATTTAACCGATAATATTTTATAATCGCGACGATGTTTTATTACTTGTCAGTTAACAGAATATCGAGTAATAGAGATTTTATCCAAATTGAAAGCTTTAAACAGTGACTGACCGCTTTTATTTTTTTACCGATTAACCCTGGAATGTCAACGTAAGTAAATTATCTACGCTGGTAACAATGAAATCCTTCCACATCAATCGTTTGAGATATAGGCAAAAAAAAAAAAAAAAAAATTAGCTACGCTTTTCTATCTATATTATTTGCAATAATTGAAAAGATTGCAGGATCGACCTGACATGAAAATATATCACTCCTGAAATCGGCACAGCCATTAATTATTAAAAATAAGAAATTAAGTGGTTTCCCTTCTTCACCGAGCTGAACAAATTGTAACGCATCGCCAAGGAAAGCTCGCCGAAAATATAGGAGATGTTCAGCCCTAAATGCGTTACTATATATATAGTAACTCCATTACTAAATATATCAACACAAGGGCGAATCATATGTTAGATCATCATCATTAATCTCAGCGTAAACGATTTTAAATGATGACCTCTTGAATTTCAGATGATTTACATATCTCACAACTGATTGGGACAGAGCAGCTAGCCAAAAGTAATAAATTAATGTATCCTTCCTGAGAAGAAATAACACATCGAATGGGTTGCCTCTATTAGATAAGCCATGCTTTTCCCGGTTGGCAGGTAATTAGATTTGTACAAGTTTATCGTCTTTTGGAAGTTTTTAAAAAAGGTATCTTAATGTAGGTACGAAAATATTTTTTTGCACACGATTGATATCGTGTTACATAATGCCGTACGTATAAAACAATATTAGAATTTTTTTTCTCAATAAAAAAATTGGTAAAAATATTTTCAACAAAGAAAAAATTATCAATATAAGCCATTTATTGACGCGTAGGAGGTATTTTCTCATAAAAATTACATTAGACAAGTCAAATATGTGGCCCTGAAGGATTTTTGAGGATATTTATGAAGAACAATTGATTGATACAATCGAAAAAGATCATGCAATAAAAAACAAAACAAAGAAAAGGAAATCTTTTGGCGCCGAAGCTCATAAAATAGTAATAGTACAATCGAAAAATATTGGAAGTTACAAGAAAAATGGGTTTGCTTGGATAAACTTATAATTCAAAATAAATATAAAAATACCACGGGAAAATACACACATACAAGATTATATAATCGTAGATGTCTTGCATAACGCAGTGTTTTATAGATACAGTATTTCATTTCACTAGAAACAAGCAGTGCAATGGACAGACGTTTAATAAATACTTCTAGATATAACTAAAACTTTCGACTTCAATCATAAAAGAAGGTTTTGTAAGTAGGAATTAATCAGCGTATGAGAAATTTCCTTATCGTGGTTCAGTATGTAACTCTGAGACCGTAAGCAATTTATCTTTGTATGGGTGGATAATAGGTTAGAAGCGGCGAAACTGTGTTATTAAAGAGATAATTAGGCTCAACGTAACTTATTATTTATACAAATAATTTTAATAAATTAAAGGGAGAAGGTAAATTATTCTAATTTGCCGTTAATGCAAGGTTTTTTTTTACGACCGGAACCGAGATTCCTTGTGTAACGTTACCCATGGACGTGACATTAATTAAAATTTGGTACATCAATACATTCTAACGGCAAATATCTCGAAAGCAAAGTTCATTCATTTCATTATCTGAAGGAATTCAACCGATTCCGATAAACTTACTATCAAATTACACACTAGCGGAAACATCACAGATATGACAGTACCTCTTGCGACAGTATACAACAAGTTGATAAATGTAAATAAATATTTGGGAATTGAATTACAAAGTAAGATGAGCTAAATTTAACGCTTTCTTAAATAAATAACGAAATCAAAAAAATATATTTTTAAGCTTATCGATATATTATAAATTTTACAGAAATATGTACGTTTTGTAATGAATATTTAGAATCGATTTTAGTGTTTGATAGATGTTATTGGGCTGTTGTGCTTCAACTAAGATGCGAACGGTATTAAAGTGGTCGAACAAATATCATCTGTAACTTATCCGATGGGTAGTCGATATAATTAAATTATCGGTGGGACAGTTTTTCATAAACAACACTTGTAAGCAGCGTGTTCATTAACAAAAATATAATTTGGACTGGCTTTTTAGTCAATATCTCATCAGAATATCAAACAGAAATAACATCGAATTAAATAAATTTACTAATTCATATGTAAATGTTGAAAAAGACAAAGACTGTAACCTATAAAACAGAAAGCGATGAAGTAGATGTAGTAATTCCTTATGTTGTAGTTAAAATAAGATTAGCATAGAACAGAAAGAAGAAAAGAAAAGCAAGCCACCAGTAAAATCACTAATGACAAAAAAAAAAACAAAGATGTTCCGGACGATTTAAAGATTTTTAATAAACAGCAGTTTTCAAAAAGGTGATGGGATATCTGCATCGTTGTGGTAGGAGACTGCGGAGCCTTTCACAACTTCAGAATACTATAAAGTCTTAGTATTTTTGAACGTTCTTCGTTCTGTTACATCTTAACATTACTTTTTCGATCAAAGAAAAAGCTTAATTTTTTGATTATGCATTTTAATTACTCCATTTAAAAAATTATTATTAATATATTTATTTTTATTTTATTACTTTTTTCCAGTTCTCATGATGCGAAACTACTTTTTTCCTTTTTTTATAATTTTTTTTTTTTGAAGCCTAACATTTTTAATTTTTTGAAAAGGCAGGCATTTCCATGTAGTTTTTATACAATATTTACCATTAAAGGGCAACAAATTCCTACTATAATGCTTAGCCTCTTAAACTACATTTTTTACATGTATATTGACATTAACATTGTAACAATAAATTAACAATAAATAAACAATAAACAAACAAATCCTGCTCGTATTAAGATGTAAAAAATTGGGAAAATTCTTAAATACAATCTTAATAAATCAAATCTATTTGAAAGTACTAAAAAATAAATTAACTCTAATAATTTTTTAGCTACATCAGAATCTGAAAGAAATTTTTTTTTTACTAGTTCTAGGGTTAAAACGTAAAGAACAATATTTGAACTATCAATATTTTAACTAGTGACCGGATTATATGTATTTTCATATTAAGCCCATTCTCACCGGTTATTGCAAATTTCCTTAAAATCTAGTGATGATGAATATTTTCGCTATATTTACAATATTTTTCGGTAGGATACCTTGTTAATAAATGAAATCTTTCGTTTTAGCCGGCCAAACCTATTAGCTGCACGACTCTTAGAGCCCACTTAGCAGCTGCGGAACAGTACCTATGATTGTTTATGTTTACAAAATAAAAAAATGTAAATAATTGGTAATCATCGAATTTATCGATATATTAACTACTTACAATTGTATGCCGATTCTGAAATAAATAAAAAAACTAAAATTACTATTTTTTTATGATTTAAAGTTGCATATTTTGACACTTTTCATGCATATTTGCATGCATATTTCAAGCTTTTTATGTTGCATATAATTCGGTCTCTAGTGATAACCGATAATCACAGATTATTATTATTATTATTATTGTTATATGTAACGTTTAACATAAAATATTTGAAATAGAAAACCAAATCTGCAAATCACGCCTACGTGTTTTGTCAGGATGGCCTAACTCTAATTTAGTAAAATTAACGGTTGACAACGCAAAACAAGATATTACAGTAAATTACAGCATATCGATAGATATAACTTTAGCAGTAGAGGTAACTGCGAAGAACAAACTACTATCATTAAGCTCAAACTTAAAAGTAGAGTAATTAAAAAGCCGATAAATTATACAAAACTTTTACTGGTAACTAATAACTATCTTACGTGCCCTACACCTTATTCGCACATCATAAACAATATCGAACGATTCATTTTCAGGTAACGAAATATAGAAAATATGTCGTTAACATGGATGTTATAATTGCAGAAAAAATTACGAAAAGATTAAATAAAAATGAATGAAATCAGCATTAAAAAGATAAGAGTATTACGTAAACCGTAATAAGTGAAGTGTGGTGTAAGATGAATCACGAAGGTGCGGTAAATTAAGAAGTCCAACCGAATAATGTAATATTACGAATGAAAAATACACTGTTGTATAGTTACGTTGTTTATTACAAGGCTCTAGAAATAATCTAATGTGAAAATAATAACATTTCATTATGCATTCTCACAATAATAAATTAGCAATGCTCAGCTGCAACAATTTAATTAAGCGAATTCCTGCTGCAACAGTGCAATTAAACGAATTCTTCATAGCAATACGATTCCATTAAACATAAGTTAAAATAAGCAAATTCATTCGCTAAGATTTAAACGATTGAAATGTACTTTTATATAAACGGATCTAAGCTCGATAGGTTTGATTTTTTTCTACTCACCACGGTAAGGTTATTAAGTTCACCGAGCCAAGCGTTAAGCAGTCGTTCAGGATCATCCGGATCGGATTCTGGATCTGATTCCACCTCCGAATTATAGGAGGAGTCGTCCTGCGGTTCCATCCTAACCCTAAACATAAAAAAATACATATAAATTAAAATTACACAGATTGTAAACAGAAAAAATACAAAATTAGACGTAAGTATTAATTTTCTTAGTCACTGCTTATTTCCGACTTTTGAATATATTCTTAGTATAGGTAAAATTATACCTGTAAGAGCAGTTAACGGTTTTCGCCAAACTTATAAGTCCGATCTAAATCTAAGGTAGGTAAATGCTTAGCACCGGAATGTATCGATCAATAGCGGAAAATCCCGATTCGTTAGTACATGTCTGGTGGTGAGGTGTATACTTCTTATATAATGTATCGATATACCGTAAGCATATCGATAATATACTCGAAATATACATCGATATATTATACATCGAAATTTTGAGAAAATTTAGTACTTTTTAACCGAATCCAAATTTTAGGACGAAAATCGCAAATATCTCGAAAACGGACAGTCTTAGCGCTCTGAAAATTTTTTTGATCCACCTCAACGCTATCCCATCCGGTCCTAGTGGTACCCGACGGATGATAATATTTTCAAGTGCCCCCGGGGCGCCGTTCGGAAATTGGGGAGGGATGATATCATAATATCTCGGCAACCGCTCGTCCGATTTTCACGATTCAAACGGCGTATGTATCAGTACGTCGAGCGCTAACTGTTTAACTCATCGGGAACACTTTTGATCGAACGGATCTTGATTATTCGGAAATTACATCGTTTAGCCGTATGTTTTGACTGCACTCACGCGCCGATCCGATCTTTCACTAAATACGCTCAAACCTGTTCGCTAGCGCAGCTGTAAAGTATAAAACTTATGAAGACTTAAAAAGTAGAAAATAAAATATATGTAAAAAAGTTTTACAACACCACTCTTAAATTAAACGCACTAAAAGGTAGAAAATAATTTTAGGACAGTATCTCAGAATGGATTTGACAAGCTTTGATGGTGATATGTAAGATTATGTGAAAGCCATAGCTTCAAATTAAAAAATCTGATGTGGACCACATGACTTCCTTGTACGCCTATTAAATTACATATACACATTTTTTTTAAATGAAAAGTACATAAAATTTTATTTCATTAATAATTCTGATATTTTTTTACCTTTTTTTATTATTATTGAATTATTATTTATCGTAAATTTTTTTTACAATCAGAGGTTAATAATTATTAATCAATCAATATATTCAAATTAAAAAAAAAGAGATGAAGTCTGATTCGAACCGATCTGTCTTCCCTTAAGATCCAAATATTTCATTAATTAAAATTTTATTTGGCTATAACTCAGGAACCAATGAAAACAAGAACCACTTATGATATATCGTTGAAAAGTTCTCAACGAGGGCTTATTACTGCAGTTAAGAAAAAGTCCAAAATCCGAATTTTTGGTCACTTTCGGTCCAGTCGATTGCAATCAAAAGAGGTGTACAACTAGATGTTATAACAATCCTAAATCCAAAATTTCAACATTCTACGATTAATCGTTTTTGAGTTATGCGAAATACATACGTACGTACAGAGTTCACGCCGAAACTAGTCAAAATGGATTCAAGGATGGTCAAAATTGATATTTCCGTTGAAATCTGAAAACCGAAAATTTTCGCGATCGCAATACTTTCTTTACTTCGTACAAAGAATTAAAAATTGACAAAAACATCAAATTTTTAATTTGAATCTATGCTTTCACATAATCTTACATATCACCATTAAAGTTTGTTATCAAATCCATTCTGAGATATCATCCTAAAATTATTTTTTACCTTTAGTGCGTTTAATTTAAGAATGGTGTTTTAAAGATTTTTTTTTACGTATTTTTTATTTATTTATGTGATTGTTTTCTTCATAAAATAATCAACTATAACCAAAACGTAAGTACCGGAATGTACTGATCACTAGCCGAAAATCCCGATTCGTTAGTACCAATTTCTAGAATTAAATTTCTAATTTAACTTTCGTGCCGTAGTAGCTAGTAAATAATTAAAATAAGAGCAAATTAATTTAAAAAAAAGAAAACTAAAGAAAAATAAATGTAAAACACGTTTTAATTCGGTACACGATTGTCTTAAAATGTTTATTTATTATATTTTTGTTATTTAATAATTATTATTATATTATTTATTTATTATTATTCATATTTAATAAAAATTAATCCTATTATATTTACTGATGACTCTTTAATGAAATCCCTATTTAAATACAGTCTTTTTTTTATGATTCTTGAATGTTTTTCTTAACTATTTTTATTAATTATAATTTTTAAATTAGCTTTTATGAGGGGGAAAAAAAGGCTGTCAAAACGACTGCAGTCATTAGGATTAATAAAATGTATTTCTGAGGCTTGCGGAAGTCTACGAATGTCTTCGAATAAATGATAGCGAAAATAAAATTAATGATCTTTGGTTCGTTGCAGCCATTTTAACAATTTAACACGTACAAGGGCGTGAATCGTAGTAACTAGTCGCGTGTACAAACGGTGGTTAGGATTAAAGTAGAAATATTGATTCTAAGTCGGGGTAGAGTTAAATTTGTAGCTCATATGTCTAAATAACGTAAAATACTCAAACGGCTAAATTACTAGTTCAGCGATTTAAATTCTCCAGAAAAATATGTCTGGAATTCAGTAAAACGGAGAACGAACAAAATCTTTGAACGAACTTAAGAGTCTTAATTTTTATTTGCTAAATTACGTATACAAGTCCATGCATAATAGGCAGAACATTTATAAGCTAAAAAAATTCTGATATTAATATAAATTCCATCAGTTATTGCCAATGTCTTTAGCTGTAATATTATATTCAACGAATTTTTCCCTAATAGTTAATTAAAATACTTAAAACTTAGTAAAAACAACGCGTTTCAACGTTGGTATTATGCAAATTACTAAGGAATCTTGTTATAAAATTAAAAAAATGTTATCTATTTTTTATATATTTATCAGAACATGTAATTTTAACAGATTAAAAAAAAATATTTTATAATAATTATTTTTCCAGTCCAGCATCATCATAGGTGATTACATTAAAATTAAAAAAGATACTTTTTAATAAATTAAATTTTTTTAAATAAAATGACTAAATTTTATTTAAATTACAATATCATCAAATAAAATCAATGTGTTATTACGTTCATATGTTAAATTTTAATTATACAGCATTTATTATACTTCATTGTGCTATTACGTTTATATGATAAATTTTAATTATACAGCATTTTTTATACTTAATCATTAGTTTTTATTTACTAATATTTTTAGTTTAATAAAGTATCAACATCAAAAAATTTTATTTTTTATAGTGTATATCCACTAAATAAATTTGTTTAACCGTTCTTCCCAAGCATTATTAATGCTATCGATATGCTTTTTTTTAAAACTAATTAATTATCATTAATTTACTAATTAAATAATATTTTTAACATATTAGTAACTACGAATATTCGTTTGCGTCTGCGCATGCGCACGTCTGTATATAAAACAATAAAAATAAGTTGATCCATTGATTATACGTTTTATTTTAATAGAGATACCCACATTAACATACTACAATTCAATTTATGTACACAAAACTTATAAGTTATTACATTTTAAATTGTCACTTAAAAAAAAGGATTATTTGTGTATTTGATCAAGATAATTAAAAGAAAAACATTGGATTTTAAATCGAATTCCAGTTTATTATATATATATTTATTACTATATAAAGCGAGGTTTCATCTTAACAAAAAAACGTTAAAATTTTATTTACATATTTAGCCCTTCACGCGTTTAATAAGACCACAAATGTCAAAAACATTTTTTTAAGATATTCTTTATCTAACTGAAAGTAAACTGAATGCAAATAGTATAATAATAAAATGATACGTATGTATATTTATTAAAAAAATAAAGAATTTCTTCATATTAAATTTTATAAGCAAGATATGCAAGATAATGAAAAATAAAAAGTCTACGTTAAGAGTCAGAAAAGAAGATGTTTATATCGAATAACAAAGCAAATGTAAAGAGAAAGTAAAATATATATGTACACAAAAATAATATATTAACAATTACGTATACAAAAAAAAATTACAGAAGACAGGAGAAAAATAAACCTAAATGAAAATGGCTTATGACAAGTAGTTTGTTAACTACTTCTTAAATAAATCTTTTAATAAAAGATTTATTTATTTTAGTTTATAGATTTTGCCGGTTATTAAGAATTTAATTTTTATATTCGACGAACGTTAATACAATTCACAACGTTCAAAGGCACGTACCTATATACGTAAAATAAAATTCAACATTCAAAAAACATACAAACAGAAAAACGAAGATCATGTGTGAATAATTAAATTCGAGGTGCAAGAGAGTGAGGACTGCAAACCAGTTGTCCGGCGCCAGGCGGACGCTGCGACACACGTTTACAGCACACCTCCATTCCTTACAAGGCAGCCCGGTCGAATAGCCTCCTTAACGCGCGCGACCCGCGTAACTTAACATCGCAGACTCGCTGATTAACTAGCGAACAAGCTGCACCGTTTATTCGTTAATCTTATCTGGCGCATACATCAGGAAAGGTAATTCGGTCTACATATCCTTATATTTTAGCATCTAATTGTAATTTCACTTTACGATAAGCGCGTAAATACATCACGAAAACCCCTCATTACTTACGAGTAAGTTTAATTACGAGTTAAGATTCTTTACGCTTAAAATAAAACGGTCTTTAAATTATAAATAGTCTGCGGGTAAATTGTAATTAAATATATTCCTTTTCACAATAAACTTCGAAAAACGTCCAACGAAGTGCAAAAGGCTATTAAAAACAAATAATCCAAAAAATAGAGAACCAAACGATAATAATTCTGTAATAAGTAAAACAAAATGTAAAAATATACATAAATACACAACGCATTTATCTAACGTGACTAAAAAGTTTTACGGTTTAAAACTGAAAATTCCACAAATATATTAAAATACATAAAGAAAAGAATTGAATAATTCCGGAAAAAAGTAACGTATCTTATATTAAAAGATAAAATTCGTGAAAAAATAATAAATAAATTAATACACACAAGCAACGATACAAAATTAAACTACATCACATGTATATATATATATGTATGATGTAGTAAATAAAGATTAAAATAAGATAAAGAAAATTTTTTAAAACATTCTCTGTATTTTAGATCCAGGGTCTACAATTAAAAAAAAAAATTGTAAACATCTCTTAATACCTTTACATGGGAAGAATAAACTTTCAAAAAAATTCTGAAAAATATCTAAACCGAAGGGAGTTAACAAAAGAACAAAAAAAAACAACATATATTTCGATTTTAAGAGGTGCAGAGTTTATTTTTGAAAAATAATCTTAAAATTATTTATAAATGCTAGGTAACAAATTTGTTACCAGAGTATTTTTTTTCTAAAATGCCTCTGAAGAAATTCGAAATCGGTTTTTTCGCAGTATCCCCCACTGCCTTAACGAATTCTGAATAAATTAATACCCCCCCTTTTTAGATATAAAATTTATAGAAAATCGGTTTGTTCAATCCTGAGGTATAAAGCCAAATGCAGTGCGACACACATACGTACGAACATTCATGCATTATCTTTTTTTTGGTCTAGATAAACTACTTGGACTCTAAAACGTAAAGATATAAAAAAAACCGATGGCCCATCTTTCATGATCACCATACTTTCCCTTTAATATGAGTGTTCTAGCTATATTCGCTGGGGAAAAAATCTGATGTGGACACCACATAATTCCTTGTACGCCTATTAAATTACACATACAATTTAAAAAAAAAAATGAAAAGTAAATAAAATTTTATTTCATTAATAACTTGATATTTTTTAATATTTTTTTTTATTGTTATTATTGAATTATTATTTATTGTAAAACTTTTTTACAATCGGAACTTAATAATTATTAATAAATCAATATATTTTAATAAAAAAAAAGTTTAAAAAAAAAAGAAGGAAACGAGTCGGATTCGAACCCATGTGACTTCCCGTTGTAAAATCGAAATAGTTCATTAATTAAAGTTTTATTTAGATGTAACTCTGGAGCCAATGAAAATAAGTACCACTTATGATACATCTTTGAAAAGTTTTCAATGGGGCTTTTATTACTGCAATTAAGAAAAAGTCAAAATCCAATTTTTTTTTGGATTTTGGTCTTTTCTGTACACTTTTAGTCCAGTCGATTGCAATCAAACGAGGAGGCGCACAACTAGATGTTACAACAGTCCTTAATCCAAAATTTCAACATTCTACGGCTAATCGTTTTTGAGTTACCCGAGATACATACGTACGTACAGACGTCACGCCGAAACTAGTCAAAATGGATATTTCCGCTGAAATATGAAAACCTAAATTTTTCAAAATAACAATACTTCCTTTATATCGTGCAAGGAAGTAATAAAAACGAATAAGATTTTTCTTAAATTTTAAATAGTACTTCCGTTTATTACTTTTAATACACCCAAATACCAGTATCTCTATTTTTTTCTTATTTAGCCTCTGGAACTACCGTAAATTATTACTTCAGAGGATGAATGAGAATGATACGTATGTAAATGAAATGTAGTCTTGTACAGTCTCGGGTTGACCATTTCTGAGATGTATGGTTAATTGAAACCCAACCACCGAAGAACACCCACCGGGTTGGTCTAGTGGTGAAAGCATCTCCCCAAATCGGCTGATTTGGAACTCGAGAGTTCCAGCGTTCAAGTCCTAGTAAAGTCAGTTATTTTTCACGGATTTGAATAGTAGATCGTGAATACCGGTGTTCTTTGGTGGATGGGTTTCAATAACCCCACACATCTTAGGAATGGTCGAACTGAGACTGTACAAGACTGCACTTCATTTACACTCAAACATATCATCCTTTGAAGTATTATGTGAACGGTAATTACAGGAGGCAAAAAAGGAAAAATAAAAAACCACTTAAGAACACCGATATCCATGATCTAATATTCAAATCCGTATACAAGTAACTGCTTTTACTAGGATTTGAACCTTAAAACTCTCGACTTCGAAATCCAGCTGATTTTCGATGGCGAGTTCAGCACTAGACTAACCCGATAAGTTACCCGAATACCAATAGCTTAAATTTAAACAATATAAATGCGGTACAGCCATAAGAAAGACTTGAACAGTTAGTATAAAGCAACAAGTGCCTTGTATCATAGCTTTATTCAGCAGCGGGAGGGGAGGAATATATATATTTATTATATAATACTTACCTTATAAATATCTGTTGCTTTTTAAACGAATAACTGAATGGCAAGGATTATTTATTCAAATAAAAAAACACGCTAAACGACTAAAACATTCGGAGTGACACAAAGAAATTTTTAGATGTTTATTTATAAACACATTCGAATAAACTCACATTAACAAGGTACAAACAAACATTTAACGAACAATTAAACCAAACAGACTAAACAAAACAAATATTTTATCTTCACTACACTCCACCTGAAGTTTTATAGCGCATTTTATTTAATTCACGCGACTAGTAAAACCTTTTCTAATCTATGCTGAAGTTTCACGTACAGAATAAAATAATACAAAGTTCGCCAAAACACATACTAACCTAAAGCGGACTTTCCCATGAAACGACAAGTTATATTAAGTTTGAATACTAGCCAAGAAAAAGGTCACCAACATTTCTAAGCGAATTGAGTTAAAACACAACTTATGTTACTTTTTTTCACGTTTGCTCAGGATTAATCAAAATACTGAAGAATTAAAATAATAACAGAAAGTATAATGACATAAACACTCGTGAAGGAGCAAAGAAAATATCTATTTCGGCGTTCTGAATGATTTTTGTGTTCCTTGATCGATTCTGTCTGAATCGAATTCAATGAAAGTTTGCATAATAGTTCCTTAGTAATTAAGAACCAGTGAAAAGGATTAAATATACTAAGGAAACTGACCAAGAGTGGTACTTGTCGTTGTACTGAAAAAGTACAAACTGAAATCTTCAGCCGATTTCAGTTTTTCAATATTATACCACCATTAATAACCATTTTTAAACGAAAAGATGGACTATGGCGAAAATTAAACATAACAGCCCATTTTCTATAAATAAAATTCCTAAATTTCATAATCATCCTAAAACCTATATAATATAACAGGCCTAATATATCTAGCATAATTCATATTTAATTAATAATATATATCAATTAATTACATAATTAATTTTATAGAATTAATTTATATTTAGCGTAATTTCTAATATATCAGCATATTTCATCCTAATCATATAATCAGCCTAAATATCTATAAATATCATCCTATGGATATCTATTTACTCGTCTGTGTTGAGGTAAACAATATAACGAATTTTTAACAAAAGGTAGGAATACATACTGGTTAACACTATTTCCTCCAGTATTTCTTAAGGCTGTGAAATGAGTAAAGCACCTGAGGTATGAATTCGAACAACTTTTCCTGAAGGTAATGATGTTCACGATACGGCCTGCATTTCTTACGGTGAACAAAGCGCAGATGTTACTTGGGCTAAATATCATCTGCATTTCGGTGCGCTTGGAACGTTGATATGCAACTAATTATTCAACTTATTAAAAACGTAACGGTATGAACAGCTTTTTAAACGAATATGCGATTTTCGGAAATAGTGTATGAATCGCGTTAGAAACAGGATACAAACGTTCCGATTATGGCACTTTAATAGTTAGTACAAGCGTGTTAAAGTAAAGAAATAAGCAGAAAAAGAAGGACTTATTTTTCTACTTCCTACATTTATTTTCTATTCCTATCCCAGGTAACTCTTTTTTCCTGTTTCGCTTCCGGTAATTACCGTTCAGATAATACTTCAGAGGATGATATGTATGAGTGTAAGTGCAGTGTAGTCTTGTTCTCAGTTCGACCATTCTCGAGATGTATGGTTAATTGAAACCCAACCACCAAACAACACCGGTATCCACGATCTGGTATTCAAAGCCATGTAAAATAACTGAGTTTATTAGGACTTGAACGCTGGAACTTTCGACTTCGAAATCAGTTGATTTGGAAAGACGCGTTCACCATTAGACCAACCTGGTGGGTCAGAAAAGGTAACTACCGTACACAAAGTTTACGGCTCGTAGAATATAAATTGTAAAAAATAAAAATAAAATATTCGTGAAACTTTCAATTAAAAATTTAAAGCATAATGAATTCATAATGAGAAAATTAAGTTACACCCACTCGATGAATATTTCCGGTGAAAGACCGAGGAATACAGCCTTTAAATGATACACTGAACTCTACGAGCAGCTGATTCTTAAATAAACTTGTTATCTCTAGAAACAAATACTCCACTTTTTTCTGATTTAAAAAAGTCTATTAATAGAATGAAAAAAACATTTTTTTAATCCATCCTGTGGTAAAAAAAAATAAATACAAAAATCTTATTTTTAATACCTCAGTGTTATTAAGGGCCGATAGCCAAAGGAAATGACGACCAACAAAATAAACAATCAACGGAAACAACTATCTGTCTCTTAGCATTGATAAACACTAGTGAACCCGAATCACGTGATCACACACCGCCAACTCCTCACTCCACCAATGAAAGCAGGAAACATCACGGCAAAAGACGCCACTAACAGAATTAATAATTACTCTCTTCAAATCTTCCAGTGAAATATATTATCACATGTGGCAGTGGACCTGTCAACATAAGGACGGATCTACTCTACAAAAGAATTAAAAAATTCTTTAAACAAAAAAAAGGTAAGAAACTTCTTGCATACAGATTAACACAAATATACCTGTAATAAAAGCGTACCACAAAATTATCGGATTCAAACTATAAAATCAACAAAAAAAAAAAAGGTTTCACAGACACATCGGATGAATATTTTAACTTACATCATTCAAAAAATGAAAACAAATTTTATGTTGATCAATGAAAGTTAATTATTACTATACTGATTTGTTCATGTGACAAATTCAATAGGAAAGTAAAAGAATGTACAATTCAGTATTAGAATACTAATAAAATGTTTCGTGACAATTCTACCACATGGTCGTTTTCGTGGTAAATGTTTCTTTCGACAGTGAACCTTTTGCAACAATTTTAACTCACACGGGTTTAACGAATCTCAAAATAAACTTAATAGTGGTTAAAATAATGAAAAATATTGGATAAAAGCTATCCAAAAATATTATGTATTTTTTTCCCATTTATTTTAAAGTGTAAATAGCTCATTTAAAAATAAAATAATTTTCCATCCTA
Organism: Lycorma delicatula; assembly: GCF_047948215.1. NCBI lineage: Eukaryota > Metazoa > Arthropoda > Insecta > Hemiptera > Fulgoridae > Lycorma > Lycorma delicatula. Next base: position 34,885,860 of record NC_134456.1, read on the forward strand.
GATCTAAGTCCTCATCTTTAATTCTACGGCGAGAAAAATAATCAGTGAGACGACTGATTTTAGAGGCTACACTAAAAATATTAAAGCAGGAGACTTTAATTAAGGAGACAGCAACAACAATAAGTGAAAAATTATTTCCACAGTTTTATTATATAAAGCGCACGCGAAGTCTATTGATCATAAAATCTACTGTTTATTCATGGAAAGATGACATATTTGAGCACCCAGTTCGCGTGATAGACGATAAAAAGGATTTCCCTAGTCTAGACCCGTACTAATTTTGGAAAGATGCATATTAATATAAGAAAAGATTCATCAAATACTGTATCAAAAATAGACCGACGATATATGTTTTTCCTGACTCGAAGAACACGAAACGGGTCGAGATCCGGTAAAAAAGAAAGCCTTACAAAAATCTAAGTTGAACTTTTTTATCACAGGTAGGGTTTGACTACACTCGTACTTGAAATCTGGTATGAATTCGCGTGTATGGGAATTAGTTTCATTAAATCAAAAAAAGAAATCTCTAAGAGGGTGGGTGCTGCAGAGGTAGGAGTTGTCATATCGTGATATAAATGTCCGAAGGGTAAATTTTTTCTTTCCCTATTTAATTCCTTTTCGATATAATTAATTTATGTAAAATATTTTTTTTTAAATCCATCTATTTAAAAAAAAAGAAGAAATTAAATATATGAACTTCATTGTATGCTGTTATTTAAACATTTTATTATAATCTAATAGTTCATTATTAGTATTAAATATATTTCAGGTACGCTAAAATCTTATTTTGATAAACGACTTAAAAGAAGTGGCAAGATAACGAATTTAAGTTATCGCCGTAAAATATCCGTACCGATTTTACATAAAGACGGCTTTTTGCTTTTTTTTTTGCCTGAACCTCTATTCTCGATGACAAAGTTTGTTGAAAATGAAACGATTAAATGTACCAGACAACACTATCCAAAACATTTTGTACGAAACTTATAATGCACGATTAATAAATTAAAAAACTATATGAATAGTTATTTCTACAACTATTACATACGTAAAACTTTAAAAAAATTGTTGGTTAATATGCGATTAAAGCAAATTGTAAAAGCAAAAAAAAACAAAAAACAAACCATTACTGAAATATAACAAAAAAGTAATTTTATATAATAGCATATATAATACATACATAACAATCAACGCTTCAGTAACGGAACACTAGAGAACACAAACTGAACACATAATATATTACTAGTAAGTATACCTTTTTCCATTGTCTGTTTAATATATAAAGGAAGTCACGTAATTTATAAACGCAGGAAGTTGATAGGTCTACTCTATAAATGTCTTCTGTAAGTAAAATTCTGAAGTCTTCTGTAAGTAAATGTCTAACTAAAACTTCTGAATGTTCTGTACGGAGACAATTACATTTACTCTAACGTAACTTCTCATTACAATTTGGCCAACCAAGAAGATATCTTTGTCGTAACACCAGAAAAACCGGGTTTCCTTTTCAAAATAACTTTTGCTAACTTGATAAATCGATAATACTAATACCATTTATGCACCTGTTAAACTTTAATGAATAACTATAACGTGTGGCGGAGCCCCAAAATCATTTATGATTTTTTTGCATTCTTTTTTCCAAGCTTAAAAATCCACCGTTGATATTGATGAAGCTTTTCATTTGACCGGTTGATTCTTGCTTTAACGTAATAAATCACAACTATACTGTCGGATATATCCACATTGTCGATCTTCTTGATGGAATGGTAGCCTAACGTCTGTGTCTTTCATCAGAATGGTTTTGGGGATTCGAATTAAGAATAGACGCGGCACTTACGTCTGAAAATAAAACATTTTTTAAAGCTAAAAAATTCATTAATAATATTAAAAATAAGAGGAAGCCGATAGCCTGGGGGGGGGGGGAGAGTGAGAGAGAGAGAGAGAGACTTTAATAACTATTTGATTCTGTTTAATTTTACACAGATTACAAACTGTGTAATGCCGAAGGCTTCGTAGTTGCGTCGTCGTTATAAAGTCGAATCTGCAGGTTTATGGAGAAACATTCATATTGTGATTTTTAAAAAGAGAATATTTATGTATTCACGCAGAAAACATAAGGTTTCATTGCCTCTAATGTTATAAATTTTAATTACTCGTGTGATAATTATAATGAGTCTGAAATTTATGTATACCTTCTGTCATAATCGTAACACCAATAACAATTAATATATCAAACGCAATAAAATATGTGCGATTTTTTTGTTTTTACTGAAGTTGCTAAAAATCTAGTGAAGATTTTATACATTATATTTTTAATATATTAGTACGAAAGTTTCTTCAAATAAAAAATACCGTTTTAGACTAAGAGGAGGATGTCCCCCGCATAACTTTGAAACAGGTTTAAGAACAAATACAATTATACACGTCCACAAAAGTAGATAAATAAAGAATTTATATATTTATTATGCGTAATCACTTAAATTTTAACAAACAACCTACCTTCCTGAATTCATAAAGTGAAAATAAATAGATGCCGCCATAATTTTCCTTTGAACGTCCAATGCATCACGAAAAAGAAAAAAGCTTAGAAGTATTTAAAATATAAAAAAAAAAATGATGTTAACGATAACGTTACTCTTAAATCAATTAAAGACAGCAGAAGGATACAGTGATCACTCGCTGAACGACAGCCCGTGTTCTTGCATGTGTCCATATGACTATATTGACAGCATTTTTGCTGTTTATAATTATGATTCTGTTTCTGAAAATCTATTTCTTTTCAATGCAAGAGTAGTAGGTTGCTTTTTAAATAGGGTTTAGTGATACCGTATCTGACAAGTCGATAACCCGATCACTTTTAAGTATTTTAAATAATTTAATTCACAACTTCACACTCCTTGGGGACAAAGAAATAATGAGTATTTTTAATAACAACCTTCAAGAGGGCTAGGGGGTCGGTCGATGGCTTAAAACCTTCCCTGGGATAACACGAATGTATCCTGAAAATTTGAAAGCAATCGGTCGGTTGGTTCTCGCGTGTTGCGACAACAGACAAATGTTATGTGTACGTATATACAATCCCAAATAACCGTGATCTGTTAAGATCGAGGGTATACTTACTTGATCCACACAAAAGTTAGCCTTCATCCTAATAACAAATACCCCGTCTGAGTTTTGAAAATCGAACGATTGTTTGCCGAGATATTATAAGAGGACCCCATTGCACCTCCCAAAACAGCGCCCCAGGATTTAATATTATTTTTGTAATATTATTCATTCGATTGATTCGATTCATTCAGTTCAAACCTGGCTCACAGTTTAATAATTCAATTTGTGCTTCAACCGGAAAATCTCAACTACTGCATATATATAAATATATTTTCGAGATGAAATATATATAAAAACCATCTCAGTTATGCCAAGAAACATGGTTAAAAATTTCGTTGTGATTGACAGAATAGTTTTTTTGTTTATCCCGAACAAACAAAAATCCTCTTACTCTTTAAATAATAGTATAGAGTATAGATATAGATGAAATGAGATTGACACAAACTAGGAAAGTTACTGGGGAAGAAAATTCTGCTAGTATCAATAAAGGATCCTTTGCTAAGGATTTGAAACGATACTGAAAACATTTGTGTGCAGTGTAGCGCTTTGAATTACTGAAACATGGATATTAGGAAAAATAAGAATGGAAACTTTTCAAACGTGATGTAACAAAAAGATGCTGAAAATTAATTAGATCGTCGATGAACTATCGAAACGAAGAGACCTTAAAATGAATACAAGAGGAAGAAATCTTTGGTAAAATCTAGTAGAAATGAAACAGAAGGATGAGCAGATGGTAAAAACTGTAGAGTAAGGCAAAGATTAGAACACGTGAAACAAATAGATAATTAAGGATGTATGTAGGATGTAGTAAATATATCTACACTAAAAAATATATTTCGTACAAAAAAAAGGAACGAGAAAAGCGTCATATCAGTCGACTGACTTTTGACCGGTCAAAAAACCCTATGCCAATTTTTAGCTTCATTATTGTAAAAGATAAGAGATCAGTACAACAATAAGAGAATTTATTAAACTTTATACTCTATTATGTAAAATAATATTAATGAAACACATTAAAGTGTAGAAAAGAATCGATTATGAAATAAAGCTGAACAAAATGCTAGTAAAAATACGAAAAACGACTAATATCAGGCAATATTTTAAAACACACGGACAATAGAATTACCGCACCTATTGTCTCTTAATGAACGAGCCGACTTGGAAAAAAGAACTGAAATAAATTTTTTTTAACATTAAATTAATCTATTTTATAATCTTTTAACACCTAAAGGAATTAATTAAACGATTCAATGAAAAGAAAAAAAAGGAAGGTCTCTTTGAAACATTAGAAATGAAAACCTAATGAATTCATTTACAGTTACAAGTATTATAAAAATAACAATTTATGTAATAAACTTTTAATTGCGCATAAACAATCATCTCCAAAAATAAACAAATGAAATAGAACTTTTATATCCAATTTTAGTCACAATGCAGATAGATAATGAGAAAAAAAATTTAAATGAAATTATTATAATGATAATTTATTTCAAATAAATTGTCTATATTTTTCTCATTAATAAATTATCTGAATGCAACAATGCCTTAAAAAATTTCCGACTAAAATGGAATGAAATGTTTCAGAGTTAACTTTTTCACCAAGGTTAAACATCACAAGATATGAACGTACCTCTCTTACAAGTATATCTCTCTTCATCCTTTTATGATAAGCACCAAACTTTTTTAACGGTACCTTTAATTACCCTATTAAAAAAAGGACTGTTCAAATTTCAGTTATATATATTTTTTGGATATTCTGATGCTTTTCTGAAACTATTTAAAAGGCAACACACACGCAAATAAGACTCGGAAATCTTTACTGACGTTTTTACAAATGTCCTAGGTTTTGAGGTTCCTACATCCCAAAAAAGCAAAAAATCTAGGCGGCCATTTTTTAACCGAAAGCAATATTTTCTCTGATATATGTATAATGTTCAGCAAAGTATAAAAATAAATTAAATATAATATATTACGTTTAAAAGATCGGACCACAAATGTTAAATATTTACTTCTGCAATATCACAGCGGTGATAAAAGTGACAAATTTGTTCATCTTCTTTACCCAATTATTTATTTAAAATTTAATTTGAGGTCAGTGCTATACTTTGAGCTGTATACAAATAAATCCTAAATAATACAAATAAAAACAAGAATTATTGATTACAGCCAGTTCCTTTCTATTATGTTAAAAAGAGAGTGAATGTTCGATTATCACGTAATTAAACATTATTCAACAGAAAATATTACTCGTACCTGAAATTCTAAAAATATTTAACATTTTGAAAAAATTACAAAAGCCTTTTGTGAATTATAGTATTTAGTAACGAAATAAGTATAAAATTTACTTCAAAATTTTGTTGTTTCAGAAAAACCAAACGTACATAAATCCTATATTTTTAATGGAGTACCTCACTTTTTTGTTTAGCCTCCGAACCACCGTAAGGTATTACTTCAGAGGATGAAAGAAAATGAACTGTAGTCTTTGTACAGTCTCACGTCGACTATTCCTGAGATGTGTGGTTAATTGAAACCCAACCACCAAAGAACACCAGTATCCACGATCTAGTATTCAAATCCGTATAAAAGTAACTGCCTTTACTAGGATTTGAACCTTAGAACTCTCGACTTCGAAATCAGCTGACTTGCGATGACGAGTCACTACTAGACCAACGGGTTTTAATGGAAATCTAGGGGAACCCGTAGGTTTTAATGGAATACTTGCAGGAAGTTTCCAAATAACTGAAATGCATTTTTACGTTAGTGATGAATAAATGTTAAAACTTAGCTAGAAGTTGAATTTAGGAACAATCAAATGTAGGTCATTCTATCTACCCGTCTTTTATAATGCCGCTTCCGAATACTTTCGTATGCAAGTCCGCAACAAAGATAAGTTGTCTATCCATGACATCACATTATATCAAAATGTTCAACGCTACAGAAAATATATAAAATTATCATTAAATTAAAATTAGAAATAATTTATCCCCGATTATAAAATTTAATACAGCATGATATTTTTCTTTTTTCGTTCCCTAACTGACGGGTTGTCTAAGCAAGTATTGCACAGCTTCACTCTTGGCAATAAGTAACAAACCTAAAATGCTGTTGCTATTTCATTTTGTGTACTTTTATATTAATATAAATGGATCAAATATAAAAATAAAAGCTGCCTATTTTTTTATTTAAAAAAAGAAATCCACATCCGAATGTTAGTGGACGTAATAACACCTAAATTTTTAAAGTAACATTAACATATATTATTAAAACCGAATACGAACTTACGAATCAAAATCACGTTGAGCACAGCATTTCCTTATCACTCATTCGCCTAACCATTCTACGATTCTAAATTATTTATTTTTACTGCTTTTAACTTGGTATGAGTGAAATGCCCTAAATAATCTAAAACACATCCTACGAACTGCCAAATAATTAAATTTTTCAGAATAATCGAACAAAATTTAAGCATTTTTAGCCACAACGGAACGGAGAAGTACGGGTATATGCGTTAGGGGTAAGAGGTTGTCTGTGTGTGTGTTTCTGTAATTTTTCCTCAAAAAATTCTGGACCGATTTCGATGCGGTTTTTTACATTATGTAGCAACCATAATTTGATCTATCACAGAGCAGGTTCTTAGATATGTTTTAGGATTATAGGCCCCCAGGGAGCTCTGTAGTAATGTTTCTTCAAAACGGCTTTTGAATGTTTCTAAGTCTTTCTAATTTTTTCTTTTAACCTCCGGATCCACCGTTAGGCAGAGGATGAGATGAATGATTTGTAGCGTATGTGAAAATGCCATGCTTGACCGGGATTCGAACCGGATGAAAATCTTTCTAATTAATATGCTTTTACTTAAAGTTTATTAGTAAATGCTTTTTCAGTTATCGGGCATTTTTTTCTTCTAGAAATAGCAACTTCAATCAGACATGGTTATTTCAACAAATTTAAAAAAATCTTTTTCTCCTCAACAAAAAGTTAATTTTTTTTTTATATTAATGTGTAAGTATACTTGACTTAAATAGCTATTATTTCAGAAATGACAATCGATAACTGGAAATCCGTTCTTCCAAATCATCCCAATTCCAAAAGGATGATTAACAAAAAAAAAAAGAATGCATGATTGTGCTAATTACTACGCAGGAAACAGAACATGTTTTATTTTCTTTGTTTCACATGAGTGTAAAGTCCCGTTAGGTTCAAAAATAGTCGAGAGTTCCAGCGTTCAAGTCCTAGTAAAGCCAGCTATTTTTACACGGACTTGAATACTAGATCGTGGATACCGGTGTTCTTTGGTGGTTGGGTTTCAATTAACCACACATCTCAGGTATGGTCGAACTGAGAATGTACAAGACTACACTTCATTCACACTCATACATATCATCCTCATTCATCCTCTGAAGTATTATCTAAACGGTAGCTACCGGAGGCTAAACAGGAAAAAGAAAGTTCAAAAATAGCAAAAAATAAATTTTTGTTTTTCTTCAGTTTTTTGTGGACAAATTACAGTAATGAAATAAAATTGTACACATAAAAATAAACAAGCGACTCGGAAGTAAGATATGAGCACCTAACATTTTTTTACAGTAATTTAGAAGCGAGTTATTAATTTTCAAACCCATCAACAAAGATGTAGCTAGCTAAATATAATAATATCGAAAAAATGGTCAAAGTATCAGTTCCATTCCGGATCGGAAGGAAAGGAATTCTATCACTGTAGGTTACTACTGATCCATACATAAATATAATTATAAACATCCTTAGATAAATATTATATTTGATAAAACAATATTAATTAATAACATGACTGAATACAAAAGATTGAGTTAAAAGATTTGAAATAAAACCTTGCATCAATGTTTAACCTCAAATGACCCGTATTTGGACCACAACAATTACTACGAATTGAACTGATAAATAATTAAACGGCCTATTTTTCAATTAATAACACGAGGCCAAACAAACGAAAGGATTTTTTAATTTATTTCACCAGAAATATTCTCATGGTGAAATCAGTGAATTTTTTTTGTGAAGTTAATTAAAATCACAAGTACTAAACCTTAAATAAAAAATACAAGAAAAAAGGAAGTGTTATACCCTTCATCCGGAAAGTTCCAAGGTTCAGATTTTGGTCAAGCCTGTCTTATCTGACTCCCTTCTTACAATGTTCCAATTAGTCAAATCCCTAAATCGAACCTCCTTAATTCGAATATCTCCCTAAATCGAATATTTACTTTTTCCCTTTGAAAAATCCTCTTTAAATACAATAAAAATGTCCTCCTTTATTCGAAAATTTCGAGGACTTGATCTAAATATTATTTTTTTGATGAAAACGTCTTTTTAAACGTTCTCAATAATTTAATCTAGAGAATTTACATATTGCACACAATTTCCAAAGAAGCATATATAACAGTAAATTCAGTTTAATAGTGTACAAAATCAAGATAAATTTGTAGACCCTTTCTAAATTTCAGAAGAATGGAATATAATTTGTAAAAACTTAAACATTAGTATAGAGGAAATTTCATTTGACTTGTTCACACATTTTGATAATGATATTGCAGTTAGTACCATTCCAACCGATGATTATATCATCGCGTCTGCGTCACATTTAACCATTCATACGGATTCCGATGAGTTAGACGAAACGGAAAAAGTGGAAATTACAGTTACAGCAAAAGACGCGAAATTCGCAATAAATAACCTTCAAACATTCTTCGAAAGCACAAGCGAAGTAGAAGATGGTGTATTTAGTGCACTGGTAAAGATTGAAAATGCTCTTCAATTCAATTTTCAAATCTACCAGAAGAAAAATAAGAAATAAAATAAAATTACAGAATTTTTTTTGAAGAAATAATTAAAGGTTCTGTACTATATTTATTTTTTTTTAATTTTTACATAATACTATACACATTTTATCTTTTATGACGTAATTTAGTACTGTGGTACATTGCTATGGATTAACATAAATGTTTATTAAATTATGACATTTTTCTGTACAATTTTTGAGTTTCATTATTTTACTTCTCTAAATAGAAAACTTACTAAATCGAAAAAAATTGGTTCCTTGAGATTCGAATTAGAAAGGTCTGACGGTTTCTCAAAAAAATAAATAAATAAAAAATAATAAATCCCCTTTCTTTCTTTCTGTATACATATTTACTGTATTACGATGAAACGATACGTGTACAAGTTACACATCGTCACCGAGCAATCATCTCAAAATATGAAATTGTCGTTTTTTCCGAAAAGTTTTCACACATATACAACATTCCAATCCAAGGTCCAAATCTTTATCAAAGCTATAAAATGACTCACATTCACGGTATAATATTATGAATAAATAATAGAAAAAAGTTGTCTAAAGGGAAATTGAATAAAACAATAAAAAAGGGATGAGATAAATACAATTTTCACAAACTTTTTTTTATTAATCGACGTTAAGATGAAACGTAAGTTACAGTAACGCATTTTAGAACATAAGTTTCAATATCCATTTATCAGAATTATTATTATTCTCGGATGATGTCACATACATACATTATCCTTCACCACACAGGTTAAACGTGATTTTAATGCGGGCAGAACGGCTCGTGTGAACAATGACTATTGAAGGTCACAGGCTGTTTTCTTAAAATCCTTATAATTCTTTAACAATACTATAAATGGTCACATTAAAATCGTTTCCGAGAATCGTAAAACAGTTCCAAAGTATTATCTTACTGTTGCTTTCAATTTATTTATTTAAAAGTTAAATCGTTATTTGAGCATATTACAATAATCGGCCAACTCATATCTACATTTTACACTTCATGTAGATTCTTGTAATTATCGATGCATTTCAAACAAGCAATCCTTACTTTTTCTGTTTAGCCTCCAGAACCACTATAAGGTATTATTACTTCAGAGGATGAATGAGAATGATATGTATGAATGGTATGTAATGGTTGGTAAATGAAGTGAAGTCTTGTACAGTCTCAGGTCGACCGTTCCTGAGATGTGTGGTTAATTGAAACCCAACCACTAAAGAACATCTCAACCCCGTATAGGAAGACACCCGCCTTGTGACGCTTCCGGTTGCCACACCATCCCCCGTTCCTAGCCTAGATGGCCTTTAACGGGAAACCTCCAAAGAATACCGGTAACCAAGATATAGAATTCAAATCCGCATAAAAGTAACTGCCTAAACAATACTTATAGTAATGCGTAGTTCACGGCCAGGGCCGCTAGCAACATACATTTGAAACCCGTATTAAGAAACAAGTTCCGTGTATCAATTAGAGATCCGTAATCCACGTTATACAAAAGCCTTTTTAAAAATTTGTGGTTTTTTTAAAATGTTATTTCAGTATTTTTTTTTTCACCTATCTAGTTGATATCTCCAGCAGGTATTAATTTCTCTTTTTTTCGCTATTCCGATGGGATTTACCCGATAAATAATAAGTGTAATAAATAAGTATAGATTAGTTGCATAATTACTTTTAAATAAATAAATTTAAATACAGAAAAATGATACTACCCTTAAAGCTGTTTAAATGAGGGCATTTATATGTTTTATTTCGTTAAAGAAAAACAGCATATGCCATCAACAGTCATTATTTTTATTCTGAAACGTTTGGCCTTCAATAAAATTTAATCATAACATATTATCTATCACCCAAAAATAATAATAATTCTGGTACGTCTGACGATGGAACATACGTTCCGAAATGTGTTAGTGTAATTACATTTCATTAGTCACACAACAGATAAATTTTACACGGGTATTGTAAAAACTGAACACTCCAGAACTAGGTCTGAATACAAAAAAAAGAAAAAATATTTAAAATGAACGATGCGTTCTTCCATTTACACGAATAATTCTCAAACATCCATACAACTAGCAGTGTCCTTTAAATATAGTTTTTAGAAAGGAATACGTTAAAATATTTAGACTTCAATTGCAGCAACATAAACCAGAAAACAATCAGAGAAAACAATGTACAAAACTATATTACATAATACATAATTTGCTATAGGCAAGATAAGTTACATTATTCTATGCAAGTATAAAAAGTACACAGTCGAATAGGCAAGGTGAAAGGAATCTGGTCATTGATGACGTCACACGTATACGGGCCATGACCTTCACCGTTAACTGTATTGCAGTTCTTAGTACGTACGTAGATAACGATATATTAGCACCTACCTTGCTATCTGTACTCTTAGCTTAGAATAGAACGGACAGTCGGCCAACACTCCTGCACTCGGTAAATGCAATCCGTATTTTCTGCAGAATATAATCCCGACGTCATTACTGCTAAGCTAAAACCTCATTCGATGTGAAGCGGGCCATTCAATAATATCGCTAATGTTTCTGAGTTATTAGGCGACTTGCCAAATTTTAATTTGCTGGCAAAATACTTGACATTACTTTATATATCACAGCGTACGTAGTAAATACTACATACTTTTCCGCATGTTTAAGAGAACATAATAATTTAATGAAAGTTTATGAATGAATATAACATAGTAACTAACAAATAAAGATTATATTGAAAATTGCACATAAATCGATCAAAATTATTATTTTGAAACAATTATCTATATTAAACTCACGAGTCTGTTGTCAAAGATCTCAAGAGATATGAGAGTTTTTTTGGGCTGGATTTTTTGCAGCAGTTAGTTGTGAGGGTATCATTTAGAGTGAAAGTTGATTTCGGTTATGAAAACATTTGGGTTTCGGCCATTTGAGTGGGTGCAACTCTTATAAAATAAACTACAAGGTAGACCCGCAACCGTTCCTTCGATTTTCACGATTCAAACGGGGAATGCGTTATTAGGTTGAAAGCTAACGGTTGGATACATCAGGTACATTCTGGATAGACCAGATCTCAATTATTCGGAAACTCTCATCACGCGAGAACCATAAGACCAATCGCTTTCAAATTTTCAGGATACATTCGTGTTACCAAAGGTAAGGTTTTAAGCTATAGACTGAGGCCCTAGCCTCCTTGAGGGTGAAATTCTGCAGTAAACATATTCATTAAAGAAAAAAAAAATTATTTTATTTCATTATTATGTTTCTGTCACGGTAACAGAAATAAGTTTCGAATTTTCGTCCCCAAAGGTATGTATACTTTAGTTACGACTGTTACTAACATTGCCTTTTTGTAATTTAGTTTCTTTCTCAGGTTTCTATAAAACCTGAATACTTTAATTGTTATTTATATGTATTATTCCCGCAACCATGAGAGTAACGAACACTGCGGGTGTCCAGGAGACGGGGCCCGGACTGGCTAGTTTTAAAGTAAAATCGAAAAAAAAATACAAATAATAAATCCCTAGAAATAAATAAAATTACAAAAAAAGAAGAAAATTATAAATTCAATTTAATTACCGGAATAAAAAAAAATATTTCTCAAGTAACTAATATTAAATACGAACATATCAAAGATGTTATCAAATATAGTCGTACGTAAACCAGGGAGTACTGTAATACTTAGCCGGAAATTGTGTTATTGAACATGTAGTAGAATGATGACAAACGATTCAATTTATACATCAAAGACAACTTTTTTTTTGTGGGCGAACAACCAAAGAGATTATAATCGTCTGTAAAATGCAAATGAGACTAAGTCGTAAAGGAAGAAAATTACTTAATATTGAAGCAAAACATTATAAACGACAGCTATAAAATGAATACCAGAGACCCCACGAACTGAATAAACCCTAAAAAATACAATAAACCTCCTGACTAATTGGGAGCGTCTCAGTTGTCAAAATTATATGAAAAGACTTACATAATATATAACGCAAATTAAGATCGTGTTTATTAGTCCAGGCAGTATCTGTTTTAAAACGGGTATATTTAGACTTTTTCTATATAATCACTAATTTTTGCTTTAGTGGCTCTGGAATATCATCAGGAATGATTTTATTTAGTTATACGCCAGTTGAAAAAGATGTGCTTAAATCTTTATTAAACAAAATGCAAAAAAAATCGCAGAAATATCCTTTTCTTCTCCTGTTTCCCTAGATAACTCGATAACTGTTCATTTTAGAGAAAAGATCGAGAGAAAAAAGTACTGTTAATAAATTTTACCTACAATATCTTCGGTTGCAAATCGAAAAATATGTTATTATTGATGCAAAAATAGCAATAACAAAAAAATTAAAAAAAAAGAAGTTTTGGGAATTTTTTTCGAGTACTTTTCAGATTTTGCCTCTAAGAACTATTTGATATGATAAAGCAACGTCAAATTTAAAAAAAATCGGTCTGACAATTTTTGCACAATAATGTTTTATATTCCAGATTCAAAAAAATTGTAGTTTTACCAAATTGTGTAATAAATTGTGAAATAAAGTCTCTAGATACTTGAAAATTTAATCACATATAAAACAGCACTCAAATTTTCAAATGCATTTTGAAAAATATAAATCGGTTAATTAGGAGAGCCTAGGGCATGTTTCAAACATACTTGCAATTTTAACAAACAAAATTATTGTTTTTTTTTTAAACTGTCTTTTTTAACTGATGTCTTGTAAGCTAAAAAGTTCAAATATCATACTAGCAAACACGAATTATTGCTAAATATCGGTCTATTAATATATCGATAATAATTTATTCCAAAAGCTGCACACAGGAGGTCAACTTTGATCGGTTTTTTGTCAGACCGATTTTGTTGAAATTTGACGTGTTGCTTTATCATATCAAAACGTTCTTTGAGGCAAAATCTGAAAAGTACTCGAAAAAAATTCCCAGAAACCTTGTTTTTTCATTTTTTTATTTCTATTTTTGCATCAATAATAAAGTATTTTTCGATATGCAACCGATGATATTGTGGGTAAAATTTAATAACAAAACTTCTTTCTCTCTTGATCTTTACTCTAAAATGAACAGTTATCGAGTTATCTAGGGAAACAGGAGAAAAAAAGGATATTTCTGGGATTTTTTTTTACATTTTTTTTAATAAAAATTAAGCACACCTTTTTTCAACCGGCGCATTACGAAATAATCATTTCTGATTATATTGCGTTAAAGCAAAAACTGGCGATCATTTAGAAAACTTCCAACCCAAAACAAGATACCGCCTGGACTACATCATAAGAACCTATATTTGTAAATAAACATATAAAAGAAAATTTCTTAATTATTAGATAAAAATAAAAAAAAAACTACCATTTTGATCTATTTTAGTCAAAGAATGATGTTTCCGATTAAATTACACTTACAAGACTGACCGCATTAATTATTTCGAAAAAAGTTATATCTTTTACATTAAACATCATTTCCCTGTTTAATAAATAGTATGTTTCTGAAGCGCACATGTATATTTTCATTCTTGTCTTACTCGACATGATTAATAATGAAAGTTTTGTTGCATAACTCCTCCATTCACTTCGGAAATCCACCGTCATATTATCTCCAATTTTTTCTTTAATTAAAATGTGATAAATACCTAGTTAGGTCATCTTCACCATTTCAGACACGATTTAATAGCCTCCAACGTTAAGTTTATTTCACCATCTTGACGGAAATTTTTATGAAAATTTTTTACTTGACATCCACTACTGTCTAGTTGTTACCTTCATACATAATTTCTTCCATAAATTGGAAAATTTGAAGGTTTATGTTCCCCTCCCCGTGCTACGGAACGTAGGTGTGTCGGGTGATGTTTTATCTCCATAATTATTGGAAAACCTGCTGAAATCTTTCTAATCGAGTGGCGAGTATTTATATTTATTGACGGGGATTTATTTGGTTTATGTTGTTTTATTTAAGAGGACGGGGTTTAGGAAGTTTTAGATCTTTAGTATGGTAATGTTTTAAATGAGGTTATTTCCTGAGAGAGTTGCAAAGTTTTTGCGTCCTTCTCCCTGAGCGATTCCTCTTCAGTCCGTCCTCTGAATGCCTTTCAATCAAGCAGGAATTTGCCAGATGAGGCCCTAGTTTTGTGGAGGGTGTAATGCACTTCCTTTGCGGAAACATTCGAATAGCAGGACTGGAAACGGTTGCCTACCGTTTTATATTCTAAAGTGAAGGAAGGAAAGGATGGGTTTCGAAGTTTCTTCTTCTGTTGACTCGGACCCTGCCCGCATCTCCTCTTTCGTGAACTGTCTTTTTATACTTCTTTGTTTTCTTTTTATCCGATTCTCCCTGTTTTTCGGGTAAAATTAATTACAACCGATAACTTCAAAAAGTCCTATTAGCCTTGAAAAGGACGTCACAACGGAGAGTGCAGGTCTCGGACGGCTGTTGAATTTCTTCTCAGTCTTTCGTAGCTGCATTCCGGCATCTTTCTTCTTCTTTTTCTTCATTAAGAAATAACGAATCATTAATAAAGAAAATTTAACAATAAATTGTGCGCCTACGCAGAATAGTAGCGATCGCAATATTCAAGTCTGTCAACCAAATAAGTACCAAAGATTTCATCACCTTCTACTATACACACGTGTTTATCTAGGAACGGATTGGCGGGTGGGGGCTGAAACGTGAAAAATGTGACCTTGTCGCTGTAATCGCCGTAGTCATATATGTAATTTCTGAAATAGAAAGAATAAGAGAAGGCGTTCCTCCATTTCACGGAAGCAGCAACGTTGTAATCGTGAATAAGTTGTTTAGAAATATATGACGTTTGAAAAATGTAACTCCATCGTCTAAATTGGGAAATTTCGTTGCATGGAAGGTATCCACATACAATATTTCCATCAGTACTGGATAGCTTTTCGGTATCTCCATGAGACTGTGAACTGCAAGTAATATTTTGGCTTTCACTTCACCTACTCAGTTTTTGGCTTTTATTTGCAGTTAAAATAGTCAATTATATTATCTGAAGTAAATCACGTATTTCTTATAATAATCAACAGTACATTTTGGATATCCTTAATTGCTCGTTAATGTTTTCCAAGCAAAGTGGTTATCCGAATTAGTCGATTATAGAGATTTAACGAGCTAATCCAAGATGCAGCACCCCAGCATACGGACTTCTTAAAAAAAATAATTATATATTAAATTTGGATACGGTTACCTGTCTTCAAGCAATGCAAAACTATTGATTTTAGCTACATCATCACTTAAAATAGCTCAAATTTTATAAAACTAAAATAAATTTATTGTGAAAAAATCCCTAATGTATCACCACTCAAAAGTTCAAAATTGATTAACTAACCTTAGTTAAGAAAAATTATTAAATGTTATAATTATATATTTTAAAAATTATAAATTGTAATTAGTAATTATAAATTACTAATTTATGATAAGTTCGTAATTATAAAAAAACTATTTTTTTATAAAAATAAATTCGTAAACTATTAATAATGATAAAAGAAACTTTATTTAGGTATATCATTAACAGTATAAAAAAATTTAAGTAAGCATCCGAGAATAAATAATTAACAAAGTCACGATGACGTTGCCTTTTATGTCTGCGACAAGCAATCAAAATGTGAATGCGAAACAATTTCATGGAGTTCTAACAACAAAATTATGGAAATACCCTAAAACTTCAATTCAAAATATAATCCTTACAGCATACACGTACCGTATTTAAAATAACGATTCGGCTTGAGCGCAAATAATTATCATTCATTGTACAACCAAGGTGTTAATACTGTCGGTTGACTATAATATTCGATAACGTCAAACAAGCGTAATTTACAACGTACGTACAAAACAGCGTACGATGTGCATACCAATAAAGGAAAGCGGGCGGGTTAGATGCTATCACCTTATGTAATAACGATGAACGCATAAATTAAACACACGAACGAATATAATACAAAATTGATGAAACAAAATCCAATACAAATCAAACGACTGAATAATTAATCTACCTCTTTACATAGGTCTGCACATATTTACTCAGGAACATTGATAAACAGAAGGAATTAAAATACCGTATTATTACATTCAAACAGAAAAATATATCTTTTTACAGTTCTTTTTCTTTCCTTTTATCGCTGTCAACGTTTGACCGACGGGTCAAATTGTCGTTGACCGATGTTCCACGGTCCTTTAGGAGACATACTTCAGACCCGATGCATGTTATTATCATCACGACGTCGAAAACAAAACTATAATTTTTAACATAATATTTTCCAAACCTCAAATCTTACACAATTAAAAAAACAACGCCAATTGATAGATTAGAATGCGGTACACCGTATAATAAATTTAAAAAATAATTTTCTAAAACTATTCCTACATAAAAAAGTTTCACATAACTTTGGAATTGTTTTTGGAATAATCAAAATAAAAAATGGAAGCGTAGAAGTGATCAGAGCAACAATACTTAGTTAAAAATAAAATTAATTGGGGTCACCTTAGAAACAGTTCCAAATACTTTATTGAAATTACTACTACTACTACTTTACGGAAATTCAAAGTTCGAATGTAAATCCATCACACAGAAAATAATCGATAAAAAATTATTATTCCACCCTAAAATGCAACTCGTGATTACCATCATAACCTGGACAAATAACTAAATTATCTACATTCACTAATAATTCACGAAATAAATAATAGTTTTCACGAAAGAAATAAAATTAAAATCAAATCTAGCAGGAAAAAAGGGAAAACCACCATCTCCATATATAATTTTTAATAACGCATTTTTCACCGGAAAACTACCATAATAAAGTATTATTTCATCGAATAATTATTTTTAAAACTATACGTAAATGCGATTCGTGTAGTCACGCAATTTTGGAAGTATTATTTACAACATGTATAATTAAACGGCATTACGGTAGTACAATATTAATAATGAACATTCGTCCACGCCCTGTACTCGTAGGATACAGTAGCGTATTAAACGGAATGTATAATGTTTAACCGAGGGTAATTCCGCCCTGCGATTACTTAATCATCTCGACTCAGTCATTAACGACAATTACGCGATATAGATATTACTGAAGGAAATGAACCATTTAACGTCAATAAAATGTAATCTGCGTCGAATATACAGAGTGTACACCAATTCAGGAAAATAATAAAGAAAATATATGTATTATGGTTATCAAATCAGCTTTTACATAATCTCCTTTTCAGCTCGTTTTAAAATAAAATCAATATTATTTGAATGCGTTAGCGAATTAGGATTTTTTTTTATAAAAAAAAAAAAAAAAAAAAAAAAAAAAAAACAAAGACTATCTTAAGTAGAATTATTAATGTAATATTCTTAAGAAAGAAAGATATGCTGAAGAAAACAGATGCATTACCTTGAATTAAAAACTGCTTCATCATTAATGTTAATAATAATTATTAAATAATGATCATTACGAGATTTGAATGACATTTAAATAGAATAAACAAAAGGCAAAAATGCTGTTCGATTCAAAGGATATTGATTTTTAAATACCGATTTACGAGTAAAACGATATCGTAGACCGGCTATTCTCAACCTTTTCAGTTCCACGACCTCCAAAAAGTAAAGAAAATATACAAAGAATATTTCACGATACCACAATCCCAACCTAATGAAAACTATTTAGCTGCGCTGATAGCGACGAGTATGAACACGCAAGTATGAAGTGTACAAATATGAGAAATTTACAAAAATCTACATATAAAAACCGTGAATGTTTATGTGAATGATAAGGCAGTATAAATTCATAATAATATTCAGTTGTCTTATTTTATGAATATTTCTTGTTGTCTTATCATGTATTTATTTTTATTTCTACGTAATGGAATTTTTTTTCTCCTTTTTTAGATTACTAATTTATTGTATTTTAATTCATTTCAATGTAAATTTAAATAATTTTAAATTCTGGTTATATGCATTGTGTAAAAAAAGTATTGCGATGGCGAAAAATTTTGGTTTTCAGTTTTCAACGGAAATATCGATTTTAACTACTTTCAGCGTGACGTCTGTACGTAGGTATGTATCTCGCTTAACTCAAAAACGATAAGCCGCAGGATGTTGAAATTTTGGATTTAGGACTGTTGTAACATCTAGCTGTGCACCTCCCTTTTTGAGTGCAATCGACTGAACCGAAAGTGTACAATAAAAGTCCAAAATCCAAAAATTTTGGATTTTTCCTTAACTGCAGTTATAAGCCCTCGTTCTTCAACGATATCTCATAAGTGGTATTTACTTTCATTGGTTCCAGAATTATAGCCAAATGAAATTTTAATTAATCAAATATTTGGATCTTAGAAGGGGAAGGCACGTCGGTTCGAATCAGTGACTTTATCTCCTTTTTTTAACTTTTATTTTTTAATTTAAATACCCTGATTTATTAATAATTATTAACCTCTGACTGTTTTACGATAAATAATAATTCAATAATAACAATAAAAAAAAATATATGGAAAAATATCGGAAGTTGTAAATGAAATAAAATTTTATGTACTTTGAATTTCAAAAAAAAAATTGTTATATGTAATTTAAAAAGGCGTACAAGGAAGTCATTCAGTGTCCACATCAGATTTATTTTGAAGATATTTATTACAATACTGCTAAATTAATAATATCTGTTTGAGTTTCATAAAAAAAAATTCTGACGCAGAATAGCACGTCATCTCAATTTGTGTATCATTTCATGATGCAAGAAAGTATTTTAACATAACTAGAACCAAGAACTTATCCTTCATTAAAATCACAGCTGTCGTGTAACTTACAATAATTAGTATTTACAGAGGGCCCTACCAACCCCTTTTTTTATTAAAATAGTTTCTCAGCAATTACTCACACTTAAAAAAATATATACATATAAGGGAAACATTATTTTTTATAACTTGCTAAGGATGCATCTAAATAAAAATGTTGATAAAGATAATCAAAGCAGATAAATAATATCAATATATATATATTATTTCTTCAATTACATTCTTAAGAAATATCTTTTTGAACTAGGTTCGGAAGAACAGGGTTCAATTAACAAGAGAACATTGATAACTGCGTTACGGATACAAATATTTTACTTGTTTCATTATTTCCAACCGAATTTTAACGCCACTGGTCCACAGAGTTTAAATTACATCAATACTGAATTCACTGATATTAATAGTATATTATTTTTACTATTAATCTATATCTATAACATTACCATATCCGTAAAATAAACATAAAAATTAATTTAAATGGTTTTATCCCAATTTAAAAAACAAAGGGTATTTATAAATTTTTAAAAAAATTCTATTTTATCACAACTTGACGAGACGTTTCTAATAAATGAATCAGCATATCACTTTACCCACGTTAACTCAACCTGTAAAAATTCTAAACTAATCGGATGATGGACTAATAGTTATAAACTAATGAAAGCCTATTTCCCGATTATAAACTCAGCACTTGAAGGAAAAAATAGAAAGGTAGAAAATTGAGACCACCTACCTAATAGCCGATGGAAGCGCCATAAACTGAAAATAAATGAAAAAAATGATTATAAAAATTCTATAAAGTAATCACAGATTAAATGAATACAATTTAAATAACTAATATGAATATTTACAACAAAAAAAAAACCGTATAATAATCAAACAAATAATATATTGCAATAAACAAGTGATTTAAGTATTAGCGGACGTTCCTTAATACAATGTGTTGGACAGGTCAAGAACTAAAACAAATGGCATTTTTTCACAATTCAGGGCCAACCTCAATAAATGATGTTGTTTTACACAACACTACGAGTTTTATCAATCGCTGTTCTTAAATACACTATCCATTCATTATATATCGTTTAATGGCGCTAAATCAGATTGAAACGTAAATATTATTTAAAAAAATTATCGATTTTTGTATTATCTGTATAAATAAAACACAATCTTCGTTTTGTGTGTGTCCTAATAACACAAAAACTACTTAACCAATTTCGCTGAAAATGCACAATTTGTTATTATTATTTATTATTACGGGAGTACTTTACATGTTATCACTTCCAAAATATTTAACAATATAATAATTTAATAAAATAATAAGCATTGCCGGGTCCACTATTATATTATTAAAAAAACCAAACTATTTGATAAAAATTTATTATGCGATTTGGATAAAATATTACTGTAGGTAAATCGCAAATAATATTTCATTTGAATTTGTATTGTTATTATTATATTTTTATTTATTAGATATCACAACTATAAAGGTGTACAGGAAAATGAGGAGTGAAGTTGTTTTCTATTACCTTCTTCATCGATCCAAACATACTGCTATGAACAAGAAGTCAAATCCGACGAAATGAAAATATTCAGACCTACAATCGAGATATTCATTCTTTTCATCACAGGGACAAACTGCATATTGAAATACCTATACTTTCAGAGAAAGTTATTGTCAGTAGTGTCTCTTATATTTCAGGTGTTTTACATAGAACATAGTTAAAAGAATGACTGTAACAGATAAATTAATGTACTTAATTCTGCTACTAACAGTATATTGTATTATATTATTAATAATTAAAAATACTAAAAGCATAACATGTGTAATTACAACGTAGAGAAGAGATGGAATTATTAAAAAAGACGAGAAAATACCACTGAGAATTAGATATAAATTTTTTTAACAAGTAATATTCGTATGTTTTAAACAAGCATCACAGTTGACACGTCCTGTTTATACACTATTAGCATTTGAACACCACCATAGGTTATAAGTCGTTGACCTGTGAATAAGCAAGCATGGCCCACTGTCGAGTTAAATACTTCAATTATTTATACGTATCACAGTATACAAAAACAAAACTTATTTTTAATAATACATACTCTATTTAATATAATTAAAACACATTCGTGGCAAATATTACATCGGCTTTATTTTTATTATCTCCCATCAACCAATTACACTCGCTACTCTCGAAACTGTTGTAAATAACCCTCCCCGTGTTTTAAAAAATTATTTTAACATTACATAATTGTCAATTCTTCTATCCCTTGTTGTCACTTAAAATGCCTCTTCCCGATACCGCAGAAAGTTGAAATTTGGTGGAGAAAAAAATTATACATATATCTTTAAGTCTTTAAATTGGGGTACCAAAATTATTTTTTTAACCAAATCTTACATATTAAAAAATTTTTAGAAATATTCGAATTAAATGCATAAATATATTTTTATATTACCATCAACTAAGGAATTACTACCATCAAATAAGGAATTAATTTAAATATGACATATAAAAAAAATCCCTTTCGGCAAGCCGGAAGTCGGAGGTAGATTTCACCGGTGCTAAGTAGAGGATAAAAAATATTCCCACCTTAAATTTAAGAAAAACTTCAAATTTACTCAATACAACAATGGTTGCATGTGAAAAAGAGTTTCACATGTTTTTCATACGACAAGCCCCCATTTTCCTACAATTCCAGCAAAATTTTGGTCATCCCTTACCGTAAGAGTTGGTCATATCAAAAATAGTTTCTGACAAAAGTTTTAGGTAATGTTTAGAGGACCAACGATCACTTTAAACTGATTCCATACTGTGCCTATTACGGGAGATATGATCTTTTGTCTTCGGAACCCCATTTTTTTCACCCTCTGGACCAATGGTCGGTGATATCAAAAAAATATACTGACATAAGTTTTAAGACCTTATTCAAAGAATAGTAGGAATTTTTAACGAATTCGATGTTTTACTTAATAAGATAGTTATAGAAATGTTTTGTTTTTTCGAAAAAAATCCCCCCCCCCCCTACAATTGCTACTTCCATGGTCCGATTTTGGCCGTTAACAAACTCGACCGAGATTTTGGGGTGAGTCATTTTTAAGAAAAAAATTGAAAGTGATTGGTGCAAAATTATGGCAATAATCGTGTCCACAAAAAAGTGAAATATATATATATTTCACTATATATAAAATTTTGAGCTGACGGTGGTTTTGGGGTCTGGGGGATGTGAAATGCGAAGATATGTCGAAATTTTCTGGAAGTAGAATCATGGTACCTAAATAATTTTATCAATATAAGACCATATAAGAAATTTGGAATGGCTTAAGGGATCAATAGGAAAGTATTTTTAAGATGAATCAGTAAGTTTGCTATTTTTGTAACGGATTAAAAATGTTCATTACATTATGATGATAAAGAACATGAAGAAAAATTAATATTTGTTTAAAAGAATCAACTGTTTCACTTAAACATAACTTTTCCCCCTTTTCTTCTAGAACAATAGTACAGGGTATCAAATCTTAATTTTTTTTCCTTTACTGCTTAGTATTTTTATTTTTTTAATGATATAAATCAGATATCAGCAGTGTTTATTTAGATGAAATCGATTTCTTAAGTCTGTTTGTTATACATAGATTACATAATTCACAAAAATAAAAAAGTAGTCAGTTTTTTCAACTTTACCACCGGAAATAACTATACAAAAGGTTTATTTTTTTCCTTTTAATTATACTTTCTATTGATTTTTTTATAAACAAAATAATATAAAATAATTAAGATAATGAATTTAATTAATTTATCTACATAATGATTAATAAACTATATGCCAGCTTACTGGTAATTTCTAGAACTACAAAATTAATAATAATAATAGATCAAATTTATCTACGATTTAAAAGTATGAGATGTAAACAGAGTGTATTACGAAGTTCTCCCGGGACTATCATAAACTATTTTCATGTAAACTTATGACCTAAAATGCTTCGTTTGCGAGTTGCGGCTAGTGAAAGATTTCGCTCGGATTTCAGATATCCCGGTGAAATAAGATCGTACTGAAATGTTTAGGACGTTAATTGAGAGGCAAAATTAACGATTTCTTATGGGGTTTGATCTGAAAAATCGAATAAAATTGGTTTCAGAACCGTATCTTGAGTAGGTTTTGAGAAATCTGGGTTGAAAACCAATAAATTGTGGTAAAAAACAGGGTTTTTTTCTGTTTGACCTACAATAACTTTCTTAAATGGGTAATAAACACATAAAACTTTTAAACAAAAATTGTAGCAAATTTAACTCTGAAAAAAATGATGCAAAATAAGTTGAAAAAAACAAAAAAAAGTTAAAAAATTGGAATTTTATTTAGAAACGGTACACTGGACCACATCATTCTCAATCACCTCTGAAGTAATACCTGAAGGTGATTTCAGGAGGGTAAACAGGAAAAAAAAAAGATGGCGCGACTTAAAAGTAGTGCTCGAGGATCAGGGTGTGGAGGGGGCCAACAATGTAATCGAGGTGATGCTGATCAATATCGAGAAATGGGAATGTGTCTCGACTAGGATCGCAATGATACAATGAACAATGATAGGAGAGAAGGCCAATGAGGAGAGGCGACGACAGGCTGAGGAGATGCGGATTGTTAGAGACATGGAGTTCGATGACGGGTGATCAAGGGGGGCCAGTTTCAGGGGGTAAGCGGGTGAGAGCCCCGCACTGCCATCAGTGTGGGCCTGACGGCGGCTGGCAGAGCTTTTTTCTCCCCCTGCGGAAAAAAGTAAACAAACAAATAAACACAAAAGATTAAATTAAATTACTGATTAGATAATTTGTAAGCAACAAACAAATTTTATCCACACAAAATATTGAAAAAATAAGCTATTCAGTTTTAGGTGTAATTTAATTTTTTTTTTGTTTAAATTTATATAATCAATGAAAATTTTACTGTAGATAAGCATGATATAGATTCATTAGTCATTTAAAATACTGATAACATTTTAGTGTGATAATAAAAAAGAAAACATTTTTAACTAAAAAAAAAAAATGTTTGTAATAATAAATTTGCTCTCAAGATGCTGCGTCACAAAGACTGATATCAAACGAACCAAAACTGTAGAGAAACGTTAATGATCAAATGTATAGGACTTTTCACAAAATTGAGAAAGTTGATAAACATTTAGAGAAAGTAATGAAAAAATAACGAAAACAAAGGTAAAAAAAAATATTTCATACAGTTTTAAATATAAATAATACATTGTAAATTATGACAACTTTTTATCTAAAACTACTGTAAAAAGGTAAGCAAGCAAACAAACACATCTTATCGTTGTAACCTTATCCACAGAGAGTTTTAACAAAGGTCATAAATCTGTAAGACGAAAAATATATTGTTCGTTTTACAAAAGGTTGAAAGGTGATTCAACCGAGTCCAGTTAGTTAGTTATTTATTTATTTATTTATTATTATTACTTCCTTTTAATCTTTGACGAATTATTAGATATTTTACATCAATTAAAAATTGAAAGAAAGAAAAAAAGATTTAATAATAAAAAGATTGAGTAGTTCAATATTAATTATCAAGCCCGATCGACATCCGTAATACTCAATGTGAAATTTAATGATTCCAATTAAAATATGCCTTAAAAGGGAATCTCCAATAACAGAATAAGGATAGAATACCGCGATCACTGTAAGCATTAAAAGGGTGTAATATTGTGACCATATTTTTAAACAAATCTGGAGATTTGTTTTAACTGGATATTTAACTGTTTTTCAAACGTTAAATTAAATAATTACAGAAATAGTAGAGAATAATTTTTAAAAGTTCGTTAACCATCGGTTTTTTAAATCTATAAAAGGAAACGAAACTTTCATATGGGATGAACATAAAGCACTTAAGTTAATCAATAGATAAAGATTGGGGGGGAAATGTCATCATCATAATCTTAAAAGAATTTCATATTTAAGCTTTAGGTACCTCAAAAATATTTCTTATAAATGGAGCAAAACCGGATAAGAAATTTTGTCATGTTGCGGGTTTTTTGCAATGTTTAAATATTTTCTCCAATCTATGAAACGTTACCATTAACTAAATAATTCCGTTATTTTGACATGACTGCCCAAAAAAAGTGTAATGTATTTAGGGAGTATGGTATATATGTTTGTTCCATCGCAGCAGCTCAACGGCTGAACCGATTTAGATGTAAGACCACCCCGCGTTGGAATCCTTACGTTACCAAGAGTATCATAGGCTATGTAAATGTAGTAGTGGAGATTTGCCGGTTGATGCACAAACTTTAATGAATTGAATAAATGAACTACGAGTCTCTTTCACTGTGCGAGTTGGTTTTGAACTGAATGATTCGAATAAATCGAATGAATAATATTACAAAAATAATAGAAATAAATTTAATTAAATAAAATAATATTAAATAAATTATAAATGTCTGTCTCCCGTGAGGACTGCGTGTGAGGCTAGAGTGGTGAGGTGATGCGAGCACCAGGTGTGAGGCTAGAGCAATCACCATCAACTGGTAAAAACCGGGTGCCCTGGAGCATTGTTTTGGGAGGTGCAATGGGGTGCTCTCATAATATTTCTACAAACAATCGTCCGATTTTTCAAAATTCAAACGGGGTACTTGTTAGTATACTAAAAAATCACGATGGAAAAATATATAAGAATTAAAAAAAATTAATAACAGCTGTTTTTAGTAAAAAATTAGACGTTTGAAAAATTAAAATATTTTTAATTTACTACAAAAAATACTCACTGTAGTTTATACGCTAATAATTTATTACACGACTGCCCAAGAAGTGTAATGTATTTAGGATAAATGTATGTAAGTATGTATGTATGTTTGTTCCACCGTAGCAGCTCAACGACTGAACCGATTTAAATGTATGAGCCCGCGTTGGAATCCTTACGTTTCCGGGAGTGTCATAGGCTATATATATTTACATAAATTAAAAAAAAAATTGAAAACAAAATTATACTATATTCAAAATTGTCATCCGCACGCTCTTTAATTATCCTGTGGTAGTAATTATCCTTCATTAAAGAGCAATGTTTTATTTTTGGTTGTCGTGTTTTTAATTTTTAATGTTTATCTCTAAATAAAATCACACCTCTATCAGTAAATATACAGCGCTAACGCTAAAATTAAAAAAAAAAAAAAAAAAAAAAAAAAAAAAAATCAATTGCACGTTAAGTAGCACAAATAATTCGTCCATCTAGCAATCATTCCAAAAACTGACTAGAAAGTTCTAATAAAATGACACAACAATTAAAAGGTCAAATGTTATCTCATTATTAGCAGCTATATAATGCCTTTTTTCTTTCTTTTCTTTTTCCTGTTTAGCCTCCGGTAACTACCGTTCAGATAATACTTCAGAGGATGAATAATGAGGATGATATGTATGAGTGTAAATGAAGTGTAGTCTTGTACATTCTCAGTTCGACCATTCCTGAGATGTGTGGTTAATTGAACCCCAACCACCAAAGAACACCGGTATCCACGATCTAGTATTCAAGTCCGTGTAAAAATATCTGGCTTTACTAGGACTTGAACGAGCTATATAATGCCTAGGCAAGATTTAAGACACGTTCTAGACCAAGAGGTCGGGATGGTAAAAATTCCGTCTTTAATAGAAGCGAATTAACTAATAATTTTGATGCATTAAGTTTAACATATTGTATACAATTAATAAACCTTTTATTGTTCTGAGAAACTGTCATTAGTAAGTCACATTCATTACTGAAGCGACAATATGCTTCGTAATTCCTCCAGTAGAATGAAACGCAACCTAGGAACAGGTTTATAGTTCAGCTGGATACTTGCGTAGCAATTCATTCAATTACGAGAATTAGAGAGGTTGTACCTTCACGAAATCTGACCAAGTTTTTGAGGTGTCGTTTACTTTCTATAAGTAAACCGATTCTGTAACAGCATATAATCATATATTTAATCAACCCAAAATTACTGATCGATAATAGCTACTCCTATCGGACATAAGAATCCCTAAATGTCTTAAGGGATTGTGAGTCTGATGAACATCCAAAACCTGGAGGGGAAAACTTTTATCTTCTGGAAAGTACTTCACGACTTGGCTCCTCCGCGGATAAATTTGGTATTTTTTAACCACCACTTATTTTTTTTATCCTTGATAAAACTTCGGAGAGTTTAAGTGGAAATTAGATATCGAGAAGTTCCTTACGGAATGTGCAGAGACGTGAAATCTGTCTGAGGTCGGCTGCTTGTAAAAATGTAGCTGCATACTGACTTATTATTCGTCCAGTGGATGCAGAATAAGCTTAATGAATGGTATATATAATATAATTCAGGGCCTAATAATCGTTTATAGAATACAAATCAACTATTTTTGAGACTGTAGAGTGAAAATAAAATTAAATGTTTTACTCCTCCTGAGCAAAAATTTCAACATATTAATAATTGAGGAAAACCAAAATTCTTCCAGTTGTAGTTTTTGACATATAAATCAAAATGATATACATCAGGTGTATGTTATATAGTTTCGAAATGATTAAAAAATTTATAATATAACGGAAAATTGATGGAATAAGTAAAGCAATCAATCTCTCTCAGCGTAGTGTGAAACATAAAGGATATAAAATGCTTCGTAAGTTTTACAATACTTTTCCATATTGTAACAATTTCTACTAAAAACTTTCAAAATAACATACTCTTGTTTTTCTTACTACATGAACCAGATGATTTAACATCAGATAGAAAATTATCGATTTAGCAAAGAAATGACATATAATAAGAAAAAAAGTAAAACTATTTACGGACACAATTTAAAGTGTTAAAACATCTTTATTATATAATAAATGAGACAGATGCATAAAATTCTAAAGTATGCGTTTTTGTTATTTTTTTGTCAGTCGTAAACAAATCTATAAAAAGTTTTACAACTTGCGTGTAAGCTACTGCATAAATTAAAAAGTTGTAATCCATCAAGTTGTTAATTAATTATATGCTCTGCTAAAACGTGTAATAATGGAAAACAAAATTTGCAAATATTCTTTTAAAACCTTTCATTAAACGACATTTTAAATTATTCAGGAATATATATATGTATATTAAATTTTGACTTACGAAACCTATATAACAAAAGTTACGTAAGCCTTTACGTAGGTCCTATTTGATTTCGTAGTAGATATCCTTTATAGGTCCTATTTAATTTTAAGAAATGTCATATAAGAGCGTTCCAACAACTTCAGTTACTCGTCTACGAATATAAATATAATATATTATATTATTATTAGAGGATGACCCGATGCTATAATTTTTGTCATAACCGGCTATTTTTTAACAATATGACAAAGAAATGGAAATAAGGAACATTTTCTAGAAAATCTCGTCGGCACTCTGTTACCTATTACCCGAGACCGCGATCCTGTTAAGTATTGCTAGTCCATTCTAGAGATTATAATAAAGTTAACAAATGAAGAGATTATAATCATTTTTGATTCAACATGACGATTGTAATGGTATGAAAACAATTTACATAAAAGAAATCGCTAAAAGGAGCAAAATACTGTGACGAATCAAACTACGCTGCCTTCCGGAAAACAAAACGAGTTGAAATTCTTGGATCTAATATTCTATCACCTTACGGGAGACGTACCAGACCAAATTTGAAATCAATTATACCGAATACAAAAATAATATCTGGGTTTTAATTTGTTGTAATATCTCTTGGATGGGGTGTGCAGTATTGATTTAAGGCTAGAATCAAAGAGCAAAAAGGACAATTTTAGTTGAAAGCATGGCCGTAGATTGATTACTTATCTTTCCGCTGTATATCGTTACTAACAAAGATGGCTTTCCTAAACGGAAAGCATTCTGTGTTTTCAGTTTGATGAACATGAATCTGCAGTTACAGTTCAATACGTGTTCCTTAGAAAATTCAATTGTAATTCTCTAAGTGACAATATCATTCGTCGATCGGATAATCGGTTTGAAACAACTGAATCTCTGTGTAAAAGGGAGACAGACTATGAGACGACCGAGAGTGTCTAAAGAAAACGTTGAACATATCAAGGTCTTTTCTACGAAATTCTAAAAATCTGTTAGGAAGGCCGGCAGCGAACTAGCAATCCCGGTAATGACATACTATGCATGCCGCATTTCGCAATCAAAATTTTGCAGCATGAAGATGACAACTTTCTTGACCATATTGTATTTAACGATAAGTCCACATTTCACCTTAGGGGAACGTGAACAGTATAATGTCCTTATCTGGGGGGGGGGGGTCCAGAATATCCCCATAACTCTTACAATGCGAAAAGGACTCCAGAGAATAAAATATTTTCTATGTGACATTCTGATGGCAAATTTATTTGCCATTCGTTTTCTCAAAGTAATAGTATACAGACAATCTTTTTCGCTTATGCTGCGTACATAGCTCTTTCCTCAACTATAAGATGGACCAGAGAATTTTATTTGGAAACAAGATGGCGCGCCTCTTCATTGAAATAGCACGGTATCGGTTGAATGACTTTTTCCACGACCGCTAAGTTGGCCGGTACGTACTCGATGTGAGCTTGTCACCCGATCTGACCCCAAGTGATTTTTTCCTATGGGGGGAAAAAAAGGGATCTTGTGTGTGAGCTTACCTACTTATCTATCCAATTTCAGGCACAGAATTGTAGCGGTTGCTGTTCCATTGCTTCGGAAATGCTGGTTAAAGTATGGGACGAATGCTCTTATTGGTTGGATGTGTGCCGCGTGACGGTGTCACAGTATTGTAACTCAAAGTTAACAGATATTAGCTTTAACACTTCGATATTATTTTTGGTCATGTCTTGTATATATGCTGTTAGTGAATTTTGGTTAACGGTATTCAACTGATCTCAGAGGCTATTCTGCGAGAACGGGGATAAGCAACCGTATACATACGTCATACAGAAACACTACATATTTCTCAGGATGGGGATTGATTGCTAGACAGATGGGAAATTCGAGTAATATTAACACAAACACACGCTATACTCACGCACGCAAGTGAATACGCTGTATGGTGAACGTGTCTGTTTTTTCTTTACTAATATCACGAATGCAACAAAACATTTGACTTCTTGTTAAGTACGACGTTCTGTTGCGGTGCATGAGCCCCGTTACTGTACTATTAGCAGTGCCAACACTATTTTACATATACTTGTTATAACCATTGCCCATCAATTGTTAATCGATTAGAAACTTTGATGAGTAATACCAATACTATGACAGTTTATTAAACACCAAATACAGAAAACGTTTCTACTTAAATCAGGCCATTTAGGTACTATAAAGGAAATAACCCTTCCAATATGAATAATGCAATAATATCACTCTTTTTATAATATGCCACACATACAATGTTAAATGGTGAACGGGAGATGGACTGAATAATATAACGCCAAAAGAATCAATGGCAGAATAACGAAATACAAAGAAGAAATATTGAATTAAGTTCTCTTAGACTTACGGATGGTTCCAAACAACAAAACGTTTACCGGGTGTAAAGGTTGTTAAGCATTAGAATAATCCGTTAACAAAACTTGGTTACATTTTAATGCTGTAAATTACCACTGATTTGCTGTAATATATAACGCAAAAACTTACCGCGTCCGGAAGATTTCAAGAACAATGGATTCTTGGCAAAATATCAAAGGAATAAATAAAAAAAATAAACTGTTAGATCAGAAAATAAGGATATGATTCAAATTAGAAAATTCTACTTTAGTTAAAAAAAAAAAATTTGAATCTGATTAAAGTGTAACGTGAAAAGAAATTTTCAGTAGTTAGAGCACCCTGATATTTGTACGATTTATAAAATGTGATCTTTAAAATTCTGCTTAAATCTATGAACTACCACATTCCACGAGAGTTTATTTTTTTTTAAATACTAACGAACCTAAAATAAAACGAATACAAATTAAAAAATGTTTTTTTCGAAATATTTTATTATTTGCCAAATATAAAATTATTAATCAACTTTTTCGAATATGTATTAAGTCCTATGTTCACTTCAAAAATGAGAAAAATTAGTGTAAGTTTCCACTGACTGATACACTAGATTTCAGAGTAAAAAATTTCACCACTTAGAAAAGAAATTTCTTTCTGCGTTTCAATCAGTAGGCTACATGTAGCTATATTGAAACCATTTAAATATTTTATTACTGCACTTAAATAATAAATCCATTACCATCCGATATTAGAATACATGCAAATAAAATTAGAACAGTAGTAGAGGAACAGAAGAATAATCCTAAATAGTTATCGACTCTAGGAATTATGTGTTCAAATCATTAACTACATAAAATCTTAAGATACATTCTAATAAATCTAATAATAATCGTAACAAACTCTGAGTAAACCCAAAATAAAAATGTAGCAAATTTTATCATGTAACTACAACCAACCTGATTACGTAAATTATTCAGTTACGTAATCCCTGTTCTAATGATAACGCAAGTATACATACAATATGTAGTAAAATACAAAGTCGAAAAATACCGTTGCCGTATGACTACACGCACGCTTTTGTCCTACATTATTAAACTTAAGAGTAATATAAAACGAGCGAGTTTCGTTACCTAGTACAAGAACAATTAAATACAACTTTATATATAATAACCGCTAACAAAACATAAAGGCCATTGACATTTCAATTTAACATAAATCAACCCGCTCATTTATATTATCAATTTTCTTTTTAACTAGCTTAAAAAAAAGGGAGTTACTTGATTTCGAATCTAATTTTTCAATTGAGTCGAATTCCTTCTTTTTTACAGCAAGATCAATAGTTTTTGCTTAGAGCACTGATTCCAACAATTAAATTTTCTTCTTAATATTTTATAACTTTTCCCTTTGATTCTGGAGTAATATCTTTAACTACGGGAAACTTAAAATATTTTTAAAACAAAAATTATGCCATCTCATTAGACTAATTTGAAACAATTTGTTTTCATCATTGTTGGTTACTAATGAGTTGTTATTGTGTAATAAAAAATACATGTATAAAACATGATGGCGTCTTTTTAATAGAAATATAAAAAAATTATACATTTATTACAGTGTAATAAATATTTCCGCAATCCACTTATAGTAAGTCTCTTTACATCATTTTAATGCGTTTCTTTTCTTCCAAAGTTTTATTTTTCATACAAGTAGCATTTTTGTTGGGGTAGATTTTCTATAATTTAATTAAAGAAATAGTAACTTAAAAACCACGCTAAAGATTAAAAAATAATAATTATTTCTACTTTATCTTCGAATTTTTGAAGTCTGGGCCAAATCTTAGTAAATCTGTGTATGTTCATTTTTACTTTTCAGATTTTTTTAACATTTTATTTAATTTTAAAGAACAGAGTAACATTCTCAAAAACATGTAACTGTAAAATGAATAATTACAATAAAAATAACGCCCAATAAATATTACATGAAATTCATTAATTCTGTAGATTTTATTAGCCACAGTTGGATTAATGATAAAAACAACTTCCCATTCCGACCACATGGGGTCTACTATTTTTTTATCGATGAAGTACTGCTGGCGTATACTTTTAAATAATGTTATTACTTTATGATCGTTCTATAAATGTAATGAAATCGAAACTGTGTCTTTTGTACATCACATTAGGCTTTAAATCGTTAACAACCGAATTAAAGCGTTGGAAAACTTAATTCCGTAACTTTTTTTCTATCTACCATATCATGGATAATATTTTAGAAAAAAAAGAACAAATACGATTAAATGTAAATACCTATTATTCATGTTTATATTTCTTTCTGCAGCCTAGAGCCCATTAAGATCTTCCATTAATATCTCACTATCTTCATTCCGTTTCTCTAACTAGTTATTTTCAAAACAGCTCTGACTGTCTTGAACGGTTTTATCCAAGCATACCTTAGAAGAATGGACACAGGCCATGCTTTTGGTAATAAAAATACTTTTACCGTCACTTTATTTGCTCGTCATATCGGAAAAATTCTTATATCAGACCATCACAGAAACTTATCCTTTTTAGAAATAATGTAACCTACAAACCACTGGGTTTTATACAATCTTTCACTATTTGCAAATTTTCGATCATTACAATGTTTTTTTGTTTTTTTTGGGTTTATTAAAAAAACCCACACAATGTTCTTTTTTTACTTTCTTGTACGAAGTAAAGGAAGTATTGTAATCGCGAAAAATTTCAGTTTTCAGATTAACGGAAATATCCATTTTGACCATCCCTGAATCCATTTTGACTAGTTTCGGCGTGACGTCTGTACGTATGTATCTCGCATAACTCAAAAACGAGTAGGGTAGGATGTTGAAATTTTGGATTAAGGATTATTGTAACATCTAGTTGTGCACCTCCCCTTTTGATTGCAGTAGACTGGACCAAAAGTGTCCAAAAAAGCCCCAAATCCAAAAAAAATCTGGTTTATGGACTTTTTCTTATCTGCAGTAATAACCCCTCATTGAGAGCTTTTTACAATGATATATCACAAGTGGTACTTATTTTCATTGGTTCCACAGTTATAGCCATATAAAATTCTAATTAATGAAATGGAAATATTTGGATCTCACAAGGGGAAGGCACATAGGTTGAAATTCGAATTCAACTCCTTGTTTTAACTTTTTTTTTAATTTAAATATATTGATTTATTAATAATTATTAAGCTACGATTGTAAAAAAATATCAGAAGTTATTAATGAAATAAAATTTTATGTACTTTTCATTTTTTTTAAATGTCTATATGTAATTTAATAGGCGTACAAGGAAGTCATGTGATATCCACATCAGATTTAATTCAAGGAATGCAGAAAAAATGCAGTGGTAGGTTTTTTTCCCAATCACCGTAAATTTTACTGAAAAGTAATTAATATATCAGGATGTCAATTGTCATTATTTCCTGTACCGATAATTTTATCATACTATGTGGGTTTCCATCGGAAATAGAACATGTAATGGTATCATTTATCTAAATAATATAATAATTGCATATACAATTTTATAGTTAATTAGTATTAACGAAAATAAATGCCACTAATTTTTCAAAGAGCAGTGATAACGTACTGTTATTTTCCACAAGGATTATTCATTCTATTTTTTCTTAATATGCACATTTATTCCTGTATTTATGGCAAACTAGATCTTAACTATTTAATAAATTTAAAAAACCTGTCAAATATAGAGAATAATTTAATTTAAAAAAACTGGCTGAACAAATTCACGATGTAATTGACTGGTAGTAATTCACAGTTGGTAGTAAAGCTACAAAACTATTAATTTTTTTTTTTTAAAGAAGTCGAACAAATTTTTCTTTTAAAGATAATTCAAAATTTTTACATATATTTAATGGTCTCGAGTTAAATTTCTGGCGAGGGTCAAACATGAATTTTATCTATAATTTCATCCATAATATCCGTCTCGTTAAAATACATGTATAAAGCCCGTGTTCAAGATAATAAAATAAAATTCAAGGTAATGGTAATAAAATAAATTTGTCAGTATGACTGATGTCATTAATAATATAAAAATGTAAAATTTTTGCTTAGTTATCAATGTATCTTTTGTAAAATCAAAAAAATTTTATTTAAAAACAAAATTCTATTATTTTTTATTCGAATGATAACTATCTTGCTTTCTTAAAGATAACAGTATACTCGTTAATTAAGTACGTTTTAGAATACAAAAGTCCTTATAAGTTGTGACGTACATGATTTTTTTTTAAGTTAGTTCTCAGATTAACATGAAGATTACCAATACCGTCAATGTTTAGAAAACTCAGCTGACGGATGGGGATGGATTGGTGGAGCGGTGACTGGGTTCTTGCTACCTACGACATTATTTTGCGGTACACTACCACTTTCCTGTACTATTAGCAGCGCTAACGCTATTTCAGAACCGCGCCAGAACTTCTACCCCAGGTAGAACTATTATTCATCTATCTACTTACGATTTCTAAAGCGTAAGATGCTCTTGCAAGGTTTCATTTAAACTTACAAAAATTTACTGTTGAAAACTCAATGAAATCTAATGGATATTCTGATGATTATCATTATTAACGTTTCGAAAAATAAATAATAAAAGATAACAAAGTTAAAAAGAGTTTTCAGTAGTTGATAATGAATTCATACAATACGCAATTACAATGAGGGTAAATGCACAGTAGTTAAAATCTTAAAATTTAAAGGAAAAAAGTAATTTAATTAAAAGAAAAAGAAACTTTTAATGCAAACGTAACTCGAAAAAAAAACACTCAAAAGTAAGCGTATATTATTTAAGAAGCAGAATTAAGAAATACGTTGACTTTATTTATTTTGTGAAAGAATCTTGGAAATCATGTACGTAATATTCGTTTAATTTAATAAAATTTAAGAGTCAAACAGATAATATGTTTCAAAGTATGGAAAACATGCTTCACATTTAAATTAATATAACGCTTCGTAAAGATTTTTCAAGAGTTTAATAGATCTGCGATGAGGTATTTCTTAACTACATACACTAATTTGCGACTCATTACTTTTCTACAATTAAGTAAGCTAAAAATAGGATTCCTTTAATGAATATGAAGGATAAAACTGTTAATTATGACGTAAAGATATCGTCGAACTTCAGTAACTGATTTCTATTGATAAAAAAACTTTACTTGCTACATATCAACAATTTTAAAAAATACAAAAAAAAAGAAAAATGAAGATATTTAAAAAAATATCTTTGTTTATTAAGTATCAATTTAAAAAAAAATTGACCAAAAGATTTTCTATTATCTTCCCATCGAAAAGTAAACTAAATTATGTAGTTGTTAAAATTTATTCAATTCTAAAATTAAACTATATAAAAATATTCATTCATTTTTAAATTTAAATCTCAAAATAGTTTTTTTTTCTTTTTCATAAATTGTATATAATATGTTTGTTAATCGTAATTGCAAATATACAAGAAACTAATATATTGTCACTCACATAATCAGGATCAATAAATTTTCACAAAACAAGAAAAAAAGGATCTTCTTTGAAAGACTCGTTCTATTTCACAATTCTCCACGATAAGTAAAAAATGATGGGTGAAATTTTATTCATTACAGTGATATCATCGAAAACTCATTTTATCGATAAAATAATATAAAAACAATTATATAACTTTCGACTAAGCAACGCTTTGGTATATCAATTATGTTAGATATTCACAGAAGCATAAAATAATATTACAAAAACTTTTAAAAACCTGCTTTATACTTTTTAGTCAAACTTTAATCAATTATCATACATTGCAAGAGTTTAATTATTAGGTTAATTTGGATTTCAAAAGATAACAACATATACTGAAATTTGTAAGATATTTATAAAATATCAAACAATACTGTCCGCCAAATATATATATATATGAGTGATGATGAAATGTCGTACCAGGTTTTTGTCATTTTTTTATTTCAAACAGCAATCGGATTTGTCATCTGCGACCCCAAAAACCCCGCACAGCCGTTTTGCAGATGATGTCATTTTTTACACCCGCACTCTTAATTTACCCCCGTACGGGGGGATGTTTGCAAAAGTAATGGTAGCACCCGACCTTAGTAACTGTGCAAAAGTTGATCAACAGGCAATGTCAGGAAGTATGTTAAATTACTACACCTGCACCCTTAATTTACCCCAGTATGAGGGAAAGTTTGCAAAAGTAATAGTAGAATCGTGTATTGTCATCCGGCCTTAGTATCTGTGCAAAATTTCATCAAGCGGCAATGTCAGGAAGTATTTTAAATTAAGGATACAAAATTTGAGGACAAACGTGAAAAAACATGAGTTAAAGTAAAGCAAGTAAAAAAACCTGCTACACAAAAAATAAAAAATAAATAAATAACCAACGAATGAAAAACTATTTCATTGGTTTTCATGAAGTAAAAATTCAAAAGTTAATTTAATGCTGAGATAGTACTGTGATTTCAGATTGACCCTTCCATATTTTATAAAACAACACTTTGTAGACAATGGTACACGATTTTTATTTTTCCATTATACGAACATACATCCAAAAATATTTCAATAAATCTAAAGCAAGTTAAATATATATAAATTAATGGATAAAGCTCATCTGAACAACTTCTTTGAACTTAAAAAACGGGTCTGGTTTTTTCTTTTTTAAAGTTAATATTTAATTTTTTAAAAACTAATAATAAAATCAATTGTTATATATTTATTAAATATAGATAAAAACCTTGTACTTATACATAACGTCATACAACAACCATAAACACAAATACAACGTTCTATTTATATTGATGTCAGAGTTACCGACCCACACCCATGTAATGCATCATCATATTTAGATATTTTTTATTTTACTATCCTTCTCTGAATCATTGTCAAACTCCTAAAAATAGTACCGTCGATTGAATTAAGATATTTTTAACATCAACAACGAAAGCTATATCAAAATAAAATAACGTAAACAAATAATAAACGAGAAATAGATTTAAAGTTCAATTTCAAAACTCGCATAATTTTCTGTTGTAAAGGTTTGATTCTAAAAAAACCAAAAAAACAAACAAACCCGGAGATTAAGACAATAAAAAGTAATATAGTATAGAGACAAGTACTGTAGATTTAATTCAAACTAAACATTTATCGTTGTTTAATAATATAATAAACTAGATCATGCACCGCAAAAGAGTCTAGACCTATTCATAAGACTGAAGTAACCCCCGCAGGATCATTTCCCCAAAAGACGAAACCCACACAACAAGTCTAACCGGCGCCAGTCCATACTCTTCCTTTTATTCATATTGAACACAGATTACCATTCTGTAAACCAAGCTATTTTTTAAAACATTAATTTTTCTCATTTTCCTCTACGAATTCACTCGAAATTATACGTTTAAAATATTTATAATTTCAAATTAAAACTCCTTATTTATTTACTACGTTTTATCTACGAGCACACCTGATATCTTAACATTTAAATACTTTTATAATGAAGACAATGAATAATAACACCGTATTTATTTATTGTACACAGCACATATTTAACATAGAACTTATGCATAATACATAAATAAACAATGATTGTTTCTGGAATTAAATTTCGTAATACGAATCGGTAAATAATATTACAAAAAAAAAAAAAACATTTGATTTCTTAATAATCATTAAATGTAATATGAACACATAAATTACAACAAAATGTAATACTACACCTGTGCATCTTATTACATACATCGTGCCGTGAAAAATTAATGCTCACAAAATATTCCTGTCCGGAATGTTAACGCAAGGAGAAAAAAAAAATTATTACTTATTTCCGAAAACAGAATTCTCTACGAAAAATTCTTCCACAGCGAGGGGATTTTTACTTCCTTGTCCGAAGTAAAGGAAGTATTGTGATCGCGAAAAATTTCGGTTTTCAAATTTCAATGGAAATACCTATTCTTATCATCCCTGAATCCATTTTGACTAGTTTCGGCGTGACGTGTACGTACATGTCACGCCGAAACTAGTACGTACGTATAACGCATAACTCAAAAACGATTATCTGTAGGATGTTGAAATTTTGGATTTAGGACTGTTTTCACCTCCCCTTTTGATTGCAATCAAGTTGAACCAAAAGTGTGCAAAAAAAGCCCAAAATCCAATACATTTGCATTTTGGACTTTTTCTTAACTGCAGTAAAAAGCCCTAATTTAGAGCCAAATAAAATTTTAATTGATGAAATATTTGGATCTAGGTTCAAATATTATATTATATTGGATTAGGTTCAAATCCGAATTCATCTCTTTTTTTTAAATTTAAATATATATTAATAATTATTAGATTTCACCGGTGCTAAATAGGGGATAAAAAAATATTTCCACCTTAAAGTTAAGAAAAACTTCAAATTTACTCAATACGACAACTGAAAAATAGTTTCACATGTTTAGTATGCGACAAGCTCCATCTTCTTACAATTCCAGCAACATTTTGGTCATCCCTTGACGTAAGGGTTGGTCAGATCAAAAACTGTTTCAGACAAAACTTTTAGGTAATGTTTAGAGGACCAACGATCACTTTAAACCGATTCGATACTGTGCCTATTAAAGGAGGTATGATTATTTGTTTTCCAAATCCCATATTTTCCACCTCCTGGGCCAATGGTTGGCGATATCAAAAAGCTTTACTTAGATAAGTTTTAGGCCCTTATCCAAAGAATAGTAGGAACTTAAACGAATTATTAAGTAAAATATATTTTACTTAATAAGAAAGTTATAGTCATATTTTGTTTTTTCGAA
This sequence comes from Lycorma delicatula, assembly GCF_047948215.1. Taxonomy (NCBI): domain Eukaryota; kingdom Metazoa; phylum Arthropoda; class Insecta; order Hemiptera; family Fulgoridae; genus Lycorma; species Lycorma delicatula. Next base: position 34,925,807 of record NC_134456.1, read on the forward strand.
AAATTCTCCTCATGGTCCGATTTTGCCCATTAACGAACTCGACTGAGATTTTGGGTCGTTATATTACAATAGGTAGCTTTCGTATGAAATCTACCTAATTAAATAACGGATTAAGAAAAATCGATTAAGATCACTTCTTAAAAGATCAAAATAAAGCAAGATTTAGGAAAGGAGAACAAATAAACAATTTACTAAATATGTCAGCATAACTACAAAAATAAATAATAATTTTTTCCTCTTCTAAATTATAAAACTCGAGGTCGAATAAAAACATACAGCTTTCTTAGTTTACTGTGGCTGTAGCGACTTCATAAGTACGATATTATGACTAAATTATTTATTTTATTAGAGCTAAAACATAAAACAAATAAACGGTCGATCTAGTTGATACATTTTATAATTTTTTTTTTTCACTTGAGTTAAAATAAAAAGTAATCCAAATGGATAATTAGTTATCGTTTAGTTTTCTCGAAGAAAATTTCAGTAGTAACATTTAATTCCAATGAATAACAAAAAGTAAGCGGGAATAAAATAAAGCGATTTCTTTTTTATTACGAAATTTCAAACTTCGGAAAAGATATAGAACGAGTACACAACAATTTTAGTTTTTATGTTTTAAAATATAAAAAAAATATCGAAATAATCACTGTAAAACTAGTAAAATATAAAAAAAACTTCAGTGTGATTAACAGAGTTGGGTAGTCAAGGTCACGACAACGTGAGGGTAGAGACTATTAATATATAATGAATTTTGCGATACAGTGAGAACACTAGCCGGCCGAGCTTGGTGAGGAATTCTGTGTACATATTAGTTTCACCGATGTACAGATCAATAAACTCAAACATATTTTTATACGAGGGAAAAACTGTCCAACAACCCGTAAATCTTGACCTAATATTACCTTCCCCATGGTGATTAATTAATATTGAGGTTCAAAAATATATCTAAACTAATAACATAGTAGACCTAAATAGGAACAAAAATATCAAATTAATCAGAGCAAAGTCAAATTGTTTGTCTCTACTGTTAAGAAGTATCTTTACATAGAATGAATCTACGAAGTATAGTAAGTATTTACCTTTATTTATTCGTGTAAGCCAATTATAAAAATACAAATTCCTAATTTTCGTGTGTAGATTATTTAATATTTAAAATTTCTAAATAAATTATTAAATAATAAAATTCCTTATTTTCGGGAAAATGAAGAATTTTGTTATTATAATCGACTTACAGGAATAAATAAAAGTAAATAAGATAAATACGGAAAGAAATAGGCAGATATAAATGCAGAAAGAACTTTTAGGGAGAATTAATGGTATCAAATCCAGCTGTTGCAAGACATCGTAACTCTGCAAGAATTTTTCAATGAACTTGTCTTTATTTGTCACAGATTGTAATAAAAGAATAAAAACAGATTCCTATTTCATTTCCTTCATGTCACATACATAGATAGACGAATGTGTACCTAATTTTTCAGAATCGAATTCGATCACTCTTTTCTTACTTATTATACCGCGAATTATAATAAAGTAAAGAGAAGTAAAAAGAAAAAAACGGGAAAAGTTGTAATGCGATCATAATTTCTTTTTAATAATCTTTGTAAGAGCAAAATGATAAAAATGAAATAATTAGGAGTTTATGCTTGGTAAATTGTAATAATTTCTGTTGCCTCAGATCATTTCTTACAAATATAATAAAAGCGCATGCATTTTTTTTTAAATACTGTACTATTTCAATTTACAATAACTATAATAATTAATCCGTCAGAAAAAAAATATCATATGCACGTATATAATTAATAATTAAATTTAATATATTCCTAATAAAAATTAAGTGATAATAATTAATGGCTTTTACCCGAATAATAACAATCCAATTAAAATAGTTTCGGTATCATAATGCTATCACACCACTAAACACACCATAAACCGTCAGCGCGCAAACAAAACTGAATGTTGGGAAACGGAAATGCCAGGGAGGCGCCCGCGAGTCCAGAGATTATTTTTGACCGGGGTGGGGGAAGCCGCCTACATTTACTGCAGTATACCATCCGTAACAGAAACTATAATAGTCGAACAAAGAATTAAAAGGGTCGCGTAAAGCGTTTAAAACAGTATTAAAAGTACTCGACAGTTTACTGTGCACCCGATATATCTGTTAACAAGTAACGACTGTAAATTGCCATAAAATAATGTGTGTTGTTACCCAGAAAATAATATAATAATAACCATGTGTTATGCGTCTCCCGAAGGCCTCACGTGACTGGAGCTAACAAAGTGAAATACACCACCTTACTCGTTTAATAACACGTTTTCAAAGTTAAAAGCACTGCAATTAAGCGATATTCAAATTAAATTCTTCACATTTCATAACACCAAATATTTACATATTTCATTTATTTTATAACTAGCACATTCTTCAATAAACTGCATATTGATACTTAACAATGTATCGATTAACTACTACGGATAACAATTCCAACACATTCTTTCCCACATCATTCAGAACTTTAAAAATATTTTCAATATACTGTATATTTCAATTAAAATAAAACTGTACTTAAAAATTATATAATTTTTTTTAATTCTTTAAATTCCAACTTTTTCATAAACAAAAAAAAAACTAACAATTTACTGTCGCTTAATTTAGCGCTGACTTCAAAACAGTTTTATTTATTTAATTTTACTTAAGTTTAAAATTTTTAACAGCCCTAAAAAAATGTGTAAGTATGAAAAAAAACGCTCACAATATATTAAAAAATTAATAACTTTATAAAAAAAATCCCATTCGGCACGCCGGAAAACGGAGGTAGATTTCATCGGTGCTAAGTAGAAGGTAAAAAAGATTTCCGCTTTAAAGCTAAGAAAAACTTCAAATTTACTCAATACGACAATGGTTGCATGTGAAAAAAGTTTCACATGTTTAGCATACGACAATTTTTCCCATCTTACAATTCCAGCAACATTTTCTGTAATCCCTTGACGTAAGGGTTGGTCATATCATATCAAACATTTTTTCAGACAAAAGTTTTAGGTAATGTTTAGAGGACCAACGACCACTTTGAACCGATTCGATACTGTGCCTATTAAGAGGGAGGTATGCTTTTTTTGTCTTCTAAACCCCATTTTTTCCATCCCCCGGCCAATGGGTGTGATATCAAAAAATTTTACTCAGATAAGGTTTAGGTCCTTATTCAAAGAATAATATGAACTTTAAACGAATTCGATATTTTACTTAATAAAAAAGTCATAACGCTATTTTCTTTTTTTCGAAAAAGTTCCCATTTCCACCCCCCCCCCCTCCGGGTCGATTTTGCCTATTAACGAACTCGACCGAGATTTTGGGTTGTTATATTGATGTATCAATTTGACAGTGATTGGAGCAAAATTACGGCGCAGTTATCGTGCCCACAAGAAAGTGAAATATTATATATATATATATATATGTATATATATATATATAAGCTTTTGAATTGATGGTGGTTTTGAGGTTCTGGGGGATGTGATGTGCGCGAAGATGTCGAAATTTTCCGGAAGTCGAATCATGGTACCATTACAATAGGTAGCTTTCTTATGAAATCTACCTAATATGAAAGGAACGCAGAAAAACAACGTGAAGAGACCTTTACATAGTGTAACATATGACTAAAGCCGTCTTGGTTTTATATATATATATATTTTTTTTTTTTTGAGCACTTATGAAAAATAAGAAAAACAAAGAGATCACATAAAGAGATTAGAAACGAGAGTGAGGTAAAGCTATCTGGAACGAGGAAGTGCCCGCGCGAGTATTACTACAATTCTTACTTTGATTTTTTTTTTTTTTTATTTTCACGTGAAAATACCAATGTCAAAATAATAACATCTCAGGTTATAATTATTTTGTAAATATTAAACAAGATATTAAAAATATGCAATCAATAAAAAAATTAAGAAATACATTATGTATATTCTAAATGTCAACGCATATACAATGAATTTTTTCATTCAGAAATCTTCCATTTCAATTATGAAGAGAAAACTACAACGGAGCCACTACAGGAACTTCGTTTAAAAAAATTCAAATTCGAAGAAAAAAAAAGCTGGAATATATATATATATGAAAAAAAAAACATAATATATACGGGCCTCGCACTTATAGTACTTCCTATTTTAGTCATTAAAAAACATAATTAATTATTATACGTTAAAATTAACTAATTTCCTCTGAAAAATATATACACTTAATTAACATTAATACAATGTTCAAAAACTGACGCAACCTTATGGAAGAATATTTCCTTCTTTTCTTGCAAGTTTAACTGAGGAAAAATGGGTTATATAGTGCAGCAATTCATTATCTCCCAATAGAATAGATGTGCTATTCTATTATATACCCAGACTCAGAATGCCTTCAAAGAAAAAAATGGTACAGATGCACCAAATAAGTCCACAATCAGCTGCTGCACGACAAGTTCTAAGAGACAGGGAATCTGGCAGATGCAACCAAAAGTGCTAACGCTAGAGAAGTTGATCGACGTACTTGCTGCATATTCTATTAGTCCCACGAAGTCTGTGCGACGCCTTCTAGCCGGTCTGGTCTCTCCGTTGGTAGTGTCCGCACGGCATCGCGCAAGTGTTTAAAGATATATCCGTACAAAATTCGTGTTGATCACAAGTTGTTACCTGCAAACACTGGAAAGGAAAACGTGTATCTTTCTGTCAGCAGTTTATGTCATCTGTAACGCCAGATGGGGAAGAACTCGGTGATTGGTTTCGGTCTGACAAGGCGCGGTTCCACCTTGATCGATACGTGAATGCAAAAATTCAAGCATTTTGTGTAGGGAAGATGCACATCAGCTGCACGAGTCTCCCTTGAACGGACAAAAAGTGGGTGCTTGGTGTGTAATTTCACTTAATTTCATCTTCGTGACATTCTTTCATGGCACAGTGAACGCTACATACAGATGACGCAACAATTTGTAAACACTAAACCGGCTAGAGTACACGTGGTTTAAGCAGGACGATGCTACGGCTCATTCAGCCAACAACACTATGACGTTCTTGGATCAGTGTTTCCATGGACAAGTGATTTCGAAAGGGTTGTGGCCTCCTCGGTCTACTGATTTACACCCTCCTTACGTTTTTTTTTGAGAATACATTAAAGATTCTGCTTACGAAACTCATTCTCACAGCGTTCCCGAATTGCAGAACGAGATTGAACGATGTATCGCTGCAGTTCCTCAACAAATATTACAAAATATATTTAAGAGCATTAACGTCGTATTCAATTATGTGAATCGCATAATGGAGGCCACTTTCAACAACTATTGTAACTTACTTACTTTTCCCATAAGGTTACGGTCACTTTATGAACACCTGTAATATTTTCAGGTAAAACTTATATGTAAATAACAAATACCTCAACAAAAAAAACTATTTAATATACGAAATAATTATTACCAGCATAATCATATAAAAATCAATTCAAAAATTTTAAATTTATTTTCGGTACTGCTACATAAAAATAACTGAAATGTTAACATTAGTACACATAAGCGCTAAAAACATCGATAAGATTTTTGACACGGGTTGCAGCCAATGATTCTGAAAATATTTACTATCACACATGTTTCAATTTTAAAAATCTTGAGTCCTTACAAACTTACCTTAAAAAATAATTGTATTTTTGGTGTAATCGTGGAAAAATTAAATTACGGAATGATTCCTACAGTACAGGAAGGAGTGCGATGAGGATGTGTGATCTATCCAAATTGCATCTTAATTTGTTTAATGAAAAAACTATAGAAAAATAAAGAGGCCACAGTGACAATCCACGGGGAAAAAACAAATATAAATAAGTACAATCGGAAGAAAACAAAATTAATAAATATGATAGAAAAGAGAAATATATATTACGGTAGTGCAACAAAATATTTTAGAAATTGCAAAATTTGGTTATGCAGGTAAAAAAAAAAATGGACGAAGTAAGGTTCATAAGCAAATTGCTAGGATCTAGAATTTTATGCGAATCTACAATAAGAAAAACAAAACAACCTAAGGTTAGAGGCTATAGATAAATGGAAAGAATAGCGGTCGGGTTGATAGTACACAAAATGAAAATCTTAACGCGGTCATTCCACCATCAGTCGTAGTACGTTCCTCTTATGAACTACAATGGAAAACAACCTAGTCCTATAGTACAGACGGCGAGCCATCACACTGTCGCCGTTAAACCGACGTGTCGCCAGATATTGACGCAGTTGTCTCTTTTGGCTGATATATTTATCGGTCAGAGTACAATATGCATAGAGTATATTGGTTTTATTTTTTATTAATCCACAATAATCGACCCTTGCTCATTTGTAGATATCTAAAGCAAAGAGCAGAATAACGTTAAGGTTCGTCACGAAATTTATCGAACAAAATCAGATATTCCAAATCGTCTTGAGATCATTAATTTAACGTACTTTAAATTTCGCTTGCAGATAAAATCTGAAAAGGTAGAAGTTTGTGACAGAATCTTCTAAAACAAAATACGAAAAGTCGATGGGTTTATTATTTACATATAATACAAAATCTAAGATTATCAAATCCGGTTTTAGAGATAAAAAAGGATAAAAATAAAATGAAGGAAGCCAAAAATAAGACAAATATAATTAAAACTTTTTAGAAAATACAGCGTAAAAGTTTTTCGAGGTTGAGAAATTAACGCATTAATCAAAGGAAGAGCAACGTACAAATCCGTCTAATCGGTTACACGACTAATGATAAATGAAATAAAAATCGGTTTATTTAGTGGCAAGACATGTGATATCACATCAATTATTACGATCTGCTATTTCAAAGAAAAAAATAAAACCAATATAACCATAAACATTTTACGTTCAACATCTTCACCGTTAGGATAGACGAGTTATTATTTTACAAAAAATAACATTCAAGGTTTTTTCCTGGTAGATAATGACAACATAAAATGAATATTCAAAACTTAATACCCATAAAGTAAGTTTTAATCATTATTACAAAACATAAAAAAATTGAAATCGATCTACTATGAACAACTATATAATTATGCACTGAGTTTAGCAAACAATAGATTATAAGCTCAAGTTGTGTAAGTTATATTCTCAAAAACGTTAAAATGTTTATTAAATATTTTGTTAGTTAACAAAGAAGTATATATGTATACAAATGCACAAATCGTACGCGCACAAAAGCACACCCCAAAAGAAAAACAAGATAAAAATACCGAAACGTTTACGAATTGACTTAAATTATTTAAACCGGATCCGGTTACGACTGATTTAAATTCAATTTGCTCGGTAATCGCTTGTCGTGACAATAACAGTAATACAACTAAAATACTATCACGAACTGAAATATTCTTTTGTCATTCACCTTGGATACATGTGAATGTAAAAGATTTAGTAAACTGATGTAATAATACAGTATAAGAAAGAAGAAAAAATCTTATTAAAAAAAAAGTACGTATAAAAAGAAAATCATACGTGATAACAGTACTAACTAAATAATTTTAAGGTAGTGATAAATTGAAAAAGAATTATGTATTAAAAAAAGGTTTGGAGAAGAAAAAGCTACAGCGCTAACTTAATTAAAAACTACGAGTAATTTTGAATAGATAGAGGACTACTCAGCCAATTATCAATAAATAATACAGCTTAGTCTTTTTTTTAAATGAAATATTAGACTTTCAATGAAGCGAGCAACACAGTATACAAGACGAAACATTACTTTAACGAGGATAGAAATTCATCAAATACATGGATGCATTATCAATTTAATAAATATATTTTTAAATAATTCAATATGAGAATTAAAATCTTCAATTTTACAGGATTAAGGTATTAAATTTAAAAAAAATAAGACTAAGCAGTGAAACATGGCAATTGACAAAAACAACTGTTAAAAAGTTCATGGAAAGAGTAATTTTAAGAGAAACATTGAAGGCCAGAAAAAGCAGCCGATTGAGAAGTGGAGCAAGATTTGAGGATGTAAAAAAGAAGAATTATGAATAGACTCAAACTAATGGAACTAGTTGAAGTTGGACATAAATGTTTCATCCGTTTGACGAATAACCTTAGAGAAAGTCCATGGATAATAACGGAGGAAAAAACTGGGTTAGAAACTGGAAAAAGATGCCGAAGCGAACTTACATTACAGCAGAGGAGAAGGCATGCCGGGCCAGAAGACAATGAAGCCGCATATGCTATTTTGTGCAAATGAAATTGGCGGTTTGAAAATTAAACCGCTGCTCATTTACCATTTGGACAATCCAGAGCCTTCAAGAAGTATAAACTCTAGAAAAGCAGGCTAAATTTCATGTGGAGGCCTAACGACAAGGCTTGGGCGACACATTACCGTTTTACAGATTGAATCAATGAAGTGTTTGAGCCGTCTGTAAAAAAATATCTGCTTGAGATGAATTTGCCACTTCGTGCCTTGCTTGTTATGGACAACGCTCGTGCACATCCTCCAGGACTAGAAGATACCTCCTTGAAGAATTTAAATTCATCAAGATCCAGTTCCTGGCTCCCAACACCATTTTTGTACTGCAGCCCATGGACTAGCGGGTAATTTCATATTTTAAAAAGCTCTACAGTAAAGCGCTCTTCGAGCTTTGTTTTGAGGTAACTGAAGGAACCGATCTCACTCTTAGAGAGTTTTGGAAAGAACACTTTCATATCGTTGCCTGCTTCAAGATGATCGACAAGGCACGGGAGGGGGAGTCATTAAGAGAAATCTTATTTCTGCATGGAAGAAGCTTTGGCCGGACAGCGTTACCAAACACGACTCTGAGGTGTTTGAGCAAGTTCCTGTGGAGCCTGTGATCGACGAAATTATGTCTCTGGCCAATATTATGGGGCTATAGGTGGATAGCAACGACATCGATGAACTAGTGGAAGAGCATATCCAGGAGCTGACCACCGAATAGCTTATGAAGCTGCATTTTGTGTCACAGCAAGAAGTTGTGAAGGAGATTTCGCAAGGAGGAGAACATTCAACCACAGCAGAGCAACAACCTTCCAGTAAATAAGGGATATGGTGAAAGCATGGGAAACTGCTGCATCGTACGTTGAGAAGCATCACCCTAATAAGGCAGTAGCTACAAATTTATTTAACCGTAATGCTGCGTCTTATTTTCGCCAAATTTTGAAGCGTAGGCAAAAACAAATGTCTTTAGACAACTTTCTTGTAAAAAAGAATGTATTACAAAAAATAAATTATAAATCTGTTTGAATATTTTTTTCGGAATGGAACGCATTATCCTATTTTACACTGATTCCTGTGGTAAAATTTGTTTCGCTTAACGAGTGTTTCACATTACGAGTGTTTCACATTACGAGTAAGATTCGGGAACAAATTATGCTAGTTAAGCGAGGATCCACTGTACATACATTAATGAATTTTCCTCTACATAACTAAGAAATTAAATTTATTTTTTATTTTTATCAATATAGCATTTTTATGCTAGCTAATAAAATATTTAAAAAAACATAATAGAATAGTAATTGTAAGCAGTAATACTTATTCGAATCATAAAAAAAATTCTATATATATATAAGTTCTAAGGAATTTTAGAATTACTGATAAGATTACTGTGAGAGTACATTCCGTTCAGCACTTGTAAAAATCTTGTTTCATTATAAATAATAATTAACAGGTAAAATATAATTTAAAATTGAACAGAACGTAGGTTTAGCAATTCTAAGAATAAACATAAAAAAACTTGGGAAAAAAATTTTCGTTTATAAGATAAATAAATTTTATATTACACGAATTGGAGGGCATATAAAAAAGGGTAAAACGTTTTATGAATACTAAAGAAATTATGAGAAAAAGAACCAAGCTGTCTATAACAAGAAACGAGGACAAATAAATAAGTATAAATAATAAAACATGTCGCAAAAAAGCAGCCGATGTAGCTGCTTTATGAAGCACCGTGATACGGTGTAGGAGTAGAAAGGATATGAAAAAATTAAACAGCACTCGACTTATGAAATACACCACTGCAAGACATAATTTTACAGTTCTTCACAAAAGATAATGAATTCATCCTCATACTTCATGTATACCAAAACACGAGATGAAATTTTCATAACTTAAGTAATATTCATATGTATGAAGTAGGAATTTCATTCCAACAGACAAACAATAATGTGTTCTAACGATATGAAAAATATTGTTTAATCATTTACCATTACCACCCACCTTGATTAATAAACTTCAATTACGCTAATAAATATTTGGAGGACACGCAAATATAAATAGTTTTCATACAATTATCCGATAGTGTACACAAGAAACCCAACTAATAAATTTCGAAGTTTTAGTTTTACATAAACTAATAAACAACAACGCTTACTACACGATTCTTTTCTTTGTTTTATATATACATACGACAATCTCTATTTATAATGTATATATATTTATATATATAAAAGTAAAATAATCTCTGGTTCATATTCAGTCAACAGAAAAAAATGTTACTCCAAACATTTCTGTATTACGTATTAAAAAAAACAAACACATAATTTAGAGAACTAAGTATTAAAACAGATTAAATGAAACCAGAAAGTTAATTTTTCAATAAAAAAAGGTCAGGTAAGGAATTATGAATAAAAAATCATCAAGGCATAACATTCTATAAATAACCAGTACTTATTAAAACTGTGATCAGAGGGAAAACATTCAAGCGTGAATTTATTTATTTTATCAACAAGGTCGAAAAGGAATAAAATGAATACATGTAACAAAAAAAAAGAATAAAATAAATTCTATTAATTACTACCTGACTTTTATGCCATGATATATACATATATAAGATATAAAAATATACTGCGTTTAGAAAAACATGCACGATTAATCGACTTTGAAATAACAAATATCTTATGTAATCTTCATTTTACCAAAAAAATTTCTAAAAATCAATTAAAAAATTTTATATATAAAAGCACACTATGATTTTTCGGCTGATGGATTTCATTTAATTTCAAGTATTTTAATTATTGGATTTATATAGTTTCTAAACAAAGATTATTAATTTATCATTAAAAACTTAGCTCTGTGAACATAGTACTTTCCCGTCTAGATAGCGCTATAATACAGTAATAGCGCTAAAAGATAAAGTATTGTAATCGGTGGTCCAATTTGAGAATATTCACCAGATCTTGATGTTTTGACACTTACGGAACCCAAAAAACCGGATAGAAATTTTCCGGATGTTAATGTTCATATGTGTATTCGGTGTTGGCCTCTAAATCACCTTACATCTCCAGAACTAATGGACCGATTTTGACCAAACTTTGTCGGATTACTTCTATATATAGGTCACTGATGCCATTAAATTTTCAATTTATAAGATAAAGGGAATAGGCTGTAGAGCAAGACTACCCTCAGTATCTCGAGATTTCGCCTAATTAAGGTCATATTTTTCTTAGGCACATTTTTTAACGATTAAAAAATAACAATATTTGCAAACTTGTTTGCAAAATCGCACCCCAAAAAAAGCTCAAACAACTGCTATGCTATGTTGTGACGTCACACGTGAGCGGTAGAATTAAATAAATGAATAATTTTTTAAGTGTAAACATGTAACTCGGTTTGGCTGAGTCTCGAATTCGATCTCCCGATCGATTCGGTGCCTGGTGTGATAAGCCTCGCGGCTACACACCTGCCGACCGTACAAGCGAAAATTTTTCTTTATAAGTTGTGAAATTACAATGGTTTAATTAGTGCCGACCGTCACCGCTAGTACCGCCACAACCGCGCGAATTAAATACGGTATGCGAGGGCGCTTTAGTTAGAAACATTGGATTAAATACACGAAAAAATAATGTATTTAAATAACATGATACATATTTTAAATTAAGTTGTATATGTGTGTAAGCCGTGCATCAGGAACAACACACAGTTGTCAGCTTTTTTTTATGCCCATAACACGAAAAATACTGAGTTAAATCTCACTTTAAAATTAATTAGATGATTTTCTGTAAAATCATCAATAAATCACAATAAATTATTGTGTCTATGCAGGGAAATATATTTCAGTTCAATTACGCTGATTAAAATTGTAAATTTGTAACCAAGAAGTGTGGTATTATATAGTAGTGTACGTCAAAAGCACAAAATGTAGACGTCTTGGTAAGAAACTAAAAACGTCATGTAAATAAAAAAAATAATCAAAACGTCAGATGACCTTAATTTATAATTTTATGTAGGGGATGCAGCGATACAGAAATACGGTATCCGATTGTAAAACATTTTGAACATGATGAATAATAGAACTGCATCAATCTGAAATCCAAAACACAAACAGGTTTATAAATTTAAACACGGTGAGCAACGTAAAACCGAACCCGCTGCAGAATCGATAAGGTATGTTGGAATGAAAATTTATGAATGATACGGATAAATTAATTAAGAGAAACATAAAACATAATTTAAATGTTGCATTTATTTCCTTATTGTTACAAAAGATGTTCAAAATGACCACCCTGGGTATCGATGCCCTTTTGTGCTCGACTGATCAAATTGAGTCGTCTGAAGCAAAACGTTGTCACAATTGCGTTGATTTCTCGTTGAATGTTCACCTTCAGTTCATCAATATTGTGGGGATTACATGCATAAACTCTCTCCTCTAAGTAGCCCCAAAGGAAAAAATCGCAAGTAGACAATTCCTTAAAACGTGGAGACCATTTTCATTCATTTGTATCCATCCATTTTGTTCATTTGTAAGAGCTACGTGAACGCGATTCAGTGAAAGGTTTTTCTGTCTTGTTGGAAAAAACTACATTCTTTTTCATTATCAGTTAATTACGTAAAGAATTCTTCGAAAGTAGCATCTTCCGGACTGGCAGTAATTCTGCTTTCAATATTGGCAATGGCCTGTGGAGTCCTAACGGAAAGTTGCCTATTTCGTTTTGCATTTGAAACTGAACCTGTTGTATGCCATTTTTTAACTAAATCGTGTATGGTACTCTTCACTGGGATACAGGCATTTGGATATTTTTCTACGAATACTTGACGTGATTCTTCAAACGATCCAGAACGAATATAAGCCTCAACTACAGCTATCTTCTCCTGGACTGGATAAGGCATTTTATATAAACACAACTGCACTGCAACAAAACGTATACTGCACTACTGGTTACGTTTCAACCACCTGTCAAGCGGCAGTAACAATCAGTAGTAACATATACATCCACTAGTCGCGCTAGTTGTGTGACTCTTTCATAAATAGTGTTGGGTTGCGGTTTCATTATGGGTTCGGTTTTATGTTGTTCACCTGTATGAAAGATAACACGAATATAATGTTTAATACTTAAAGAATTCCAACTTCCTGTAAATAAAGAATCTATTCATAAATAACTTATGCTTTTTTATAAAAATTCATAAAAATTTAAAAAAAATTAAAATTGTGTTTAAGAAACTTTTTTTTTAATGAAAGAGCAGGCATGAACAACTGTCGTCACTAGCCCGATGGAAACTGGTACGGTATGAAAAGATGATATTACCGAACGGGGATTCGAACCCGGGGATTTATTAAACTTTATTTTAAATTAACACTTTATACAGAAGGTAAAAGAAAAACTTTTAAGAAATAATTACAAAATTAAGAAAGCGTCCTAAAAATCGGAGAAAAAAATTAAAAGATAAAACAGATTAAGGAAATTCTACTAAAAAAAATTGTTTCCGTTAAAGATAAGGAAGCAAATAAAAATTTTGTACTGGCGTCTAAACTTAATCCATATCTGACTTTCTAGTAGGAAAATATAAGAAACAAAAACAAACGCCTCTAAGAGTATTGACTGAAAAAGGATACAACGCCCCCGTATAGATCTACTACTGTCGCCTACAGACGTCGGCATGTTCGCATAATGTGCAGCTTACCGTTGTTATTCAAATGCTACAGAAAACTTTTTTACTCAATAAAGCGTCCCATTACTCTAACGTAAGTTTCAGGTTTTATATTACAGTAAAAATTATTAATAAAATAAAACAGTAACGTGTAATAAATTAATACGAGGTGTAAAATTATATTTACTTATTACAAATTCAAAACGTCGGACATGACAGATGAGATGAAAAAGAGAATGATAAAATGTTTGATTAAAACACTTCAGTAATAGTACCACGGTAAAATAAGGTCGTACTGAAATTTTTAGAACGATAATTAAGGGGAAGAATTAGTGATTTCTTATGGTTTTTGACCTGAAAAATCGAATACAATAGGTCCCAGAACCGTATCTACAATAGACTTTCAGAAATCTGGGGTGAAAACCAATAAATTGAAATACAAAATCTTTTTTTATGTTTGACGTACAATAACATTTAACGGGTAATAAACACATAAAACGTTTAAAAACATGTAGAAACTTTAGTTCTGAACAAAATGATGATAAGTTGAATCAAACAAAGAAAACGTAGAAAAAATTCGAAAATTTAATTTAAAAATAGTGCATTACTAAATTTATCAGAACACTACTTATAAACTAAGAAGATCAAATTCTTTTTTGGTGATAAGAAAAATTTGTAAAAACAAAATTTACTGTTAAAAAATTAAAAAAAAAAACGGAACAGAAAATTACACAATAGAAAAATAAATAAATAAAAGTTACTTAGACAGAATTTTTTTTATTAACGACAGAAATGCAATAAATTATTTGAAAACATTATTTTAAAGTTGACAATAAAATAACAGCCTGATCAACAATGCGCAATACTTTTAGCGTTTAACATTCTGTAACGTACATTAAATTACTATGAACTGTGCTGTTCATAGCAACAGCTGTTCATAGTACAGCTATGAACAGCACAGTTAACGAAGGTTTTCTGTTAATTTTTGTTTGAACGTGATCGGTTTGCCATTGAAGTAATGTAATGCCGTACTTATTTACAACAGAGGGACATGCAGATATGGTATTCATTTTGTGTATGTAATGGTAATGTTACAGCTGCTACAATAGAATATGAAATACGTTTTCCGAATTGCAGGATTCTAGATCCCAAAACAATCAATTAGCGCGACATTTCGCAACTTCGTTCTTAAGTTCACTACCTAGTATTCGAACCAGCTACGAAAGATTTGTCCAACACGAAGCTGTTATTAATGAATTATTATCGATGCAGTTCAGCGCCGGGAATCGAATCCGAGATTAGTTGTTCAATTAGTCAATTTATATCATTCGATTATGAGATTTTGGATTTCCAATTATTATTCTATTTTTTCTCGTTAGATTCCTTACACGGTTCCGAAATATTAGGAAATAGCTCCAACAAATAAATAAATCTAATATGAATAATACGTATTTAAATCAACCTCATTTTAGGAGAAATAAAATTCTTTTTTTAAAGCTGCATGCTAAACAATATAATAAAATCTCGTCAATTTTTATTAAAACACTCTCTTGCAGAAGACACACAACAATAAAATTTTAATTTAAAAATTAAATTAAATTGGTCATCATTACACCTACCATAGAGAAAAAAAAGACTTAATAGTAATAAATAAGGGGGGGGGGGAACAGTAGAAAAATGACTTTTATCCTAACTGCAATCTTATAGAGTTGGTTACAGTAATTGGGCGTCGGCGATAAGGACGAAAGACAGAGGGAAACGTGTGAAACTAATATCATCCCCCTGCTCATAATCGTTAATTTTATTTTGCAAGATACTTAACGCAATACGCAACATAAAAAAAATAAACGGTTAAACTTTTTTCCAGTTTGTATTATTTTTTGAAAATTACTAGTGTAGCAAGAAAACAAAACTTATCGCTCCTTAAATATAAATTTTTAATGTTTTTCAACCGATTGGACTAATTCCAGCAAAATTTATCAGCTCTAAAGCTTTTCCTCGGTTTACAGCATCTTTTCTTTGAATGGCCGAATTACTAAACAACACAAAAAGATGGAAAACATAATTTAAAATTTTTTAACAAATGAATAGACATACGTTTTGGATTTTTTTTACAAAAATCCATAAATAAAATAAGTACAGGAAACAACAAAAATAAATAGGGTCTTAAATTTCTACCGAAAATGTAGCCTACATACCCATAAAAAGACAAACGACAAGAAACGTATATAAATGAATGAAAACGCATAAGAAATGAATTTATTAATCTGCTTCGAATGCACAAACACCTACGACATTTATTATATATATTATACCGCAACAATTAAAATAATTTTAATCGATAATTAACCAATCCATTAAAAAATTAACAACATAATCCTAATTCATATATTGAAATCAAAATAATATGGACGCCTAAATTTATAAGATTGTTTTCATTTTGACAGTAGGCTAACAACAGTAAGCACCTGTAAATTTATAATTTAATGATCAGAAAGGTCATTGTGTAGAAAGTTAGGTGGGAAGTTGGAGGATGAATCGTAGGCAGAACCAAAATAATATATATAAATATACACAAAAGAAAGAAGGCAAAAAAAAGAACTGGCTCAATGGTTTACTGTATCATGTCTGTATATATATATAAAACACACACACACACACACGTATATAGTCATATAATACTTCCAGAAGGTAGAGGCGGTATACCAGGGTACCTGTGGGTGTCCACACACCTTAAGAAAGTTGGGCGGGTACTAGAACTACCCACACCCTTTTTTTAATAGAAAAAACCCCTGACATATATTTGTCTCATTTTCAACTTAAATATATAATAACGTTCTCATTTTGTAAAAACCGAATTTTAAATTCAACATTTACATTAAAATATTGTTTAAGATTATTTTTAAAATATTGTATTAGATTAAAAACGTATAATGTACAAACAAAATGGTTTCGTCGATAAAACAAAACAAACAAAATTATGATTAATTAAATAATAACATTGAACAACTACAACTAGAAAAAAATCTTTATTACCCCACCTTGCTTTGTTAGATCTACCTTTAAGTACATGTTTGAATCATAATAACGGTAAAAAATCAAGGGAGGTTTTATAATACTCCCCACTCACTTTATGGTGAATATATATACAACTTCATTTCGTTATTAAAAGAAAAGAAAGGTTTTTACTAGTTTTTAACCTAACGTGACTTAACGTCCGTGTGAGACGCGCAAAAAACTCAATATAAGACCTAATAATTACTGAATAACGTATCCTCATTATTATAGCCATATTGGAAATTTGTCAGTGGGGGGTTATTGATTCTAAAAATAAAAAAAACAAGTTCGTTTTCATTTAGTAGTTGGGAACACTACAGGACAGGGAATGATAGAAATATGGTAAAAAATTCGGAACACTTTTGGATTATTAACGAATCGCCTCTTCCCATCTACTTTTCAGAGATAATCTTAAATGTGAATGGTTATAAACTACTATTGTCATTCAGATATTAATAATCCATGAAAAATTCAACCGTTGAGTAACGAAAATAAGAATTGTTGAAGATACTTCATGTACATTAGATGTAGATATCGTGCAGGATGAGGTCTGTCTTGTTTTGATTAATCCACAGTTGAAGTATTTGTGGAAAAGAGTGCGACTGAATATGCCCACACAAGATAATTCATGCTACTGACAATCCAGAATAATAGGAAAATATTCAAAATTTGAAGTGGTTAAATATATCCAGTGGTGAAGCTACGGGTATTATCTAAAGGCATAAGGCTGCGCTGTTGTTTGAAGAAAAAGCCTTCAAATCCTTACTTTAGTAGTTGAATCTAATTAGGAAAAGCGCTGGACTCATTTTTTTTTTTCAATCACTGGAGATACCAACTGAAAATAACCTTTTTTTCTTTCTGTCTTATGGCGAAAACTTTCAGGTATGTATTTAATCAAGGGCAAAAAGTTCTTTTTATTAGCGAGCTATGTCGCTTAACACAGAAAGAAAAAAATATGATTTTTGTTTTGGCCTGTAAGGCGGATAGGGAAGAATGGATAGGGAATGGGACAGCTGGAGCTAATCCTTGACGGGTGTCTTCCTTTCCCGGCTATGGATAGAGAGATATCTATTTATTCAACTCTCTTCTTCTTTAAAATTTGTATAAAGGCATATCATAATAAAATAAAAATACAATATTTTTTTTAACGGATCGTTAAAATTAACGTCGACATATTCGAATCCAATCACACTGTTACAACTCCCCTCCAATGCATAAATAAACAACATTTTCGTCATCGGATGATAACGAGATCAAAAGAATATCTCGTATTTTTTCGTAGAATCTGTAGTTAACATTTTTTAAAAGATTTCCATTTATTTTGAACATTCTATCCCATAGTTATCAGTATTAGCAGACGGGACGTTTTCCCAAAAATATTATCGTTTAAATTATTAATTCTTCTAAAATTTCAACTCAGCTTTTACATTCTAATAACAAAGTACAGAAAAAAATGGTTTCTTGATTTTAATCAAACCTGAAGGAGTTTCAAGCAATCGAGTTATTTTCTGCTATCAATTTCGTACAAGAATAATAATAATTTTCCTTCAAAATGGTCAGGTACGCACTAATCGAGAGGCTGTAACACTAATGCCACGCCCGTTAATGATTAATTATCAAATTTTCTAGCAAGCAATTTTCTTTTGTCTTATGAAAATTATTTTTGATTTTTTTTTTTGATAAATATTTCAGTTTTCCGTTCCCAAAAACGTTTAACCCAATCCAGAAACTAATCAGTCTTCATCCAAACCTTTTTCCTCGTAAATAATAAACTGGAAATGATACTTCCTTAGGTAGTGATTTGAAAAAAATAAATAATATATATATATATATATATATATATACAAAACATCAATTTTTCCACTGGTCAGCAAAATACAACATTTTTTATTTTCATACTGCCTGCTATACCAATTCGAACTTTCTGTCCCACAGTTATTAGTATTAGTAGAGGGACGTTTTGCCAAAAATATTTTCGTTTAAATTATTAATATGAATTTTAATATCCTAAAAATTCATATAACACAAGAGCCAATCCCTATGAAAATCACTTTTTTTTTAAATTAGAAAAGCTTCATTTTTTAATTTAGTAAATATTATATATTGATATGTCATCATAATGACCTGATAAACGAGAGATTATTACAATTTATTAAAAAAAAGATTAGATTAAATATTGCCATCTAATTTAAAATATGTAATTCTACGAAAAATTACTTTTGAAAGAATGAGTTTTGTAGAATATAAGCAATGTACATTAAATTTTAATTAAATTGTTCGTTCAATTAAACAATTAAATAAAATAATGAATGACCTTGAACTCCCTGTTATTTATTGCAACATTAATAATGTGCAATCAATTTTATGTTACCGCTTTAAGAAGTAATTACCTTATCTATATCGTGTTACCATAGTAACAAGAAATTATGTAATGAAGTGGTTACATCGATTAACAGAACAAAAAAATTATAATTTACGACTATACGATTGTAAAGAGAGTTTATTAAAAATAATCGAATTTATTTTAATAAATAACTATTAACATAATATCATGTTATCTTATAAATACAAATGATGCGTTTCAGTATGTTAACTAGGTGCTCAGCCCGGCTTCGCTCTGTTCTATGAGGACTAAAAAGGAGATTTATCCCTAAAAATCAAGATTTATCATTGCCCTGAATTTCATTTTTACATGATGTTTAATAATAATAATAATAAATAACTATTAACATAATATCATGTTATCTTATAAATACAAATGATGCGTTTCAGTATGTTAACTAGGTGCTCAGCCCGGCTTCGCTCTGTTCTATGAGGACTAAAAAGGAGATTTATCCCTAAAAATCGAGATTTATCATTGCCCTGAATTTCATTTTTACATGATGTTTAATTTAAAAGTTATTTTAAAAAAAAAAAAACAAGAAAAACATTTAAAATCTTTGATGACCGATAACTTTAAATAACGATCGACAACGTATATTTTTAATTTGGCATATCGATAAATAATTAAAAAATGAATCTTTTGGCTATTTCATAAAAAAAAGAAAAAAAAAGTTGTGCAGCCGGATTTGTGCAACAGAAATGTGCTGTTTACTGCCGCATGAGCAGTCGCATCGAAAAAAGAAAAAAACATAAAAACCACACTTGCAATAAATAAAAACTTTTTGGTATATCTATGGTACTGCTTCTTCTGGTTAATTTGGAGATCATAATAATTAGTATTTCTGATTTCTTAAAATTAATATTAAAAAAAATACATTATTAATTTTAAAAGAAAAACTACACATAATTCAGTCACAGTATTCTGTTATGGGCTCTAAATAAAACTATAAAAATTAATAAAAAATCAGTATTTAATAATAGAAAACATGAATTTTTAAGGTGAATTAAAATATCAGTATTAATAATATAAAAAAACTTTTTTAAAATTATAATGAATATTCGATGAATAATGAATATGAAAATTAAATGAAATCGGAAAAGGATGGTGAAGGATGGTCAGAAGAAACAGTTTTCCAGTTGTATCATGGATAATTTGAGTAAATAATTTTTCGTTATAGTTCATTATTTTATGAAGAAAAACAATCACACAAATAAAAAAACATATTAATATATATTTCGCATATATATCGATTACAGAAATAAATATATATATGACAAGTATAAATAATAAGTACAAGTAATAATATAACAAGTATACACCAAGTATACTAACGAATCGGGATTTTCCGCTAGTGATCGGTACATTCCGGTGCGTTATCTGACCACATTATTAACTAAGGGAGACGGACACACACACAAATGCCATTTATTAGGGTAGGATAAGAAGTACCCTATGCAATAATTTTCTAAAACTAAAATTTATTTTATAATTTGTACTCGCGTTAATGCTTTTTCGTTGCAGAAATAATTTAGCGGCTACTTTATACGTATAGTACACAAAACGTAGATTATAATTTAACCACAGATAATGTGAAAAAGATTTCCCTCTTTCAATTACATAATGACATTCTTAGTCTACATCCACATCTTAGTAAAACAAAAATAAAGCAAAAAAAGGTATAATACGATGCTACAGACTTATTTTTTTCTTAAAATATTCGGTTTTTACTCATTAATAATCTGGTAAGTCCTAGCAAATAAGTTATCTGCACACGATTGGAAGACAGACAATAGAGTGAAGTGCGGCCAATTTTTTTTTCAAATCTCTCCAACTATTAATTTATTCAAAACCATTATCAGATCAACATTAAAATTTACAAAAAATAGTTTTTTTTTTGTTTATTTTGAAAGGTAAAAAAAAGATAGTTATGACATTTCATGTTTTTATGATGGTAAATATATATAAAATTTCACGGTAAGTGTATATACGTTACCGTGAAAGAGCGAAATTAGAGAATGTCAATATTCTCCGGTGAATGTCGACATACACCAAATATGTCGGTGAAAGACCGAAAACTTGCTTATTCGGGCCTTCGCCTATATATTTCGACATATACAGATAAGTTCTGGTGTGGGGATCGAAACGATAACTAGAAAAAAAAAATCACCCAACACCAATCTCTAAGGTAAATAGATTATGATAAACCCTTGTAAAAAAAAAAGGAATTAAAATTTAAACCAAACATAACCTACGCTAACCTACCTCATCTAATTAACGTCAAATATAGAAATTATATATGTTATTCTCCAATACTGGAGGCGATTAATGAAATTCACAATTCATCGTAATATATATTTATAAAAAAAATGTAATCAAATTTTAATCCCTACCAGAGCTATCGGTGTTCGTCGACATATACCGGCGAAGGTCCGAATAAGCAAATATTCGGTCTTTCACCGACCACATTTCATATGTATCGACATTCACCAGACAATACCGACATTTGCCAGATAACGGTCTTTGCCAGACAACATATATATATATAAAATTTATTTTATAAGCTTTTAATGAAGAATAATCTAAAGTATTACTTTTTATCTCATTAAAAGAATAGGAAGAAAAGCTATTATTTAGGGGAAAAAATTAAAATTTGTAATCATATATATATAAATGAATGTTTGTTTGTCCCTTATGCGTTCCTATACCATTCAACCGATTGCGATGAAACTTTGGTGAGTTGTTGTGCGCGCACCCCTCACCAAGGTTTCTGAATCAGTTTGGACCCGCTAGATGGCGCTGGGGTCGAGATATTTCGAAAAATTTTACTTATGGTCCGATTTGGCTCATATTCAGAATATGTGTTACTTACATCTAAAGAAATAACTCAGAAAAAAATGGGGCTGGGGTTGAGATATATGGAAAAATTGCATTTAAGGCTCGATTTGGCTCATATTCAGAATAAATATTAGTTACGTGAAAATAAATATTTTTTGCGAAAAATAGATCCGCTAGATAGCGCTGTGGTTGAGATATTTAGAAAAATTGTATTTATGGACCGATTTGGCACATATTCAGAATATATATTAAGCGAAAAATTTTTTTGCAAAATCTATACCCGCTAGGTGGCGCCGGTTGAGATATTTACAAAACAAACAAATATACACACAGACTTTCTTCTTATATATAAATAAAAGGCAATGTTCATACATGAACCCGCTATAGACTAAAAAACTACTGGACAGATTTACGGGCAGGAAAAGGGATAATGGAAAAAGAGAAAGGGAAAAGTGAAAGGTTAAATTTTGTGAAGTTCTGTAATATTCAGTTTTTTAATGTTTTATCAAATTTTCTGGGACTGCTAGTATATTATAAAAGTATCAATTAAAAACCACTCAAATATAATAGGTAGTAATATAAATTCGCATACATACTTTTTTTTTACAAATCTACGTTTTACACGTGTAATTTAGGTAATTAAAATACGGCCAGTGTGTGCCAGTATGAACAAATGAAATTATTGTAATTGCATTTTATGTAAATTAATGAAATAAAAAATTCACAAATACGTATTTTTTTCTTCAATAAGCATATTTTTTGTTTGTACAGTACTCGTGCGTTGCTTTTTTAAATAATTTAGAATTTAATATTTTTGTCAAAAAATAATTCTAAACCCGTTTTCGTTTCCCACAGTATTAAAAACAATCCTACTGCTATTATTTAAATGGGGGAAGTACAAATTCGACTTTATGATTATAAAACAGAGATAACTTAAGAAAGTTTAAACGATAATGACCTTGCAGAAAACATGACGGGTCTGGATGATTATCTGAATTCAAACGAAGAAGAGGCTACCCCCTAAAGAGAATGGAAAAAACAGTTAATCATTGTGAAGATGTAATAACGCTACAGTAAAATGCAGAGCGGTCGAAAAAGAACATGAAACTAACACAAAGTATTACATTTTTATATATACTGAGGTATAAAATTCGTTATATTACTGCAAAAACGTTTTCTAAATATTAAAACGAAAGAAAAATACAAATTCAAACTCGACTATAAAAAAAATGAATTTTATATCGAATTATTAACTTATAAGTATATTTTATTTTGGAAGTTTTTGAACTACTCTAAAATATTTTTATACGTTCGGGAATAAACAAGAATAAAAAAAAACGTAGCTTAAATATTTAAAAATACTTCTTCTATATCAGACTAAGGTTGTTTTCATAACTTCTTAACTCTTATTTAATATTCCCAGTATTAAATAAATTAAAATCATTCAATTATGTGTTCTTATCGGTTTTACTAATTATTTTAAAACATAAGATCAACGCACACACACACACACACACACACATTAATTAAATCATAAAATAAAAAAAAAAACAAAAATTAGACTGACCTGCTGGATAAACTGCAACTAACTAACTTAACCTACACAATGAGCTTTCATAATAAATGTAATAACTATAACATAGTTGATAATATTATAAAAATGACGAGATACGTATATTTTATAAATTACACAGGCTATGAAGATAAGATAAAAAATTAGTTAAACACACACGATACACTTATGTTATTTACCACTCTAGTCAAACAACGTTCAGGAATAAAAAATATATCCATCCGATACACGAATACATAATAAATATTTACATTACACAAGTTTACACATATTACAAAAGTAATATAAAAAATATTCAGTTAAATCTGAAAAAAATACTTTTATATATTGCAAAAATTTATCTTCAATATTTGTCATAATTTTGACGTCTTATAGATTTTACGGTATCGTCTCCGGCAATTTTTATTACAAAAAACAAAACAAAAAAGATTCATTGCCTATAATAATTATTAAAGGAAAATAAACACGATTCATGGGATCTGAAAAAAACAAATATGCATATAATAATTACATATTTATTTTTGGCAAATTGTGACCGTGAAATTGAAGCAAAATCTACTACAAAGCTAATGAAAATTATTTTTAAGAATCGAACGCAGAAGAATAAATAAAAACTAAATCGATTTTAACGTTTTTAGAAAGAGATGGGATTGTTTTTAGAAACGGACGGGATTAAGTTTTCGAATTTCTAGTTATCGATTTGTCTTTTTTTTTCTTTTCTGTTACTTTTTATTGAAATGCCCATCAGTTGGATAAATTTTAAACTTGCTTATTTTTTATTTTTAATGAAGCGGAGTGTTAGATTTTTCGTATTACGACGAAGATTGAAGACAAAATTTAATATTTTGAAATTTTAATCATCGAGAGGAACACATTTAATATTTCTAGTTGCTAATCGTCACCTAGTAAAGTCAGTTATTTTTATACGGATTTGAATACTAAATCGTGGATATCGGTGTTCTTTGATGGTTGGGTTTCAATTAACCACATATCTCAGAAATGTTGAACTGAGACTGTACAAGACTACACTTCATTTACACTGATACATATCCTTATTCATCCTTTGAAGTATTATCTGAATGGTAATTACCGGAGGCTAAACAGGAAAAAGAGAGAAAAGTTGCTAATCGTTTGTACTTTTTTTGGGCGAAAAAGTTTTTGATCATCGTCCGGATCAAAAAGTTACAAAAAACCTTTCTCGGATATTAAAATATAAATGAAATAAGGTTAAAACTAAAATGAATACTATGATAGTAGTAAGATTAAAACTGAAATAATAAAATCAACGTAACCATTTGGATAAAATATGTAACATGAATAACAAAATCCGATCTAGTACATACTCATCACTTCTTAAGATTCACTGAATGTCCCTCGCAGTGGAACTGCAGCACCTCCTATTTCCACTTGTTATTAACGATAAATTTTAAATCATAAGTCCTCTTTTCTTTAATTCTTTCTTTATATTTGTACAATATAAGCTTAAGCTTAATGTCAGTAGCCCTCCCCCAATTTATGAAAAAGATACAAAAATCTTTGTACGGAACTGTGCGCTTCACAGTTCCAGCGGCGTGGTGTTGGCTGCTGTGCGCATATAGGAAACTGCACGCGAGGCTGCGAGGGAGACAGAGCATTATCGCTCCCACAGTGTCGAACCCCGCGTGTTGGTGGAAAGTAGTTTTTTCTTATTCCGCGTGTGTGTGGACCGTTACTTGATCGTTCCATTTTCTAGTTTAGTCGGTGGAAGGAATACGAAAGCGGTTTAGTTGTTTTTTCAGTAGCGATCAGAAGATGGAAGAAAGCAAGGGTCATTTCATTGCCAAATTTGTCTAAAAACATTCTGGAAGGGCGAAAGATAAAATAATTAGAAAAAACTAATTATGTATTTGTTTCAGTGTACATAGAAATTTAAATTAAGCACCATTAGACTATAGTGTTTTTAAGGAGACATTTATTACGTTTTTATCTAATAGTACTAAAAAATATTATCTGTATAATATTATTTTACAGATAAAACTAATTTTATTATTTATTCGGTTAAACGAATACTTGTGTAATACTCGTATTCTTATGTACCACAATTTTTAATGTGATAAAGTATAGAATTAGATTATTATCCTGTTTCCAGCTATTCTATTTGATTCATTTTTTCGGTTCTTTTATTTTACAGAAAACTTTAACCGTGGCAAAAACTTTTCCTTTCATATTCCTTTTCATTTTCCTTTCATATTCAAAGAAGGAATTTTTTTATTAAGATAGTTTTTGTAGCCGTTGCGTTAATTTAAAGATTAATCAACATTAAGAAAATAAAATAGTTTTTAATTACGTTTTAAAATTTTATAATAGATAAAAATCTTTATTCTAAGGTCTGAAAAATGTTTATAATTTTTTGTTTATATTAAAAACAAGATAGAAATAATTAAAACCTCATTAAAAAATATTACAGTTAAAACAAACTAATGCTACAGTTTTCCAACAGATAACATTTTTAAAAATTAATAAATAATTATTAGAGTAATTAAGAAAGAATAGTATAGTTAATATACAAAAACAAAACAAAACTGTATCTTCAACAACAGTTTTAACTCCATATTAGGGGAGCGACCCTAGGACAGATACTGTCCTAAAATAGAACGACTTAAACTTGGTCGGCAGATGTCCTTTTTCTTCATATTCCTCTGTTGCCAGTTCTTCTAACCATATTCCACTTCACGCCTTCCTTCCTAACGTAACAACTCGCTGAGTTTTTGATAAATTAATAAATCACTACGTTTTACATGATCTGTAGCAATGAGCGAATTACAATAATGAAATTACATCGCTTAATAAGTCTTTCATATGGCCTATTTCAATAGCAATGTATTAGCAAAAAGGATTCTTTTCCTTTTTAGAATAAACTGGATGTAAAAAAAAATGTATCGGACTGTATAATATAATTCTTTTTCAACAAGCCTGTATCTGAAATTGTTTCAAAATGTAAGTAATACATTTTATTATTACACAAACCAAAGAAAGGAATTTAAATAAGGTAAGACTAGGTGAATATGCTATCGCGGTGGACATTGTGTACAAGACAAAATCCAAGAATTTACAAGAATAAAATTTTACTCACAATATTATTTAATTAATAATTAAAAAACCTACTTACAAACAATTTTTTTTATGCGTTCAAGCGCTTTCGGAATAGAATTTCATCATCAGGAACTTAAAAATAAATATTATATTCATTATAAAACTAAAACTTCGTTGTCATATGTAAAAAAGTTGTTTATGTATACAAATAAGATACAACAGTGGTCATCATGGAGACATTCATAATGACAGGACGTTAAGTCGATACAATTTTAAATATACGATGACCACTGTTATATTTTATATCTTTACATACGACAACGAAGTTTTAGCTTTATTAAAAATGTAATGTACAGTTTTAAGTTCCTGATGACGGAATTCTATTTCGAAAGCGCTTGAACTCATAAAAAAATTGTTGATAAGTGGGTTTTTTAATTACTAATTATATAATCATACCAACGGAGCATGTTTGATAAAATTATATTATTTAACCTTAAATAATAAATACAATTTTGATAAAAAAAATTTATAATAATACAACGTAAAAACTGCGCTAAATATTACTCTAAATTAAAATTTAAATCTCTACATATTGAAATCTACGTCGAATTAAAAAGAACTACCCTCAATTTACTACCAATCAATTTGGTGCAGTTTTCAAAAGTTAAAATTTAGTGAAAAAATTATATTTTTTTTTAAATTTTTTATTTCTATTACGTCGATTTTACATTATCATATACATTTTCAAATCGGCTGATAAATTTTGCACATATGCGTAACATGGGAATGAAAAGAAGTATTGGAATGAAATGAAAAATGAATAAAAGTACCTTAGCTACAAAATGCAGCATTTATTTTTCAATGTAATCCCCGTTTACAGTGATACACTTTTTCCAACGTGTGACAAGTTTTTGCATTTCGTCACTGAAACTTTCTGGCGGTTTTTATCAGATCCAAGTGGCCACAGCTTCCTTCACCTCATCGTCGGAGTTGTAATGATTACAACTCTAAAAGATGAGGGAAACCCTCTTAGATGAGGGAAGAAGTGGAAATCGCACGGAGCCAAATCCGGTGAGTATGGCGGAAGCGGAATATGCTCAAACTTCAACTTGCGGAGAGCCTTTGTAGTGGCGTACAATGTGTGAGTCCGCGCATTGTCATGTTGCAAGATTATGGGCATGATGGTCTTTTGAACGGTATTAACGTCTCAATGTATCGTTCGGAGTTCATAGTAGTCCCATGTTCCATAGTAGTCTGTCACAAAAACGTGTTTGGCATCCCAAAACACCGTCAAAAGGCGTTACTTCGCCGAGGCTTGAGTTATACCGATTCGTAATGTTTGTATTCCATGCTTTGCCTTTTTTCTTCCGGGTCGTAATGATATACCCAACTCTCATCCCCGGTCACAATATTGAAAAGGAAGTCGCTTCCTTCGGCACGATAGCGCTGTAAAAGTTCTTCGCAACATTCGACACGACGCTGCTTCTTTTTGTCCGTCAGTTTGCGCGGTACCCATTTTGCACAAATTTTACGGTAACCCAATTGCTCGATAATATGGGCTACTCCGTTCTTTAGATATGCCTAACTAAATAGCGATGCGTTGCTGGGTGATTCGCCGGTCACTTTGAAGCAAATCGTTCGCCTTCTTTCGATGTTTCTCGTCAGTCACAGACACTGGTCGTCCGTTGCGAGATGCGTCCTCAATTGTCGCTTTACCAGCTTCAAATTCGCGAAATTTCAACGCCCAACTATTCACAGTACTCCTGTCAACACTTTCACTAACGTAAACCGCTTTGACGATAAAAAATATTCGTAGGCTCACATTTTCTGCTGTTAAAAATTCGATCACTGCGCGCTGTTTTCAGTGTTGACATATTGACCGTACTCGACTCCATTTTAACTCCTACTGAAAACAAACCGGTAAACAGATTTCAACGCATTATCGCAGGTTTGTAGAGGGAGAGTTTAGCTATCATATGCTGCCACGCCCAACTCGATAGTACCTGCTGTCTCCATGTAGCATGCTATTGTGCAAAATTTATCAGCCGAACCTCGTATATTAATTTCAAATATGTGCAAGCAAAGATCTCAAAGGAACGCAGAAAATCGATATTAAATACATCTGAGCGGAGGTAACGTAACCTAAACTTTAATAGTCGAATTTTTTTATCATAACTTTTGAAAAAATTATCTTGAAATTTTTCGTGAAAATAGTTTGATAAAAATCCAATCTAAGTAATAATGACAAACGTCTACGTGATCGTGTTAACATCGCTATCCTTCCACTGATGTTCTTACAGGACCACCAAAGAAACTTCCTCAAATAAATAAACAAAGAATAATCGAAATCGGTTAACTTTTTCAAGGAAGGCTTGAAATTGAAATAAATTTTTAAAAATCACGAATTGAGAACCACCTCTTTTTTTGTATGTTTTTATCGTAAAATAAAACCAATTTTCGAAATATTTCCATACAAATTGGAAAAATTGGCAAACTGTAATTTGTTTCCAAGGAAGATACATGTGTATACATTTGTCCAGCACGTTATAGAAACAAAATAAAACATATTCCTGTTTACAGATAATAATATAATTTACTCAAAATAATACATGAACTGATACAAACAGTAGTATTTTTAAACAATTAATTACATTTATTATCTTTTTCTTCCCATATTTGATTTT
Source organism: Lycorma delicatula (assembly GCF_047948215.1). NCBI lineage: Eukaryota > Metazoa > Arthropoda > Insecta > Hemiptera > Fulgoridae > Lycorma > Lycorma delicatula. The sequence continues at coordinate 34,955,271 of NC_134456.1, forward strand.
TGCTTTTATTTTTAATTATCTTAATACATTAATTAAACAAAACAATTTTATTCTAAAAAAAAGTGAAAAAAGTTCAGCATAAGCATTTCAAAAGCAGAAATCAAGTTACTATATATAAAACCTAATTGCGTGACCTTTAATCATGCGATATTTTATTTTTCCGTAAATTACACCCTAAAAGTTTTCCCCTAACTAAAACAATTATTTATACGACGATTAAAATGGAAATACAATTCAATTTTATTTTTCTAAAACTCAAAAACTACGCCCTTTCTAATTTATTAAATTACAATGACATTAATTAAAAAATTGTTTTAAAACTGTTCACCGAACTAACTCTCTCGACACCAATCTGGTTTGCCGTTCTTGATTGCTTTATCGTATAATGGCATCAGGTGGTCTAAAAACATTTAATAACTTTTTTTTTAAATGGTATACAGTCGTGTAATTTTACAACGAAACGATAAGTAATTAAAAAATGCAATTATAAAAAGTTAAATAAATAAAATTTGTAGCCTCATATTTCAGTCACATCAATTAATTGCATAAACTGTATAATTAGAGCAGTTTTAAAAAATATTTCTTATAATTTATTACAAAAGTACAACTGACCAAAATTTATTAATTTATTTTGCATAAAGCAATAAAAGTACTCACAAAAAATCTAGTTTATGTAATTATTACTTAACTGGCTTTTTAATATAGTCAGAATAACTATATTAAAGGGTTTAGTATGGTGAAGTCAAAAATGGGGTATCGGTTTCTTTTTTTTATACAAATCTTTACGTTTTAGGATCCAACTAGTTCATATAGACAAAAAACGTATGTATATGTGTATGAGCGTACATATGTGTCGTACTGCTTTTGGCCTTATATCTAAGGATTGACGGAACCGATTTTCTTCAAATTTGGCTCAAATATTTATACGTTTGGAACATTGATCATATTACATTTTTTTCAAAATTCATTCAGCAGATGGGAGATATAGCGAAGACCAATTTCGATTTTCTTCAGACACGTTAGAAAAAACTTTATTAAATCAAATTTGTTGCTGCATATATAAATAATTCAATTTTTTTCAAAAAAAAAAATCAACCGTCACCTCTTAAAATTGAAATATGTTTTTTTGTTCTATCCCCATTCGGTTTTAATATTAAACTTTTTTTTTTGTAATTTATACATCATATAAAGGCTATGAAAAAATGTCTACAATTTTCCAAAATTAAAAATTCAAGTCCTTAATTCAAAAAAGTTTTTTTGAAAATCTTTAAGTTCTTGTTTATTGACGAGGGGTGTTAAGATTCAGAGAAAATTTTACTTAAGCAAATTAGTTATGTTAACCTATATATGAATATTTTTAGAAAAAGTTTCTTTTTTAATTTACTCCCAATTTCTAAAAAATATAATATTCTGTTTTTTGGATACAACTCTTTAATTTTTTTATTATTGAAAAAAGATATAAAAGATATATATATATATATATATATATATTTTTTTTTTTTTTCTTTTTCACTTTAAGGGCAATTAAAATATAAGTAGCTTTGATCCCTATAATAAAACCCAGACCCAAAAAAAGCAACCATTTTTTTCATTACTATCATCAAAGTTATACTTTATTTTTTCAATATTTTTAAATAATCCTTTTTTTAAATTTAATTAATTTTTGTTAAGGATCACTTTTTTATAATAAAGAATCCACTAAACTGTCCCAACATAGTAAAGAAGTCCCAAAAATCAAAATATTTTTTATTTGAAATTAGGAAGACATTTTGATACTTAAATCTTATTTTGTTAATCATCATTATGAATATGTCTCATTGATACGGGATCCAAAAATTTTTTAAATTCTGAATTTTCATTTTTATTTATATTTAAACATTTATTATGAAAGTAAAAATATGAGTTTTAATTATCGAATTGAAAAAAACTTTCCGGCGAAACCGAAAAAAGGTTTTGCTATGAAAAAACTGCTCAAGATATTATATTACGACCGGCTTAGCCGGGAAATTTATGTAATATTTTGCCAGCTTTTATATTTATTTGTATAATAAATACACGATCACATAACAAACCAGAGTAGCAAATCAACCGCATAAAATAACTACACAGCTGCATGTAAAGGTTTATTTCTATTTTTATTAAATTAGTCAATAAGAATGGAGATGACTTTATTTAAGAACTAAAACAATCAATTTTGAATTATTAATTTTGCAAAGTTTTTGTAGGTAGTTTCTTCTTTAAAGTAAACTCTTCCTATATTGAATTTTAAACAACCCCTAAATGACTGTCGTCAAAGTTTATTAAATTCCATTTCTTTTTTAGTGCCCACATTGCTTATCAGAAAATTCTTGACTTTTTTTGTATACTAAACTGTAAAAATAATTTCAGTTAAAAATCATTGCTACCTAAATTACAAAGGCCGGGCGTTGACTGACACTGATTTTTTGAAAAAAATACTATTCACCAAAACATAAATGTGTAACGATCTCCTCCTTGCTGCTTAACACATATATCTACTCACTCATATGTATTAATCTAATAAATTTTAATTCTAAGGAACTTTAATACAAACAATTTTATATAATAACCATAACCATTGACCTACGCAAACATTTATTAATGTAATAATTAATACATAGATTTAACTGCGAAATTTTATTATATTTATTCAACAAACATTTTTAGCACTAAATACTTTTAAATGGAAATGTGTAATTTTCTGGAATAGCATAAATTCCAGAAAATTACACATTGCTGTTTTACCGTAATATTAAGCGATGTAAACTTGTAGTAACAGAATCATTGAATTAATTTCATTCTTTACATTTTTTACATTTTATTTTCAATTTTTTACATTTTTTATTTTCAATTTAAAAATCTGATGTAGACACCACATGACTTACTTGTACGCCTATTAAATTACATATACACATTTTATTAAAATGAAAAGTACATAAAATTTTATTTGATAAATAACGTCTGATATTTTTCATTTTTTATTGTTATTATTTATTGTAAAAGTTTTTTTTTACAATCAGAGGTTAATAATTATTATAAGTTAAAAGAAATCAAATGAAGTCGGATTAAACTGATGTGCCTTCCCCTTGTAAGAACCAAATATTTTATTTATTAAAATTTTGTTTTATTATAACTCTGGAACCAATAAAAATAAGTACCACTTATGATATATCGTTGAAAAAGCTCTCAATGAGAGATTATTAATGCAGTTAAGAAAAAGTTCAAAACCTAGATTGTTTTTTGAATTTTTGGCTTTTTTTTGGACCTGTCAATTGCAATCAAAAGGAGAGGTGCTCAACTAGATATTAGAACAATCCTAAATCCAAAATTTCAACATCCTACGGCTAATCTTTTTTGAGTTATGCGAGATACATTCGTACACACGTCACGCCGAAACTAGTCAAAGTAGATTCAGGGACGATCAAAATGGATATTTCCGTTGAAATCTGAAAACCGAAATTTTTCGCGATCACAATACTTCCTTTACTTCGTACAAGGATATAAAAATAATACTTTTTAATCGTTAGCTTGTTATTTCAATGGCGTCTAGTCAATATCTAATTAATTTTAAATAGAGATACTGGAAATGCAAGATTCACATTTAAAAATATATTTCTTCTTTAATAGAATTATAATCGATTTCCCCGATAGCTACGCTTAAAATAATCGTAATCTAGGATTAAAACATATTCATTTAATTACTCGTAACTTACGGAGGGATGTACTAATACAGTTATTTCCTTTAATAATAGTTCAAAACGTTTTGCGATACTCATTCTAAATGACGAAAAAAGGCAAGAGGGATCATTCTTCATATCTAAATCGTTAAAACGATACTAATGATCTTTCTTACAAGCGCCTGAAACAGCGCGGCGTGACGAATCGTCTGACTGCATTAGGCTATTCAGTATTATTGAAGAGCCGACCTTAGCATCAGACTGTGAGAAGTATAAACGAAAAGACGACTGCTCCTGCTCTATCGCAACACGTAATCTGTAAGCTACGGTGTTCTGTGAACGCAAAGAAGAGCGATCTATACCGTATAAATACGAATCGATTTTAATAAAATATTTATTTATTCATGATATGTCAAAATCTACAGGAGTAGGTAGACTTTTAACAGATTGTTGTTCTTAATCTAAGATTCTAAGATCTTTAATAACTTTTGAATGCGACACATTTGTGACAATAAATTGCAATAGTTTCATTTATCTGTATCGCGATCGTCTAATGGTATGCTATATCACAGTCTTAGTGCGAACGTGACATCATAAAACTGATCTTTACCGTCGCATCTGATGCAATAATCAATCGGTATAATGGTTAAGAAGCGTTTGAATTATCGACTTACGTAACATTTAATTTCCATAAAGAGTTTGGCAGATGTACAACAAAAAATAAATAATTATATTAAAACATTAAATCAGAAGAGAAAAATAACATAAAATTAATATGAAGCGCAGTAATTTTCAGTAATAGCAAACAGATCATGTATATATAGACAACCTATTGATAGGCAATTTATTCTGTTCGAGTAAATCTATTTACGGCACGCAATGATAAATAACACCGTATATCTAGGTTCCATAATTAATAAGTAAATAAGTACCCGCATTTCTACGAATAATTGATTGGAAATACCGTATTAAAAGTCATTAAGTGAAATAAAATATACCTACACAGACAATAGATGTAAGTAAAATATAATTATTATTTTTACGATAAAATTTAACCTATTAAAATATAACAAGCATACCGTGTAATAAATTGTAATGTAATGAAATTTAATACAAGCAGTTATATAATAAACAACAAAAATTGTACAACAGAAGTAGAATTGTAAGTAAATCATTGTTTTATAATCATTAAAAATAGTAAACGAATTATTATATACATATAAAATATCAAGAAAATTTAACGATCCAAATAGGTGGTAGAATATACCTCTTTTATTGGCAGGTGATCAAAATCGGAACTAAACCTAGAACAGCAAGATCGACAAGATAACAAGGTAAAAAAATCATCATATCTTCCTATCCTGTTCATAATGACATTAAATTTGCCACAGTCCTTAACTTAAGTGTATTAAGCCTCTTACGTCTGATCAACACAACGACAAGATTATGTGAAGAGGCTGCTTACTTCGAGAATATAATGCTACATCGATTTAAGAAGGATTACTTCATGCCGATATATTATTCAGGGAAAAAGTTAAACGTAATTTAAGGTTTGTTTAAATGTCTAGAAAATTTTATTATATTTTAACTCAAATGATTAGTAGTGCGTAATATTTCTGAATTTGGGTTTTCTATGTGTGATATGCAGCTGCGTGTAGTTAATAAGAAAGACTGCCGTGTAAAGTTCATCTACACAAAAAATGTCTATCATTTTAATTGTTAGTTACATGTTTTTCTTTAAAGTTGCGATAATATTTTCGTTAGTTCCGAAATTCTACCTATTTGTTTTAAGGAAAAACAACGAGTAAACTACCTTAACGCTAGCCTACTTGGAAGTGTAAATTGGGTATTTTTTTTAAGAATTATTAATTCCGTATAGTTTTTCCAATACTTTCGTTAGTTAGATAGCAAGTTATCCCTTAGACTTAGGTAAATTTAAATTTCCAACACCACGCTGGTAAGGTTCGAACACCTGAGTCGATAGTTCCTGTAATAATATTGGGAGTTCTAAAACCGGAAAATTCTATTTATAGGGTATTATTCAATATCTATAGATAATTAGAGCCAATTTTCTAAAGTGGGGCACCTAACATATAAAATACAAGGTAACAAAATGAATAAGACAATGAGAAATATACTTGTATAAGTACTGTACTTATTTTAACTTATGTAATAAATCGTACGGACATTATGCGTTATATTAAACGTAAACTTTAGTAGATAGTTAAAATAATATTATATTTTATGTATGTAAATGAAGGTTACACTCGTAGTCAAATGCTGCACAAGCTGTAATACGACGCCCTAACCTCAATAATTGAAACCAATAACGACTAAATAATCATTCAAATGACGTAATTTATAACTTTAACACTTTAACATAATACCTGTACGTCCACGAAAAATAATAAAACAATATAACACGTAACAAATCAGAGAATGAAATATAACTTTTGTGATAAAAAGTAATTTATCTTCACGTACACGCTGCACATACTATTGGGAAATAAGATACAAAAAGGGGAAACAATAAAACTAAATGCCAGCTACTACAACTAATACTCTTACTATGGTTTTAGTAACAGGATATAAATACGTCATAATCACCTCGAAGAATATGCATAGGATGAAACGCAGCAAATAAACCTAAACAACGCCATATGAATTTTTAATTGTAAATACTTTTTAAATATATAATTAAATTTAAATTAAATATAAAACCACTTATTTAAGACTTGAATAGAATACTAATAGCGTAAATAAAATAAAACATCATTAAAGAAAAGAAGAAACTGTACGGCTGATAACTAATTTAAACTTAATGACATAGTGGTTATGAAAATAAAAACCCAAGAAAAGTGATTTCATAGGAGAAAAAATACGAAATGCAACTGTTAATTCTTATTTTAAATTAAGGAGCGGTATAATTAGTCCAACGTTAAACTCATCTCAAAATCAGCTGATTTTCGAAGTCGGAAGTTCTAAGGTTCGAGTTCTTGTAAAAACAGTTGCTTTTATATGGATTTGAGTGTTAGATTGTGAATACCGGTGTTATTTGGTAGTTGGGTTTCAATTAAGGAAGGCAATGGCAAACCACCCGTAAAACCTGCCAAGAAAATTCCAACGGCAAAAACATCAACGCCTATGGAATCGCCAAGGATCGGATACGACTGCATGGCTAAATTTGATTTTTGGTAATCACAATATACTTTCAAAAATAATATGGGATAGGCGACGATAAAAAAAAAAAATGTTAAAACGTGCAAATGAAAATTATATTAGGTAAACACCACGCTTAAGTTGTATAACTGACGGGGAGAAATTTGTGGCAGAAATCTTGAGAAAGAGGCCAACTAATCTTAGTCGGTCGATATTAAAACATATAAATTTAGTTAATCTGGCGCTTGAAGAAAATAAAGAAAGTCAAAACTGTGCAAAAATAAAAATTGAACACATCTTTCCTCGATCGCCCGTCGGTGAGCGTACGATGTAACGTACTCGTACTTTCTTGTACGCTCTCGTTTTCATAACAAGGGAGGCAGCTACTGTCTTCAGTAGTTCTACAGTCTTCAAGTTCACGCTAAATAAAGCTGCACAAGATATCCCTTGTACTTCCTGTTTGTTATTATTATACGAATCGATCGCACCACTCAAAACTACCAGATGAAAGGTAATAAAAAAGTTACGTAATAGATGTACGATAAAATGAGCAAGCCGATTAGCACGTGTGGGAGCGGATGTGAATAGTGCACTATAAAAATAACTCCGTGAATCAAAGAATTATTTAAATGAATAAACAATGCACTAATAACAATCCACACCATTTATTACCATATATTTATTTTTAATGTTATACTTCCCTTTTGTCTATTAATGAAAGATACGTTCCTTATCTGAGTATTTTTTCCTTCCTAAAAACATCAATTAAGAAATCAATTATTACTTTCAGTACTTTTATTTAAAACTTGATTCCATTATTAAAAAGGAATTATATTTCAAGTATTACGAACAATCGTCAATTGAACTAGTTAAAGATAAACATTTGCAATTTTATACTGATAAATGTGTTTACAATTCCTGTAGCTGCTGCTATATTATGAAACTAAGTTGGAATTATTTTTTATCGCCCTGCAATTCTTGAAAGCCTATTAAACATATATCAAGAGAAACGAATTAACGCGTTGACTTAATAAAAATAGTAGTGAGGTATTACAAAGACTGTTTGTGTAATCGTCGCACGTTTTGCACGCTCTACCAAACGAAACGGGAAAAATAACGCAAATAATAAATCCCTTTTAATAAAGTCAGTTACGATTATTTATTTTAAAGAAATTTTTTACACATTTTTATTATTTAAATAATTCACAATATTATTATAATTAATTATGAATTTCAAATTTGCTAAGTCGATTTATCAATCTTTACCTCTCAAAATATAATATTTAAAATACATAATATTTAGTCTTTACCTAAGGTAAGGACTTGTTAAATTTTATTGACACGGTTCACAAATAACATCGTAGTAATATTATGCGTTTTTCAAGACACCTTAACTACTTTCTGCTTCACATCCTGTAAAATAACAGTTTTACTAACCCCTTAACAACAAAGATGTAACAAACGCCCATCCTTTCGGCAACACAAAAGCAAACAAACAAAAAAAAAAATTAAAAATAACGGATGAATTAACGAAGCGTAGGATGATACTGCTTTTATGTGTTTTATATGTATGAAGAAAAACAGGGGTTAACATAATAAATATTTGTGTTTCACGTTTCTCAAAAATAGAATTCGTAAAAAAAGTAAACGAAATGGCATTAAACAATGTGTACAATTAAATTAAGTTTCTTAATTTAGACTGAAATTTATCTGCGTTTATTTCCCACAAGTTCCCAATACTTTTAAACTTGTTTGTGGCAATCGGTTTCAGTGTTTGCACGTCTATTTGTATTTAAAAAGTTTTATTAAAAAGAAAGTAAAAGAAGATTGTATTTAAAAGATTTTTTATTCAAAGTTTTAAGTGAAATCCTCAAAGATTCTAACTTTTTCTTTCTGCGTTTCTGAAGTGGACATAAATTATTTGAATTATATTAGGTAACAAATTTGAGCATCAAGAAAAAAAACTTTTGTATTTTAGAATTCTGTAAAAAATTGAAGCACATCATCCGTTATCTTCAATTGACTGTCGGATTATCACAAAAGAATAAGACAAGCGATTTTATTGAAACCTAGGGATTTTAAAACAATTTTTTTTTAGAAACAGTTTGCTAAACACTGAACGGGAGCTCCAAACTGCTTGTTATAATAAGTATTGAAACAATTTTTTATGTTTATACGGTCAATTAGATTATACACAATTTATCAATGGAAAAATTAACGAAAATAATATTTTTAACGAATGTATAATAATATTTTAAACAAACTGAAGTGGTCATTTCTTAAATTTTGATCGGGGCATTTTCTTCGGATTACAAGTAAAGGTCTGATAATAGTAATAACCGCATGTCTTATCCATACAACCAGGTTAAGTAAGTCAGCTATTTTCTGGACAGCTTTCTTTTTATAAATATTTTTAAATCATAAACTTTCAATAAAATTTCCTATTCACAAAGTACTAGGATTACTCCACAACTGACTTCCGATTGGCACAAAAATTTACCCCGTTTAAAGTGACGGCTCGTGTATAGACACTGTGGAACTGCGCACTCCCAGTTTCGACTTGATATTATCGATAAAATTAATAAAAGAAAAAAGGACTCATATAACCTTTTTTCTTTATATTTATACAATATATAATCCTCAAGCTTAATGTCAGTCAGTAGCCATACCCCAGTATGAAAAAGGTACAAAAATCTTTGTACGGAATCGTGCGCTTCACAGTTCCAGCGGCGTAGTGTTTGGCTGTTGTGCGCATGCACACTTAGGAAACTGCACGCGAGGGAGAGAGCATTGTCGCTCCCGCAGTGTCAACCCCGGCGTGTTAGTGGAAGGTAGTTTTTTTCTTACTCCGCGTGTGTATGGAACGTTTCTTGACCGTTCAATTTTCTAGTTTAGTCGGTGGAAGGAATACCAAAGCGGTTTAATTGTTTTTTTCAGTAGCGATCAAAAGATGGCGGAAAGCAAGGGCCCTTTGATTGCCAAATCTGTCCAAAAACACACTGGAAGGGCGAAACAGAAAGTAATTAGTAAAAACTAAATATGTATTTGTTTCTGCGTACATAGAAATTTAAATTAAGCACCACTGGACTATAGTATTTTTAATGGGATATTTTATTAAGTTATCTAATAATACTAAAAAAATTCCAAACCGAATACGGTTTGGTTTTTAAGCACAATGCTTAAAAACTTTTATTTTACAGAAAACTTTAACCATGGCCTTGAAAAGGCCCAGAAAAAAATTTTCTGAAGTATCACCCCCACTAATTTTAGCTACGAGCCGTCACTGCTCGGTTACTCAAAATATTTTGGTCAATGAAACATGGAACACATCACTGTTGCTCCCATCAACTGTAAAAGGCGTGGCATAAGCTGAATAATACAAATCCAAACTTCTCCAATATCCGGACTTGGCGTCAATCTTCATAAAAATGAAGATCTATCTGGATATTCGGCACTTTTAAACAAATGAAACCTCAATGTCAGACCAGGTTAATAACTACTCGGAGGACCCTAAGGGCCGGCATTTGTTTTGAACAGTTCTTCAAAAATAGTGTTGCTGATATGACAGAGCTTAGAATGCGGATATCACTTATGAAGAGAAGTAATATAGATATGTAAGTAACTTATGCCTCCCAGTCGGAAATCAATTTTGGCTTTGTATTATAACTCATTTTGGAATTTGTATGCGAACGATCATTGCCGCTGATCGATTAAAACATCACATTTATACAAATATATAAATTCAAGGTTTGTTTAATTTGTTATTGGAAGAGAAAGTAAGAGATTAAAAACTTTAATGGAAATCAAGGTCTATATTTCATTAATTTCTGCGGTTTAACACTGTCAACAATGATGCTTTAATTATAGCCATCATTTCTCACATTTCTTACCATAACATGGGAAAATCTACCAAGTTTAATAGTACTTAACATTAATAAATTAAATATTAATTTACATTTAATACACCAAGTTTAATAATATTTAACACGAATAAATTAAATATTATTTAACATTTAATACAGTAACAACAGAAAAAAGACATTATTAAGAGACAAGTTTACTAATTACATTGCAAAAATAATAAAATCAAGAGATGAAAATTTTTACCTAAAAATAATCTATTTTACAAACCAAAGATAACGAATACTCTTAATAATGACACATTTTCTACTTCGAAACAATTATGGTTTTTGGTATTTTCTTAAACACTATCATTCGTAAAAAAACCTTCTTTAATAAAACAGAGTGAATTATATAGTAATAATTACTGGAAAATCTGATGTGGACACCAAATAACTTCCTTGTACGCTTATTAAATTACATATACACATTTTTTTAAAATGAAAAGTACATAAAGTTTTATTTCATTAATAACTTCTGATATTTTTTTTCTATCGTTATTACTGAATCATTATTTATCGTAAAACGTTTATTACAATCGGAGGTTAATAATTATTAATAAATAAATATATTTAAATTAAAAAAAAGATGAAATCTAATACCCCTGTAAAATCCAAATATTTCATTAATAAAATTTTATTTGACTACAACTCTAAAACCAATGAAAATAAGTACCACTTATGATATATCATTGAAAAGCTTTCAATGAAGGCTTATTACTGCAGTTAAGAAAAAGTCAAAAATCCAATTTGTTTTTTATTTTGGTCTTTTTTGGTTCAGCCGATTCCAATCAAAAGGGGATGTGCACAACTAAATAAAGGGAGGTGATCTTACAACAGTTCTAAATCCAAAATTTCAACATCCTAATCGTTTTTGAGTTATGCGAGATACATATAGGTACGTACAGACGTCACGTCCAAACAAGTCAAAATGGATTCAGGGATGGTTAAAAATGAATATTTCCGTTGAAATCTGAAAACCGAAATTTTTCGCGATCACAATACTTCCTTTACTTCGTACAAAAAAGTTAAAATAAGGTACTATAAATGGACGGCATAATATTAAATTATTATAAACAAAGCTACATTTACTGAACAAATGAATTAAGACTATTCGAGAGTATAAGTGTGTTGAAATATTGGCAAAAATTCGGTTATTAGGGTTCAATTAATGGCTGGATCTTAGAATAAATTCGAACTGAATCCTCAACTCATAGACATTAATTTCCTCATATCAGAGGTTCAATTTCTCAAGCATTAAAACAGTAATAGTAATAATAAAAATAATAAAAGCTTCCTTATAGCAATAATCACAATTTTATCGTTATTTTATTAATTTTAAATGATTTTACCCCAATTCTTTTTTGAATTTTATTACTACTTAACAATAATAACTAAATAAATTAATAAGAACACCTCGAATGCTATTTTATAAAGACCCCCTAGGAAATCAATTTCACACTAAACGAAAGCAAGAACCCGTTTCAAAACACGAAAGTGAAATTAAATTAAGTGCTTGTATTACTTAACTTTTCCACACGCGATCCACGATTTCGACAAAATCATTTTACAAAACGTTTCATTTAAAGATAGGAAGCGAACCAGATTTTTATGTCTGTATTTTCGTAAGAAGATAACAACTGTAGAAATTCCTTCAGATAACTTAAAAACACAATTAATTAATTTATACTAAAAATCAAAGTATAAATATAACATTTTAATATATAAATATTATTCAAGGTTTTTAAAACTTTTAATTACTCGCGTATCGAGGACAAATTTATCAGAAAAGACTACAAATTAGATAAATAAAAAACATGTTGAACGATAGTTATATCCGGCGTATTAATCGGTTAGCCACGTTTTTATATTTAACAGATAAGATGTTAAATGATTTTAAAATTCAATAATAATATATAGGCTATTCGTTGTAAACAAATAATAAAATCTCAATAACTAACTTTTAATACAAACACTTTGAATTAAAAATTAATCGTTTTTACACCAGATTTCGCTAGAAGGTAGTTAACGTGACAGATGATATATTAATTTATACCGTTTAACTCCAAAATGGTGACATCGATAACTCGGTGATGGCATATAGAACTTTTACTTCAAATACGCAAAAGTAACAAACAGTAAAGTGATGATTTGAAAAAAAGTAAAACTTATAAAATTCATCAAGTAAGATATACGTGTTAGTATACGTATAAAAAAACATTTATAAAACATATTAATAAAAATAATAATATTATAATTAATAATGATAACTGGCTCAGAGAAATTATAAATTCAATTAACACGGTTTATTTTTATAGGTATAAATAATATTCTGTAAATCAAAACTAAAAGATTATATTATTTGTCAGAAAAGCAATCTATTAGCTTTTAATAAATCATAATGCAGAAGAGAATAATATCTGTTCTGTTAGAAATTTCAATATTTGAAACGTTTAGCGTATTGAATTAAAAGAACGATTCATTCGATTAAGTAACAATGCGCTACTAAAGCGCTAACAATAAAAAAGAAATGAAATGGAAAATATTTTTTAATAAAGAACTAAGAGTAAGATTAACAAACAGTTTCAAAAATATACATTTGTCTAATTTTATCAACAATAAAAATAAAATCTAGTTCCATATTTTGTTCAATTTTATCTCTGTATATTCATATAAGAATTATAATATAAAGAAAATCCATTAATTTTCTGAAGAATATATTTACAAATTCAAATATAAAGAAATTTTTCCATCTATAATGAACGGCTACCAATAGTTACTTAAAAACTCGCGATGAAAAAGTAATTGGTAACTTCAGTAATTTCAATAATATAGACTCCTAACGATACAAAAAAAAACCTTCTGTAAAACATTCTGACACAAGCTACGTATCTCTCAACATCTAATAAAATACAACAACTGAAGGGATACCAACTTTCAGTTTTAATTAACAATTACGAGTTGACGATGTACAAATTGACGATAAATAAATAGATATATTGATGGGGCATATTTTATAATATTTAGGGTCGATTAATTTGCTGATGGATGGGAAAGTAGGAGAATAAAACTGTAAAAGGAAACAAAGAATAGAACAAACAGAGTTAAGAACTAGATAATGAGGAAATAACTAATTAGAATAGGCTAGGATTTAAAATTAGCGAGAGGAAAAGCCATACGATAAAAATAACTTTTCCAGATTCAGTAAACTATCTCCATAACCAGAACAAATTTGCAATTAAAATGCAAAAAAGTCTTCCCCAGATTACAATCTAGATATTGTTATAATTACAGACTTTAAAAAAACCTACACCATTACAGGTCTTCCCGATTGGAATTTCTACTTTATACAATAAGCTAACAATCAAAAAATTAAACAACACTCAAATATTAAACAACATACAATTATGTATCGGATGATCACCTTAAAGAAAACATTGTCGGAACTTCCAACCACGATTAATACAAATTATTCATTTACTATTAGTATTATTATTATTTAACCGTATATAGTACAACGTGCAACGAATTCATGACTTCGATAATAGAGTACTTAAGGTGAAATCGTCTAGTCTAGTGAGGACTTACCTCACGATCGTTTTAATTTTTCTCAGAACGTAAAAAATCTCATTAAAATAATTAAGGCGTATATATTAGATGCCAACCCGTGATCAAAATTCATTAATAAATGTTTAATACGCCACAATTAAGCGCTCATTACTCTAATGGCATCTTAATCAATTTTCTTTTAATGGGGAATGATCCAAGTCGATTTTTTCTGTGCGTAATTAACGATTAGAAGAATTATGTAAATGATATGTAAATGCTACAGTGAAGCGAGCAATCAAATCATTTTAAATACTCTTTTAAATACTTTTAGATACTCTTTCCTGCCGGTTGCTCTATCAATTGAGTTGAGGAACTGATAAGACTTGTAACTAATTAAAGAAAATAGATAAGATCAAAAGTAAAATAATTATCGTTAAGTTAAAACCTACAAATGTAAAATACCCAAAAAAAGGCAACAAACAAAAACCAATTAACGAGAAAATATAAGAAATAAATAAGTCAAATTAGTTCCCTGTTAAACATAACCTAATTATCTCGGTGAATACAACAAACAATACATTCAAATAATTAACCGCGCATTATAACAGTTGAAAAACAAAATTGAATACGAAATACATAACGAACGCAACAATATACAATCTCTTTCAAGTTAACATTATCTGAAAGAATAAATTCACGAATCAAAGAAAAAATATGAGAGTATGAGACTATTAAGGAAAGAAAGCAAAAACGCAACGATTAGCTGATAAGACCGTTTGAGACCCACAAATTAATTTAAAAAATACTGAACGGCATCGGTTTATTGCAAAGAGAATGTCCGTTAAAATAAATAAGAATAAAACAAAGGTAAAGAAATGTGACAAAGGAGGTTAATCAGGAGTTAAATATTACGACAGAGGAAAATAATATATAAGAAGCTGAACAGCTTTGTTATTTAGGTAGTAAAATTATAAATGATGGAAGAAAAAAGGCAGACTTACATAATCAAACAGACCTTACGTTCAACAAGAAATTTTTTGATAGCAACAACTTAGATCTAAGGAATAGAAATAAATCCTTGAAAATACTCTTGAAGACTGTAACACATCCAATATCATTAGAGAAACAATAAGAAAAACAAAAAAACCACGGAACTTGAGATATGGTATAATAGAAGGATGTTAAAAATTACGTGGTTCGGTAAAATTCAAAACCTTAAGAATAGGAGAGGAGAGAATTTATAGTACAAACTTATGAAGAATGAACCTGGAAAACGGGCCCTTGAGATTTTCTGTTTGTTAAGACATTCATCTTTAATTAACTTGGTAGTAGAAGGATATATTGAAGACAAAAAGTGTAGACGAAAATAGAAAAAAAATCTCGTGCAGTTCTGCGCAAAAAGACAGTAATTTGATTTAGTTTCAATATTTTAATATTATTTTAAAAATTTGGTTTAATACAGCTAACAATAGATACCGCAGATAAAGAAACGTGAACGTTCCAATATCTATCAAAACGAACCCCTTTCAAATTTTTTCAACCTTAAATTGAGCGTAACTCAAGAACGACTCGACCAATCTTCATCTGTCGGCCTCCGTGCCGCGAGTGGTAGCGTTCGGCCTTTCATCCGGAGGTCCCGGGTTCGAATTCCGGTCAGGCATGGCATTAGCACACGCTACTTGTCATTTATCTCATCCTCTGAAGCAATACCTAACGGTGGTCCCGGAGGTTAAAAAAAAAACAATCTTCACCAAATTTTAACATGAACAACTTCAGATACATTACTACAGCGTATACACATCTCAATGAAATTGATCAATAGTTTTTAAGATTTTCGAGTTACTAAATTTTTATACTTAGGCCTCTCTCTATATATATATAATTAAGAGGTTTTTCTTCTCACACCTCAAAAGGTAAAAAGAATCATTTTGACCCACCAGTACCACCATGCAACCGAAAGTAATACCGTACTTTTCTTCGAAAAGTCGGTAAAATTGAAACAAAAATCATTTAATTCATTATATAGGATATACTAAATAAGGTGAGGTTAAACGTTAAGCATAGAAAAGAATGGAATGAAAAATGACATAAAATCGATAGATTGAATCTTTGCACAATCTTTGGTACAAAAAAAAATTTTGTACAAAGAAAATAGAAAAACAACGTAGTGCTAATGGTAAGCAGCTGAATATAAAATCTAGAAGTCTCGTGTGGTTTACACGCGATTTTAAACTTTAAATGTAGTTCTGCACACCTAATTTCTTATCCTACTTAACGAGAAAGTAATTTTAGGATATATAGAAAAAAATCTGATGTGCACCAGACATGACTGTGCACTATTGCACGCATGATACATGTACACCTATTAAATACATAAAAACATTTTTTCTAAACTTTATTTAAATTTATTTCATTTGAAAGTGAGATACGATCCTCCAATTCTTTAATAAAGGTGGACAGTTACACAATTGCTAAAAAATTAATTTTTATTAACATCAAATATTTATACAATTATTAATTCAACAATCTTACCTGAAGTATTAGGTTGGAGTAAAAGTCCCTTAATTACTCTTGAAAATGTAAGTCTTATATGTATCTAATACTATGTTTTTTTTTACTTCCTTGTATGAAGTAAAGGAAGTATCCATATTCCAGGAAGTATCCCGGAATCCATTTTGACTAGTTTCGGCGTGACGTCTGTACGTACGTATGTATCTCGCATAACTCAAAAACGATTAACCGTAGGATGTTGAAATTTTGGGTTTAGGACTGCTGTAACATCTAGTTGAGCACCTCCCCATTGGATTGCAATCGACTGGTCCAAAATCCAAAAAATTTCGATTTTGGATTTTTTCTTACCGCAGTAATAAGCCATCATTGAGAGCTTTTCATCTATAGATCATAAATGGTACTTATTTTCATTGGTCCCAGAGTTGAACCCAAATAAAATTTTAATTAATGAAATATTTGGATCTTAGGGGAAGGCACATCGGTTCGAATCACACTTCATATCCTTTTTTAACTTTTTTTTTAAATTTAAATACATTGATTTATTAATAATTATTAACCTCTCATTGTAAAAAAAATTACGAAGATGAATAATAATTCAATAATAACAAAAAAGAAAATATGAAAGCAACATTAGAAGATTTTAATGAAATAAAATATAATGTACTTTTCATTTTAAAAAAAATGTGTACATGTAATTTAATACTCGTGCAAGGAAGTCATGTGTTGTCCACATCAAATTTTTAAATTCTTATAATGTAACCATCAACAAAATAAAAACAAAACAGGAGATTACTAAATTTTATAGCGATATTTATTATCAAGTAGACTGGAAACAAATGCATAAATAAAAATAATACGATTCTGAATTATAATTTTCAATTAATATTAAATAATCAGCGTTTCACCAAATCTGATGTGGACACCATATGGCTTTCTTGTACGCATATTAAATTACATATATACATTTTTTAAATTAAATAAAATTTTATTTCACTAATAATTTCTGATTAATTTTCTAATTAATTTCTGATTTTTTTTTTCATTGCTATAACTGAATTATTTATTGTATTTTTTTTTACTTACAGAGGTTAATAATTATTAATAAATCAATATGTTTAAATTTAATAAAAAGAAGAAGTCGGATTCGAACCGATGTGCTTTCCCCTTGAAAGATCCAAACATTTCATTAATTAAAATTTTATTTGGCTATAACTCTGGAACCAATGAAAATAAGTACCACCTATGATCTATTGTTGAAAAGCTCTCAATGAGGGCTTATTATTACTACAGATAAGAAAAAGTCCCAAATCCAATATTTTTTTGAATTTGGGCTTTTTGGACACTTTTGGTCCAGTCGATTTCAATTAAAAGGGGAGGTGCACAACTAGATGTTACCACAATCCTAAATCCAAAATTTCAACATCCTACGGCTAATCGTTTTTGAGTTATGCGAGATACATACGTGCATACATATATAAGTAAGTACATGTGTAACGCCGAAACTGATCAAAATGATATTTCCGTTGAAATCTGAAATCCGAGATTTTTCGCGATCACAATACTTTACACTTTACTTCGTACAAGGAAGTAAAAGTGTCAACGAAACATGTGGTCACATTTGGGTAAATGTTTTAAATGAAGTGCTATCTGGTTTTAAAATTGAACAAAACAGCGAACAGGAAATGATTAGCTCATCAAAGTAACGTATTTTTTAATTAGGTTGTTAAATTTATTTCACAGTATCATCAATATATTAACTGCAGATATAAAAAAACTTAAAAATCTAAAGCTGTTCTTTAGAAAACGTGTCAAAAAAGTATATTTCCCAAAGTTAAACTAGTCAGTTTTGCTTATTAGAAAGACTCGAAAACCATCTACTTAATTTTTCTAATTAATTTTTTCGCTAATTTCAAATAATTCTTTTTACGATAAAAATGAAGCCATTCTCATAATACCGTTCAGGTCAGAAAGACGCGCAAACAATTAGCCAATAATAAAAAAGATAATTTTTCGTGCCGTTAGCGATTTCTTATTACTTTACGTTTCTTATTACAAGGGTTGTTAAAAAAATGCGTCATAAAATGAGAAACGTGTTAAACGGTTTTAACTTCACAAATTATGGTAATAAACACAGTTTTCATATCAATTACTCAGATTTTCTTCAACCTAACGTTAATAAATTTCGGTAATAATGCAACCCTGCAATAATGCAGATATGCAAAACAAACACGACTCCTCTGCCCGCACCGTTCCGTTTTCAAACAAACTGGCTGGAGGTAAAATAAATGATGATAATATGAGAAGGGGAAGACGTGTAAAGGAGAGAAACAAGAGCGGCTGACGAACCGTTATTTCTGTCTTCATTATCCGGCCCCAGGGCGCTTAAACCGCTTACATCACCTGCAAATCATGATGATATCGCAACCTTATTTTAAGTTTTAAAGTAACGAGTGAACTAGAAGCAACAGAATTCATCGGTTGAAAAAGTAGGCTACATAAAAATATTACTTATGATAATTACGTAGATTGCTATTAGAGAGTACTAGACATTAATTTTGAAGGAAAGATATCATTGTTAGAAAAAACGGTTACAAAAGAACGATACAGAAAAATTTCTCGTACATTTAAATATACTCTCCTGAGTAATGTTGTAAAATATCAAATAATTTTTTCTCTGCCGTACCAAGAGAATTCTTAAAAAGGTTTTACTAAAATAATACTTCCTTACTTCATTTATAATTTTTAAATGTTAAAGTACGAAAAAGTAATTAGGATGAAACTTGGTTTAAGCTTAATAAATGTTATTATCAACACTTAAAGAAGGCCTAGATAATACTTATTTGGGTACTAAGCCAAACTATTATCATTAGGACCTGAAGGCTTGTTCATTTCCTACCCGTAAATATACATAAACGGACAAAGGTGTACATAACTGAATGCTTTATAATCTTCTACTAAATAACCCGATGAATAACTATTATCGATCAGCGCAAGTCTAGTACGAATAAATCATAATGACAGGGTTCCTAAAACTACATACCTTCTCTACTTTTATACTGAAAAATTAAGACAACAGTCGGCCCGATCCATCAGCCTTAAAATATTCTTGTCGTACCACTTACTATTTAACCAGTCTATTTTAACCATTATTTTACAACCAGTAATTACTCACAAACATTTTGCCATCAACATTCCTTCAACTTTTGGGAGGGGGGAAGGAAAACGCTTTCGTGTTATCATCGCCCGGAACAAACATAATACAAAAGAAAACGTATTCAAATAATTATTAAATAGTCTAATACAGATGCACGGCGGTCTTAAGAAACAAGTTATCCGATGGCATCATCGTATTGTTTCCTACAATATCTTGGATGTTAGCTCTTGATTTTAATTTATTTACGACGCAGTGCTTTTGAACAGATGGAGATCGTTCATAACTGCGTTCAAACTGTATGACCGGTGACTAAAAATTATGTCTATGAACGAGATACTCAAAAGTACCTTAAAGATCTTAAATTACCATCGACTTACACGCATAATTTTTTTAGGTAATAAAGGATGATGCTACTCAAAGTGATAGCGTTTTGTCTATACTCTGCACCACACCCGTGTTTCATCGTCGGTAACAAACAAATCCGCAAATTCATTACCCTTTTCTTAAAAAATTCCCATTCGAGTTTGTACACGGTCTTCTGTTGCATGCGCCGTATCCCAAATACAATGTTTGATGAATGATTTTACAAATAAATGTTACCTAAATAAATATATACCGAAAAAATCAGTTACAAACCTCAAATGGTGCTCAACTATTTGTTTTTGGGCTACAAATGTTTGTATATAGCATACTTAAGGAGTTATTGCATGATTATCTGTCCTGAGGCAGGTCTCTTGTTTTATGTTTATCTCCATTCTCCTCTATTCTCAGAAAACTTGATCTTTATAGCACCCATTTGCCTTTAGCAATCTTTCATTTATTCCGGCTACTCTTTTTTGCACTTACACTAATCTTTATTCCTCTCATGACACGTCATAACCAGTCAGATTTTCTAATCTGAATTGTTTGAATTAGGCTTCTATTCTGATTATTAACTTTTCTCATTACGTCTTCATGGAGTATATTTAATCTTAGGAGATCTACCTGATCAATCTAAGCAGTGAACTTATTTATAATTAAATTAAATTAAATAATTAAAATAATGTTAGAAAAATATGTAACAAATTTAAAAAAAGTAAATCTTATATTCCACTGTTCAGGCCTAGAAAGTTAGTAATGAAAGAAATGTTTTCCTGCTTTTGATAAAGAAAAAATTGCTTGTTAAAATGGAGATGAGTGTATTTCATTCTGATTAGTGAAGGCTTTTTTTAAAAATTAAACGTAATACTAAATACTCCAATCAAAAACTGTGGAGACATAAAATTTACCTCTTAAAGCCACTACTTAAAGTACTTAAATCGAAGAGGATAAGAACCAAGGGAAAAACAAATACCTGTAATTTTAAAAGTTTAGTTAATTAAAAAAAAAAGTACACAGGGAAAACGGCACGATAAATATGAAAATTTTCCGCATAATATTCATCCAAAAAGAAAATAAAATAAAGAACAAACCAGGAAGAAGATAAATGATGAAAAAGAAAGTCGGGGAGAAGTAGTAAAATTACTAAGAATATTAAATTACCGAAAGGTAGGTGAAGATTTGCACGAAACTCCGTTTAAATGAAGTGTCATATATCCATAAGAAATGATGATGGTTAAAAGCGAAAAGAAGGAAGATTCTACGGGGAATTGCGTGACAAAAATTGTGGGTTCATCAATGTAACAAAATAGCTATGTATACCTAGTTAGTTAATGAATTTAACACGGTGAAGTAAAGATGAGAGAGAAAAATAAACGAACGTAAAATAATTCTACTCAGGCCAACTGTTTACACGTCAGTACAAAATGTATACCACTATGAAAAGAATTTATACGAGTATATATATATATTTTTTTTCTTCTGAAATTAACCGACTTTTTATATATACCATGTTATTTACACATCGAACTAACAGTTCAGGAAAAGTTAAAAACATTCAATACAATATCTAGTACAACACGAAAACGTAAGACAAAGCTTTGATTTAGAACACGAACTTGGTTATTGTAAGTTATAATACATATAAAAATCATTGTATTCAGCACAATTATTAATAAACAAAAGTACTTGGATTTTCAGCCACACTTTTCATCATAGTCTTTTTAAAAACCACGCCACAAAAAATTTAAATATCACCCTTCCGAGAATGTACTTTTTTTTAGAACCATAACGATAGTCTCAACCTTTCACTGCAAGAAGTTCAACAACGATTTCGATGTCTGGCAATCACAAATGATTACCTTGTTTAAAACAGCTTACATTTGATTTCCGTAAATCGAGCTAGAAATTTATTTCAATCTTTGTTTTATTTTTGGTTTCCACATAGAATTTCTAAGTACGAATTACTTTATAAAACTGTCAATTTAAACACTTTCCTTTCTTTGATTCTACCACATTACTTTAAGATTTTTCTATTTAAAACCCAAATTCTTCAGTTTCTTACCTGCTCCTAATGTTTTTTTTTTAAAACCACAAATAACTTCTTTAATGTCAGCAATGTTTTATGTCGTATATAAAAATTGCATACGATTAAAATAGTCAATTTTAACTTTCTTTTCATTCTTTTACTAGGTTTTTCGGGCGTACTGAAATTTTAATTTTGCCAAGACTGAGCATTTCTCAAGTGTTGAATGCGATTCCGCAGTTTCTTCGACGTTTTATAACAGTAAATGAAACATGGATTCACAATTATAAGCCAGGGACTAAACAGTGGGTGGGTGCAGGTGAAAATGCACCACAAAGCAAGCGACCTTTCATCTAGAGGAAAAGGTCATGGCTACGGTTTTTTGAGAGTATCATAATGTGGTGCTCGCAGACTACCTGAAAAAAGGCAGGGCTATAACCGAGGAGCATTAAGCTTCATTACTTGACCAACTGAAGGGATTATTCGTCCATATCTGGCCAAAACGAAAGTGCTCCATCACCAAGGCAATGCGCCTGCACACACGACTCGGAATATTACTGTAAAACTTCATGGCCTCCGCTTCGAAGTGTTTCCACATCCGCCGTATTCAGCTCTGTGATTACTTCCTCTTCTCAAACCTGAAGAAATGGCTCGCTGGACGAAGATTCACTTTAAATGATGAATTCAAAGATGAGTCAACCGCTTATTTTTCAGAGTAGAAAAAATCGCATTATACTGAAGGTATTAAAAATCGACAGGTCGCTGGTCTAAATGTATCGAACTGTAACTAAATTTAAAAAAAATTCCGAATAATCTTGTATTTTCTTTGTCAGACTTTACGAACGGCCCTCGTAAATATCAATAAATGCCAGTGAACTTTCCGAAAAGTCCAAGACGCCTATCACGATCTCTCAAAATTACATAGAAGACTGGTAATCAGTTACAATTAAATATGACGTACATTATACAACTTTTATCGCTATTAAAGAAGAAAATAAATTAAGATTTTTGTTGTCTGCAAGCATAGTCATAAAAACGGACTAAATAGCAGGTCTTCAGTCATTTCTCTGAACTGCAAATTAAAACAACGAGTGTACATATGGAAATTCTAGGACAGATTACAGATGTGCACAGATGAACATTTTAAGAAAATTATCTTAATTTCAGACATTCACTTCCAAGAAACTGAATATATCAACAACAAGTGGGGCGCCCCGAAAAGGAAGAAATTAGAAAAGATTTGAATGACGGAACGCGTCAGGGGCTCCCCGCAGATCGATTTCGGAAGGGAAACACCCGCCCTGCGGAACGTTAATCCAACATCAGAAAAAAAAATATGAGGTAAGATTTTAGGATGATTTTTAATATACGGGTGTTCCACGAAGAAAACTTTCAGGGCATTTTCTATTAGTGAAAATAATGGAGAAAGTTCATCAAAACAGAGGTCTGCAAACGCTGTTTTCGAGTTACAGCTAGCGAAAAATTACGCCCGTATTTCACATCTTCTAATAAAAAGAAGTCCTGCTGTAATTTTTGGGACCCAAATTAAGTAATATTGGTAGTTTCTTATGTAATTTGAGCTGGGAAATAGGGTGAAACAGGTTCCAGAACCGTAACTCCATTAGTTTTTAAAATATCCGATGTAAAACAAACTTCGGTGTCGAATTTTGCTTTAGACATTTTGTTTTCGGCATCGAATTTATAGTCCGATGGAACGGATGCAGTCCGTCTCGCCTGTATAATAAAACCCGGCGTCCAGTAATTTATTAACCTTCGGGAAGTTACTCGGGTGGCTATTGACGTTTTCTTAATTTTTTCCCATATTCGAAAGCGTAGTCATCAGCAATTATTTTCCGTAATCCGATTCATTTTCTAACATCCTGCAATTTGGATTTTCATTCACATGCATAAAAATAATACGTAAGAACATTGCAGTGGCAAACCAATTACAAAAATAACAAAAAAAATTGATAACACTGTTCACTGAGTAAAAAGGCGTTACGTTTTAAAGAAAGTAAAGCCATATTTGCTAATTTATAATTGTTAATTCTATCACCAAATGTATCAGTCATGGTTAATTCTTTATTATCAACAAAAATGTCTAACGGTTTAAAATTTGGCATTATTCAAGATCAAATATTAAATATTGGCTGTACAAGCAAAAAATAAAACAAACATATATTAAACTCAGTCTTACAGTATGCGTGAATCCACGTATCAATTTCACCCTACAGATAAACACTTTCAACAATATCTTTTAAATGTTTAAGTGATGGAATTTTTTCACCAGGAACAAACACTATCAACCAATGGTCGGATGTGATATCACTAGCACTAACAGCGAATTTCTGATGAATAAAGGACACGACAAGACTTATCATAATTGATACGGCACTTCTGCTTACAAAACTAATCCATATATCTTTTTAGAAAAACCACATATTAACATTAAAATCTGGATCAATTTAGGTAATCTAGTAACAATTATTCTTCTACGACGTTTTAAAATACTATTACGGGTTCTTCTACTAAAAACATAACAATCCTTTCTATTTTGATATTATGATGAATAGAACATTTCCTCATAATCTTCTTCTCCCCGGGAAATCTTCCAGTTTTTGGTCCTGAGAAACCATTTTTTATATTCCACATTTAAAATGTAATCTGTTACAATACCGCAAACAGAATGAACAATATAGTTGCTATTATTTAAAAAAATGATGTATTAACGTAAATATACAAATCAAACCAATCCTCCTTCTACTACGTTTTAAAATATTATTACAGTTTATCTTACTCCTACCACGCAGAAAGCTATCTTAATATCAGTTTAGTCGATTTTATAATCTAAATGTAGTGCTGTGTTTTCAATTGATGTTAAATGATCGATATACCCGTCCGGAATCGATATATCCGTCGATAAACTCTGGCTTCACGATACTAATCAACTGAGCGACGTTCTTGATCGGACCTCAGGGTACAAAATTTAAAAGGCATATGAAATTGTTTTCGCCGTCCAAATACAGCTTATCGGCTGATATATAGTTAATAAAATACAATCGTTATATAGAATAAGCTTACTTTCTCCATTTAAACATAATTATAAACATCGTGATTTCCACTGATGACGTAAAGCCATAAACGAAAGGATCTTTGAAGTAGTTAATACTTAAAATATTTAAGCGAAAGAAAGGCTGGTCTAATGGTTAAAAACGTTAACTATGATGTGTTTATTTACATCGAGTTTGAAACAGATAACCTTTACTTTTTACATTTATGAGTTTAAAAATACTTTTTTAAACATCCCACGTTCCCCTGATGACGTGGGACTTCGTTTTTACTCGTAATACTCGGTTTTTTTGTTTAACGCGCCGCGTGGCGCGGGTTCCCGTTCCGAAACGTGTAAGATCGATCCGTGCGGAGCCCCTGATGACGTAGGTCTTCGAATTTTTAAAATATCCCCACCTGTTCCGACGTCATTGAAGGTTTTTGGAATTTCTCCCTTTCGGGGCGCTCACCCTAACCAAATCCCCTCCTTTTGATCCATCCCGCACCCCTTAGAAAACGCCGTTAGAACTTCCAAAATCCTCCCACACGTTCCCGAGATATTGAATTTCTTGGAAATGAGCGTCTTAAGATTAAGACAATTTTCTTAAGACGTTCACTTATGCACACCTGTTATTTGCCTTAGAATTCACATATCCACACTACTAAAACATAATTTGAATTATGGTTCTCTATATACCACCGGGTTATGAAAAAACTATAACTGTTTTTAAATGTCTTTCAAGTTGTCTTAACTTGAAAATATTGATATGTTCATCGATGTGTTTCGGTAGGAAAACAAGAATTTATTTTTTTTAAATCGATTAAACTACAAGATTATCTTTTTTGAACGGCTATTTTTTATGCAGAATAATCGCTTGTGGTAACACAAACGACTATGTGAAACGATGATCGGTTATTTTTCTTTGTTACCAGCTGCAAAATTTTCATATAATCAAAAAGTAATTTTTACAATGCTGTAAGATACTATTCAATTCTAAAAAAAAAAAAAAAAAAAAAATGATCCTGTCAATTTTACTGGTTTAAACTGATAAGGTAAGTTATTCTAACATCAGGTTTAATTTCCTAATTTCCTCATACGGAGTATAATATTTATTATTGATGCAAAAAAAATATGTACCAGCTCACTTACATTCGCTAAAGGCACAACCGTAAAAAAATACACAATAATATCTAATATTTAGTTAGTAAGGTTATTGAATATAATCTTAGGTAAGACAACACAATTAAAATACAGTTAAATGATGAAAGAAACTGCTTCGCAGACCGATAACTTCTATAATAAATAAAGTCATTTATTCTACTTATCTAATTAAATATTATTTTTCATTTTTTTACTTGTACGAAAGGAAAGGAAGTATTGTGATCGCGAAAATTTTCCGTTTCCGGATTTCAACTGAAATATCCGTTTTGACTAGTTTCGGCTTGAAATATACGTACGTACGTACGTATATGTAAATAACTCGCATGACTCAAAAACGATTAGCCGTAGGATGTTGAAATTTTGGATTCAGGACTGTTGTAACATCTAGTTGTGCACCTCCTCTTTTGATTTTTATTTCCTTGGACGAAGTAAAGGAAGTATTGTGATCGCGAAACATATCAATTTTCAGATTTCAACGGAATTTAGACCATCCCTCAATCCATTTTGACTAGTTTCGGCGTGACGTCTTAACGAACGTATGTATGTCACCAAACTCAAAAACGATTAGCCGTATGACTGTTATAACATCTAATTCTACATCTCCCCTTTTGATTGCAATCGGACTGACCCAAACGTGTCAAAAAAAGCCCAAAATCCAAAAAAATTGGATTTTGGACTTTTTCTTAACTGCAGTAATAAGCCCTCATTGAAAGCTTTTCAACGTTGTATCATAAAAGAAACTTATTTCCACTGGCTCCAGAGTTACAGCACAGCCAAATGGAATATTTAAATCTTAGGGGAAGGCACATCGGTTCGAATCAGACTTCATTTCCTTTTTTTTTACTTTAAATGTATTGATTTATTAATAATTATTAATCTCTCATTGCAAACAAATTTTTACGATGAATAATAACAATTCAATATATTTAATGAAATAAAATTTTATGTACTTTTCATTTAAAAAAAAAAAATTGAAAATGTAATTTAATAGACGTACAAGGAAGTCATGTGTTGTCCACATTTTTTTTTATTCTTACGTCATATAAAAATCATAACAATAAATGATATTAGTAACACACATAAATTATAACAAAAATAAATATATTGAAGAGTTTAAATTCAGAAATAATTGAAGTTTTTAAACACAAAATCTTCAACAAAAAAAAATTCAAAATCTATATAAACAATTCAGAAAAACCTACAAACAATTATAATACAGCAAGAAAAGACACATGATTCGATCGAAACAATATTTATAATTGAATTGTTAATAATTTTCCCAGCATTATGAACACACTACTCAGAAATTATAATATATATTTTAATTTTAAAACTTTAAAATTATCTTTGGTTTTATATATTTGTTATAAACTTTTATACCCATTAATACAAACCCGTTGGAAGTATGAGAAATAAAAGCTTCTTCCACAACGTTTGGAACAGATACAAACGCTGTACTCGATTATTGATGAATTATGTCCTTGAGCTAATTGAAAATGCTTAGCACGACGGTACATATTATTATTGAATTAAACATATAATATTAGCATAGCGTAACATGATATTAAATTGTTTATTTATAAGTCGATAATATTTTATTTTTTTTATTGTTGCTGACACCTTGCTATCAGAAGACAGAGGATACATATAAAAAAAGTGTCGGTCACTGAAGGAATGGGTTTTTTTACCAATCGACCTTGCGCTAGACCTGTTTATTAAACATCAGTTCCCACCATAAGTGAAACTGATGTTATACCGATGCATACTTTAGGAAAGTAAGATTATTTAGGAAATTTAATTACGGTCGACACAGTGGACATCAAAGAAATCCTTTCTTTTTTTTCCTGGCATCACAGTTCTAGATCTATGCTTCAAGAAGAAAAGTATGGAAATCAGGGATCCCAAAAACAAACAGATTGGGGGGAGGGTAATGTTCGTACGTTCGTATGTTGGTGTGTTTGAAGCTTAACAATTTTTGACCGGATAGCCGATTTTGATGAAATTTTGTACAGACTCTTGTATATGGGGCAATTTGTTGATAAAAGTTTGATGTCACTATCTCCAGGGGGTAGATAGTTCATTGGGGTCAATTTTCTCAAATTTTACAAACATAACCCCAATTTATATTAGGCTCAGTACACGCGTGCACACTTATCTTACATTTCTTTTAAAGATTTGCCCCAAAATCTTTTTCCCTTCCTCAAAAATCGAAAAAAGTTCTTTTTATTTATTCCATATTTTCATCAGCGAATTTTTTTATCTCTTCCTGCCAAAGTATAGTGCAAGTGACCCAAAAAAATGCTTTGTGGGTGGGGAGCCGATCAAAGTTTAAAAATATCGATTTTTGAATTTTTTAAAAGTATTTTGGGTTTATTTTCATGTATCATTATTTTTCAACTACATAAGAATAAATAACCAATGCCAGGAAATTATTGCAACTTTGTTGTCAGGTTTCTTTTATGTAAGAACAGAAGAATTCTTAATATCTGTCAGTGATGTGACATAAATAAGTTTATAGCACGGTTTACATACAATCCATAACAACTAGAGTGGTGATCGTGCTGAATCACTGAAAGAAGTTTTACAGATATCAAAGATAAAGTTAATTTTTCCTTTCTCAATTTAACAGAGCAACAATTTAACTTCATTAGATTAAGTTTTAATCTCTAACTAGTGGAATTTTAAGATTATTTTAACTCCACCTGCAGTCCTCGATCTCATATTTTCGATAGAATTACTTGCTAGAAAAATTTCGGCATCATTATCAAATTGAATCGACTATAATCACATCTATCTTTTAAACAGATTAATTAAGAAAAAAATTTATCCGGAACGGACTGAAAAACCAATTTAAACGAGCCTGTAACAGAAAATTGCCGAATGCCGTCTAAACTGTTTTAATATCACCCTTTGATATGGAGAGGAGAGCTTTGAAAGATCAGACATTAGTGAAACCGCACCTCAAAAATTTACACTAAAGAAGAATTTCACGGCTAACCGAATCAAACGCCATGGAGAGTACGCAGTTACAGATGTCCTTTGGGATCTTTATCAGAAGCACCAAAATTGTTTTAAAACTGTATATACGTAAAAAGCCGTAAACATAGTGGTTGTAGGCGTCTAGTCAAGAGTAACTACCCGAAATGACAGTCATTATCAAAAATAACTATTCCAGGACTACTAGAGGATATAAGGAATGAAGTAGGCTTAATTAGTAGGCTTCTTCCTTTTCACCGAGCTGAATTTAATTAAGCAGTGTTATTTGGCCTTTAAGCGACACCTTTATTGTTTTCATTGTAGAAGTTGATCTAATGAATACCATTTTTTCAGAAAATACAATTCTGACTGTTGCCGCTTGAATCTTAACCGATTTAATTACGTTAAAGCAATAATCAATATTGTGAAATAAATTACTGTAGCTCTTTCAAATTCGAAGCAGTTTATTACATACGCTGCTTCGACTCGGTAAAAAAAAACATTTTGTGGTGAAAACGTTCCTAAATTCCAACCGATTATAAGGCAAAACATAATTTCGTTAAAAAGAACTATACAGGAGAAAAATAACTGTGAAAGGGCAATTTTTTTTTTAAATGTTGAAAAGTAGCCTGAATTAACGTGGTGAGATGTCCGTGATACGCTCGAACGAGCACCGGTGCTTTAAAAAATGTGGTTTGTTACGGGTAAATTTCAATTTGTCCGAGTATAATCCAGTTCTACAAAACGAAATAAAAGTGGTTTTATTTTCACAATTAAAAAAAAAATCCTCAGCAACTCGTATTTTACTGAAGATTAAAACTATTAAGCGAGATCAGCGAAACAAAAATCATGCTTTATATAAATCATCGGATTTAAATGATTATGGTTACGATTTTTCATACGGAAGTTATACGTTATTTATAGTGCGTGTGCCAGCTCTGTAGCCCTATTGGCCGATGAAACGAAAAGTCGATTGAAAGAAAGCAATGACTCATACAAAATATACGTACAGTGTAAGAAAGGCATTACTTTACTCCTCCTTGTAGGGTTGCGAAGGAAACGCGGTGGCTATACTTACAACTGAGAACGGATGTAATGAAGGAAGATGGACTTTATTGGTCGATAGAGTACTTAATGCCTTAGCGAGACCCATACTAATATTTTCTTTACAAGCAGGTTACTCTCACAAACTGACAAATGTATAATCAACACATGTATCTTTTATTGACAGATATTTACATAATATTAAACAGTATAAAATGATACTTTTTTATGTATTATAAAATCTATCAACAAAGTACAGTTTGCTATTTTTAATACACATAAATTAATTTTCCTTTAATTTCAAGACGGCGGAATGTTAGCAGATAGCTAAGTTGAAGCTTAAGTATACATTTACAGATATCTTTTGAAATGTTTACATTTACTCTCAGTTGTCAGAAAAATCTCACTACAATGAAAAAGAAAATCGTTTTCAACGGTAAACATTCCACAAATAATGAGACTTCAAAGACCTTCACGGCAACCACAAAAATTAACGTAAATTTAGGTTATAACCAGAAAAAGATAATAATATTAACTACAGTCTAATCCAATGGCACCAGCTACACAGATTTCAAAACACGTTTTTTTTTCAAATCCGAACACAAAATTATTTTATGTAATCCTTTAAATTTGTGTTTGTTCTAATTGTAAAATAAGTAATTACAACGTCAGTTTATGAAAAAAAAAATTTTTTTTAAATACTTTACGTAAATTTAATTATGTTTTAAATCGTTTTCGGTAATTAATGCACTTTTAAATGATCTATTAAGCTTTGTGAATTACTCCTGAATAAATAAATATATATGTGTGTGTTTTTTATCTTGCAGCTTTTAGGACCGATTTAACATCGATGCTGGATTATCAGGAAGTAGGAATTGGTTAAACGACCAACAAATGAATTAAAGCGATTCGTTAATTTGTTCATATCAAATAAATATCATCGACGTAAATGTTTATAGACAATCGTAAAGTTTTTTTTTTTAGAAGTAAACTGGTGTTAACTCACCGGATTGGTCTAGTGATGAACGCGTCTTCCCAAATCTGTTGATTTGGAAGTTAAGAGTTCCAACATTCAAGTCCTAGTAGTCAGTTATTTTTACACGGATTTGAAAACTAGATCGTGGATACCGGTGTTCTTTGGTGGTTGGGTTTCAATTAACCACACATCTCAGGAATGGTTGAACTGAGACTGTATAAGACTACTACAATCATACATATCATCCTCCGGAGTATTATCTGAAAAGTAATTACCGGAGGCTAAAAACAGGAAAAAAAGAAGTAAACTGGTGTAAATTATCAGAAATCGTACTGCTTTTTTGACTAAAACAGTTGGATTGCACAGGCATATTATTTTAATTCGCTTAAGTCCAAACAAGTTACGAAGGGATTTGTATTATTAATCTTTATATTTAATTATATTTCTCACCCATATAGAAGAAATTCCGCAAACGGTATGAGGAAAAGAGATTAATGTACCAGGTACCAATTTCGATTAATATTAACACGTTTTATATTAATATGTCATGTATTAATGTATTATTACGTAATATTCGCACAACTCCAATTTTAATTTACTTAAAACACTGTTATTACGAATTCATTACAGTACAAAACAATTTCAAGATTGACTTAGCTGTAATTTAATTAATTATAAAAACAATAATTACTTTAAATTACAATATAAAATGTACAATAAATACGATTAACATTATTGTTTATAGATATGTCAAATTAGATTAGATTATATCGATATTTTAGTTGTAAGAGTTATATGAAAATACATTCAACAAATAATTTAATTAAATAACTGATAATAAATCTGTAATCGTTGTGTAAAATAAACAAGATATTTAAATTGCTTAACGAAAAAAATATCTTTTCCGTGAATCAATTAATATAAACTACTTTATTAAACAAAATATTCACAAGAACTTAAAAAGAAACAAATTAACGTATATACAAATAAAAACAAATAAGGAATAAGATTGTTTATCCATTTATTATATTAATTATTCATTTTTTCTTGTCCTTAACAGTCACTGAATACACTTCTCCATTCCGCTCTGTCTGAGCATATCTTTTATCTCGTTCTTAAAGAATATTACGTCCTCAATTAGCTGCTTTGTATATTCTAATCTTTGTTCTTAACAATGTTTTATCCACTATACTTCCCTCAAAAATCCCGAGTAAATATCAAGGATACAGATTTGTCTATGAATTTTTCTTTTTTTAATTGTCCCATCTAAAGAGCGCTACAGCTCTAGAACGGAAAGTATAGTAATCGGTCCAATCTGGTCATATGCGGTTTAAACCGGATCTTAAAGTTTTGATACCAAAAAACCGGATGAAAATTTTCCGGATGTTAATAGTTGTATGTACGTGTGTTGGCCTCTAAATCATCATACATTTCCAAAACTACTGGACCGATTTTGACCAAACTTGGTCAGATTATTTCTATACACGGGGCATTGATACCAATAAATTTTCATTTTAAAAGGTCAAGGGGGTGAGGCTCTAGAGCAAGGTCACCCTCAGTATCTCGAGATTTCGCCTAATTAAGGTCATATTTTTCTTAGGCACATTTGTTAACAATTAAAGAATAAATATATTTGCAAACATTTTTTTTTCAAAATCATACCACCTCTAAAAATGTTCTAACCTATTACTATGTTGTGATATCACAGGTTAGCGGTAGAATTAAATAAATTAATAATATTTAACGAGTAAAAAAAATGATGTGGGCACCACATGACTTCCTTGTACGCCTACTAAATTATATATACACATTTTTAAAAATGAAAAGTTCATAAAATTTTATTTCATTAATAACTTATCTTTTATCAATTTTTTTTAATATTATGATTATCGAATTATTATTTATCGTAAATTTTTTTTACAGTCAGAGGTTAATAATTATTAATAAATCAATATATTTAAATAAAAAAAATAACGATGAAGTCTGATTCGAGCCTATGTGCCTTCCCCTTAGATTCAAATATTTCCCTTCAAATAAATTCCCTTCCTTAGATTCAAATATTTCATTAATAAAACTTCATTTGGCTATTACTCTGGAACCAATGAAAATAACTAATATATATATATATATATATATATATATAATTTTCTTATATTGCAGTTAAGAAAAAGTCAAAAATCCAATTTTTTTTGGGATTTTGGCATTTTTAGGTACTTTTGGTTCAGTTGACTGCAATCAAAAAGGGAAGTGCACAGCTAGATGTTACAACAGTCCTAAATCCTAAACTTCAACATCCTACGGCTAATCATTTTTGAGTTATGCGAGATACATAAGTAACTACGTACAGACGTCATGCCGAAAGTAGTCAAAATGGATTCAGGTATGAACAAAATGAATATTTCCGTTCAAATCAGAAAACCGAAATTTTTTGCCATCACAATACTTCCTTTACTTCGTACAAAGAAGTAAAAAGTAACTTGGTCTGGCTGGATCTCGATCTCGATCGTCCTATAGATTCGGCACCCGGTGCGTTTAGCCTCGCGGCTATACCAGTCTGCCAACCGCACAAACGAAATTCGTTCTATGTAAGTTGTGAAATTACATTAGCTTAGATAGTGACGACCGTCACCGCTAGTACCGCCACACCCGCACAAATTAGAAACGGCATGCGCGCGCGCTTTAGTTAGAATAATTAAATTAAACGAAAAAATATTATATTTAAATAAAATTATAATTATTTTAAATTAACTTGTTCTGTAGCCTAAGCTGTACATCAGAAATAATTTTGTTATCAATTTTTTAAATTTATTTTTAGTAAATGATTAATTCATAATACCTATAAGTTCAAAGCTTGTGCAGATATAGAACGGAAATCTTTTTAATGCATGAAAAATGCCGTATAATGATCGTGGACCTTCCGGATGAAAGACTGAGACTTTAACACTCCACCACGAAAAGTTGGAAGTGGTAATTTTCGTGGCTTAAAAAGCATAAATTTTCTTCATAACAGGATAATTTTTTCATAGATCTTAATTTTTAACAAATAAATATAACGAACACGCAATTTTTACCATTATCTAAAAGGAGTTAAGGACCTGAACGAAAATTAATAAGATTCTGATCGTTAATATAACCTTATCGAATTGGAGCAGTGCATATAAAGCATTGTTATACTCGCAACATAAAAAGGTACATTAATTTCTCGCTTTACATTATATGTGTCAGTCTTTCTAATGGCTACAACTTGCACAAATCAACTGAGATACAAGCAGCATAAATAGTGGTTGCATTATTTGAAAGTATTGATATATCTATACAGAAAACCTCTGATATGAAAGTAATAAAGGTATCTCTTTGTACGGGCCGTATGTAACCAATTTATCTGGTGAAGTCGTCATGCACTCTGATATGCATCAGCATATTCGGCACTGAAGAAGGCAACAGGAAACCAATTCACTTCACATTCCTCCCCTCCAACGTACGCTCGGTAAGAGAGCTTTTCGTTATTCTTGAAAATGGTTATGCTGTTTTTGAGAGTGATTTTTGACTCGTATCAGGTCGCCTACAAAAATTACGGTTGGCAGTAAACATACACGCATAATACGTCGATAAAATAAATTATAAAAAGACTTACATGCAATAATATCGCTGTTCAAATGTTTTAAACAAAGAAATCATTAAGGGACGCAAAGAGGTCGAGTTAATTAACCTCCTTTTGTTGTATAAATCTGTCCTTAGTTCAATTTAAAACTTTTCGTGATATATCAATGTTAAAACATGAATTACAGAGTTAAGTAAAAATTAGAACAAATAAATAATTATCTTACAACGCTCTTATTACAAGGGAAGTAATTTAATTTAATTATCTAAGCAATTTCACTAAGTTTTATTAATAGTTAAGAAGTACGGTTCACTTAATGTGTAGACAAAGATTTCATAAAGGAAGCCAAAGTAAAATGCAAATAAATTAAACAACAATAAATTTAAACTCGGTAAAGAAAATAAAATAAATAAAATTCAAAAATGAGTACTTATAATTATATAAAACGAACATCTTATTTGGTGGTATCAACTGTTATGGATAATCAATAAAATTAAATATTACACTTCAGACATCTAAAAAGATAACTAAAACTACTTTTTTTAAATAAAAAATTGGATCGTATTATAAAAATTAATTTAAAAAAAAAAACGAAAAACTCCTTTTCCATTCTTCATAAAAAAATTTAATCCACTCACAAAAACAATTAAAGAAATATAATTTAAAATTACATTTTAATACAATATTAAATTACAAAACAGATCTTAGTAAAAAAAATATTAATATCGATTAGGCGCCAGTGTATCGTTGTTTTGCACTTATTAAGTACGTAATGATAACCTGCCAAACAGGAAGTTAAAAGCTGCTTCTTAACTAAACTGCACTTGAAATACCAGTATGAATATAGTTATCGCTGCAAAACGCTAAAGAAAAGTAAAAAGAATATCAAAAACCTAAAATTAATCTTATAATATTAAATTCATCATAAATTTGCAAAAAGTAAATAAAATTAATATAAAAAAAAAATCCGGTGAAAATAATCCCATGAGAACTTAATACAAACTAAAAAGAATTTTAAAAATACTTAAACAAAAAATTACAACTATAAAAGGAATGCGATTTCACAAAAAAAAATATATACTTAACTGAATAATTTATTATAGACCAAAGAACAAGTTTTTAAACTATTTTCATTGAAATCAAACGTAAAACGCAGATACAGTTTGTAATATAAAATTCAAAATTTCATTCAGATCAGAACGAAACACATTTAAACTACATGAAATAAAAAAATTAATTAGATAACTACTAAATACTTGGAAATATGCTTTCTGAAGATCTTTTCAGAACTATAGGATATTCAACTTAAAAGAGGCCCCATCACTCAATAGTTTATACTAAACGCATACTTTTGTTAAAATGCACATATTAATGTAAAACGGGTAAAACAATGTGGAAGATGTTCGTACGACTGGAGTGGGAGGACTGTTTATTGCCTGCACATTTGAGTCTTCCCAGTCTGTATCAAGCATTGACTTTTGAACAAGGTTGCGTAATTGTGTTGTTGTTTGTTAAAATGCGGTTAACTGTTGAAGAACGTGCATTCATGAAGGAACCTTATTTAGCTACGAAATTCCATGATGTGTGTCAGGGAGAAATCTGAAAAGGGAGCCAGAAGTCTTATTCAGTGTTGTTCAGAAGTTAGTAAAAAACTTTTGTGAAACAATTTCGATGTTAGATCAGAAACGTGCCCCACACAAGCCAATTTTAACGACGTAGGTCGTACAGGACATTACATCGGCAGTTACAAGATCTCATAAATTTTCCCAGAAATTAAGACGGCAAAAGAACATTTCACTAAGTACAGCCCACACTGCAGTGAGGAGAATGCGAAAATCCGCATGGTATGCAAGTTTTCCATGAGCTAATATCTGGTGATTATGCTAAAAGGATTCACTATTCTCAACGATTCAAGAACTTCATTAGAGGCAACATTTTAGATCATGTATTTTTCTCAGATGAAACGTGGTTTTACCTGAGGGGGTTAAGTGAATATTCAGAACTACTTAACCGGGGGGAGGGTTCTGAAAACCCGCACATTTTCTTTGAATTTCCCCATGACCCACAAAAATAGGTATATGGTGTGCGGTTTCAAGGCGACGAATAATAGGATACTTTAATTTTTTTTAAAACTGAATGCTGCCGTCTACCAAGAAATTATTCAACAATTCATTCTTACTGCCAGAGTATGAGCGGTACTTCTGGTTGCAACACGACACTTTCCATATAGCTTGCTCCACTTTAGAGATGCTGCAACATTTTTTCGGTGGAAAAATTATTTTTTAAGAATTTTGGCCTCCGAGATCCCCTGATCGGAGGACTAGTTTAATCTTCTTTCTATGAGTTACTTAAAAGAAATTTTTTATAAGAGCAATCCACACAACCTGCAGGGATTGAAGACAACATTACAAATGGCATCCAGGAAATAAACAGGGTACAGTTAACAAGAGTAGCCTGGAACATGATCAAACATGTTGACAAGCGCGTAGTAGTGGATGGACGTCATTTCCAACACGTTCTGTAAATTATGTAAGTTTGCACAATAAACTATTGTTTATAGTCTAGAGTAAGTGATGGGGTCTTTTTTAAGTCGGAACACTCTGTATAATGCAGTTCCACTTTTAGGTGTTAAGAGATGGTAAACTGCCAAGAACCCACGATAGCCGTTTACATGTTACGATAAACGTTTAGAACGGGTTAATTTACCCACGATGCGTGTTGAAATTGTTCATGACTGTAAATTTCATATTGGTCAAACGTGTTGAGATCACGATTTTATGTGCCGTAAACTAAATCGTTATGAGTAGATAAACTTAGTGTGACGTCCTTTTTTGTGTACTTTCCGAAAAGGTAGGCAATTCCAGCTTACGTTAAACGTTTTGTACATTAAATTGAACATTCTTTTTTCAATACTGATGCGTAATTAATACAAGTATGAATCTAAAAATGTACAAATATTTGAAAAAAAGTTATTTGTCTTTAATGCATATATTATATATTTCCTAAATCAGGACCACTTTTCATTAGTTCCAATAACGGTCATTAAAGACAAGTTCTACTCAAGAAAAAATTTATGCTATCAAGTCGAGTTGAAAGTTTTGAATAATGCTTAAATGCGTTCTATGAACCAACGAATGAATGGGCGTCCGGATTGTCAATTATATTATTTTGGAGCAGTTATTGCAGTTTTAATTTATATACTGCTAGTTGAGAAGTTTTTTCTAGTAGGTGCTTTCCTGGTAATTGTGTTATCTCACTTTTTTTCCTTTGAACCAATCAAAATTTGTTATATTAATAAAGATAATTCAATACAGCTAGGTTTTTAATGGAAAATAACCAGGAAGTTATCATCCATCCAAACCAATACAAATTAAAATAAATTCTGGAGCACAGAAATGATAGAAAAGAGATAAACAGGAAAAAAAATTTCATACAAATACAAAAAAGAAAGACATTAAAGCAGCGATATAAAAGAACAGAACGAAAAAATCCAGTAAAGCTAGGTGAGGAATTCGAATAACTAGATATCACCTAGAGGCGTATCTTTGATAATTGCTCTTAAAAATCAAGTTACTACCAGTCAGTACTAGGTAATAATATATTTGCTTTACTAGAAAAAGGAAAACCTATTTTAGAACAAGCTCAAGGATTTTTAATTTATAATTCTTAAATATGAGTATTAAACGAAATATTAGTCTACCAACAAATTCTAATGATTATCAAGAATCTATCAAGTTATTGAAATGCAGACAGTTTTGTTGTCTTACTCATTTTATTTCAATAGAAAATGAAGTGACTTTCCGTTGACCAAAGTTCATTTTGTTACCGAGGGCCAAGTGATTATCAGGATTGTATTAGTACACCTACAAACGACAAATCAAGTACGGATGAATTAGGGAAAGAAACGTTAAATAAGGTTAAAAATGGAACAAGATATTACTAAAGATTTAAACAGAAATAGATGTACTTTTTTGGTCATTCTATATCATTCTTTGTTTAATGAATTACTGAAGAAAAAACCTTATGTTTAACTTTTTTCGGAGATCTTCAGAAAAAATCTGCATGCAGTGGATACATAATAGCAGTAATCTCGCAATTTATATCTGTCGTGGGTAGTACGGGATTACGTAAGAGTACATTCAAACCTAGATGGATTTCATGGATGCGTATTTACGTATTGCTATCTATTACTATTATTAAGAAGAAAAAAATAAAAGGTTCAATTGTCAAAAAGAGGAATACAGTGCGGCCGGTTCATTTGAGTTACTGGAACATGAAATGTACAAGCCAAAGATTTTTGTTCTGCTTTAAAGTTTTTTTTTCAATTAATAATTTTTAAGGTTTTGTTGATAAATTCCAGAATGACTAACATCGCCAAATTACAAAAAAAAAACTTTAATAAAAGAATTTCAATTGGCACAATTATTCAGGTACAGAATTACTTTTTGACAAAATAGTTTTTCCACTACAGTTTCATCAAGGTTAAACACATACTTTCTTATTAAGTATGTGTTTAACCACGACTGCTTTGGATTGAGCGTGATGGGACAGTAGCCTGATAGATATAATTTATCGATGAATGGAGTGATTTGTGTAGTTTAAAAAAAAAACAAGATCTTGTTCTATATTACCATGTAAATCTAAAGATGTGCTTTTGGTTAAAGAGCGGTTACAATCGCAGATTAAGCCATAACTCGTGGGTTTTGAGAAGAAATGACGATTCTGCCGTGTTATTCAAAACGTCCGCACTGATGTTTTTGAATATTTTAATACATCCATGCATCTAATTTGAAAATGTAAGCACTAAAAAAAATTTATAAGTTTTTTACTTCCTACTACGAAGTAAAGGAAGTATTGTGATCGTGAAAAATGCCGGTTTTCAGATTCAATGGACATATCCATTTTGACTAATTTCGGCGTGACGTACTTACGAATATATCTCGCATAACTCAAAAATGATTAGCAGTAGGATGTTGACATTTCGGATTTAGGACTGTTGTAACATCTAGTTGTGAACCTTCCCTTTTGATTGCAATCGACTGGACCAAAAGTGTCCAAAAGAGCCCAGCATCCAAAAGATTTTGATTTTGGACTTTTTCTTAACTGCAGCATTAAGCCCTCATTGAGAGTTTTTCAACGATATATCATAAGTGGTACTTATTTTCATTGGTTTCAGAGTTATAGCAAATAAAATTTTAATTAATGAAATATTTGGATCTTACAAGGGGAAGGCACATCGGTTGAAATCCGACTTCACTTCCATTTTTTAAAAAATTTAAATATATTGATTTATTGATAATTAACCTCCAATTGTAAAAAAAATTACAATAAATAATAATTTAATAATAACAAAAAATAAAAAAATATCAGAAGTTATTAACGAAATAAAATATTATGTACTTTTCATTCAAAAAAAAAAAAAAAATGTGTATATGTAATTTAATATGCGTATAAGAAATTCATGTGGTGTCTACATCAGAGTTTTTCAATTTATCACAAATTTTTGTACAAATAAATTAGAAAATTTCAGCGCTTTATATGATTAAACTAAATTTTTGAAACGCGAATATTTTGTATAAGACGTCCAAAAGAACGATATAATCAGAGGTCTAACCCAGCTTTACTCCAGTTGATTTAATAATTAAAAATAAAAAGATAATAAAAGATTATGTAATTTGATTTGTTAATCAAATTACATAATCGCTTCAAAAATGTTACAATAAGTAAAAAAAAAAAAAAAAAAATCTAAAAATAGTTGGCGCCTGAATTTTTTCACCAGCATCCTTTTAAAGTATCTAATAACAGTTTGACCTTTAGCGAATACAACTCATTTGGCCAAAAGTTACCGGAAATACTACGATAAACTTGCGAAAAATTAATTACGTCATTTTTATGTCATAACCTAACTACATGAAATATAGCACGCAAAGCAAGGAAGTGTCTGTCACTCATTATCAGCATGGATACACATGATAAGAGATAAATACGTAGGCAGTAGTCGACCTACACTGCAAATGAATGAATGAGTAGATGAATTTCCAAAATAATGATGTTTAATAACGGAAGCAATAATTTCTATTTCCGTATCGTGAAAACTGTCAAATAAGCTTATCCGACGTATTAACAATTTATAAACTATTTACAGGATTTTTTTTTTAGTTTCCATTCACAAAGATCTCTTTTAATATACTTTTCCATAGAATATTCGCATAAATATTATATTTTTAAGGTAAAACGATAATCTACGAATCTGAATGATATCGCAAGGTAAATCTGTTCGATCACAATTGTCACAAAGCAACTTGTGTAGGATTGTATGTTCCAGTAATCTCTCTACCTTACAAAAAAATTACACGATAGCTACATAGAAAGAGCAATATTTCTACTTTCTTTCTTCAGAGAAGATAGTATTGTACGTTTTTTTATATAATTTTTTTACGTATAAATATTTTTCAACAAATACGAATCCATAACAGCCGGAGAACAAACTCACCAGAATGACATTGAAACAAAAATAGTGTTTGGGAACTAACTGAAAATTATAATTTTTAGTAATTAAGTTTCCACACAGAATGGTCTGGATACGTAACTAGACCGGAAAAGGGGTTTTCTCAAATTACAGAAATTTGTTTTAGCCATTATAAAAACAAAAGGCTGCATTCAGTTTTATACAGAATTTATTAAATATTTGCTTTATACTATAATAAAATGTGTGTAAAAAAGACAAATCAAATAATTTGTAAAAGGTGTTGATAAAAATAAAAAAAAACTAAACGAGACTTGTTTTCTTACTTTTATAATATTATCTTTCATTCGATAATTGGGCATTGGCCGTACAAAATTTCTTTTAATTCGACCAAAATGATTTTTTTTTAAATTTTTTTAAGTAATCTTTTCAGACTTTACTTTTCACTAAATCCAGATTTTGATGATTCTTAATTTTATTCGGTAGAAATTCGTTTCTGGTAGTTTCGTTGAAAGTTTCTCTATAACCTGAGAGGAATTTTCTTTTTAAACGATAAAATGTATTTCCCCATAAACGATCAGAAAAGTCTTTCTTTTTTCTACCATCACTACTTAGTTTGGGATTAGTATAGCTTAAAATACATACCGCATAATATCATTCAGGTATTCCAAGTAATTTCACGCGAAGATTCAAAAAAATTAATAGAAAAACTTAACAATCGCTTTACTTTAGAGCCTTAAATAAACTCTTTTGTTATCAGTATTTTTACGTACATGTTCCTTTTTTTATTTTTATCAAGACGCAACTTTTTAGTGTTTCTTGTGAACGGGTTTACTTTCCCTTCTAAAACTGTAGCTCTGCTATTACGGTTATTGTAATCGGTCCGATTTAGGCATATGCGGTTTTCACCGGATCTTTACCGTCTTGACACCTAAGAAACCCCAAAACCGGATGGAAATTTTTCGGATATTCAGATATACGTGTGTATTCGGTGTCCCACTCTGAATCACCTATACCTCCAGAACTACTTGACCGATTTTAACTAAACTTGGTCAGATTACTACTATACATGGGGCACTGATGCCAATAAATTTTAAACTTAAAAGGTCAAGGGGGTGAGGCAATAGCAAGTTCACCCGCAGCATCTCGACATTTCGTCTAATTAAGGTCTTATTTTTCTTAGGCAAATTTGTTAGCAAAAAATATTTCAAATTTTTATTTTGCAAAATCGCATCCCCAACCCAAAAAATGCTCTAAATAAACGACTGGCAAAGAGGGTATACCGTGTCATTAGTACCCCCTCTCATCTCACCGCAAGGAGTGCTAGTGTACACTAACGTACAGCTGCTGTAGTCTTTTTTTTCTATTCTTTTTCGGTTTAGCCTCTGGAAATACCGTAAGATATTACTTCAGAAGATGATATGTATCAATGTAGTCTTGTACAGTTTCAGGCAACCATTCATGAGATGTGGAGTTAATTGAAATCCAACCACGAAAGAACACCGGTATCCACGATCTAGTATTTAAATCCGAATAAAGGTAACTAACTGCCTTTATTACGATTTTGAATCTTAGAACTCTCGACTTCAAAATCAGCTGATTTGCGATGACGAATTTACCACTAGACCAACCCGGTGTGTTGCTGTAGTCAACTA
Source organism: Lycorma delicatula (assembly GCF_047948215.1). Classification (NCBI taxonomy): domain Eukaryota; kingdom Metazoa; phylum Arthropoda; class Insecta; order Hemiptera; family Fulgoridae; genus Lycorma; species Lycorma delicatula. The sequence continues at coordinate 34,998,549 of NC_134456.1, forward strand.
TGTTGTAACATCACAGGTAAGCGGTAGAATTAAATAAATGAATAATATTTAAAGCGTAAAAACGTATTTAAAGTGGCCGCTAGTACCGCTACACCCGCGCGAATGAAATACAGTATGCGCGCGCGCTTTAGTTAGAATCATTGAATTAAATACACAAAAAATATTATGTTTAAATAAAATGACAGATATTTTAAATTAAATTACGAGTGTGTAAGCCAAGCATCAGAAAAAAGCCCCGTAACGGGAAAGTTCTACAATTGTGTTGTCAGCTTTTTTTCATAAGAGTAGCATTTTTAGTTTAATAATAATAATAATTTTAAAAAATGAATCAAAATATTCTTTCCTAGATGAGAAAACGATTCAGTAAATATATAAGAAAAAATGAAAAGAACGTAAGGGTTAAAATTAAATTTAAAACTAAATACATAATACTTTACAGCATAAGATTACGAACGCAAATCATAAACATAACACATAGAAACCGACTAAATAAATTTAAAATAAAGAAAGCTGATCTGATTTTTACTTAAAACGATAATTAATATCATTTTAATAAACTTGGGACAAAGACTTCATAAGACGATAATAAACGACGAAATAAACAAAAATACTTTTATTAAAAATATTTATATAACTACAATATTATTAATAAAAATATCGAAACATTATCGGCGAAAAAAAAAACACGTCTACTAATGTTTAAACAACTTTAAATTAAAACGGAGTACTGATAAAACTACTAACCACGGAAAATGAAACAACATTATAATGTGACATTTAAATTCTGATGAAACGAGTACAAAATTACTTTTAAAAATAAATAAATTTGCATAAAGAAAAAAATATAACCGGTATTTATTTTGCTAAAATACCTAAGATAAGAGTACCTTTAAGGTCTGAAGTACACAAACAGGGTACGAATGTTAACGTTAACTATAAATTTTACCTTGAGATTAAAGCGAGACCGAATATAAAGAGTGAATTTTGTCAGTGATTCAACTGCTGTTTACGATTAATTTTACTGACTGTTCTACTACGAGGAAGAAACTGTCTCGGGCAATTTAACACGCTTAATCATGATGTAAACATGTTGAAGTGAATACAACAGACAAGAGTGTACAGCATCTAAAATAATTACAATATTACAATATATACGGTATGTTCTATTTCAATAATAAATCAACTAAAATGAAACGCTTAAAGCGTCATACTTTATTAAAAGGAATAAAAAATTAAGAAAAAAGAAAGTTAAATACGAGTATTAAATGATAAACAGGTAATTAAACAAGGAGCTTATTAAAGTATTAAACAAAACAAAGAAAACAATTTTCACAAGTGGAATGAGTATTATTAATGAGTCAACAAAACATAATTTGACAAATTGCTAAGCGTTAGAAACAAATAACACATATTACTTTAGAAGAATCTCATTATTAGGCAGATTCTCTACGTATATTACTGTAAACTACCATTAAAATACTTATTGATAATTTAAAATTTCAAAGAAAATACTACACTAAAATACGCCTATATAATTTCTGATAATTTTTCAATTAAGTCTTTTTTTTGCATTAGACTAATAATACAACGAAATTAATCACGAATGAATCATACCAGTCAAGCGTATAAAATATATTTTTTATAGACCAGAATTATGGATGGTTTTTAGACTGAATTATTATTTCTATAATTAACAAATCTACGGGTAAAAGAAAAATTCAGATCATGATCGTCCAAATCGTATAGCAAAATACTGCAGGACAATACGGAAAAATAGCTATAAAAAAAATGGCCATTTATTACGAGAATTCACAATTTAAAAATTTGACAATATTGCCGAAATGCAACAATTAAAAATGCTGAAATAATTTCGATTTTTTCACCAATATTATTTGTATTAATTTACGTTAAACTAAAAGAAATTTTTTTTAATTATCATAAAATAAATTAGATTATTATAAAAAGATATTTTATAATAACATTAAGTATCTTGATTGCTATTTTAAAGTTGATAATTAACTGGTGGTTTATTCGAGTTTTTAAATTGATTGATTGGAGTTTGTTTTTGATAAGTTTATTTTAAATTTAATTGGATGTACTTTTTTTTTGTTTTTATTTAATTTACTATTACGAGTGATAATTTATTTTTATTTTATTATCTGATAGTCTAATATCTGCTAAGAGTATTTTTACTGTTTACTTTGAAATGTGCATTTTTACTTCCTTGTACAAAGTAAAGGAAGTATTGTGATCGCGAAAAATGTTGGTTTCCAGATTTCAACGGAAGCATCAATTTTGACCATCCCTGAATCCATTTTGACTAGTTCCGGCGTGATGTCTTTACGTACTCTCGCATAACTCAAAAAACGATTAGCCGGATTTTGAAATTAAATGATTAAGATGTTGAAATTTTGTATTTAGGACTGTTGTAACATCTAGTTGTGCACCTCCTTTTTTGATTGCAATCGACTGAACCAAAAGAGTCCAAAAAAGCCCAAAATCCAAAAAATGGATTTTGGACTTTTTCTTAACTGCAGTAATTACCCTCATTGAGAGCTCTTCAACGATATACCATAACAGGTACTTATTTTCATTGGTTCCAGAGTTATAGCCAAATAAAATTTTAATTAATGAAATATTTGGAGCTTAAGGGAAGGCACATCGGTTCGAATCACATGTTTTTTAAACTTTTTTTTAATTTAAATATATTTATTTATTAATAAAAAAACATATATTTACATGTATTAACCTATAAAACATCATTAACTTCTCGTTGTAGAAAAACATTTTTACTATGAATAATTCAATAAAAAAAAAAAAAAAAATTGAAAAAGATATTAGAAGTTTTTAATGAAATAAAACTTTATATATTTTTCATTAAAAAAAAAAAAAAAATTGTAAATGTAATTTAATAGGCGTACAAGGAAGTCACGTGTTGTCCACATCAGATTTTTTTGTTTGGATTGTAACATAATTATGTTAATTAGTAAAATAGCTTTCATATGTAATTTTAAGATATGTAATTTTAATTTTAAGCTTTTAATGTAATTTTGGTATGACAGGCCATATTGATTTATTAGTATCAAAAACTGGATGTAACTGTTAAATTAAAATAAAAATTCTTGGTTGATTTTAGAAGAGAATCAAAGTATATTTCTGTCACTCACTGCTTTCATGAAATAAATGTGAAATCCGATCGACAAAAATTACAATTAATGAAGGAAACGTGTCACAATCTTTATAATATCCCGGCCCGATCTACCGCCGTTTACGCTCCAACGGTAGCGTTTTCCCATTTTATCCGGAAAGTTCTAAGTTCGAATCCTTATACGGATCGGTACTAAATATCATATTTCCAGATACAAGCGATCCTTATTAGATGAATTATTAATAATTTTTCTAATTAAGTGAATAAACAATATTTTCTTGGAAGGATCCAGAGATGACTTAAACGTTTTTGAAAAATCTATTCAGCGGTCCAGTAACTGTTCAACATTAGTCCGATACTTATTAAGACGTGATTTGTAAGCCTTACTATAAATAAACGACAGAGCTTTTGTTAGAGATTAATTCATTACCTAAGCACGAAACTTGTGTAAACACAGAATGCACGCCTGAGCGCGTACACAATAGAATAAACGACCAACAGGTACGGAATTCGCTCGCTTCCTTCGGCCAATTTCATTTAATAAAAGAATTTCTACACGATATTAACGAAATTAAATAGTAAGTACTCCTTTAACCGATTAAAATTGTAAAAAAGCAAACCGAAATCAAAATGGGCTACATATTTTCAGCAGTAGCGACTATAATAACTATAAACTTAAATAAAAATCGCTACTATGAAATAACTTCCATCCAAATTTTCCACTAGAATCATTACTGCAATATATAAATTAAGAAATTAATTAATAAAATGAAGAAAACTCTATAACTACATAAAAATTTAAAATTAAAACCCTGAATTTCTCATTAAAGATTATAAAATAAAAAAGAAAATAATAGGGAAATTTAATCATACAAATGCACGTACGTATGTATTTCGCATAATTCAAAAACGATTAGCAGTAGGATCTTGAAATTTTGAATTTAGGATTGTTGTAACATTATTTAGGATGTACTTTTTATATTTTTATTTTATTTTATTTTACTATTACGAGTACTATTTTATTTTAATTTCATTATCTGTTAGTCTAATATCTGTTAAGAGAATTTTTATTGTAATTTATTTTGTAATGTGATTTTTACTTCCTTGTACGAAGTAAAGAAAGTATTGTGATCACAAAAAATTTCGGTTTCCAGATTTTAACGGAAATATACATTTTTACCGTCCCTGAATCCATTTTGACTAGTTTCGGCGTGAGGTCTACACGTACGTATGTATCTCGCATAACTCAAAAACGATTAGCCGTAAGATGTTGAAATTTTGTATTTAGGATTGTTGTAACATGTAGTTATGCACCTCCCCTTTTGATTGCAATCAACTGAACCAAAAGTGACCAAAAAAGCCCAAAATTAAAAAAAAAATAGATTTTGGACTTTTTCGTAACTGCAGTAGTAAGCCCTCTTTGAGAGCTTTTCAACGAAGTATCATAAGTGTTAAATATTTTCATTGGTTCTAGTTTTAGCTAAATAAAATTTTAATAATAAAATAGTTTGATCAAGGGAAAGGAGGCACGCACATCTGATAAAAAATAATTCAATAAAAATAATATATATATATATATATATGAAAAATATAAGTTAATGAAATAAAATTTTATGTACTTTTCATTTAAAAAAAAAAGTGTATATGTAATTTAATAGGCGTAAAAGGAAGTAATGTGGTGCCCACATCAGATTTTTTTATAATTTACTGGTCTGTAAGAATTTCCGGCCTCCGTGGCGCAAGTGGTAGCATCTCGACCTTTCATCCGGAGGTCCCGGGGTCGAATCCCGGTCAGGCATGGCATTTTCACACACGCTACAAATCATTCGTCTCCTCCCGCTGAAGCAATACCTAACGGTGGTCCCGGAGGTTAAACAAAAAAAAAAAGTCTGTGAGATTAACTAAAATTTGTTTATAAAATAAATGAAAGCATTACAAATACAAATAATAAAAAAAAAAACTGTAATAATTCTAACAAAGGACGAAAAATTATTATGATACACAACTAGTCGACTAGTAGGATCAATGTTGAAAACAGTTAGACAAATGCGACTACACGGTCATAGATAACCGGTAATCTACAGGCAGTAATTTTGTAAGCAGATTTCTATCCATAAATAACTATTTTTATATATACTTAACAATAATTCTAAACGCTACCCACAAATTCAAAAGGTAGAAAAAAAGGACAGATTGGTGTCGAATTAATTACATGGATGCACGTACGATGTTTTTTTTTTTTAATATAACGGATTTTAATATACAAATCGTAAAAAAGTAAATAAAACATGACCTGACCACAGACAACAGTTAGTTACGGATCCAAATAAAATAGAATATCGTGGCACACATTCTGCTACAGCATTGCATAAATTTATAGTAAATAACAAAGCGAGTTTCAAAACATTTTCCTGAATTTGTAAAGCAATAACATTTGTATTTATAATCGGACAGATACAGAAATGTCATTCATAATTAAAATTGATATATTATTTATATAAAACAATTAAATGTAAAAAAACTGTAATCGTGCTGTAAATATAAAATTTTACTAATTTACAGAAAATATTAAAAAAATAAATAAAAAAACTAGTAAAGGAATTTCTTCAAATAAAAGTGATATTAGAATATTTTCTTAAAAATAAACCCCTTAAAATGACAGATAATCAAAAACTTGTACGTTGATGTCATGTTAAGGGCAAATGATTTGAAGATTCAAGGTTATCTAATAAAATTTTTGATAGACAATAATCTTTTGTTTAACTCGAACCGTAATACATATATATTACAAAATATATAAACATATTTAAATATAATAACAAAATACTAAAAGTATATGAAAAGATGCCAGTCACTTGTCAGAACTGAAAATGTGCTTGCGATATTGCTTTATGTTGGCATAGAAACATTACTATTTTTATACTTACTTGGACGCTTAAATACCTTGAGAATTACTGAAATCGAGTCAGAATATTTAAGATACATACAGAAGTAAATGATCGCATGAAATATTTAACCTCCTGTAGTTAACGATTTAGTCCAGATATCGCTTGTATATATATATATATATATATATATATATACACTTTAAAGTTAACTTAGTGAAGTAAATTAAATAACAAGCTATTAATAAAAGGACAAAAGTAAAAAAAAATAACGAGGATGTAGTACCATCGAAAAAATTCTAATGGAAAACCGTGGAAAATGTAAGGTAAGTTAAGTAATTTATAAAATTCACTATAAAACAAAAACAATAGAGTTAAAACGGATCATAATATAATTTAAAATGTATCGCTATTTGATGAATAAATCGTTATTTTTAATATCAGTCAACCAGAGGAGGTTCTAAATTCGACCAGAGTGTATTTTCCCCCACTATATACAATGACTTACTCTTCACCAAATGCCGACTTTTCTTTGTTTTAATTATTATTTTGTAAAGGAAATTGATCCCGTAGTATGCTTTTTTGTTTGTTTTAATTTAAGGTAGAATTTTTTAAACAAACAATTTGTTTGGATAGACGATTTTGTCATCATCGCTTAGTATTGGATTCGTAATGATAGATGGGATGATGTCATACTGATATCCATAGTATTTTAAAGCAAAAATTAGTCGGAAAAATTGATATAGAGAAAATAACTAAAACCTTATTTTAGAAAGCCTAGGCTCACACTCATTACCATTTCATTTAATTTTGTTTTCTTACAAAGACATGTTCCCAGATTCTTCGTTACAATTTTTCGTATAAAATAAGCAGCTTCCTTTATAGACAGCGCTTTTTTTGTAGGCCATCCACAGTTAAAAAAAACTAAATACATATAATTTTTTTAAAAAATCAGCCTGCTAAAAAACTACACTGAAAGTTTAATACTTTTTTAATTTATATTTATTTTCGACATTTTGTTGTTTACGCCAAATTAAAATTTTTAGTTGTTGGCAGGTATTTTTTCTAAATTAGAAGCCGACTTCTTAGGCAAATAATTTAAAAATTATTACTTTGTTTAGTTTGTTTGAACTCTGTTTTATTATTTTTTTTTTTTTTACATATTACAACTGCATTTAATGTAACTCAAAAGCTTATTGGAAAGGTCTACTGAAAAACTGGTAATTAATCTTTTTAACATTAATATACCAATTAGAATTATAATAGATAAGAATCTATAATTAAGTAGATTACTATACAAAAAAAACAAAAAACAAAGGCGAATAAAAGTAAACAAACAATTCAGTTTCTAATCTCAAAACTCGTGATTATCAATGATACAAACTAGAATCCCCAAAGGTCACTGGTTAAAATAAAATTAATAACTGGAACACTTTCATATAACTCATATTACAATGTAATCTTCGTGTAAATTAATGAAAAATCATCATTACATATTAAACAGGAAAATTATTTATAATTATAATCATCAACAAATTAATCAGCGAATACAAACTTTATATGAAAAATTATGGTATATACTGCAATTTAATAAAAAAAAATATAGAATATTGGCAAGTCATTGTGCCGTTTGTTTTACCAAGACATACACACACACAACTGTTTTATATATACATATAAAATCCACGCATTTAAAAAATTGTCTAAGAAAACATCATAAGGAATATACAGAAATACAGTCATGTTTAAAACATAATTTAAAGTTATTTTGAATGATATTATGTATGTATCTAAAAGAATGTAAAAGCTTACAAAAAATAATGAAATGAAAAAAATTATGAATATTTTCAGTAGATAATTTTTTTTTCTACAAAGAAGACAATAATAATATTGTATAATAAAATAAAGTGTAAGATTTGCATGTCACTTTGTCCTAACGTAAAATTTATTTTTATCATTAGTAAATAAGTGCTATCATTACCTAAACCCCACTAAATTTAATTAAATTTACTTCTAAAAATATTAAAATAAATTATAAATAAATATTAAACACCATAAGTACATACAAATAAAATTTTAAAAAAAACATATTAATATTGTATGAAAAATACAAAACTTAGTATTATAATAAATTAAATAGTTAACGAAAATATTTATATGATGTAATATATAAACTTTCCTTCGTAATTACAGAGGACAATATACCTCTGCTCCCTGACAACTAGATATCTAATTACTAAAACATACATTATCAACATAAACTGAGAAAGATGATTAGATTACCTATAATTATTTCTCAATAAAATTTAAATTACTATTAGAAAAAATTTCTGTAAACCACAATAAAACTTATGATTTACTACACATACAAACAACTTTCACATTATTTTATGAATATTAACAACATCCAGTACCAATGAAAATAAATAATAAAATAATTGTACGGGTATGAAGTACATTTAAATCTGATTTTAAAATAAATTAAAAACCGTTTGTTAAAAAAGAGCTTTTAAAATAACTTGAATCCAGATATAAATTAATTATTATGAAAGTAAAAAAAAAAAACTAATTCTCAAAATGAAACCACCTGAAATATAAGAACAAAATAACATTTTTTTTTCCAAATACTTTATCTTAGGAAGATATGCAAGATAGTTACAATACAGTAAGAATAAAAACAATTACTTTTAATCTTACTTTTATTTATAAGTGAATTTTCAGCAAATCTTTATTTTTTAATTTAAGTCAAGTGACTTACAATCATCACCAACAAGACGTTTAAAAAAACAAAAATCACTAATTATAGTAAATAACATTACCGCTTTCATTTTCAATACACATCAACTCTAAATTACATCAAAATGTAATATAATATATACTGGTGTAATGTATAATATTTATATCAAGATATTTAGTTACATTCAGGGTTGAATCCCAGTCACCTTTGTAGTTCTTGTACACTACAAAATTTTTAACTAACCATAACAAATTTTTTTCTTTTTAATATTTCCAAAAATTATGCAAGCTAAATCTAAAATTTTTATAATTTACTTTAATAATTACAAACTTTTAATAAACTGATAGAAATTAGCTCTTCATGAAACTAATAAAAAGGGATAATATCAGACTATAATTAGTTTATCAAATTAAAAACACAAAGGTAAATTTAATAATAATTCACAAAAACACAAGATATTATACGATACAAGATCATAAATTCTAATAAAGCAAAAGCGATATTTCATCATGTAACTGACAATAAACTTACAAAATTAGTTTATAAAGTCACATGTATTGTACAGATATAAAATATAGAATTTATACTCATAGCAAACAATTATTATGAATTTATATATCGATGTGATTATATAATGCATTATTTTGTACTAATCAGAATAAAAAATTTATTTATTTATATAGAAAATAAAAAGGATACATTTTTATTGGGCATCAGACCAGCGTTGTTTATAAAGAACAAATAAATATTAACTGATTTGCACATTTTAAGTAAATAATTTTTTTACAATTTTGGCCAGAGCTAAAGGACCAATTACCAACTTTCATTTAGCTTCCTTTTCTCTTTGAATATTTTCCTGCACTTTAAAATAGATCAGGTTGTACTTTTGAAAATTAGAATTTTACAACTTTTTAAATTTAGCTTAAATGGAAATCAATGAAAAAAGAAAATTTATCACAAGTGGTAATCTGAAAAGAGAGAATCCACAACAGAAAGTTAATTTATTGGGTCAAGAATGCTGTAAGGAGCTGCACATTTGATTTTGAATGAATCGCAACATTCTAGAAACCCATTAAAATTTAAATTATTATTTCATTTACTGTAAAATTATTTCAAATTTTCTTTGGTAACAGAAGGTAACAAAAACAAATAACTGCATACAACTATGGAAAAATCTAATACACAAAATTTTTCCATGGTAAACTATTTGAAGAACTTTTTTTCTCAACTGGATGCCGCGCTACTACCAAGCTTTAAAAACACAATGGCACACACCATTATGTAAATCAATGACATCACCCGCTTAAACTGCTGAGTATTGGATTGCATGCCAAATAAATAAAATTCAATACCTGATGTTGGTAAACTGCAATAACACTCATTTTGAGTAACATTAAAATGAAAACAGTAAAAGAAAAAAATGGTTATGAGGAAAGGCTCTCACCAATTATCACTTAGTAAATTTTTTCTAAATCATGGTTCCTAGATTTTTTCTATATCGTGTTAAAAACCTAGTTGATGGGGAATTTTCTGTTGATTTCTTGTACTACTCTTATCACCAGATTAAAAAAAACACACTAAAGTTTGAAAATTAATTGGTGTAATAATTTTTAAAACAACTGATAGTGTGAGTGATCAATTTAAACAGAATAAATGGCTTATATTTTTTAAAGTTCTTAAATAGTATTATATTATATATCAATTTTAATTCATTATCATAAAGCTGCTGCAGATTATGCCTACAGACCTGTTCTGCGACTACGAAGAATATATGTGTAAAATGACACTATCAATAAATTAATTCATTTCTTCACTGGCATTTTGCCAAATAATCTCACATTTCCTTCGATAGTCTATATTATTTGATCAATATGTTGCTTCCAGTTTTCTTTTATCACAAATGACATTGTTTAATCTCAAAACTTTTAATTCTTCCCAAACAGATTCACTTATCTGGGAGCCAAGAAAAGGATATTCAACAACTCTGTAAACATTTTTTCTGCATTTTCTATCCTACTATAATGCCTTGATAAAAGCATAAAACTCATAAGGAATCATAATCATAATCATAAGGAAAGCCATAATCTTAATAAAACTGTATTATTACTTTTCTGAACCCATTGTGCAGCATTCTCATAACTGAACAGTATGGTTTTGAAATCTGGACAGCTTTTGCAATTCAAAAGCGCAATATGTCATCAAGCATCCAAAATAATTGAGTAACATAACTTCGAATTTAATTTAAGGTTTAAAATACAGAATAAAGGAGATTTTCAATAGCTTGTATATTTTACTACATTATAATGCCTATTAATACATTTTCAAATATTAGAAACAGATTTAAAATTTAACAAAATAAATAAAAAACACAACACAATATTGTATTTAATGAGTTAGTATTAAAAAAAAAATAATCCATAAAAAACCTCTGTCATAAGAGAAAGACTAAAATTATATATATATTCAACATAGAACTGTTCTGTGTAAATATGCAAATTAACCTATTCCAGCTAATATAATATATATATATATATATATATATATATATATATATATATAGGTTAATAATGTGCAGTGATGAGTTGGATGCAAATATTATATTAATAACAATTACAGCAAATAAATGCTAAACAGCTGAATAATGAATAAACTAATTGTAAGTATGACCTCAGCAAATCTTTGAAAATAATTATTCATATAAATAAATAATATATTCACTTAATATTTAATGGATATACACTAAAAAAAAATTGTATATTTTCATTCAATAGCACTACATCATAGTTAAACTATATTGTTGAATATAAATTATACTACATACTTGTACTGTATTAGACTAACAAAAGTCATGGAATTAGATACAAAAGAATTAATACATATAATGCAGTTTACAAGAAGAATATTTAAACAGTAAAGCAATGCAAAGAGAAAAAAGAAAAACTATTTCTACACATCCTTAAACAAAAGAATTTTTTTTTAACTAATCTCATAACTATCATTAAATAATAGTACAATATTGGTAAAAAAGGTTTATTAACATAACACAAGTATTCATTTTGAAAATTTCAAGGAAGACTTTAAAAGAAAAAAGGTGAAATGATAAAAAATACACAAGAGAACTCTAAAAGTTATGTAATAGAATAATTTTAAAAAATTCCTTTTTGACAAATTAAATTTTAAATATCAGTAATTATACAAGAATATTTTTCAATATTAGGAATCACTGATCCTTAAAGGGCATAAAAAATTTGTTTCATTATTTTCACTCTACCACAGACAAAACTTCAACCTCAACAATAAAAAGTACAAATATGAATAAAGAGCCACTTCATTTATAGTAGGCTGTATTACAAGACCAGTAGCCCTACAAAAAAAAAGCTATATTACAAAAGTTCCTTGAAGCAGTGAATATAACACACTGTCACACCATTCCACAACAAAAAAGAGTATTAATTTGTAATATATTTTTGTTTTATACTATCTGCCACAGTCTTTCTTATGGTACATATAAAGCACCCGAGATCTAAGGGGAACCAGCTTCAGTGTTGCTTACTTTGAGAGTAATGATATTAAATATACAGCCAGTCCTTGTGATGAACAGAATGAAGGTTTCATTCGCTGAGCTGAATATCATCTGTATTTCCATGGACTTGGCTAGCTGACAAGGAACTGCACATTTGTCTCTGTGAAGAAACAATTCGCATTCCTCATTTTTCCTAGTACACCTGACATGGAATGTTTGTTATACTTAAAGATAACTATATAATTTTTACGAATGACTCATCAAATGTATACAAACATTATAATTATGACAGTTAACATATTCATTAAAAAGAAGATTTTTAGATTACTTAGATTTTAGGAAATTAAGATAATAACATTCTTTTAAAGCTTAATTTAATATATATTCACAACAGTAACAAAAAAGTACCGCTCTACATTGGATTTTTTTAATAACTCAACTGATCATCATTAATGCCAGTGTTATTGATGTATAATATCGAGGGTTGGTGAAACAATTTTTTGAATGGTCAGCCAGAGGATAAAGACTAATTATCTAACCAATTATGTCTGCAGTAGGCCAATAAAATTAATAAACATTTAGAGAAAAAACTTAAAAAAGAAAATTAACTTAAAATAATTGAATGATAATTTTTTACATGATGTAACACTAGGAAGCCTAAAAAAAGCTTGTAATGGGATTATGAGAAATGATATTTATGCTTAAAATTAATAATTAAAATCTTAGTTGGGATATTTCACCAACAGAAATATAAAACTAAATTCATTTATATTATTTTCACGACAAATGTGAAAAATTTAAAAACGATTCAAAAAACTTTCTTTTTTTAATTTGAAATTTGGAACTTTGAATTGGAAACTATTTTTCTAGATTTTTCTTTTAGAACAAGGAATATAATTAAGCATAATAAATATTTGGTAATGATGACAAGCTTAGCATCTAATTAGGATATTTTAAAGCAAAATAATATGGTTTGATTTTGTTTAAAAGGATTAAGGGAATTAATTTAATTCCCTTAATCCCCTTAATTTAAGGATTAATTTAATCGTCTTAAGGGAATTTATTACCTAATAAAACATCCAGAAATTTCACACTATGGGCAACAGAAGTGTTATTATCATTAATTCTCTCTATTGATTAGCAAATTTACATCTACCTGAGAAGCACAATGCAAGAATTATCAAATTATTTTTTTTTGTTAAGCAACTGATATTTTTTTTAGTGTAATTTACATTAAAAAAAAAACAATGTATTATTTTTTAGAAAATCTTTTTTATAACAGCTTCAGCACACAGTTGAAGTTATGAACAGTGCTGTTCTAATTTTTTCCTCAAAATGTTAGAAAATTTCTATATTTGTACTTAAACAATAAATCTGATGTAGGATGATGTGTTAAGTAAAATTTAGTATGTTAGTAAATTTTCATATAGTTCAAGCAAGCTGAACGTAAAATTTTTGACAAAAGCAAAATAAATTAAATAAATTATTTGACTTACATGCTAAAGGAACAGTTTTTCAAGAAAGGCATCATTAACATCACTGTTGCCTGTTACTCCTCTGATGAAGGAGTATAATTACCTATGAAAATATCTTTTAAAAGAACAATTATCAGGTAATATGAAAGCAAGCCATTAAACATTTTTAACAGACAAAGCTAAACATCAACAAAAAACATTAAACTAAAATTAGATAGTAGTCTTTATGCTATTCAGTTAATTAAATAAACATCAACAATAGATAATAATAAGGATTTTACATATTTATTATGTTAATAAGTATAGAATCAATACTAGTTTGCAGCTATTACAGTTTTTTTAAACGGGAGAATCTCAACATAAAGCCAAAAAGTGTCTTAGTTTAATCAAGCATGTAATTATATTTGAATGCCTCTCATAATTTAGCTAATAAAATTATAATAAACAACTAATTTAGAGATGAAAATTAAATAAATACTTGTACATGTATGTAGTTTGGTTTTAAGTAAAATCAACTTCAACAACTTTTTGGAAAACAATTAGTTAGCAGAACATCTTTAGTGTTAATTTAATATTTCCAAGACACAAATAAAACTAGTATGCAATGTGAGTAAATAAAGATACGACTAAGCGAATGGCAAGATACTTAAAGAATTCAGTGAGATTGTTAAAAATTCTGAATTTCAATTAAGTAATGAAGTATTTCAATGAAAGTAAATTAAGCAGATAACTCTAATTAATTTCAGAGCAAACACAAACAAGACAAGCAAATAAAAGTTAATTCATTGAACAATGATTTATCAAGTTATTTAAATTATCCTACCATGAGTCTATAATGATTTATCAGAGCACTTTTTCAAAATCTAAAATTACACAATATAAAAAGGCTCAACTGAAGTAAAATTTATTTTATTTTCAATATTCTAGCTGAAATTTAATCTGTTTCATAAGTATTAACTTCATTCAATAACAGCATATAGTTAATGAGCTTATCTATAGTTTAAATAGTTAGTTGAATTTGCTGTTGTTAATAAATTACCAGTCTAAAATAAAATCTCTTCTAACCAATTTATTTATAAAAAATTACTTTTTACTTTATTCATTTACCACTACGTAGTTGTAACATAGTTAATATAAAAATGTTATTATTTAATATATTATTATATTTTTTATTCTTAATGTGTATGTTACAATCTGCTCAGCTTGTGAACCATAGGTAATCTTCCTGCCCCAATGAACTTAAGTGTATGACTTGAGGTGTAGTCTTCTGCAGACTCAGGCCAACATTTCTAACCCACTGGGTTGGTCTAGTGGTGAACGTGTCTTTCCCAATCAGCTGATTTGGAAGTCGAGAGTTCCAGCATTCAAGTTCTAGTAAAGTCAGTTATTTTTACATGGATTTGAAAACTAGATTGTGGATACCAGTGTTCTTTGCTGATTGGGTTTCAATTAACCACACAGCTCAGGTATGGTCGAACTGAGACTGTACAAGACTATACTTCATTTACACTCAGACATATCATCCTCATTCATCCCCTTAAGTATTATCTGAACGGTAATTACCAGAGGCTAAAAAGGAAAAAAGTGGAAGGACAACATTTCTGAGATGTGTAATTAATTTAACTCCATCCACCAAAGTACACCAACATCCACAGTTTATTATTTCATATATATTAATATGGACCAACTGGTTATCTGTTTTACTAATTTTGTACTTTGTAATACCATCATTCTGATTAAAGTTATCCCACAATTTTTTTCAATTCTTTTAGGTAAATACTGGCAGCAGAGTTCTTTCTTATTATTTAGTTAAAGCAAACCTAACTTTATCTACATTTTACTAGTGATTTTTTTTATTATGTACTGATCTGGAGAAAAAAAATTATTTATAAATATAATAAAAATTAAAAAAATACTGAAAGAATTTGGCTGTCATTTAAAAATATTCTTAATGAAGAATGTAATGAATTTATGTAGGCGTCAGTTAAATCGGGCTTAATATTTATTCGCAATACAGGTACTATTTTAAGTACTGTACTTCTAATATTCTCAAATCTATATATTTCAACTAGTGTTTTTTATTATGGTTTATTCTAAAATTTAAATACAGCAAAACGTATATAAATATAATTATTTCGGCGGGAAAATGTTATCCTGATAATAAAATCAAACAGAAATTGGTAAAATTATTTTCTGTGTATAACTACAGCAACGTTTCTCACGTGGATCTTAGTAACATAAAAAACCTAACAGGAATTAAAATTAAGAGGCGATATTAAAAAATTATCTTGAAAAAATCTAGAATACAAATTTATTTTAACAAAATTTCTATATCTGCATTCTAATGCAATCCAATTCCAGCATTTCCGTAGCAGACAGCAATCAATTTTCGTTTTAACGCTCGATGACAGGAACACACTCTTTCAATTGCTCACGTGGGTACCACAGTGCATGCATATTAATGTAACAATCATTTCATCGCGTTTTTTAACCGCGTTGAATATACATAAAATAAAATACATACTCAAAATCCTACAACAGATATTAATTCACAACATAGATGAAACGTTCTACAAATAATAGTGAAGATTGTTTTTAATAAAAACCTAATTTCATAACTCCAAGATTAAAACTTATTTACAGTTAATAAAAGACAATAAAAAAAAATTATGTAAAGGCATACAAATTTACAAAACGTTACATTATTACTTTAAATATTCGAATACAAAGAGCGCCAATCAATAGCCGTACTATTTTAACAGTAGTACACAAATAGTGGGCGTGAGACAAGTGGTTGCTTTTTACACCCTATTTATTAAAAAAAAAATTAATAGATACAAAAAATATTGAACTTACTTCTTTATTTGTGCTAAAAAATTTATTAAAACCTCCTAAGTGAGACAAAACACTAATACACCAATTTAAAAAAAAACCAAAAACGACCTATAACTACCAACTAAAACTAACTACGGACTCCATTGAGTCATACACTGCCTTAGGAATCTCCTTCAACTGTATCAACCGACTGTTAACGTTTACGTTTAACACCACGATAGCGCTAATGTCGCACCAGCTGTAAACCGCGCTTCCGTATTGCATCACTGGATAAATTTTTAAACAGCATTAATTGTATATTAAAATCATCTAACGTTGTGTTGTATTCTTGTTCATTTCAAATTATCTGTTAACACAAGAATATAACACTTAATTATTTATTTAATTAGTAATAAATATTTAATATGGTTTCACTTTTCAAAAATGAGATCTCTGGGCGATTTGGATTAATTTATTCATGACAAAATGAATAAATGTAAAATTAATTTATAAAAGAGTAAAATTTACGGATATACCTAACAAAAAATTAAATTCAATTCATTGTTTTTAACATTAATTTTAAAAGTTTCATTAAGTTTAAAAACTGGAAACTTATAAAACAAATAATGTATTTAAAAAAAAATCATATAATTTTTGTCAGTTATGCTTTCAGTTTAAGAATGAAATAGCAGGAAACAGTTACATTGTAAGTATTAAAATACAAGGTGGGTATCTGTACAGAGGTGACAAAAGAAGTAATTTTTTAAAGGAGGTAGACAAAAAATTTAATGTTAATATAGCCTGAACAGATTTGAAGCTTACCTATAAACCCTTGTTTTATATATCAGCTTAGCCATATGAAAAACAAGGCTTGTTTGTCTTACATAAATTAACTTAAAAATAATAATTCAGGGCAAGGTTGTAAGCTGTAACTCTTACAGCATGATTGTTCCACAATACCTGGAGTCTTTATGGAATATTCTCAGGGAGTATCATAATGTGAATCTATGTGTATATCAAATATCTACTTTTATATATATAAAATATATAGCAATTTTTTTATAAATTATTTATAAAATAAAATTCTTAAAAGAGTTAATGAATTTAAGTATTTAAGAAAAATCATAACCCCAAATGGAATAGAAAAAAACAATTAAATATAAACAGAAACAATTATAAGAAGCCCTTTTCAAGATCTGCAAAATGTATAACAATAAATGTGTACCTAAAAATTTTTTAAATTCTACCCCAAGCCTTATGGATCTGAATGTTTACAAATCTTTTCTAATAAAAAAATATTTAACTTAGTAAAGAAAATCCTAAGGAAAATAAATGGTCCAACAATTATAGAAAATCAACAATACGGTCTTAGAAGTACCATGGACATTATGAAAATCTGGGAAAAATAAAATGAACAATAAAGAAAAGAAAGTTAAGATTTTTTGATCATATCTCTACAATAGAAGATAATAAATTTGCTAAACAAATATTCTACTATTTTGATAAAAGAAAAACCACACTTAAATGGTTCACAGAAATTGAAAAATATCTCAAAAGTTTAGGAATCTCAGATAAAATAGAAGTTAGAGATATATTTAGAAAGTCAATTTATAAAAAGTTTCCAGAAAAGTAAAAACAATTTAAATCTGAAAGAAAATAAAAGAACAACAAGAATCACAATGAGAAAATTCTGAAAAAGAAAACTCCAGAATTATGCAAATGTTATCCTTAGATGGTCTGAATGTAAGATATATATATAAAAAAGAGTTTCTACTGATAAGTTTTCCAAGTTTCTTCTTGGAAAATATTGTTATTTATAAATTATTTTTTACTCAATTCCCACTAGAAGAATCACACTTGCTTTGCACTAAAGATCCAGAAAAAGAATACACAGTCCCGCATTGTTTCAAATCAAGCTAAATCCAAGCTTACTGGTATATGGGTATTATATGTATGTCATTAATGAATTTTAGTTACTATAAGTCGATTACTGTTAGTTGGCAATAGTTTTAATCAGTCTGTGAGAAAGCAAGTTCACATCATATGTAAAAGTCATTCTTGCTAGATACTTGCACAGAAAGGTTATTTATTCTGTTTCACTCATTTTTTAACTAAATAGATTAAATTAACAAAGAAATTAGATAAATTGTTTAAATTTTTTTAAAGGTTATGAGATATAAATATTTAAAAAAAAATAAGTGAATGACTTCACTTTTAGAAAGAAAATCAGACTTATTAGATACTAAAATTCCTTTACTAACGAGAATAAAATTTCCTCGGATTTGGAAACGACTTCCTAATGGAATACGAATTGAGGATCTTCAAGAAAGTAAATTTAATGAAACACTTGATCATATAAAGGTAATAAAAACAATAATAGTAGTATTATTAACAGTAGAAATGATAGCAGCAATTGCTTCTAAATATAAAGTATGTGTACTTGTATAAATTAACTCATAAAAAGCATGTATAAAATAATATGTACAATAGTAACAGGGTCTAAGACAATATGGTATACAATATATCTTACAATCTCATGGTTTCACAATACTTGGGGTCTCTCATGAAGTACTAATTTTGAAATAAATAGATAATAAAGGAGTCAGTGTTCCAAACCCTGTTTAATAAATGGTTTTCACAGATTATCAAAGTTTAACAGTTTGGTAGGCACTTTTGAAAAGTAGCTTCATACTCTTGGCATGACTAATCACCACAAGAATTAATAAAACTGATAAACATAATTTTTGTTTCCTAAGATGCGATACATGATTTTAATCTGTTTTTGATGCTGAAAATAAGTATGAACTCAGAATCTTTCTATCACCCACCATTTTTGAAAAATTTTTAAATTTTAATTAAAGGATTTTTTTCATTTTTCAATGTATAGTTAGCATTTTAAGATCCTATATTGTATTTTTTTAGGTCATTTTTTATTGTTTAACTTTGTTAACATTATTTGTAAGCTATAAATTAGCAATACTAGACAAAGAATTAAATCATATCATAGTCACATATTATGGCATCATATCTAATAATGAAGAGTGAGCCTTCATGGACAAGATTAATCATGTCTGTGCAGGTCAAAACATGTAGCTGAAAACATAGCTGTACTGTTTGTATTAAGCACTGGATTTAGGACTGAATTAATTTTGTTCAGTCTTATTGCTGTCTTAAGTTTGTTAACAGTGCAGTGTCATAATGCCTCAAAATTGTGTAAATGATGTGGATTCCTTTTGTTATGTATGTGGTGAGTTTACCATAAAATCAAATAGAAAAAACATTATACCTTTAATTAAAAAAGCTTTGTACTTTCAGTTTAAAATTGGTGATCAGGGTCAGAAGTGGGCCCCTCATATAGTATGCACTAATTGTTCTGTTTATTTATGAGGATGACTGAAGTACACGAAGGTACTTGAGTGTACTGAGGTACATGAAGGTACTTGAGTGTACTGAGGTACACGAAGGCTTTGCCATTTAGTGTACCTACAGTTTGGCGTGAACCAAAGGATTATGTAACCGATTATTACTTTTGTTTAACAAGTGTGTTTGGAATTCCTAAAAACCTAAGCATAATGTAAAATATCCTTTATTGCAATCTGCAATCTGGCCTGTACCTCATAGTGAAATTATTCCAGTTCCTGAGCCACCTGTGAATGTATGTTTCAAAAGCAGCGATAAAGAATCATTTAGTATTGAAGAAGAAAACAATGATTTCTCAGCAAACAAAAGTCTGACAATTACCATGATATTGTTAATCAACTTCTTACTTCATACAGAACTATGGGATGCAATATGTCTTTGAAAATACATTTCCTCCACTCACATCTGGATATTTTCCCAGACAGCCTTGGAGACATAAGTGACGAACATGGTGTACGTTTCCACCAAGACATTTCGGAGATAGAAAGCCGCTATAAAGGGAAATGCAATACTAACATGCTAGCTGATTACTGTTGGACATTAATTTGGGATGTACTTGAGGCTATTTATAAAAGAAAAGCACCAGTGAAATCATTCTAACACAGGTATGGCCATGCAAAATTATAAATTTTACAGATTTTAACTATATTTTCTCTTAATTTCTTTTAAAGCATAATTTATTTAAAACTAAGGGTGATCTGTAAATTATATTTACAGATCTGTAATGTATGCAAAAAAGCAATTCAAGAAATTGTATCACACTTAGAGAAACATTAAAATTCTTTGTTTGTCTATCGGTGAATCTTAAGATTAAATTACTATCAGTATCATTACAGTATATGGAACAAGATTGGTAAAAATATTTTATTTTGTTGGATACATGATACATTACATAAACTAGATCATGGCAGGAGTAGGTAGGTTTGTTACTCCAAATATAAATAAGGAACTTCTGCAACATTTGCCTGGATGGAGAAATCACGGTTTCTAAAAGCATGTACATTACTTGCTTAATATAAAGTGAGGGTATAAAATTTTGAAAAAAATTCACCCAAAGAAACTTTCTACCCCACCCCTGGGAGATATTGACTACAAACATTTATCAATAAATTGTCCTATATACATCAGTTTCTGGGATAAATTTCATAAAAACTGGTCCATCCAGTCAAAAGTTTTAAGCTTCAATCCAACACATGTGCATATGTATGAACATTACCCTCCCACCTTTTATTTTATTTTTTGGAGTCCATGGATCATGAAACATCGATATATGAAAAAAATCCATTTTTGACTGATTACCATATTCTCCTTATAGCATAGCTCTAGAGCTATAATGCCAGGAAAGTAATAAAAATGGAAGCATATGTCTCTTTCTTGTAAGCCAAAGTACTGCATTAAGTTATAAAAAAAAATGTTTGGTTGCTAGAGATAGATATTGTTATTTTTTAAGAACAAGTAACTATTGTTTTTAGCAAAGATTACAAACATTTTTAATTTACTAAATGTCTACCTACGGTAAAAAAAGATTTCACTTGAAATATGATGATGATGGAGAAGATGTTAATGGAATAATCTACAAATATCGGTATTCTTTAACATGGCAATTAATTATATTTAACATATAAATTTTAAGCATTTATTTTTTATGTATCTTAATACATATTAAAACCAAAAAAAAACAATCCATTGAGAAACCCAAGGATATACATAATCATATGACTTTAACTTTAACAAAAACGAATGAATATATTAATCATATGTTACAGTATGATTTTAGCTGTATATACCAATGTCACATTATTGTTAACGTACATACATTAATATTACCTATATATGAAAATATCAACATATTTCAAAAACCACTGAAAAACAATAATATACCAGTGGGAAGTAAGTTGCAATGGGAAGTAAGTAGCTTTAGTCATATTCTTAACACATGTTGTAGTGGAGCAAAATTATTTATGGAAATAAATACTACACTTAATCAGTCCTTCAACCTTTCAATGGACTCCCCTATTATTTCAAGACTTCAGGTTGAAATATTTTACACTACTTGAAATAACACATGTACCAACCATGAAAAATATACAGATAAAATGTTATATTTGCATCTTAGTTATAATAGTGTATGTACACTTTTATACAAAGGCACTATAAGACAATATTATTAAATATTCATGATTCATCTAACTTCCTTTTCACCATGCAATTATCAAAGCACACTTCAAAGCATGTTGACATATCATACCTAACACACCCATAATACTCATACATACTCCACACAGCACAGACATGCAAATTTTTCAAACATCTGACGTTGCCTATTACTTAGTGCACACAACTATTTGAGCCAACAACTATAATAAGAAGATTTCAGCAGAATAAAATATTTTGTACACTTTAATGGTATACATCCAAAATTTGAATATATTTAATAAAATACAGAATTGCATCAAAAAATATATTTAGTGACTGAAGATTGATAACGGTTAATACATAAGAGTTGAAAATTTGAAAAAATCTCTTTTGATGCTGTTTAAATTTTTTATTTTCTGAATGGATCTCATGCCCTCCCAGTGGCACATATTTTTCTTATTTGGTTATAATTTACACATTGCTATAAAGCTGATTATTATTTGTGTTTGTTTCGATTCTTGTTAGATGAAATATGTAACAGTTTAACTTTTACAAACAAAGTACTTGTATAAAAACACAATAAGCTTTATTTGCCAATAAATAATTAAAGCATTTTTATAAAAAAATGTTATCAAAATATAATATTTTTATAAAATTAAAAAACTATCAAAAATATAAAATAAAATTAAAACATGAAAAATATGACAAGATTACAAATGGGATCTCATGGCCTGATATTGATATTATTATTGATGCCCCAATTGGGATCTCATGGCAGGTCTTCAAAAGTCGGCATGGCAGTCAAGTTGTTAATAACATTTTATTCTAATAATGAATTTATAAGTCATTTTATAAGTAGATATTTATTTAATTTTTCAAATGGTTAATGCTGACATATTAATAATATATAACAATAAAATAAAGTTAGATATATATCGTAAACCTTCTTCAAATGATACAGTAATTAACTTCAATTAATTTCATCTATGGTCCCAAAAGATGGCTGTTTTTAATGCACTTTTATATAGAGCGATACATTATCTCAATAATGATAAAGTTTTTTTAAACAAAGAAATAGAGATAATTAAAAATATTGCTATTTCTAATGATTATACTATTAATACTATAAATAAATTATATAATAAAATAATAAAATTAATACACTCCATTTAGTCTAGGAATTGAAATGTTGTATAAAAGAATTAACATAACACCTGCATATACTAAAAATAATACATTAATCAAATATATTAATAATAATTATAATAAGATATCATATAAAAATGATGCTTATCTTGGTAAACAAAGGGTATAATTTGGGTTATGAAGATTGCAACATGATATATATATATATATATTGATTGGTATGATCAACAAACGTAAATTCTCTATACATGCAAAAGAACACATGGGTAGTATAAAAAACAATAAACCAGAAAATTTTATCTTTGCTAAACATATATTAGATAATGGTCATACATACAACCCAAATACTTTTATAAAAATTTTAGACATCTTATAATTTAAAAATATCACATTTAGAGTAAACATAAAAATCTAATTAATGAGCAAAAATTTTTTAAACATAATAAGTTGTTTAACACGCCCTAAATATATATATAAAAAAAAATAATTCAAATAAAATATCATTCTTACAACATGATTCCCATTGATTTTATTTTATTCCACCAGATTACACTGTACATTTCTATCAGTATACTGATAACTAGCAATCCGTCATGACTGTTTAACTTTCTTTTATAATGATATTTTAATCTCCTGACAGTGGTCTAAGGACCAAAAGATCTCGAGAAATCAAAATTAATTGCTGGTAAGGTGGATTTGCACTTTTTAATAATTTCTACTAAAATTTTTATTTATATTATATTTCAATAAAATATTATATTTATACTTAAATAAATATAAATTAAAATAGAAATTAAACAGAGCTGTAATATGATTATTTTTATGAAAAAAAGTATAAGTATGTAACTATATTTAGGTTTTAATTTCTATTAATATAAACTACCTAGCATAGAATATTGATTTAAGACATACGAGTATCTTAACTTAATTTTACTATGAAAATACTTTTGCAGAATTCTGTATCTTCAGTCATGATTGGAATATTTCATGATATGCCTTCTCAAAATTAATATAAATCTCAATATTCTATACTAGGTGGTTTATATTAATAGAATTTAAAAAATAATTTAACAATACAAAGGAGCAATATGAATCTTAAAAAGATTAATTTCACTAAAATATGTATGTAACTACACTAAAAATCAAAGAAAATCTGAAAAAGTTTTTTTTTTTTTTACAGAATTTTTACTTAAAAGATGAAGCTCTATGTAATTTATCAAAAATTTCTAAGGATACTGAATCAGTTGAAAACTTTTTGAAATTAATTAGATGGTGGATGCAGGATACACAGTCTTTAGTAGCAATTACAGAAGATACAGAGAAGATTGTTGGAGTTCTTATTCAACGAGTTCTGGACTTGTACCTCATGAAAACTTTCAGTCGTGTCATGGTTGTATCTAATTATAAAACAATTATTAAAATTTAAAAAAAATTAGTAATTAAAATTGATTTTTGGAGATCGACTTTTACACTGACATATCTTACAATTTCCATTTATCAAACTGTATAGGAGAGCATATACTACTACCACATATTAATTGTATGGTATGATTGTAAAAAGGTCCTAGCAAAATTAAAGAAAAATAAATTGAAAATGCAGCAAATAATAAATGTTTATTTTATAATTTAAAATTTCAAAATGTTAAATTAAATGAAAAAAAAAAATACGTATTCAAAACTTTTAATTTAATTTTTTATTATGTGTTAAATGCATTTGACTTGATAACACTTAAGTTATAAATTTCAATGTAATAAAGTTTTTTAATTATATCTCTTAATTTTCTCCTCATCAATTTAATTTAAACATGATACAAATACATCAGGGCTATTTTAGTTCTATTGTTTTAAATAAAGCATTCCGATAGTATTTTACAACTGAGTGGAATTTAATTTTTAATTAAGTTCAATTTCATTCAATTTTATTTGGAATTTAATAATTACAGACTACTGAGCAATACTAAATTAGAGAAAAGTGGATATATGGCATTGAAAATATTTCAGTCATAAGCAAACAAGTCAGGTTCATTTGATTATACAATCATTAATGCTGCTTTATATTTTTATATCTTCACCTCTTTGCCATTCAGCCTTGAAGTAAAACGAGAAAAGGTAAAATGAAGTCTTAAATTTTATTATTAAATATATTTATTATAATCTCTGCTAATATAGGAAATTCATATAATATATTGTTTCTCAGCAGAAAATGTCTTCACTGAGAAGCTTAAGCCACCCACATTAATTTCTTGCTTTACACTGTCTGTCCCAATATTTCTTATTGATGTAATGCATCCATATAACTAAGGTGTAACAGACAGTAGTCAGAGTTATTTACTTCCTTTGAGAGCAATGATTTAGTCATAGTTGTTAGTTTTAGTCATAATCATAGATGTAGCCAAGAGTTTCTTTGAGAGCATCATGTAGTCATACACTGAGGTGGGCAAAGTGAAAATTCACTTGTGTAACTGAATATCTGTATTTTAGTGTGTTTATCCTGCCAATGTGCAACAATAACTTTGCTTAAGGTAATGCAAAATTAATTCTCACTTTTTGTAGTTTTTAATAGGATGCTTGTAGTTTTATTATATTAACAGAAATCAAATGAATAAAATTTAATTCATCTTTATATTATTACCTAATATAAAACATGTGCAATAAAAAAATCGATCCCTTTAAATGAAAAATTAAGGCATTTGAAAAAGTGATTCCTTCAGAAGCATTGTACGCCGTAGAATGTTTTTAAAATGAACAACGTGGGCCTTTTGAAAGAAAGAAATCCATAAAAAGAAAAGAGATTTTAAAAAAATGTTTTATCCTTAAAGGATGATAACTTAATGTATAATCACCATCCCCACAAAATGCTGTGCCACAAGTTTAAAGAAATAGAAATTATGCATGAGAGGAGACTGGCTTTCATAGGCCACTTTTAAGAATGAGTGAAAATAGGATTCTCAAGAAAATCGTTCTCTTTTTTCTAGAAAGAATACTAAAACTGTATATTTGATAAAGTTGGCAAAGACTTAAAAGATGGAGTAGAATGGACTTAAAAGATGGAATCATTTCAGAATGATTAATTCTGAAATTAATCTATAAAATCTGGAATTAATCAAGAAGAAATTGAAGGGAGGGTTTTCTGTGAAGTTCACTGGGTAAAGAGGAAGCAGAGGTGAGCTAAGAAAAGTGTTAATCTAAAAAATCTAAAAGTTTTATTGGGCTAAAAATTAAAAAACGTTTTTGAAATTTATCAATGAAAAAATTGAGATATTTTTTTTATTTATTTTTATAAAAGTAACATAAACAATACATAGTGTGTATGCACTTCTTGCCAACAGCTGCAGTTATATTTGTGTAGCCAGTATATGAATTTACCTGATATCCCCATATGTATTAATTGCATACATATTGTGTTAGTATGTAACTTTTATTACTTACATATGTCTTTGTGTACAATACATTTCATCTGGTAATTTTAATATAATGTAACAATAATTATGTACATCATTCTGATAATATCACAACTGAAATTCTCATCAACAGCAAAATTTTTAAGTCTTCATTTTTTTATCTTCTTTTAGTGAAGAAAAGGCCCTAAATTCAACTGAAACAGATTGGATTGATTATATCTAACAACAACGTAATTCACTGCATATTTCAATACAATGATTAGCAGTTTATTGGTTAACAGGGTGAGATTATTCCGTGTATACAGAATGACACCAGAAAAACTATAAATATGTGCTCGTCCATTTGAACATAATTCTATTCAGCAGGATTCAATGTTCTTTAAGTAAACATAAGTAGGTTTCTCTATACCATCTGCATAAATAAGAGATAAAGCAGGATCTAACTATTTGAAGAACTTTCACAAGTTCGTTAACTTGCACAGTTGAATCATTATGTACAAGGACTGTTCCTCAAGGAACAGATTTATTTATTTGTTCAAATACTGATCAGCCTTTACCTTAGAATCATTTGAGATTGTTTTCTGATAATTAATACACTGGTTAACATAAAGCCAAATACTTGGTACAAATCTGCGATAATAATTTATAAATCCAAGAAATGAACATAATTGTGATTTGTTTGATGGTACTGGTGCATTTAAAACAGCTAAGTTTTTCTATAATCTCATTTTTCTGAGACTGTACAAGACTACGCTTCATTTACATTCATACATATTGTCCTCATTTATCCTCTTAAGTAATACCTTACGGTAGTTCTGCTGGCTAAACATAAAAAAGAAGTTTTCTCTGCAACTTATTTATACATTGTTTAGTAACATTACTCTTCAAAAATTGTATTAGGATAAATTGAGAATTATCACATGATGATCATAAATTGAATATCTGGTGATTATAACAACATCCAGATAAAACCTTCCTTGTATATTGTATATTTTGATAATGTCCTCTGAAATACTGCAGGTGCTGTTTTGATTCTGAATTTGATATAGTTATCTATGCAGTCCCCATTTATGTAGTCCCTCATGGATGTTTATTACCAAATATTGTTCATTAACCATCTCTGTTTGTAAATATGCATTGGAAAAGTCAGTTTTACTGAACAACATAATTCTTTTCAAATTGATTAAAGTGTTAAATATGTTTAGTATTGGATAAACTTTGGACTCAAATACTGGATTCAAAGAAATTACTGCAAAAATACTGTAGTTCTTCAAATTTATGACGCACCCTAAATTTAGTAGATAATTTCTGGGAAAAATAAAAATATCTAATAGAAACATTAAAATACTGTATAATTTATTTATTATAAATTATTGTACGTCACATAAGTATTTTTCATCAAGTTCATCCTGTTTTAAAAATGAATATAAATAGTTAAATAGTAGATACTTACAAAAATTTACTGAATAATCCAAATATGCAGTAAACATCAAAATTGAAAGCACTCAACACTATACTTTGTATTATAGTACCTTCAAATGTAATGTAGTTAGCTACGTATGTATTTATAAGCACGGTATTTTATCCACTAACCACAGTAATTTTTCATGATTAAACAGTGTGTGTTGTTAGCTTTCTTTGTTGTTGTCGAGTCATTGTCAGTTTCATCTGAGTCGGATTTTTTGCATCACTGTGGTTTCAAAGTACATCGTCTTCAGAACTATGTAATGCATTCGACATGCACAGCACTTAAAAAAGGACTTTTTAACTATTTCTGATGGGAAATTATTGCAAGCTTTCAAAATCATTTCTATAATCGTAGCTGCTGCTGACGTTCGTTTAATTTTGCCGCTCGGTATAAGGGGATGATCGTTTCAGTCAACCACTAATTGCATTGTGTACGAATACCATCTTTAAAAGATTTATTAACCTCGACATCCAGCGGCTGCAATTGACTTGTAATAGCTCCAGGAATTACAACTAAATCACATTTTCCATTTTTCAGTCTTGTTTTAATGTCAGACAAATTACTAGGAACAACACATCCAACACTAACATACTGTTTCGTTTTATAAGTCCGGTCTACGTTCCATACACATCCTAATCCATCTTGCATTAGGTCACTCGTCATCCAGGCGTTCTGTTGAGTTCGAAGAATTATATCAACACAGAACCTTTCTTTTGGCACAGTTTTCCTGTTCAGAATTACAAACGGCGACAATTTATTTCCGTCGGCAGTAGCACTGAATATAACAGTTACTTACTTTTGTCCCTTCTCACTTACCCTGTAATTTGGTGGCGCGTCAAAGAATAAGCAACTTAATCAGCATTACCAATTTGACTAAGACAGCATTGTTTCTTCAATCGTAGATCGATTAAGTAACTTTGATATTGCACTAATTTATGCTCGTAATCTGATGGTAACTTCCGGAAAATGAAGGTTCTGCGATGCAATGACAGTTATTGCCTTATCACGAATTTCTCACACCATCCACGGCTAAATTTAAATTAAAGAACATTGTTCCAGATAGTTTCCTTGGTCTTTAACATCAGTCTATCTTTTGTCACTGGAAGACGATTTGTGCGGAGTTCCTTGAAACGACTAAACAGCAGCGTCGATTTCAAGATGTTTTCAGTGTTTTGTTCCAGAAAAAGTTTCTTCGCTCGTTTATACGCTAATAATTTCTCTTTGAACCTGCGCTATCGACGCACATTCACTTCCTTTGCTGAGAACTGTTTACCGGCGGCACGATTTCCGATCTGTTCGGCGGGTAAAATAACCGTACGTTTAAAGTCTGTACGTAAAACGCTTTTCCATGACGATGAAATGGTTAGAAAAACACAAGTAGGCAGAGCTGAACAGTTATTAAAAAAACGGGCCGAATTAGAACTACAGTAGGATATCGTACGCCTGTTCAACATCGAATGAAAGTTGACAGGAAACGTGAAAGAACGTTTGTTATCATTCAGAGAGCACACGCACAGATTCTAGAACGATGACTCAACACTAAATTATTATGTTAACGATAAAGCTGTTGAGATGTAAAGCTCTTTGAAATGAGCCACCTTTCTAGAAATTTGTATACGTTCTACACACAATGATAAATGAAATATTCTTTCACGTCCCCTGTCTGGACTCCATTCGTTGTTGAACAGGAGTATGAATTAAAAAACTTCAGCTTTACACCTATTAACTATGTTTTTATGTCAAATTGCATTAGACCTCCAATTGAAGACACACCTCAAATTTAAAACGCACTGATATTTTGACTCTGTAAAAAAAGGTGCATCTTAAATCCGAAATAATACATACGGTATATCTACCAAATTGCTTAGTGAACAACAGGCTTATCCCATCATTGGGAGCTGCATTTGTTACTTCTGTTGATTGAGAAACCTCAGCTTCAGGGAACTCTATGCACACAGTGGTGTCTGAACTCTGAAAAACATAAGTTTTATTTTCTGGTTTGAGATATAATTTTGTCTCAACAACAATAATTACCAGATTCATCTTTTAACATGTACAGAGGTTGTTTCATTAAAATCTTGAAATGTCATTTAACACAAAGTTCTACATCAATAACCAAATGCGACTAAACACACATGCCAGTGTTTAATGACATATAAATCTAAATGACACATATATTTGACAATTGGTTTGAATTCACTGGTATATTTTGCTTGTTAATTTCATGATTACATATGACTGGAAGATTAAAATCATCCTTAGTTTGAATAAGTAGGTGCATTTGAAGGGGCACTTGAGTTTCCAGTATCACCCAGTAATATAAATTTTTTCATCTTTAATTGTGTATAACAAGAATATTTGAAGCTCCAAAATTTTCTTAAAAATTCCCAAGAGGTGCCAAGGCATCATTTTCCATAAAGTCAAAATTGTAACAGAGAATATTACTGTGGTTATAATGTGATTTAAATTCAAGTAATTTTTCTTTTGTTATTTTTATAACTACCTCACTGACAGTTAAGTAACAAACATATTATGTCAGTATATTTTTCAATAACCATTTGTAACAATATAATTCAATGTGAAGATACAGCTGATTAAAAATAAACAAGTAATTAAAAAATGTAAACAGAACAAGAGTTGCTTCTCAGCATAACTAGCTCAAATGTTTTTAATAATAAACTAATATGTTTTGAAGACATTAGTAATTTTTTATTTATTCTATGTACGAGTATTTTTTGTTTAATTTTTGAAGTTTTATCTTTTATGAATTATGCATCACAGTAGAAGTCAGATTAAAAAAATTGTTTTAGAAATAATGCATGATTATTTAGACTCAAAGGATCTATATTTATGAACTTTATGTTTACCTAGCTGGTTGTGGTTAATTTGTGTAAAAATTAGAGAAAACATATGAATTATTTATTCTACATCACAGTATTGTTAGTAATAGTGATTGCTTAGAATGAATAAAAGAACTGCCCCTTTCAGCCGAGTGTATGATTTTATCAAACAAGTTTACATAATTTTTTTAATCTTTATAGATATAGTTAAAAATAATTCTGATTAGATTTTAGTAAGTCAATGGATTTATGCTACCTATAATCTCCTTCAATTAAAAACAGAACAGCAAAAATTATTTCTAACATAAGGAACAGATTCATTTTTAATTTAATTCATTAAGGTTTATGCACATTTATACAAATTCTGTTTTGCACATAAACAATCTTATTCTTTTATTGTTTATTAATAATTTGTAGAATATCTTTTTGTTATTACCATTTGATGAAATGAAATGTTATTTTTATTGTCTACTATCTAATATTTTGTGTAATATAATTTCTGTATTTTTCATTATATGAACCTTATCAAAGTTTTTTATTTGTGCACTAACTATAAGATAATACTGTTTACTAAATTGGATTACATAGCTACTTGTAAATTATGTTTAGAAAAATAAATACATTCTGATTAAATATATTTTTATAATATGCATTATAATAATGAAATTGAAATATTTTATTAATTTCATTAAAAATATTTTTCTGTAAGTAAAAAAAAAACCTTGAAATGTATTGTAGTTATATTTATTTACTTTACTGCTAGATAAACTTGTTACAAACCTACAAACCAAAGATCAGTTTACACCACTGAATTATCACTTTAATACAATTTTAAAATAGTCAAAATTCATCAGCGTCTTCTTCTTCTGAATTTTTTTACTGGACGATGCTCTAAACTCCTTATCTGATCTGCTAGTCTTGCAAATGTTTTATCTTTACCAAAACCTGTAAGATGCAGTCCATGTCTAGTATAAAAGCACCTATTCAGACCTCTATTGAAATCAAACATACAAGCATGTGTTTTTTTAACAGTTCTGTAAAGTGACTTGTTAACATTGAAAATCGCTTTGTTTAAATATGGAATGTCATACCTAAAGGGAACAGTTGAGATAATAACTTTTACATTTTGTAATTTTTTTATGACCGAATTTGCCTCTTTTGCTACAGTCGATTCACTTTCTGTTCCTATGTCATTGCATCCGGCAATTATTATAACTACATCATTAAAATTCATAGATCTAGTTAAGTCGTTGAGGTTATCTGTTGTGTTAACAAGAGTTGCATTTGGTTTAAATAATACTAAAACGCAATAAGAGTCATCAAGATTATTTTTAAGCCTATCTCTACAGTCCCTACCGTGACTATCAGCTAGTATTAAAACACTTTTCTTTGTTTTTTCGTTCAAGACTACTTGAACTACTGGAGATACATTTATTTTGTTCATTTTTCTTTTGTTTCTTTGTTTCTTCTTTTTATTGGGTTGCTTATTTGCAGTATTAATATCTTTACTTTGCTCTTCTTTTAATAATTTATGATTGACATTTACCAGTATTCCTGGTTGTTTAGTAATACCTTCTGGTTTGGAAAATATAAATTTTAATTTTTCAATCGGATCATTTAATTTAGTATTCTGCTGATTGGTAACCAAAATTTCAGATGATTCGGGTAAAAATTCTTTAGCAATGCTAATTTTTTCATTTATAATTTCTTTGTCTGGCATTGTAAGTAAGAATAATTTTTCTGGACAAGAGTGAAATCTTTTCAAAGTGTAAGGAACTGAAGGTGAATAATATTTTTCCGATAAATAAGAACCGTTTGAATAATTATCTCTCATACTTTTGTTGACTTTAAAACAATCAGATCTCCTAGTTTGCATTTTACTTAATGGCTTTGAAGTAAACTGACTTCCGCTATAATTGACTGAAACATTTTTTGTTGGAGTGTTACGAATACATTTTCTGTTTAAAACAATGGTATTATAAGTAATATCTGTTAGAGACATGGTCTTTCGTAGTAAATCAGATTGACGTTTCATGCGACCACAATTAAGTACTTCACTGATAGCTAGTTTATCATATGTTAAAGTATTTTTTTTCCTGACCATGTCTTCTGTTGTTGATATGATTGTCAGATTGTGTTTAAGCATTGAGCAAGTGTTGTCAATATGGTTCTTTTGTGGACCATCTCCACAATCTTTATCACAGCAATTGGCTAATTGCACAACCTGCTCCTTGATCTCTAGTTGAGGTAAAATCTGCATTTTTTGTGTGATACAACTTTGCATGGGATATTTTATCATGTATCTACTACCTGATTCCAGGTAATTAAATTTTTAAGTAAACCAAATACATTTTTATTCAGAAGTTCTACTTAGCCACTGTATTAGATATTTTTGTTTATATTAAAAAATACTTATTCAGTAAATATTGTTATTCGCTTTACAATTAATAACCTATGAACATACTTCACTTGTGGATTATAATTTAATATGAAATGTAAAATAATGCACATATAAGTACAATAAATTGTATAAATGAAACAAAATAAAATTTATTTGCTGCAGCTTAAGAGATAATAATTGAATAAAAAACACCAGTTCAAAAGTTAAAGCACAGAATATTACTGATAATTTAAAACTTATTTATATAACTATGTGACACAAACGCATATATGCTTATCGATCACATAAAAAAGTCAAAAGTAATCTGAGAATACCAACCAGCTAAAAAGAAACTATAAATATCACTCAAACTTTACTTGCTCTATTTTACTTTGAGTTGCATTTTCACACAATAAGCATTATTAATTTCTCATTTCTGTTTCTAAAATTGTATTTCTTCTTTACAATTGGTTAAAAATTTGGTTATTTATCTTCAAAACATCAGAATTTTCCAAAAAAAATATTTTATGTTATTCATTATATCACTAGAAGTCATACTTTATTTTTCATTAATTATTTGTTTTGTAAATACAATAATCTTGAGTATCTTCTTCTTTTTTTAACTTCATACTTGAACATTTTGATATTGAATAGTCTAATATAGCCTATCCTTAAGTTTCTTTTCTCAGAAATTTCCAAACTTTTTTTAGCAGACTTTCTGTAAATAAAATTAACTATTTTACAAATATTCTTTGTTAGAAATTATAATCAATATCAGAAAAAATCAAAATTTTAAATAATGATCCTTCATATATCAAAACTGATTTTTGTCACAAAGTTTTGCCAGTGTACTATAATTTTAGAGAAAATAATTTATTTAGTAGTGTAATAAAGTATTAGTTGTTGTCGGTTACACACAATTAAAGAAGAAATTGAACTTTCTATTCTATTTTTTTTTTTAGAAATTCAAAGAAATTTCTTAACTGGGTGTCTGTATAATTACATAAAATTTACAAGTTGGTACAATAAAAAAAAGTAATATTTAGTTGTTATAATTGCTGACTGATTCTGAAATCTATGGGTTTAACAGTTATAAACACTGTTAGTAGTAAAATCTTGAATAAAATCTCTTCTCTAATTTTTCCATCCCCCAAAAATTCTGTCAATAACGGGTAATTTAAAAAGAAAACTGAAAGCAACAATTTTCATACCAATTTTTATAACTAAAAGCTTTTCCCAAAGCTTTTTTCTGATCTTGTACTGAGCTTTGTTCTTTTATGTATTATGCTTTTTAATTCATGTTTTTTTTTTTGTATGTATAATAGTCATATTAACTGACCACTTTGTTCACAGAATTATAATGGAAACTCTCTACAAAAAATGCAAAAGTTTTTAATACGAATTAATAAAGCAATTGATATAAATAAGATTTACAATGTACACAATTATAACCAAATCTTTATTTGGTCTGTTGATCCAAGTTACAGAAATAAGGGTATGTACAATTGTGCAAAGATTCATTTTTTGTTATACTTACTAAGTGTATAAAATAGACTTTGCCAAGGGTTTATCAACAAAAATTTCCAATTCATTGCTGAAGAAGTATCGTCAGAACTATCAAAAGTGGATGTAAAGAACCCACAGTTATTAAGAAAACATTTTTAAAGAAATTCGTCATTAGTTGAAAAGAAACACAAAACACAGCTTTGTGAGAAAATCAATAATTAGAGAACATCAATAATTAGTCAGTCTGACGTAAAACATAATTGCTCTAACAGACCATTTAATCTTAAAAACTTGATAACTTTCTTCTCCTCTTATCATCATTATAAGATAAATTGATTGCCAAATTGCTGGTTAATTTTAGCCTCATTCTGAGGCTGTGTATAATGTGCATTCTTCTATTATATGTTACAGTGTGAGGTATGAGTCACAGCTTCCATGTATAGGTGTCTGTTCTTCTGCTAACATATAAGACAAGGTGAATCAAGTATGACCAACTTGAAGTCTTGTAATAGCAACTTGTACTTAGCGCGTTAAAACATTTCTTGTTTTAATGGAAAATGGGGGTATTTTTAATGGAATTAAGCTTCTTTGTAAGCATTCCCCAGTTCCTTATCCATTCCTTTCTTATGTGACATAGCTTTAACTAAAGTAATATCCACTTCATCGCTGTTTGCTGCTTGTTTAGTTGCTCTAACAACTGCTTCATTCCCTGCAATACTGGTGTGGCCAGATGTCCATACAAAGATGTTTTGTTTCCCGTTCTCTTTTAGATTCCTAATTTCTGTTAAGACTTCTTGAACCGAAGCATCATGTATATTCCTTAATGGAGTAATTGCATTTAAAGAATCAGAACATCTTAAAGAATCATTATTCTTCGCTATAATGTAAAATGAAGCGAACAGCTTGCTGAATAGCATATAACTCTGCTGTGTATACACTTGGCTACTTTAGGTAGTCCCCAAAAGTGGGATTTGCCATGTACGACTATAAAGCTTTTGATGCCTATCATGGTCATCAACTCATCAGTGAATATATGGGTGTAGTTTCTATATTCGGATAACAATCTTCAAAAAGCATTTTGAATATTAAGTTTTGATACTCCCTGTTCTACCTTGTTTTTTATGTCGATGCAGTCCTCTATCGTTGGTATTAGCCTTGCTGGGGGCTTCTCTTTTGGAAACTGACAGAACTTCTGGTTAATCAATTTCATGGTTCCCACAGATTTCCAGTCTTCTTATCCCAGCAGGTCTGGAAAAGGTAGGTCTTTTCTGAAACGGTTCAATCAAACCATGTTTATATAAAGAAATGAAGTTTATATGTCTTAGGAAAGTCAAAACATGAGCTGTATATCTTAGTAATAGAATTTTCCAACTGTAATTCAGTGGCATGACTACAGAGCCATGTCACTGAAGTCACGGCTTCTCACAAAATACTGTTAATTGGGCTTGTGCAGAAGCCTCCTGTAGCAAGCCTGATTCTTATATTATGGAACATGTTGATTTTCTTTAGGTAGAGACTTTTTGGCAGAGCCACATGCTATTGATCTGTAATTTATTCCAGATTAGACCAGTGCTTTGTAAAGTCTTAACAATAGTTCTTTATCAGAGCCTTAATTCAAATTTGACAGACACCTGATAACATTAAGGCCTTTCTGACACTTTATTACTACTAGTTTCGCTATGTGCATCCACCATGAAACAACGTATCTGTCCAAAGTGAGACCTAAAAGACAAACTGTTTCTTTATATTCAATAATACTGTTAGCCATTGTCAAAACTAGGCTTCTGTAAACTGATCTTTTTCTAGTGAAATGCACACAACATATTTTTCCAATTGAGAACTGGAATCCATTCATGTTTGCTATTTTGATGAGCTTGTTAATAGCTGTTTGTAGTATGTATTTAACCATTGCAGTTTGACTGCTGGCATAGAAAATCGCAAGGTCATCCAGATATAAACTTCTTCCAGTGTTGGAAGTATACTACTGGTAATAAGCTTGTTCACTGTGATTGTGAACAAGGTTCCACTAAGTGGTGATCCTTAAGGTACACATTTTCCAACTTCCTGAGTGATGAATACTGGTTTGCAATTCTAACACAAAAGAGTCTTTCCTTCCAATAATTTTTAATCATACTTGGAAGTCTTCCTCTTTTTCCCCAAACTTGTAATTGTTTTATGATGCTGTATCTCAAACTCATATCAAAAGCTTTTTCTAAATCAAAGAAGAAGGCAAAGCATTGTTTATTAGTTAGGATATTTATTGCATTTTCAATATTAATCATCTGGTCTGTGGTAAAGTGAAACAATCTATACCCTGTCTGATGGGGTGAAATCCATTCTTCTTTATCAAGCACCCACATGAGTTGATAATTTATCATTTGCTCTAAAATGTTTTTTAATGCACAACTAAGCGAGGTGGGTAGCTTCTTGCATCCAAGGGATTTTTTACTTTTTTTGGAATAGGAGCTATAATTGCTTTTTTCTATAATCGTGGATATATACCAGAATTCTGTTAAAAACCTCTAATATTTTCTTTCTTGCAGTGACATTAGCATTCTAATCATTTCATATCAGATGTTGACTGGATGAGCGGCAGTGTTTGCTATTTTACTCAGAGTCTAATTGAGTAATTGAGCTCTTCTTCAGTAAAGTCTTAAGTATAATAAAAATAATCTTGAATATAAAATAATAAATCATTTTCAGTTGCAGCTTTGTGCTTTGTAAAATCATTGACATAATTTTTTGCTGCACTGACAGCTTTATGGTGACTCGAAAACTTCTCAAAGGCAAGACTTCCAAAGGCGAGTCAAGATGCTTTTCTCCATACAGGTAACCTGATGGTAGGATGATTCTCTTTTATTGACTGAGTGGTGTATGCATATAGCTAATGCTTGTAAATGAAATCAGTACATCATTGAACTTGTTCGAAGCACGAGTTGCTGAATTGATGATGGCACTCCTCCTTTTGATCTCTGATTAGGTGCTTGATCAAGCCTACCTATGTTGAACCCATTCAATTTCAAAGTAATAGTATTCCTTAAATGTGTCTCTTGTAAGCAACTGCATAAAGGATTTAATTCTGTAATCAATAGCTGCAACTCATTCACATTTGACAAACATCCATTGATGTTACATTGCAAGATCTCCAATATTTATACTGACAATATTACAAGATAAGATTTATTGCCACCATTTTTCTGTTTTTTTTTTCCATTGTCCTGATGGCCTCCACTCTTAAGACAGGGTATATAGGGTGTCTGAGACCTTGGAGATGTACTCTTCTTCCGTCTGGTTATCCATCTCCGATAACACCAGTGGTGATGGAGAGGAAATTTTGTAGCTGGTATCGAATGATACCAACCCAGAAGGAGCAGGAAGTGTTGCATCCAAGTTTATACTTGATGGACTCCCCAATGAAATTTTTACCTTAGGCTAACCTTTCTCCCTGAAGGCCATCTTCCTGATGGCCTTGTTGAATTCCAAGGTATCTTTGGCCTTGGAGATGGAGTATTCTGATCCTCCGTAATAAATTATGAAGGATGTCTTGCTGCCAACATCAGATGATAACAACTCCGATGGTGCGGTCAGAGGTTTATCAGGGTCGAGATTCAATGTACTCTCCACTAAAGTGTAAGGGCAGCTTTAATGCTTACCCTCTCACCTAATAGACTCCATCTATTTGTTGGCTTCATTATCGATCGATCGAAACCTTCCTTTTCCAATATCTTTACCTCTGTTTTCGTAGGTCCCTGAATGGGGATTTTTTGATTTGTACTTTAGTTCAGTCTTCTTCATTTTGTTTTACTTTCCTTTGCCTTTTGACTGGTCGAAGATTAATTCCTCAGTTGTGTAGCAATATTTTGTGTAGAGACATCTGCTTCTTTCTTCATTGGCTTTGAATTAGTTTCCCTAATTGGTCAACTCTTTAATTTGTGATTCATAATTTGTTCGACCATGCTTGTTAATGTGGTGCCAGTTCAAAAATTACACAGCAAAATTCAAAATTTGCCACAGCAACCTGCGGATAGGACATAAGCTTCAATGATCTGCTGAGCACAATTTTTTTGGCTGAAGTAGCTGACCTTTTGAGTGGCTTTTACCTCCTGTACTGCTACTTCCTCCATACAAATCGGACAGTTTTGTGATCTAACAGAATGATGCCTGTGGCAGTTAACACAAACCAGTGGAGCTTTGCATGGGGATGTAATGGATCACCACAAGGACATCTGTTTCCTAATGCATCTCGCCGCTGTATGTCAGAATTTCTGACATCCAAAATGCTGCAATTGAGTCGGGATGAAAGGATGAACATCCAGTCTATGAAAGCCGGCCTTAATTTTCTTAGAAAACTTAGGTTTGTTAAATTTTAAAACATGGGACGTGGAGGATACAACTTCTCCATTACGTCGGGTGTTCAAATGTCAACATACAATAACTCCTTGTTCCTGAAGCTCCTTGACAATTTCTTCTGTGAAGTTTATGAAGGTTTATGTGAAGGTTCCTGCACACAAAAACTCACATAGAGATATTTAGCATACCATGCAGTACAACCTCAACGTCAATGAGTTCTACCTTCATAGCGTTCAGTAATTGTGATAATTGTAGGTCATTTATGGTTTCTACAAAAAAAACCCATGCTAGTCTCTTTTAGTGGTTCTCCTACAGCTTCTGTGAATCCACAAGCAATTACAAAAGTACTAATTTTAGAGAAATCCCCTTCTTTCTTCTTTATCACCACACACTTTGGAATTGGTTCAAAGCTCTTAGGTCGAAACTTAGTTTGGATCTTCTTTTCTGTCTCACTGAACCTGACCCTCTTCCTTCCCTTCACTTCCAAAGCAAAGGTTCTCCTGGATCGGTGTTTTTTATGTGGACCCTCTGCCACAGAAGATGTAGATGTAGATGCTTCCTTAACCGATAGTTTCGTCAGTTACTATTTCGATAGTTACTACCTGATCCACAATACTGACATCCCAGGGCTCAAATGTAGCAGCAAGGGCTTCGATCCCTTATTCATGGAACAATCCCTGCCAAGAGCCGAAGTGACTGACTCATGCTGAGCGGCACAAGACAGCAGAGCTTAGCTCACAGTTAAACACCCTCAACTGGGTTTCACAACTGAGAGAAGGAATGAGGACTCCTTGTCTGCCACTGACCAGCGTTGGAAAAAACAGATCACAGTAATGCCTCCTGCCCCCACTACAAACAGTGAAATTGAGAAACACAACAAAACCAGCTCGGACAGCACGGCACCACCAATCGCGTTCTCCACAGGGGAGCTCCTGAGGAAGACCATTGTCTTGTTGGCCGACAAAAATGAAGGTACCAAAGTACCATGTTGTTGCCCGCCCCGGCGTATGTGTAGGTGTTACTGCACAGATGTGGAGTTGGATTTAATTATAATCATTATTATTATTGTTATTTTTTTTGTTGAAGTTTTAGGGGCATTACAAGTTTTAGGGACTACAATGGTCATTAGCCCCTTTCAAAGTCAAATAAAAGAAAATATTCCTTCCCCCCTAATAAGATCATTAGTGACGTAGTCAGAAGACTAGTCTTTTCAAAACAGATCATCTAGTAAAAAAAACTTGTCAAAAGTTTTTGAAACTCCAAACAAACACAAAATGACAAGGGTGTAATGGGCCCTTGCCACTTAAAATCACTTAATTCTAAAGGATTCAATGTCGAATTCAAAGGATTCTGATGCCTTGAGGATGGATCCTTCTGATCCACCATAATAAATTACGTAGGATGTCTTGCTGCCAGAATCTGATATCGGCTCAGATGGTGCGGTCAGCAATGCATCGAGTCGAGACTCGATGCATTCCTCGCTATAGCTTGTGGGGCGGCTGAAATGCTCACCCTCTCACTTAAAGGCCTCCAAGCTTTTGGAGGATCTATTGTATGTCATTCTGCATCCTCAATTTCAAAAATGTTAATTTATTGCTTCTCATTTCCCTGAATGGGGATTTTTTAATTTTAGCTTTTGCTTCAGGCTTCTTATGAATTTTGGCTTCATTTTCCTTCGCCTTGGAGCTGGTCAAAGACTCATTCCTTGGTGGAGAACTCTTTTATTTCTTGTTTTTATTCTTGAGGGTTTTGGACTGCTGTCCCTAGTTGCTCGATTCTTCATTTTTGATCAATGATTTGTTCTGTAAATTTGCTAAGGCTAGCACCAGTTCTGTTATCATGTCCTTTGATTTGAAGGAAACTGCAGGAGCAGCAGCAACCTGTACATAAGACATGGCGTTTGAAGTTCTACTATGCACGATTTTTCTTGCTTCAAAGTAATTAACCTACTGAATGGTCTTTACCTCTTAATCACTATTTCTTCCTTATATTTTGGACAGTTTCGAGATTTTGCACTGTGATGTCCATTACAATTAACCCAAATTGGTGGGTCCCTGCAATTTTCCAAATTTCTGATATCCAAAACACCGCAATGGTTTAGGGATCAATGGACAAACATCTAGCTCATGAAATCCAGCCGTTATTTTTTCAGGACAATTAGGTCTGTTAAACATCAAGATATGCATTGTAGAGGGCACAACTTCACTGTTTTGCAGTATATATTCACGACAGTATATATTTTGCAGTATATAGTCACGACAGTCAGACAGCAATTCCCTGTTCATTGAGTTCTTCTACAATTTCATCTTTTGTGCCATTCAACAAATCCCTACACACAATACTTCCTTTGGACGTATTTAGCATTCCATATGGAGCAACTTCAACGTCAATGAGTCCTATCTTCTTTGCTTTTAGCAACTGAGACGACTGTATGTTATTGACAGTCTCAACAAACAATCCCATCATAGTCTTTCTGGTGCTTCTGTGATCCCTTGAATGATCACAGGATCTTGGAAAAATCCCCTTCAGCTTTCTTAATTACCAAATATATCATAAGGTGCAGGCTGAAAGAAAGTTGGACATGCCCTGGATCATTGATCCTGCCTGGGTTCCCCCAGTCACCCGGGCTGGTGGTCATGTACTTATAATTGTAATTATTTTTGCAATGTTTTCAGAATTTTCCCATGATATTCAATAACTAAATGCTTGTGAAAATTTCTGAATGTCCTGCAACATTCTAGTCATAATGAAACAATCCATGTTATTAGGATGTATGAGTACATTAAATATTTTTTAATAATAAACTTAACAATTTTATTTTCTCTATTTATCTAATGTAAACATATGACTCCCCCATCCGTTGTCAGAAATAGTAATTAAAGCTTGAATACATTCTCTAAGATGTTATGCAATACTTGAATAATTCATAACCATTTTAGTGTTTTCTTTTGATATATTATTTCATGAATTTTTACATTTGGTTTTCTACCTCCCCATTTACTTAGTGTGGGTGATTATTTGTATCATACTTTTACCAAGATTGTAAAAATTCACTAATAATTTTTTTTATTCCTTGATTTGTTAAAAAAAACAAAAAACAAACTGAAGTTGAAAACTGACTACCTGAACCATGTTGAAGTGCCTGTCCAGTGTAACAGATGATAGTGATTCACAAATAAAGAAAAACTAAAGCAGACCAACAATAATATAATATTAACTAGAATTTATAAATAACAATCTTAAATCTATTTACAGAAATAAAAAAGTATATGAAGTAGGCTGTAAAAGGCAATGTGAAATCTCTCATATTTTCATTTCAATCCTAAAATCCTTTAGTTAATTAAAAGTGATTCTACCAACAGAGTGATGCTACTGAGACAGTATGGAAAACATACCTTACCACACAAAGAATAAGTCAAATATTTAAAAGCTAAAAGTTAATGTATCTTGTGACCAGGTTGTTTACGCCATTGCGTAAAGTTGCGTTATTTCCAATGAATTCAAAGTTATGGTTGGGTCTTGTTGTTTGTTACAGGGTTGGTAAATTTATTACTCTGTTTCGTATTTGGGCTTGTCATATGTGTGTGTATCTGTTTGATTATCTTTGTTTGGTTTATCGTATCCGCTCTCAAGTCCTGGCGTCAGTCGGACGGGCGGTTCTGTTATCTTATTAGTGACCGCGTGTTTCATATCTTGCTTTATTTATTGCTGCCCTCATACACACCCTTTTTCTATCGTTCCCATACTAATACATGCACACATCTCTTGTTTTTTACACACACACTCTCCTGTCTGCTTCCCCTTACTTCTCACCACGCCACCATTTTGGCATTCTAGTCCAGACTTTCACGTTTTGCGGATCCACAAGGCTGATCCTCCAGCCTTGGAGGATCAGCTTGCAATTGTCTCTCTCGTATAATGTTTAAATACTTTCGTCGTCTTCATACTCTCATAAACGTTGTGGTATTTCTCTGTCGAAATATTCTCTAGTTCTACTAGTCAGTGTTTCGTGATTTCACCATTCTCTATGTTTTGTTTTGCCTCGTTTCTTTGTTACGTTAATCTTCAAATTCTGTATATTACGTCTATGTTGAAAGTGTTTCAATTACTACAAACTGCCAATTCTATCGACGCCGAATCTTCTCCAGCTGCTGATTACATTTTCATCGATGCAGAATCTCCAAACTCGTTGCTACATATCTGAGATGCTACGTATTCTACTTCTAAACCACGTTTCACCTCTGTATTCTTGATCCGCCATTGCAGACTTCGCCTAGGATTAACTGTATGTATTCTTACGTACCTTCATTCACGAATTCATCTCTTGCTAATATTTATGTGTGCTACAGCGAAGTTCAATTTTCATTATTTATTACATTAAACAGTTATTTTATCAGTAAAATTTGTGAAACATTCAGTTAATCGTACATTATGCAGTTCAATTTCAAGTTTAGGTTAAAAAAACATTTATTCACTTAAGTGCAGTCACGTCAGGTGTCTTATATAAGGTTGTTATTGTTCATGTGCAGCATATTTTACGTACTTACTTATTACAATTTGTTTCTATTGTAATTAACTCTATCATTTAATCTTGTAAGTTGTTAATCGCCGAGATTAATTCTTATCTATTCATGAACCTAATTCATATTACTTCTTATATTAATCTAAAGAAAATAACTCCTGATGTGAAGTTACATTTTTGGACTTAATTTTATATTTTCAAGAAAGCTTACTACTAAAATGAACTCTATTTATACGTTTACTTATTTCAATTTGATTATTGTAATTAACTCTTTTTATACTGGAAGATTATCGTGGCTTTTTTCTACATTAAACTAGAATTCCACGTATTAATTATTTAATGTTAAGTATGATGATGTTCATAATTCAGAAATGGCCAGTGCCAAATAATAAGAATTGTTTTAGTTCATTTTTCTAAGTTAATGACATTTGTTCATTGCTAATTTTCATTATTACAGAATATGTCAGTAATGCAACAGTTTTCCAGTTACACTATTTTTATTGATGATATGTTTATAAGTATCTAATTGTAAAATAAGGTGTCTTATATTGCTTTGTTTCAGGCTTTGTTTAATTGTAGATTCTCAAACTATTATTTGAAATATGTATTTATCATGTATTATTATTACTGATATTCTGATTTCAGCTGATATTTCTTATATAAAATTAAGTTATGTTTATTTCATAATTTCATTTAATTTTTTAAGGTTATGATTTAACATAAGTTCAGTTGTTTTCTTTCTAATTAAAGTCCAATTTCTTTTGGCAAATACGAGCTGTGTGTTCTTTTATTTTTGTTAACTTTACCCAACACAGGTTATAATATTATATTATAATCCATAATTTTATGTTATGTTTTAGGTATAGGTAAAGCGCTTCTACAATCAAGTATAGCACAAACAAAGACATTCAACCTTTCTATAGTGACTGGTGTATTTACAAGCAATGAAACACAAACAATAGCTAGAA
This sequence comes from Lycorma delicatula, assembly GCF_047948215.1. Classification (NCBI taxonomy): domain Eukaryota; kingdom Metazoa; phylum Arthropoda; class Insecta; order Hemiptera; family Fulgoridae; genus Lycorma; species Lycorma delicatula. Next base: position 35,043,268 of record NC_134456.1, read on the forward strand.
ATGAAGGCTTTCACTGTTTATATGAGCAGGCATACAATAGTTGGAAAGAGAAATCTCAAATAATATTTGGAAATATTGGATTTAAAAATAGTTCAGCCAAATTAATGGTATTTAATTTAAATAATGCTGACTGCAATGTAAATGTAAGCAAAGAAATAATGCAGAAGAATAAAATATCGCAGTTATGTGTTTTAAAAACAATTACCAACAAAGTTAAAAAATGACTTATAAAAAATTAATAATTACTGTACTTACGCTTACTTATGTGTATATTTTTTTTATTTCAGATCATTATTTTAAAAACCATGAATTTGTTGATAAGAAAAAATTAAGAGACACATTATCTAGGAGAATTGCTAGATTATAATTCACACAGGTAACTAATGTATATCGGTTACTAGGTAGAAACTAACCATTTACTAGGGGAAACTAACTACTAAGTACAGAACATTGTTTCTATTCTTAAGGGGCTTAACCTCTGGAGTAATAGTGGATCCAAAAATTTGCTTCTTGCTTCTTTGCCAAAAATTTGACAAAATTTTTATTCATTTTGAGTGACTGGAACCAAATTTTATTAAATGAAAGGTTAAGATTTTTAAAAAACCATGCTTGCTTATTTCTAAAGTTCTACCGAGCCAATTTTAACAATATTATTATTATTTTTAAATCCTTTTATTGAGTTTACTTTTCAGAAATTTTTAATGTACTGTTTTTCTCAGAAAACCTGTAAGATAAACCTACCTAATTCCTTAACCACTGAAGATATAGAATTGGGTACTTTTTAATGTATGCCCCAACCCAGAAAAAAATCCCAGTCAAATTTTACATTTTGACTGTGTCAAAATGTAAAATTTCAAAATTTGTTGCAGAATTTTTTAAAAAGTGCTTTTTTGTAATTACTGATGTTTTCTGTTTCTAATTATAAAATTAAATGCTCTTACAGGTTGTAATTATCTACTCCATTTCATATCAATGAACCCCAACATTTCAGCCCAGCTAGATTTAACTCAAAAGTCAAGCTGTGCATTCATTTATTCATTTTCTTCCAGTGCAAAACTATTACAAAGGAATAATTTATTTTCAGAAATCTATTTTTTTCTTTAACCAAATTATCTTTTAAATTTTCTAAATATAAGAAACAGTTGTTTTCAAAACTATTTTGCTTAATGTACTTTAACCATAATTCTTTTTTTAATAAAGTTTCTTTGCATATTCTTTGACCCCTTTCCTTGATGTTGCATTGGCAAGAGTATAACATTTTGATAATTTGAAAGTTCAAATTGTTCATGGACCAGAGCAAAGTAAATTACTTCCCTATTCACACAAAACTTTTACAAAAAATATTGCATACAAAGAAGTCTCTCAATTTTTATTACTGGTTTGTAAAGAGCTATTTAATGTATATGATGAATGATACGAAACAATAACAAAAAATAATAAAATATAAAAAAAAAAAAAACAAAATATATATGTAGAAAGATGCAAAAAGGTATCCTTTCCCTGGATGGATTATCATTCTATTAAAGATTCAGAATTTTGTATTTTGATGAAAGAAATTGTCGACAGCTATTTTTTAGAAAATGTATGTGTTGTGCAATGAGTTTTATTATTTGTTAAAATATATCAGATGTTTACTGATCTGTACAAAAATACTTTGATTGCTTATAGACCTACCTCTATTTTCATAGCTTCATAAATTTTTTAAGCTTGGTTTGATAAACTGTTTATTTAATTTTCATTAAAAACAATTCTGTCATGAAACTTTGTGAAGCAAGACTTGCAAGATCTTACTTGATTAAAGAATTCTTTCCTTCCTAATAAAAAATAGTTCAGGTTGTTAAATCTAGTAATAGACCTAGTAATAAATGTAGTAATAGCTTTAAGTTTAACTTTTGATCCACTCTATACTCAACAAAGATTTACCAGGGAATGGTACTGAAAAACCATAACAAAAAAATGAATCTTTGCATATATGATTAGAATGGATGTGATGTTTCATTGTACCAAATAAAAATATCTGGTATGGAACATCCAGGCAATTTAACCTGCCTGAATGCTTGAATATTTATGTTTAAATTCTATACAAGAAGAGTCCTAAAAATGAATTAAAAATAAAACTGAACAAAAAATGTTAACTGCTGACTTCTATTGTAAGTACATTTATGCTATGAAGAGTGAGTGTATTGGTAAAGAATATTAAATGAAAATACAATATTCAAGTTCTAGAATCCAAGAGTTATGAAGTACAGAGGAATTTAATTTGACAAGAAATCAAGAAATATAATATATAATTCTCATAAACGTTTTTCAGGAACGCAATTCCAAGTAATCAGTGGAGATTCTAGGTATTAAAAGTGGAGTTAAGTAAGTAGTGTTGGACAACTAGATAGTTTGGGATGTTAAGACCAATACAATAAAACATTTATCAACCACCACATTTATATTAAAAAAACTCAATCACAGAAAAAACTTTTTTTAATAAAATAAGCCCAGATTCTATTTTGCAGTGAATTTTTGAGGTAAAAATACTATATTTTTGAATATATAATTTATTATACTTTTAGTAACACCTTTTGAATCTAGATTATTAATTGTATACTACCAGTAAAAATGACAGATTACTTGTACAACTTATATAGTATTTATTAGTAAGACATTGGAAGTCAGTTTTACATTTACTTTAAGTGTATTCATTCATTCATTCATTTAAAACATGCAGATTAAAAACTATAAACATGTAAAATAATTTCCTAAACCTTTTCTGTTTTTCAAAGATTTTGACAGATGCTACTATAATAAAATACTGTACAACCTTGTTTTAAAATTTATTTATTAAAAAAACTTTTTCAAACATTTTATTTACAAAGTTACAATTATCAAAGTACCCGTTGTGTATTTGTATATTTTGATTAAAAAAAATGTAGATGAAATGGTGAAGTCATGATAATTGAACCAATATTAAGAATAACAGTAAAAATAATAAGTTATAAAATAATTTATAAAACTATAATTAATTAAGTTCTATAATCAAAATCAATTATTATACTACGTTAAAACATCGTGGTCTAAATTAACAGCTGGATTGACAATTCCTCCAATCTCTGATATGGTTGTCTTTTTTTCCTTAAGGTTTACGGCCATTGTTTTTGACTGAAAAAAAAGCTTAAATTAAATAATTATGAAAATTACATAAAGATTTGTAAATAAAATGATCTACTAATTCAATTAAAATTATTTAATTTAAAAAATCTCATGACAATTTTTATGAAAAAAATTCCATGATAAGAGAAAAGTGATTTGTACAATAAAATTAATGTAATTTAGGTAAAACTAATTCATTTCGGACTGGTTCCAAAACTTTAATGTGGAGGAACTGTCATTGCACAAATCCTTTCTCAACCATGATACCCAACAGAAGATTGTTTGGTGGACAAGATTGTATTTGTTGTTATTCTTTTATGTCATACTTCAATTATGTATTTTTTTAAATAATGAATTTAAGAGAACAATTTTTTATTTTAAACTTGGGAAAACTGCTTTAGAAATACATGGAATATGTAAACAAGCATTTAGAATGCTGCTGTGGGTATTATACTGCCACTATGGCTATTAAAGGCTATTTTAAAAAAGACACATATTGATTGATAAGAAAAATGTTTGGGTAATAAAGTTATTTCACATTCTATCCAGGATCTATCTCATTATGACTTCTTACTGATCCAAAATGAATCTTTAATGAAATCCAACAGGAATTGCTGGAACACATCAATAAAATGATTTACATCAATCAGTGATATAGTAATTCCAGCCAAGAGTAAAAAGGATTTAGAAGAAACAATGAACGGCATAGATGAAGTCCTATGCAAGAACTGTCGCATGAAAATAAACAAGAACAAAACAAAAGTAATGAAATGTAGTAGAAATAACAAAGATGGACCACTGAATGTGAAAATAGGAGGAGAAAAGATTATGGAGGTAGAAGAATTTTGTTATTTGGGAAGTAGAATTACTAAAGATGGACGAAGCAGGAGCAATATAAAATGCCGAATAGCACAAGCGAAAGGAGCCTTCAGTAAGAAATATAATTTGTTTACATCAAAAATTAATTTAAATGTCAGGAAAAGATTTTTGAAAGTATACGTTTGGAGTGTCGCTTTATATGGAATTGAAACTTGGACAATCGGAGTATCTGAGAAGAAAAGATTAGAAGCTTTTGAAATGTGGTGCTATAGGAGAATGTTAAAAATCAGATGGGTGGATAAAGTGACAAATGAAGAGGTATTGTGGCAAATAGATGAAGAAAGAAGCATTTGGAAAAATATAGTTAAAAGAAGAGACAGACTTATAGGCCAAATACTAAGGCATCCTGAAATAGTCGCTTTGATATTGGAAGGACAGGTAGAAGGAAAAAATTGTGTAGGCAGGCCACATTTGGAATATGTAAAACAAATTGTTAGGGATGTAGGATGTATACTGAAATGAAACGACTAGCACTAGATAGGGAATCTTGGAGAGCTGTATCAAACCAGTCAAATGACTGAAGACAAAAAAAAAAAGAAAAAAAACATCAATCAGCTGCATCACAATATCTTGTTTTGGATTACCTTCAAAAACTATATCTTTCCATGTTATAACTGTATGGGATAGTTACACAGTTCTGAAACTGAATAAGTTATGCAGACCTGGGGATGTATAATACATTTAATACATGCATTTATGCTTGTTGAACACAGTAATTTTCTATGCTATTGACGCGATCAAGTTATCGTATAATAATAATATGGACAAATATGAAGTGTAACTGGTTAATAAGTAAAATATTAAAGACTGGTAAGTGAAAAAATTAGGTCTTAGATGAAATTAGATAAGTAGGTGGGTCTTATCTTCATTATTTCTACCCCTTCCATACAAATACAGCCAATCAAATTAATGCATCCCATATTTATTTTCAGTTTATTATTTTTACCTCTGTTAAAGAATGTATTGATTTTCATGAATGCATTGTAATGTTAAAGGCGATATTAGTGTTTCTTCTCAGTCCTTACTCTTCTTTTTATCAGAAGTTAATTTACTGAATTATACAATTCACTTTTTACTATACTCATTTTGTCTTAGAATAAGTGCTATTGATAAAACAATAGGAAGCAGTTGGGTTATTGCTTTCTTTACAAATAAACATGAAGTTTTTTACATGAACCAATAAAAATAGTTGATTCCTGATATGACACATCATACAAGGGTATTAAGTCTCTACAAGATAATCATTTTGCATTTAATAAAGTATAATCCAAAAATTAGAAACAACTACCATTCCTTTTAACAAAATTATTTACATTTATTAAAAATGATTAATGACTTAGTTTCAAATTAATGAAATTATTCTTCAAAAGGCCTTTTAGAGAATTACAATATCAACATCTTCCTCAGTAGAGTTCAAGCAGAACTGTGTTAAAGATAGTCATCTTAAAAAGGAAAATGTTAGGAAACAGTTAAACATTTATTGAATATTATATTTGATACATGTTAATAAGTTATTTTTATTAAATTTAGTGCGTTTATAAAATTCATATTATTCGACAGAGTTGAGATTTTAGTTTATATTTATTGTATACAAAATTTGCATATTGATGTCTTTGTTTGTGTGTCCTGCATCTATAAATTGACTGATTACAGTTATTTAAAGTTATTAATTACAGTTGTCTGTATATGTTGTGTTGTTGGCACTACGATTTCATTTATATTATTTAGAAAGTTATACTTCTTTCCTGAAAACTTTGGTAATTTTGTTTGACTGTTGGCTGATGTATATAAAGTAGCATGCAAATTAATCCCAACACAGATGTCATTTAATAAAATAACTTTAATTAGCAGAAAATATCTCTAGTAATTAATATGTCTTCCTTTATTTGTAATCACTTCATGTACATGATTTGGCATTGATTTAAACAATGTACTATTCATGTTTTGATTTCTTCATTGTGAAATCATACCTTATTATTGCTTCAATGAGGTCAGTTTCAGTTGTACAACTCATTTTTGAGAGTTGTTTTTTTTTATAATTCCCCAAAGATTTTCAACTGGGTTAAGTCTGGGAAATTGCTTGGCTACAGGAGCACTTTAATGTTTCGTTCATTAAAAAATGTTTGTCAGTATGGCATGGTGCCAAATGTTGTTGGAACACTTTGTTGCCTTGTAGGAATTAGTTTTGAAGTTGTCACAACCTTTGTTGAGAATCTTGATATATGATCACTTTTCAACATATCATCTACTGGAAGTAATGAACAAGGGCCTTCAAATATAAAACAACCCCAAAAATGTTTTTCTGGGGATGTTTAACTGATTCTTGGATAAGAGCTGATGATGTATTTTCATCTGATGCTTTTCTTACATATGAAACCTTTGGCTCCTGGACATAAAAATGTGACTTGTCAGAAAATATAACAATTTTCCTGTCTGCTTTGATCCAGTTAGTGTGTGTTTTGGCCCCTAAGAGCCTGTTGCAAATTATTGGTGTTAAAAGCTGTTCTTTAGTTTGCCTATCAGCTTTCTGTCCAGCTGCAAAAAGTCAGCATCTAACAGTTTTCATGTGTAAATCTGTACCACTGACTGCTAATTCTCTATTTAAGACCACAGCAAATAATAACTGTAGATCAAATTTATTTTTTCTTACTAATAATTGATCCTGTTGGAATAGTTTTTCTTTTACAGCCGCATTTTACTTTCTTTGAGAAAACCAGTTTTTTTAAATTGTTTTAAACTAGCATTCACTGTCCCTAGTCCAACATCACACTTAGAAGTAATTGTCATTGTGTCATACTAGTATGTTCAGAAAGAGAAACAATTTTAAATGCTTTCTGTATGGAAAAATACAAAGTTTGTGCTGTGTAGATTGGTTAGATGTGTTACAGTGGGTTTTACAGTTATACGTTTTCTATTTATTAGAAACAAATGAGCACACTGGTAGGCCTGGTTGAGTTCAAAGTTGTTGTTTTATGCTTATTTCAAAATTATAAGAAAGTGTTCTTTTATTTCAGAAAGTGAGTGCTCCCACAGAAAATGTTTATTTCCTTTAATTTAAAAATTCTTAAATTAAAAATTTTATGCAAAAGGCCATTGAAATTACAATAAACTTAGCATTTTTTTTTTTTTTTTTTGTAATATCTACTGTTCATCAGAACATTAACAACACAAAGTGGGCAGGAGGAAGGTAATTTTGAAAAATGTTGAAATAACATGTTGATTATATTTACCACATCTTGTTGATCTCATATGCTCTTGTTGATCATATTGGGCAATCTTTCATTACAGCCCAGTAAATGATTTCTTGGGATAAGGTGATATCAGATAACATTTATTATTTGGGATCTGATTTAACTTTTTTCTTTTGCTCTTCAAAACATAAGTAAGCATTAAAATAAGAATACTGAAAACACTGAAATCTGGAATTTACGTCAAATAGATTTTTATTCTCCATTTAAAATGTGTAAATGAAATTTGGAAAACTTTCAAGAAATTTTTATTACATCTATAAAATAAATAAATATTTAACCTGATATACCTCCAGTGGGAGACTGAGCCTCTCTTTTAGATGATTTGGCAACTTTTTCAGTAGACATTGCACTGGTGGTGATATTAAGTCAGAATTAACTCTACAAGGATCTTGTGGACCAGTAATAAGACTGACAATAATCCCAACAAACATTGTTACAAAGAATCCAATTGCAGAATACCATAAGTAACTGATTCTGTAAACTGACCAAATCCTGATAACAAAAAAACAAATGATGAATTATTAGCACACATATTATGTACTTATATATATTTATATTATTATATATACAAAAAATATGAAGAATATGAAATTCAAACACTATAAATATTTTTATTAATATATTATTTCCTATCTGAAAATTTTTATTCTACTTTCATTCTCTGCAGGTTTCTCCATAAATACATAACAATTTTAAAATTAAACTGTTAAATATCAGAAAGTTCATCTGATTCTCTTCCTGACATTTACCATTTTCTATCATATCAATATATAGTATTTTTATCATCAGTTCAAATAAAACTGATAGATTTTTATTGCATTATATAATTTAAGTAAAAACAGTTTGACTATATGAGCCTTGTATTAAATTATTATTTTCAAAATGATTAATTTGTTGATTAAAAGAATGTTTCTGTTTATGGACCACATACTTATTAATCATAAGTAATCATTGTCATTATGAATACAGCATGTATGAGTTTTATCTCAGTAGTTTAGGCTGAATCATTCTGTCCTCTCCATACGCAAGTACAATTATTGTTTTATGCATATAATAATGTACTGTGAGTTGTCATTTGTCTGGTGCTGCGGCATACCGATGATAAGCAATTAAAAATTTTGTTGTGTCTTTGTTATTAATGTTTAATAATGATATCATTTGTAACACTTCACACCATTATTCAGTTCAGAGAAAGAAAGTATTTCTGTCTGTGTTACTGTGGTACGATACAGTTTTATAATTCGTTTTTATAACAGTTTTATTTAGTGTTATTTTCATTAATTTTAATTTACCCTGTGTTTTTGTGCCAATCATTTTTAACAATGAATGATTTTGTCATTAAATATAAACCGGGAAAACCCTTAAGCAACTTCGAAAAAAAATAATCTGCAGCATGTATATAACCTTAAAACAAGACAACCCTGGAACTGCAGTCGATAACATGTTTTAAAATGTATTGAATTTTTAATGTTGATTATTGTGACAGATGATAGCATCTCAATCTTTTATCTGGGGGTCCCAGATTTGAATGCTGGTCAGGCGTGACATTTTTTACACACTACAAAGATTAATTATCATCCATCAGTAACTGTAAGTTGGTGAAGTCTGTTGCTGCTGTATAAATAAATAAATTATTGTAAGTATACAATCCTTCTTGTGGCATCATCATTAGAATTAAGCCATATTATTTGTATAATCATCTTCACTAGTTTTGCTACATTGTGGCGTAATATGAATAGGAAATAAAAATATGTGGTGTAAGATCTTGAGTTAAAATTTTTTAAGTATCAATGTGTCAGTGTGGCCTCCGGCCATCTAGAAGCTAAACAACTGGATCAATTTCTTTCAAACTTTATACATGCTTATTTCGCTGCAACCGAGTGATCTTGCCCAAAATCATGGGTTCTAACAAAAAATGGTTTTCAAACTAGTATTTTTCTCAAAAACATGTACAGTAATTTTCCTTAATGAATTTTAATGAACATAGTTTACTTACAACACATAGCAATAGGCTTATCTGTAAAAATTTGAGGAACTCAAATTTGTCTAAGTAAAATTTTTTTTAATGTCAAAATATGATACTTTAAATGAATTCTCTAATAACATACATACCACAGCATATTATTAACAGAGCACACAAATATATACAAGTTTTTCTTTAAAAAAAATACTGATAGTTGCAGTTTTCAGCATCATAATAAGCAGCTTTTTTTAGAAGTAATTTACTACTTCTATGTAAGTTTTCTATATGCTAGTCTAATTACTGCACTTGATAAAGTTAGACTATTGATAATGTTCACTATAAAACAAAATTCTATCTAACCTTACTTTCACAATCATTGCAAGTTCAGGAAATTAAAATAGCTACCCTTTAACCTCAGAATCATTTATTTCATATCTTATTTTTGTTTTTTTAAATTAAATTAAGGCCCAAAATAAATTTTTATTTAATTTTAATTTTTAATGACTCAACTTGTATCGATGACACTTTGTTATTTTAAAAAATATGAATTTCAGTAACTCTCTCTAATCCAATATCTTTTAATTTGTTGCCTTTTATAATTTGCCACATTCAGCATATGTGTGCATGTGCATGCATTTTTAAAATTTAATTATATTTTATATAAAAAGAAAAGATTAAAAAAATCAAATCGTGTGAAAAATATTGTGTTGGTGAATAGAAATAAGTTAAATTCTCCAACTTTTCAAAGAAAAGGAAAACAACTCTTTAAACTAAACAAGTTAATGAACTTCATAAACAAATAAGACTAATGCAGTGAGTATAGAATATGTTTACTTTTTTAAATTTTTTACAACAGAATTTTACATTTTGTGTTCTTTGAATATGAAGAATTAAGTAGGTTCTATTATAAACATTTTATTATATTTGGGCATACAAAAATCTGATTTGATAAAAGCAGTTTATACATAATTACAGCAATGCGACTAATTACTTACTCTTCAGAAGATTCTTTAATAAAAACAGAAGTATTAGAAATTTCATGAGTGTTGTTACAATAACAGTTTTCTATAGACACTGGTTTCATTGCTGCTTTCCCTAACCCATTTGCAATAGCTATTTGAGCTCCAAAACCAATCCAAAGTATAAGTCCTCCAGCCACTATTGCACCGGACAGTACACCCTATAACATAAATTGTTAAAAAAAGTTTTCTTGTAAGAAAATTCCACTGACAAGGCTTCTATAATAAAAATAAGTTATAGTAACATGACATATGAAACATCATATTTAGTTTGGACTAGAAAATTACAGAGAACAGAGCCAATAAAAATTAAATGCTGTGCTAAAAAACAAAATCACTTATGCATTCAATTATCAGCTCTTTTTTAGCATTATTTTTTATATAGTAACTGATTTGTAAATTGATTTTTGATTAATAACTGGAACAAAAAAAAATGTTCTTTGGATTACTGATTGTTTAACAACTCTAAAGAGTTTATGATCAATGTGTATGTCAGGTGTAATATCCAAACAGTTGCATGTAACTTGTCATTAGTAGCCAGTTACCTCTAAAAATGGTACAATCATTCTCAGGAATAAAACGCATCTGATGTCAGGTATAATGAAGAATAAAAATTACAAAGGAAGTGAAGAGTGAAGTGGTTTCCTGTTGGCTTTTTCTCTTAGCTGAATTATGCTGTTTTATAACTATACCAAGCTCACAGAAATGGAGATTTATTCAGCCATGTAAGTGACTTTTCATATTGTTCACACACAGGCTGCAGCCTGTGTGCATTCATTCAGGAAAGCAAATTTGATTGGTTCTACAATGCTTGATACCTGAAATGCTTGCAGGTCATGATCTTAAGAAACACTGGGAGAGAATGAAGATGAGTAATCTAATATACACATTCAGTAGAAAACAACAAATTTTGTAGTGATTCCACTTGGTAGGAGAAAGTGAACAGTAAAAGTAACAATTACTCATCTTATTGATCTGAGACATAAAAACAATGAAAATTTTAGGCAGAAGGGAAACTATAATTGTTTTCCTCCAATAATTTTAGAGGCCAGAAATATCTCTGTGCAGAAAGATTCTGAATGTCAGCCAAAACATTAAGTCACCATTGATTGGCCTGAACCAACAGCCAGTCAATTTATTTGATTAAATAAATTGATTTAACAACTTGGAGTAAAATAATTTTGTTTCTTAAGAAATATTTCAACAAGATATTAAGTATTTCAACAGATTAGCATAAATGTAATATAACTGTACAGATTGGAAACTGACAGAAATGAGTTATCCCTCTAGCTTCAATCAACATGTTTATTCCTACTTGATATTAACTGTAAGTTTAAATTTAATATTGTAATCCAGTTTCATTTGTCAGTGAGTTTTAAGTGTGCAGTTAAAATGGATTATAAAAATTATAAAGAAAAACCATGATTCTGCAACTAAATCATGCATCAACTTTATTAAAAAAATCAGCAGAAACTTAAAAAAAACCATATAGAGATTTTGTTCCATCAAGGGTGAAGCGTTTTAGTGGTGTGAGAATGTGAACTTTGTTTTGAAAAAACACTGCATGTCTAAAATGTAGCAAATTAAAGCTTTTATGAGATTTGTTGATCAATCTTGAATTATCAAAATAAATGTTCAGTAGTTGAATCTAGGTAATCAAATACTTTGAAATTCAGTTTCAGAAGTTAGAAATGCAGTAAATTTTATTTGCAAAATAGATCCAAAAATCATCATAAACAACAAAAGGAAAATTAAAGGAATATAATTATATCTTGATCTTTTTGAATTCATTAAAAATGTGATGACCGATAGTGAAAAAAAAATTTGTGTAACCAAACAACAAAATTACGAGAAATAACAAACACTGTTCCAAAATTAATAAAAAAATTAACAAATTGCAAATATAATTCATGCTAATTTATTAATAAAAAAAAAATTAAGGTTGTTTTTCAATGAACTGACATAATAATGACAATTAGCTAATCAGCAGTATCACTTAGACATCCTTGAAATTCAGAAAAAGGATTAATTGTTACCATCTGGTTAAAAATTACGGATTATTGAATGCTATATCATGAAGAAGTTCATTGTTCTGGTTCCATTTCCATAATCAAATTTTTTTATCAGAAGGAAAATTCCAATGGTTTCAAACCCTCCATATTTCTGTTATCAGTTTGGTTTCTTCTTTATTCAAACTTAATCTTTAATGCAGGGTTAAGAAATTTGAGTGTTTGCTCAAGCATGTTCTTTGGATAGTTAATCAAAATCATCAAAATAAATAAATTCAAATGAAGAAAGTAAAGAGCAACCTAAAGGTAAGCAGCAGAAGGTACTTTCAGTTGAAGATTTCCAAAACTGTTATTTGGAGTGGGAGCAAGTATCTGGCAATGAGAAATTCCCAAATTGATTTGAAGGGGATAATGCTGATTTGAGTTCAGCTGTAAATAAAAAATGTACAACAAACACTACTTACATAACAAAGAATAGACTACCCAAAACCTTTTCATATATTTTGTAAATAAAATTTTAATTATCTATGAGTAACTAAATTTTCTTACCTTAGAATTAGCCCATGGAATAAACATTCCAAGAGAAAACAATCCTAATGTAACACCTCCAGACATACCATTAAAACTCAAAGCAACCTGCAAACACAAATTTTAGGTACAGTTTTCAGATTAATTTGATCGTTGTATACAACAGTTTACAAAATGCAAAATATGATTAAAAATTAATAACTCCCAAATACTTAAATTGTGAAAAATGATGAATTAGTATTCAACAAATTTTCCTTCAATCAAATTATTAAATAAAATAATAAGTATTTACCTATGTGCAAATCAAATACTTTCTAAAACTTATACTATAATTATAACAATTTTTTTAATAGTGTGCTACCTCAAGTAAGGATCTAACTGAAGAGTTCAGTTTACTGCTACTGATTGTCACATATGTCTGGGGTGGTCAAAGCATTTCTTATGAAATCCTGAAACTATTTTTGGGTGGCTCATCTGGATCTGAAATAATATCTTGGATGTTTTCGCAGCTTTAGTAGCTGGTTGACTTGGATTATGTTTATAGCCAAGGCTGTCATCTTATTCAGTTAATCAGCCTGTCTATAAAAGTAGATCAGCCCTAAAAATCTTCAGAAATTCTGGGAGGGATGTGCCAATAGTCCCCACAGGAAGCATTACCATGTTTACATACCTCTCAATGTGGTGGACTTGCTTCTCCTAACACCATTCATTCCTGTGAAGGTAGTATCCTTATTCATTTCCTTATTCAAGTTTCCTTTTTCCCTATAAGATAATGAAGGAATGCGATCTTTGAGATCGAAGTTTGGCAACTCTTTCTTTCTTTGAGCTAATTTAGAGACTTTTCCTAAACAGAGTTGCTCAAAAGGTTACAAAGATTCGGCCAGCAAAAATTGAGTCCCTGAATCCCACCTTTACTACTAATTTCATTATAAACATGTAATATGGTTTTCATGTAATGCATGTTCAAGTGTATTTATTTCTGGAAAGAATTTAACCCAGTTTTTGGAATATCACATTTTATACATAAGATCAACTCAGTTTTATGTTGTTTTCTTTTTTAATAATTTATATATTAATGCAAGAAAAAGTTTCTTTGTATTCAGGAACTTCTAATCATGATGTGATTTGACTCTTGAATGTGAATATAACTAAAATGAGATTAACAGTTCAGTACAGTCTACAAAACAAATTGAATTTTCTCCTATTGCATATATTTAAATGCACAGTGATTTTCAGAAAATTCATGAGGTTCATTTTTATGTTACAACTTAAATTTTTAAATCAAGTTTTTTCCATTAGACTGTTACAATAATTTAATCTCAAATGCTTTTTGTATTTGTTATTTTTTGCCCAGATATCATGTTTAAATTGTCAATATATGTATTACTTTATGTATGATATAACTTTCCACCATTTTATATAGCAGATAAATAAAGTTATTCAAAACAATTCACAGGAAGGAACCACCAGTTGCAACTATAACTAATTTTTATTCAAATAGATAATATTTTGACATTAAGAACACTGTACAAAAGATTAAAAAATAGTTGTGGATATATCTTTTTTCACTGTTATAGGAAAATTCTGGATTTTCATTCTGCACAGTAGAGAGCCTAAAATACATTGATTGGCATTGGAATTGTTAAGGGACCAACCAGTTTTCATTGCAGAGAAATGCTTATTATATAGAGTTTACTGTAATTGGTGACACACTGTACTGGGAAAATTCTAATGTTTTAAATGATTACAATTAAATTTCCTACACAAATTTATTTGTAATGGAATATTTTTAAATATAAGACTGCATAATCTTTTATTTTCTACCACTGTATGAATTAACTAAATAACTTGATTATTTTTAAAAATTTGCAAGCAAGTACTTCTTCAACTTCATTTATATTTCTCAGCAATGAATGATGATTTAGAATCACAAATTCATTTTTAAAATTCTAAGTAGCGTTGACTTATTAGCAATTAATAAATACCAACAGCATTCAGTGAAACATTAGATAACAGTGAACAGTATTTAAATTTGGTGACCATTTATTTAGAAATCAATTTATTAATGGTTAGAGCATTTTCAGTTTTACACTCTTTAGTTTCCAGGATGCTACTCTTACAGATGTTTCAGGTGTTGGGAAATCATTACATTGTAATTAATGCAGTTTACAACCTACCTAGGACATCACAGAATTTTATTTAAATTAAATCAGAATTCTGAAAAAAATGTTGATTACCACTGGTCTAATAAACCATATGAAAGTTTACTAATTTCTTATAAATCTTTTTTTTTATTAAACACTTAACATTTCTATATGAGATTTCTATATTACAGTTTATGTTTGAGTTGACAATATATTTCAAGACTAGTAAATATCATATAAGAAAAATATTTTGTTCTCACAAGTAAGTACAACAATAAATCTTTCCCTACCACTCCTTATAAGAGGAAATCTGGTTTTTTCTAGTTTTCCTCCAACATACATTTTTATTAGAAAATGTTGCAAACAGTAGAAAGCTAGAATTTTTCCATTCAGTTTTTGGGAAATAATTTATTTCCCATTTTTATTTATTTCAGGTTTTGGGAAATAAATATTGGAGTAATTAAATAATAAGAGAACTCATGATTAAACATCGAAGGAAATGAAAATAATATAAATTTTGGGTAAGGCAATCAACTGCATTCATTTCATCTAATGGTTTTATTTAACCTGGAAGACTTCTGAGTGTACTGTAATATCCTGTCATACAGAAGGATGTGAAGAAGGACATAATATCAACAATAAAATACCATACTTAAGGATCCCTCAAATTGATTAATTCTTATTCTTTCATGTTGCATAACAGTAAATATAATTTAAATTATACCTTGTAATTAATGTAAATTGAAATATCAAAATATCATTTATTAAAATAACATAAAAAATGAGTGAACCTTATAGCCTTATTATTAGCTAAAAGAAGATGTGTAGCGAACACTTGATTCTGTTTCAATTTGGATAGATACTGCATGCTGCTTTAATACAAAGTAAGCAATGGGGAAATATTTGAAGCAATTATAAAGATTAAGTGTGGATTGCTAATGAGAAATAAGAAAAAACTGCAGCTATTACATCTAAAATGATAATAGTCTTTCCCTTACAGATGAAATTAATGGCTGTTGTCAAAAATTAAACCAAAATGACTAGGATTTCCTCATGCAAAAAAAAAGATTGAGGTTTACTTTGAAAAAAGCACTCATTCTAGAGTACTAAGTTAAAGAGATTGTAAGAAATATTAATTACACCTATTAATAAAATCTAACCATTTTGGTATTTTTACCAAAACAATGAATATGCCATAATATAAATGTCTCTTGAATGTAAAAGTAATGAATTAAAAATTATATTTTGTAAATTAAATTTTTAACATATTATTTGTTAAATATTTTTTTAAAGTTTTTAAATTAATTTTACCTGCAGTAAGCTGCCCAAATGCTCTACAATAAAGATGAGGAAGAAGCTGAGAAACCCATAGAAGACTGAGATCCATTTTGAATATAAAGATCCTTTATTGTCAGGAATATTAAGACCACACACAGAACCAAAGAAGTCCTTCATAGTAACTGCTGCCATAGAATTTAAGGCGCTGGCGACCGTCCTAGCAGAGGACAGGTGGACGATCATAGTCTCAACTTACAGTTTGCAGACATCTGGAGATTAGAGGTGCAGCGTGACATGCAAGTAGCAGTTTTTTGAACTGACTTCATAAACAATCACTAACATGCATAATAATATAGCTACATAGCCTGTTTTTTTCTTAAGAGAAATTACAAGTCCATAGTACAAAATGTAAAATTCTAACAATGAATGTCATTTGGTAATTCACACCAATTTTAGTATTCTAAATGCATTGAAGTTTATGAACTTACGGTAACATCTCAAAACCACTGTTTAAGCATAAAAAGCCATTGCAAGGTGTGTTGTTTATATAATTAAAAAAACAACAAAGAATAACATTTTTTAATGTTTGAAAACTAATTATCAACTTTTAAATTTTGTTAATAAAAGTCATTTTCAAGAAAACTTTATGAGATTTATTTATGATAAAAATCTAACCATTTTTAAAACTATCATTCAAACAAAATATATATTACTGTTACACACCAAACAGAAAACTGTGGGCTTTTTTTATTTTTTTGACCAGACAGTGACTAATCAAATGAATTTCAATCTTTTTTCAGATATGTTTGTTTTAAAGACATTTAAAACAGAAATAACAGTATAAAAAAAAAATATTTAATAATTTTCAAAGTACAGTTTTTATTTTCTTTCTGTATATGATTAATGCCTATACAGTTAACTTAAAGCAGATAACTTTTAAATGAATCATTCTGTATAGAAAAAAATCCCTTTCAGCATGCCGGAAGGCAAAGGTAGATTTCATCAGTGCTAAGTAGGGGATAAAAAAGATTTTTATCTTAAACTTAAAGATTTTGGACTTAAATGTAAAGTGAAGAAAAACTTCAAATTTACTCAATACGACAATGGTTGCATGTGAAAAAAAGTTTCACATGTCTAGCATATCATGTCTAGCTCATCTTGCAATTCCAGCAACATTTTGGTCATTCCTTGCCATAAGAGGCATATCAAAAATTGTTTCAGACAAAAGTTTTAGGTAATGTTTAGAGGATTAATGACTACTTTAAACCGATTTGTTACTGTGCCTGTTAAGGGAGGTTTGATATATGTATAAACATTGAACTGACTGTGGTTTTGGGGTCTGGGGGATGTCGAATCATGGTACCCATTACAATAGGTAGATGATTTCTTATGAAATCTACCTAAAAGATTTAATAAAATAATAAGAATATAGGTAAAAATTAAGATAAGAAGTAAAGGATTATATGCTCTTTGGGAAATGATGCATTACAAAAGAAAATTTTTTAATTTTACATTTAATATATATATTTTCCATTAATTTAATGCACGAATTTCAAAGTATTTCCATCAATTTGAGATACCTAATTTTATGTAATAAAATGTTGGGCAGTATCGTGAATCAAGTTTACATTAGTAAATTATTCTTATTCCTTTACTATATAAAATATACATTTAAAGATTTGTGTGGTTTATAGTTTAGTGATGATATGTAATTAATAGGACAGACAGCTCTAGCAGTATTTCCTCTACAAAAAACAACAAATAACCAACCTGAAATAATTTCCTGAAATTTACGTATGTATTATCATTGTCATCTGGATAAGCTGTTTTATAGTATAGATCAAGTAAGAGTTAACTTTATTAATTATTTAACATTGCTAATCAAATCTGAACTTTTTAATTATTAGACACAATTGCCTATTCTACCTTACATCAAATAGAATGAATGTCATTCATCTACTATAGTAGAAACCTAAAACTTCGATTTTTTTTGTCTGCTTTAATTATTTATGGAAAAAATTTTTTCAGGTAATGAATATTTCTGAAATTCAATTTATTTAAATTAAAATGATTAATTAATACGTTGTCAAGAAAAAGATAATAAACAACTTTTAATTTAAGTCAGTTTCACTGTATAGTAAAAAATTTTGTGGATGATATTTTGGTCCTGTGAATTTTTAAATAAATATAGTCAAATGACATTATTGTATGAATAATAGTAAAATTGTGATGAAGTATTTATTTTGAAATTTTATTAGTTAATCAGTTATATTTAAGATATACTGATAAATATTAAAATAGCACAACATTTGTTAGTCAGCAGAAAATAAAAAAAGACAGTTTAGAAATTTAGGCAGACTGTGAAAACCGATTTATAGATTAAAAAAAGCAATAAAGTAGAAATTTATATAAACAGAACTTTTTAGAAATATAGTCTAGGCAAATTAGATTGAAGTGCTACAAAATTACCTACAGGTATTTTTTGTAAAATACCTGTTTTTTTGTACAATTTTGTAAGTGACTAGATGTAACATGTACAGTAATAACAGAAGTTGAAAAAAATGACTTTTTCAGTGGTTTTTCAAGTCCACAATGAAAAGTTGAATTCTTATCGAAAAAGCTTTATATGGAAAGATGTAAATCTATCAAAACCTACAATATGAGCCAGAGTAGATAAAAATTTGATAATTTGTTATCGAGATAATTGCAAAATCATTCAAAAATCTTATTTTTCAATAAACAATAATATTTGCAACAAATATATATTGCTTTGATTTCACTGGGAAATGTGAGTCCTGATGTCTTTAATAAGTGGCTCAAATTTCAGCCCAAAAGGTTAATTAGTTTTTGCAAAATTGAAACTGTTAGTCCCAGAGGTGGTCATTTTATGGTTTTATTCTATCTCAAGCGATTGTCCTACGAGTGGTATTTGGTTGCAAATTATTCTAGAATATTTATAATGTCAAAAAAAATTTAGCGAAATGTTTATTTTCAATATGTTTAAAAGATTTTGTAAAACATGTAGTATTTTCTTATATACATTTATAATATCTCCCACGGATTTGACCTTGTCGATTTTCTGTTTGAATATTTGGAAGCTAGCATTTTTACACAAATTAAAAAAAAATTTGTCGTAGCCTCACTAGTAGCTGAGATAATTATTTTTTTCTTTGATAAATCACTGCAGCCATAATTATTAACATTAAGAGATGAAATCAACACTAAATTAAACTTAAAAGACTCAGAGGTTTTGCTAAAAAAAACTTTGGTTGTGATTGAATGGTTATTAACTTGTGGTGAGTATGTAAAAGTAGAATGTGCAAACAATTATGCCTGTTTGGGGGAAGGAGCTAGTGAGAACTGAGTGTTGGACATTTAGAAGAGGTGGGAGATCTGGAAATTCTGTTTGGTTGTAATCAATCATTAAAGCTCATTGCACTTAGTACTTAACAAAATTGATATCGACTCCGCTCCATCAGTGTATCAACAACTTATGTAACATAAGTTTATCATTATTTTTCCTTTAATGTGTCTTGTAGTTTAGTGAGTTTTATTGTTATTAAATATAATTTATTTTATAAATCAATTATCTATTGTTTTCATATCGGTCCAAGGGATTGTTCCAAGTCTAGAATTTATCCTTATATGGTCCACTACTTCCAAATTAACTTAAATTTTCTACCTATATGGTACCATCCTATCTATCGTTAAACCCATCACTGAGCACATGCAAAAACCTAAACCTTTTGGGCTGAAATTTGGACTGTTTATTAAGGACATTAGGATTCACATTTTCCAGCAAAATTAAAGAAATATATTTATTGTTGCAAAAGTTATTGTTTACTGAAAAATAAGGTGTTTTTGAGTGACTTTGCAATTATCTCAGCAACAAATTATTAAATTTTAATCTTCCATGGCTCATATAAGACAGGTTTTTGAACGATCTACAACTTTCCAGAAAAAAACTATTTTCAATAAGAATTCAACTTTTCATTATAAGTGTGAAAAACCGCTGAAATGTTGTTTCTTCAACTATAAACAACAAATTAATGAAAATCTTGAATGTAAAACATAGATTTTCATTCCCTATTATTACTTTACGTGTTACACCTAGTCACTACCTGTAGGCATTTTTTGCATTTAAAAATTTTATTTGCCTGGGCTAATATATATCTATTTAAAATGTTTATAAAGCTGCATAACCAAATATAATCTTTTGTTACTTTATTATTACTTTTAGAATGTAAATTGGAAATAAAATAACAAAGCTGTTAATAAAAGGAATTCAGTGTTTGACTAAGATTGATTTCTTAAAGTTACCACATTTAAGTTTTCAACAAATGTCATCTAATAAACACTATGTCAAGTTTTGTTAAAATAGTTATGTAACAAGTTTCTTTCAGCTAAAAGATAAAAAATTGCACAAAATTTTACTATATAAAATTTGTAGTACTACATATAGTTAAGCATGCCATAGAAAGAATGTAAGCATGCATACACACAGTTGTGTGTAAAATGCAATCTAGTATTTAGTGTGAGCGTATGTATGCATTTATATGTGTGTGTTTGAAGTGTTCATATAGTCAGCCAAAGAAGAAATCAACAATGAAAATACTATTTCTATAGTTAAAACAATAATACATAAATACATATATAAAATGAAAATATGAATGAAATAATTCATGCATATATCACAGAGATCATAGACTAAATGTTGAAGAAAACACTAATGGTTCTCTTTTTTGATCAATCCTTTCAGCTATTTGCTGATAATATACTTTAAAATCATGCTAATTCAGTTTATTTTACACTATTTAAGTATCAAAATGTATGAACAAGAAATAACCATTTAGTTAACAAAAAAGAGCTAATTTTTTATCTTATGATCTAAGTATTTATTATTTAAAATAACAGATGATAGAGATTATCAGGTGTTTCTTGAGTTATCATCTTTTACCTCTTGTAGTAGAACCCCTAATATCTGGTTGTGGCTCAGTTCAAGTATAAAATATCTTAGAAATGGACTGTCAGATTTTCATAAAGTATACATAAAAATTCAGGCTGTTCAGTTTTGTGTCTGTTAACAATTTTCAATCACTATTACAGAGATGTTTTTAGGTAAAAGCAAAAGAAGACGCTGTTTTTAGAGTTTTAATTCTTAAGCCTTACTCTAGCTGATTAAAACTCATCAAATCCGAAACTGGATTGTTTAAAAATTTGAGCATTTCTTTTCATTTACAAACAGTTTTCTTGATAAATTAAAAAAGAAAAAAGGAGAAAATTAAATTAAAAAAAAGAAAATTAATAATTTAATTAATGTACACTCTCCATAATACAAGCACCCATTAATTTTGGCATTCATAAAGTACCAAATTTATTAAATTACAAACAGATAATTTCAAACTGCAATGACAAATTAAAAAAATAACCGTACCTCTTAACAGACTTGGTTAAAGCTTATATAGTTTCATGTAAGTTAAATCTCAAGATTTGTTTCTAGGCTTGTTTCTGATTAAGAAAAGTGAAAATTTATAAATTTTCACTTTATGAGATTTATGAGTATCATAAATTTTCACTTTATGAGTATCCAAGAGAAACATTTTCTCTTTTGAGTTATGAAGAGTACGAAACCACTTTGTAGAGAATTTTACAGAACAGTTAGCAAGATTCTATCAAAACTGATATTTTTATCAAGGAAGTAGTCTGAAGAATTACAAAATATTCCATTTACAGTTATCTAACATACAATGCCTCATATTTTGTTCAGTAATATTAACCAGTTTTCTCAGTTATTTAACACTCATTCCGAAAAGTAGTTGTAAAAAAATAATGTGGAGAGAGAAGGAGCTTATTTTTGTTAAAAATTTATTGCTAACAAATATATCACATCACTTTATTTATAAGTTAGGGTGCAGGATCAAAATTTCCATAATTTTGGAAATTTCTTGAAACATTTTTTGAAAAGTTACTATAGTTTAAAACAATCTGTCATACATTATTTTATGTGTTGCTCTGAGTAGAGAATCTGCTTGCATTATCTGTTTAGGTATACTCAAAGAAGTGGAGATTTAAAAAAAAGAAGTGTTTTGCAATTAAAAACGATGTGATATTTTTTCATGTCTGGAATATTATCAGTGTGCCAAGTGGTGGTACATAAACCTCTGACACTAGGCTTTATAGGAAAAAAGAAACATAATTAAACAGTTTAAAATAATAAGCCTACTAAAACATACATTCTCATTAACATATCGCTTAAGAAAATCTATAAACAGTAACATTTTTTATAGAATTGTATACTAAATTTCTAACACAAAGATTGTTAAACATAGAATCATACCCAAGAGATGCTGCAAATATTCCAGCGACAAAAAGACCTTGTAAACCTTTAAAACTGCCTAAAGAGTCCTTCACAAACAATGGTAATAGTTGATCTGAAGCTGAAATTACCTGTAAATAGAATGAAATTTTATTTATTTATTTGTTTGTATGAGTTCATTCATTTACTACTTAGCTAATTGATTATGTAAAGCTGCTGGACCCAGATTTACAATGTTCATAGTTAATACTGTCTGAAATTAAAAAAAATAAAAGCCAGAAAATAAACATTACAAAATAAATTTAAACCAGCAACTTATTACAGAAGTAACCAAAATTTCCTAATTCATCTATTTAAATTAAAAAAGATAATAAATAAAACAATAATTTAGGATTATAGCAGGCCACTTAAATGAATATACTTTAACAACTTTTCTTTACATTAAATGCTGATGAACAATAAATAAGTTAGATTACATGATTAAATAAAATACTTACATTGATCTTCAATGGATCACATTTCTCATAATTGTGGTACATAATCATGCCTGTGTAAAAGTTTATACTGAGCACTACTACAAGACTGATGCTACTAATCCATAATGCCCTGTAAAAAATCAAAATTTAGCATATTTTTTGTTGTATATCAGTTTCTGGTTAAATAGTAATTGTTATAGTACTGTAAAATAAGTTTTGTCTTATCAAAAAGGTTTTCATTTCTGAAATTTTATGAAAACTTCCCTGAAAATAAAATGAAACAATTTTTTAATGACTTAACTACTTTTTTACCCATTTGTAAACAAAATATTTGCACATTTTTAAAAATATAATGTTTAGTTCAATATTTAAAGAAACAAAAAATAGACAATGCCAGAGTAGATATTAAAAAAAAAATAATATAGTTAATTGCAGTGGCGGCTCATAGCTAAAATTAGAAGGGTGTTGCTCCAGAAAATTTCTTTCTGGGCCTTTTCAAGGCCATGGTTAAAGCTTTCTGTAAAATAAAAGAACCAAAAATATGAATCAAATAGAATAGCAGGAAGCATGTGCTTAAAAACTGTATTTGGTTTAACCAAATAAATAATAAAATGTCAATCCAGATAATATTTTTTAGTATTATTAGTTAAAAATACTTAAATTAGTATTAGTTAAAATTATTTAGTCTGCTTAAAAATACTTAAATTAGTATTAGTTAAAATTATTTAGTCTGCTTAAAAATACTACAGTCTAATGATGCTTAATTTAAATTTCTATGAACACAGAAACAAATAGATGGCTTTCCGCCATCTTCTGATCACTACTGAAAAAACAACTAAACCACTTTCATATTCCTTCCACCAACTAAACTAGAAAAAAGGGAACCGAACAAGGAATGTTCCAAACACAACCGGAGAAAAAAAAAACTACCTTCCACCAGCATGCCAGGGTTGGCACTGCAGGAGCGACAGTTCTCTCTCTCCCTTGCAGCCTCACATGCAGCTTCCTATGTACATACATATTGTATTCCTGTTGTGCATGCGCACTACAGTCAAACACCATGCCATGCACTGTTCCATAAAAAGATTTTTATATCTTTTTCATAAACTGGGGCTGACATTAAGCTTAAGGATTATACATTGTACAAGTATAAAGAAAGAATTAAATAAAAAAAGTATTCATTATATTAAATGCTATCGATAATATCAAGTGAAAATAGGGGATGCTGCAGTTCCACAGTGCCTATACGCGAGCCACCACTCCTTAATTGTTTATGTTGATAATCATGATCCATGGTAAAATTACCAGGTTCAATAACTCCCTTCACCTCCTAGAATAATGTAAATTCCTTTACCTTCTTCTCCACTAATAGTGGAATTTAATATTATTTTAATGAGAATAGATTTAATGCAATAATAATTTAAAAAATATATTAATGTTAATTTTAAACCTTCAATCTGTTGTTGGGCTCAAATTAACAACACATCCTAGCCTAGCAATCCATGATAGTTGCAAGTTAAAGATTTGCTGGTTACATAAATAAGGAATGCATGCAGCTTCCTATGTGCTCTAAATCAAGAAAACTCCCCTAAGATACCTGTAGACTTCTAGAATGGCATAGGAATGAATCAATAAAATTACATCAAAATTTTCCAACTATATTATCCAAATTATTACAACTTGTGAGGTGATGTCACTTTATAAAACATCCGTCATCATTATGACACTCTCTGCTCAATTCTCCATTGATCTAGATCAGTCTTTCATTTTCCATTAAGAAATGTTATTGTACACAATTACATTTTGAACTTTGAAGTTCTTGCAATGCTAATTATATGATAATCAAAAATATGCACAAAGGGATTAAATTTCTTATAAAATACAGGAAGAATTTTTTTTTCTTGATAAAATTCACTACAGAAACTCAAAGCTTGTGCATAGGAATATGAAATGTAATTTTTGTAGCATATGAAAAAGCCATGCTTGACTGGGATTTGAGCATGGGACCTCCGGATGAAAGGCCAAGACACTATTGTATCATTCGTGCCACGGAGGCCAGTAAAAATTAAAGTTAAAGGGATCAAGATAATATTTGTCTAATTTTATGGTTAATACTTTTTAATGGAGCCCACTGGTCAAATTGAACTAAAAAAATAAAGAAGTGTGTACTTAATTAGAAGTATGTAATTAATAACTATGATAAAATTAATTACAATTAAATAAAGTAATTTCAAATCCATTTGTTAAAATATCAGTTACAACTGAGTGTCTGAAAAATAAACTTAAAAATGTAAACAAGAAATGGAACTCAAGCTTATACTTAGCATCTGATTTATGTATATAATAATATTTTGAAAATTTAAAAATTAAAAAAAATATATTTTTGTTTGTTTTACAAAATAAATTTTATAAAATAAAAACTAAGTTATTAAGGGAAAACTAGAATAAAGCCAATGATAGGTCATTATAAAGAAAAAATTAAGTAAATATTTTATATTGATGAATTTAAAAGAATTGTTAACACATAAATAACACCACTAAAGCAAATAAATCTGAACTCTATCATTACTGAACAAAACCAGGTAAGAGATGCTTGCTAGTCTTTATTAAATATAATTAATTAATATATGATTTGATCCTTTATATGTATATTTTAGCATTTGGATAAAAATTAAGATGAATTTGTAATTACGCATTTGTCATAAATTGTATGTAACATTACGATTAAAAAGAGAATATTGAAACCTCATAAGAATTTGCAAATTTAATATATATCACTATGTCAAATGAAATTCCTCCTTCAAATCAAGAAATAGGTTCATGGACTTAATTCAAGGTTTATGACAGTCATAATTATTACCACATGCTAATAAATAACATGTAAAACTATATTATAAAATATAAATGTTATAAAGTTCCTTGCATTTCCAGATGTACATGTTAGAAGTTAGGAATTACGGTTACATTGTACAATTCTAACCTGCAACTGTGTGGTAATAGATTTGGCCGTGTATTACTGATCTGCATCATCATAAATTTATAATCAAGCATTAATAATTCTATGCATAGAAAAGTATTCTTGGGTCTGTTATTAAATATAAATAAAATAAAATATGAATTATCTAACTTGCTTCTTAAAATTATAGTTACTAGTAACACCACAGTAAAAGATTTATCAGAAAATAATATTACCTTCGAGCTTGACCTATTGTTTCAACAGTCAAGTACTTCTGAATTGAAGCTTGATTAGAGCAAAACATAGTCGCCCAATAAAATGTTCCACCAATAACAACAGACCATACACTATGCCTCACTGTTGGATCTAAACTAAATCTAAAGAAAAAAAAAGAAAAAATATAATTAATTAATAAAAGATTAAAAAAGAAAAATACTGCACTGAGTTAAGTGGTATGTTTAGAGAGTTGGCATCCAGGTTTTAGCTTTTTACTTGTTAACTGGGTGATTGCAGTTTTTTTTTATCTTAGCAGTTACGTATTACACAGAATCACTTATTTGCCAGAACAGTTATTATGGGTAGATTTTAAAGAATTTCGGCCTAGTGAACTTAACCAAGATTGCCACGTACAGGCTAGAAAAGATAATCATTATATAAAAGATAAGGGTTGTTTTGAAATAATAGTTATCATCAATAACAAGGCCATTTGTTTTATTAAGTTAACTATTAGTTATGGTAACAAAAAAAAAATATTAATGGAACAAAAACTAATTAACTATATCAAAAGATAAAGCAACTATATATATATATATATATATATATCTGTATATATGTAGTTTATAATAAGAATTATGAATCTCTATTATCTTTGAAAACTGTGTTAAACTAAATTAAAAAAACTAAATATTTTTTGTTAAAAATTAATCAAGATAAAATCTTTACTTTAAGCAGATTTTTTAAGTAATATTTGGACCAATCAATCAACTTCAAAAGGTATTGCATTGGCAAAATATCTCTCCCTCAACTACTGCCATCTTTAAGCCACTGTATGAAATGAATCCTACATCACACTACATTCTTGAAGAATACAGCTCTGGGGTATTCCCTTGATGTTTGCCAAAAAAGAAATATGATTATTATATGCATATTTGTGTATGGTTATTGTAACCATACACAAAAAACTATACAAATTTTTGTATATAACTATACAAACAAAAAACAAATCTTTCTTAACTTCAGGATGTCCAATAATCACAAGCCCTTCAAAAGGGAGAAAAATAGATTTTATCTTTCATATAAGTTGAGAAGAGGTACTTAACATATAAAAGGAAATTTTTTAGAAGAAAAAGAATTGAACTTTTTGTTGTAACTGTTGAAACACAAAATAAAGAATCCCAGTCTAACAAAACTTTACTGTAACAAAGGTCAGATCTAAAGATACGACATTGTATCAGCTGGTAACAGTATACCTAATCTAACCTCTCTTTTCTGTTCAGCCTCCAGAACCAATGTAAGGTATTACTTCAGAGGATGAATGAGGATGATATATAGGAATGTAAAAGAACTGGTCTTATACAGTCTCAGGTTGACCATTCCTGAGATGTGTGGTTATTGAAACCCAATCACCAAAGAACAACCACCAGTATCAACGATATAGATTTCAAATCTGTATAAATGTAACTGCCTTCACTAGATTTGAACCTTAGCACTCTTGACTTCGAAATCAGCTGATTTACAGACAAGTTTGTCACTAGACCAATCTGATGGGTGTATCTAATCTAACCAATAACAAAATTATTGTCGGTAATAACGATTCATTATTCAGTGTTAGAGCAATCTGGAAAATGAAAATTATATACAGAGTGTGATTTAATGATTTAATCAGATGCAGTTGTATATAGCTACAAAATACTATTTTCCAGAAGCCTGAAATATTTGTCCATCATTTGGATCTATCATCTTGAATCCATTTTAATTATTTAAATAGCAAGGCAGTTATTTGATGCAGAATTTCCTTGTAAAATCCATTTTCCCTGTTTTGGATAAAAATTGCACAAGAAGTGAAAAATAAAGGAAAATATCCTGTAGAAATTTTTTCATTTTGTTTTATCTCTTCATTTTTCATTGTAGTTTCAATACAATAATTTCACAAATCTAAGAAGTAGCATGTAATCACAAATTGCTGAATGAAGCTGGTAACAAATGTTTAAACATTATAAAGACAGATTTAAAAACAAGCAAACGATTCATACATGAATTTCATATATAAAACAATAGTAGAAGTTCCTTACAAATTCTCTTAAAATGAAAACATGAAAAAAAAATTTGAATAAAAAATCATACTTACTCTAGGAACTCAATACGTCCAGATTTTATATTACTCTCAATTATATTACTGAAACCACCAACAACGCTGTTTCCAAGAATTAAGATAGTTGCAATTGAAAGAATAAGAACTACTGCTTGAAAGGTATCTGCCATTATTACTGCTTTCATCCCTCCCTATAAAAAAGATATAAATTATATCTGCAGTAAAGTGTATATTTATTTTGGTAATATATATATAGAGACCAAGTAAAGTATATTATGCTCTTCATCCTTGGATCATCTTGCCTTGATTTTACTATTAATTTTAAAATAAAAATTTGATTTTTGAATTATTAATTATATAGTACCACAAAACACAAAGTTGGAGCTTTTTCACATTTGTTAGGACCTAATGTTGTGCTAACAGTTAGCTGTCAATAACATACAAATTTTTATTACACTAGTTTTATACATATTATTTTATGCTAATATTTTTCTTTAGTATTTTTATAATCAAGTTTAAAATTTTTCAATACTTTTGTTTTATTATTCCTTTATTTATCAACGAAAAAATAATGACATAGTTATTTTCTGTTTCGTTCAAGGAAGTGAATTTCAAATTATACAATGGGTTTTATTTCAATTTATACAATTAAATATTTCTTAACTCAGTTATAAATTAAAATAATGTTGTCCAATATAGATTTAATATGAGGGAAAACTTGGAATTGTTCTAATAATTCCAAGTTTTCCCTCATTCTTAAAATAATCAAAATTTATTTATTTATTTAATTTCTATTGAAATTCTTATTTTTATTTTGAACATGTATTATATACAATTACAATTTCAATTAAATAAAACTGCCTTAAATCTTTACATTTAACATATGAAAATAAATAGCTGTATATTTTCAACTGAACAATATACATTTTTTTTTATTAAGTCTTAACTAAAGACCAACCCAGTAGCTAAACAACATAAATTTAAATAAGGATTCTTTATAATTCTTTAGAAATTCATGCACACTTAAAAATAATTTGATAATAGCCTTCTCCTAACCATTTTTTTAAAGGTAATTCCACTTAATTTGAAATTTGGTAACTGTAACATTTTATTATTTTTAAAAAGTTGCTTGCAGGGATATGCATACAGTTTTTAGAATATTTAGAAGACTATTTGTGGTTGTGCCCAGAAATACACAGATGAGAATTATTCCAAAACATTATTTTGAATCTCAAAGTGGACTTCACATAAGCAAAGCTAACATCATTAAATTCTCAAGCTTTAGCGTAACATACAGTTTTCTCAAGGTAGAAAAGGCAGTTTTAAGTGTATTAGGAAGAATATTTGTACAAACCTTCCTTAACAAGTAACCATGAAATTTTGTTGAGTTACATCTTATGAAATCTGAATCAATGATGACGTTAAATGGTGGATCAAATGGTATAGATCTGACTTTACAGTTGATAAAATTAGGTCTACTTATTTTAATTTTCCAACTGTTTGCAAAGAGCCCATCAGCTATAATTTTTTAAGAGTATGAACGTTTTGCAATTAAACTAATAATGGGTTGGCTAGGCAAAGAAATTAGAATCATCACGAAAGGAACTGTCTTTGATTCTTTGATGGTGTAAAGTTCATTAATAGAAATGAGAAAAAACATGGAGCTTCTATTTCAAGATCAAATACGTGTGTAGTGTATCCACTTTTTTTTACTTCTGGCCAGTTTAGTATACCTTCAGCCACCACAATCAACTCAACGTATTGGAGTCTGTTCTCAACATATGAAACAATCATACTCAGTACTAACACACTGTAATACAAAGATTTCCTTAATAACATCTTGTGATCGTCTGTGTAGAAGATTTTGGTAAGATCATAGAAAAAACCCACTATCCTTATTAAGGGAAGAAAGTTGTCTGAAATAAATAAAACAATCTATTTGTTGAAAGTTAGCTTTAAAGTGTGTAGAATTAAGATCAGATAGTGATTTTACTGCAGAAAAAAGTTTCTTATATCTTTTTTAATCATGAAGTTAAATAAAATCTACTTTTTGAAGTGTATTTACTGAAAAATTCTATGATTTAAATGAAATATTTTAATAATATAATTATATTTTCACACCTGTAGATAAAAAGAAATTGAGCCAGAATAGTAAGTAAGAGTGGAGGAATTCAACATTTACCACCTCTTCTCCCTGAAAAAATATTTCATAGTTCAAACTGGTCTGAACACTATTCTGATTCTACATTACAAAATGAAGTCATAAATAAGAGAACACGAATACTCCCAGGTTTTATCTCTTATACTCATAAGTAATAGTACAATATCATCAATGATAGTGTTTGTAATCTTGTCATCTGTATCTGGATCTCCAGGTTCTATTCTTTCACAGAAAATAATTTCAGTATTTTTACAAACATCTTATCTGGAGCATGTAAATAAATACCATACCCAAAAATGTTCTAATAATAAACAATTTTAATTTTTTCACTTTATATTAATTAGAATATTTGTAAAGAAACACCTTTCTTTTCGATTATGTAAATGAAAATATGTTTTTCCAAATCTGTTATTTTTTATACGATACCAGTAATACACATAAAATTTCATTGTTTTGTTTTCTGAAGATGATTCATAGTAACCAAACTAAAATGAAAAATCATTTGGTTTTTTAATAAAATCAGACTTTTTGCCAAATTTTTAATGGTTAGGTTTTCACTAAAATTTAACTAAATAAACAAAATGCATTATATTAATCAAAAAAGAAAAATTAAGAACTAAAGAGATTAAAATTTTAAAGCAATTAGGAAGATTTAAAATAATTTACTTTTAAGCATCTAAAGCAATTTTAATTGTAACATAAGTGTATTATTTAAAATTCTGGTATAGGTCTGAATTTGTTCCCCTTCATGAAGTTCCTTCTTTCCTTAAAAATATAGTATTTTTGTATAGTATTATTCTTGTCTTTAAAAATACCCTTTTTTTCTTTGTTATTCTCAGGATAAATTTCTGGATGGAATATTTTAAATATCTCAGACAAAAAAAAGTCTAAAATTTGACTTACGTATAAGTTATAAATTATAATAAAATTTAAACAATTAAGTAAATGATATGAATTAAATACCTGAGAAGCATAGAATACACAAACAAGGTAAACTAAACTGACTGCCACATAAACATCAAGTCCAGTAACTAAAACAATAAATAAAAAAGAGCATATTAAATAATTACTGTAATAGTATATTTCAAAAAGAGGAGAGCCAAAATAGTGTAGGATTATTTATTAAATACTACACGTACAAGAATGAATTTAAAAATAAATGTTTTGTTAATGACAGTCTTTTTATAAGAAAATATTATGTTAAAAGAATTATTTAAAATTATTTATTTTTTTGAAACAAACTAAATGACATTAAATTTAATGAATGTTTATTAGTTGTCAAAACATTTTCAACTGCATTAGTCTTCATTAGTGGTTATTAGCAGTGCTGTTGTTACACTACACTACCAAATTCAGTGAAGATATTGCAATTAATGGCTAAAAACAAAGTTGAAGACATTTTATTGTAATTAAAAGATCATGATTTAGCAAAATGAGTTTAACTATTTGGTTTGTTCAATGATTAATAACTTTCACAGAAAATAAAATTGTTCTTAATGACTAAAACCAACAAATTACTGCAAATTAACCTCTTGCCATTAGCTTGGAATTCAGGATGGTTAGTATTATCATTGTATCAATCATATTTTCAAATTCTTGTCTTTTATATATTTTCATAGTTACTCAGCGTAGTCCAAAAGAATACTGCTATGATACTGTAAGAAGATTCACAATCTACTTTTAGCTCTGAGTAATACCCACACTATTCAAAGTTTTCTCAGTATTGTGGGATTCTTTTTCCTTCATTCAATTCAAGTTCAATGATTCTATAGTACATTACAATAAATATTGGTTTTTATGTATGTGTGTGTATTTGTGCATAAGTATGCATATTCATATGTATATTTTTGATGCATTAAATTTTCATTAATATAATAAAAGTGAAATGAACTACCTTCATTGGAACCCTTTTTTCATTATGTGAATTTTAGTATTTCTTATAAAGATATGCTAATTTAAAAGAATATTTATAGTTATTTTCTGACATATTTGAATTTATACAATTAATGACATATTAATGAATTTACAACAGACATAATATTTCAAACTCATTACTCATAGTAATTAAATTAAATTAATTAATTAAAGTCAATTAATTCAAGTAATTAATTCAGTCATTACTCGTAGTAATGTTGCTTTTACATAAGACTGTCAAAAATTCTAATCTTGGGTCCATTACTGATGTTTGTATAGGGCAATACTCAGTGATACTATTTCACAGTATAACGTGCACAGTATTAATGTGGTGATAGCATTAATAACATAATTTCATTAATTAATAAATATTATAATTAATATTTAAAAATATCAGTAAAATGGTTCCGTAATCCACATAAGGTGTATTAGTTGGATTTTTTTTTGTTAATGTTTACTTCACCACATAAGTTCAAAGCTTGTGCATGGGAATATGAAACAGATCAGATATTTTATGGTGTATGAAAAATAACTTGCCTGATCAGGATTCAAACCAATTACCTTTCAGATGAAAGATTGATGTATCACTGCCATGAAAGTTGGCAGAGTTTAAAGAAAAATATTTTCAAAATATTCAGAATTATTTTCAATGATCTTGAGAATTAAATCTCAAATCTGATGCCTTTTAGGATCAACTGCAGTAACCAGTTGGCATCACATACCAGTACATTTCATTTCAAGTACTATCAATTTAAGTGAGTTTAATAATAGGAGATATTATTAAATGTAGTATTAGCAGACATTAGTCAAATTGAAAAGTAACCTAATTTTTTTTTTACTGAATGGTATTAAAAATTAGCTTATAAAATATAATAATCATGTCAGACTCTTAAAAGGCAAAATTTTATGAAAGTAAATAGTATAATGTGAACACAAAAGCTTAATTTCCTTTTTTTTAATGACAAAATAAAACAGAAAATTAAACAAAAAAAAAGATGTTATGACTGGAAACCAATTTCTATCTGAACACCAAAAGTAGAATGAAAATGGATTTTAATGATTCTTCTCAAGAATAAATTTTTACAAAAATATTATTCCTTTTTGAGGAATCTAAGATCATTAATTGTAGATAGATTTAGAGTGAAATATTTTTATTTTTGAGAATCTCTGTTCATTAAATGTGAATACCAAAAATAAAAATCTTAGAGAAAGTGCTCTGTTAAAAAGATAAATAGGTAGTATTTAGAAAGCACAAAGTTATTCTGCTTTGTTATTATTACTCATTGAATTACTGCAGATGGTTGTAGAGGTTATGAATAGGAGTTTCATAACAATTAAATTACAACATGCATACCTTAATTAAACTTTTGTAAAATAATAAAAAAATATATAAAACTATATATTCTTAGTATTTTCAAATTGGTCAAAAACACTGATTCTCTTGAATACTACAATCTCATAATGAATTCTATTTGGCTGATAGTTCCAAATACTTCCAACACTTTCTATTATCAGTACAATTCACATGCTTGACAAAAATCAATTCTTGATACTTAAATATAAAATCTATTTTATTTATAGCAGAACAAACCACCATAAAGTTTTTATTTAAACAATACGTCTGCTTGTTTTTACGGTACACAAAAATTCAATAATTAGTAAAGAATTAATTGTATAATATTGGAAAGAAGAAGATGTAAAAATTTTATTAGTTGTTTTTCATTTGAGTAAAATCAAACCCAATCGCATTTAAATTATTACATTGTTAAATTAAACAATATTTGTAAAATATCATCAATGATGGTTGTGAGATGCACAAATATATTTTATGTTTCTTGTCATTTAAACTGATTAATGCCAAGAAAATAACTGGATATGAATTTCTACAAGTTAGGCAGCTTACATTAACTAAATTAAAAATTAAAAAAGAAGTTGGTTACATAATACATACCATGACTAAGGGCTAAAGCTGGGGCGTAAACAGCGACTGATGTGTACAAAATCTGAAAAAGATATATATATATAAATTAAAATAAAAGTTTTTATTAGTCAACAAGAACAGGAAGAATTTGTAACTATTTTTTCTTTTTTTACACTTACAGCACGTTACTGATGAGTGTATTGGATTTTCTGAAAAATCAAATCAAATATGAGACCAATTCAAATCACATAACAATAATAACTAAATCCATAATTGAGAAATTCTAAACCATGTCAAGAATTTAAATAAATTTTTACTGCTTCGATGTTTTTCAAGTTTAACTTAATTCAGTACAACATAATTAGGTGATTAGCTCAGAAACATATGTTAACAGGGCATAAAAACTATCCTCATAAAGTTTTTATTCCAGTTACAAACAAAAAAAAAAGAAGAGATTATATTGAACTGTTATTGGAGTGGTATATAAAAATAATACAATTGTGCAATATTTAAAATAGTTAGCTCGATACAAACTGTCACTCTGAGTTAAGGGGGATGTTCAAGCATTATGTAAACACGTGTTTTAAGTGATTTTAAACCTCTCTCCCTTCTACTTATTAGCAAATATCATTATCTTCCTTGCTTCTTCTTGCTTGTTTGAGATTGTACAACATTGATATTATTTTTAAATCTCATTATGAATCAAGATTTGTATGTTGACAGTATTTGTTATTTCTAATTATTTTCTATTATTATAATCTCATGGGCTTATCTTATATATTATGTTGGTCAAAATACATATAAATATATTACATACAATTCTGCTGAAGATTTTATTTTGGGTACCACTACTTTATTTGATGAAACTATCTAAATAAATGAATTCACCTAAACAGTAAAAATAAGATATTCTTATCTTAATAATACATATTATTTAACACTGAAGGATGCATTTTAATCATCAGTTCTTTTGTAAAAATTAAACATTTTTTAAATTACAATGGTCAAAATAATAAAAATAAAGTTTAAAATAAAAAAAAGCTGCGTTCTTTTGTCAAGTGTTTACATGTAATTGAATTATACAGGTTTTCAACTTAAAAGAGGCCCAATTACTTAGTTTAGTCTGTAAAGAATAGTTTATTGGTAAACACTAACATAATAATTTACAAAAGTTGAAAATGATGTCCATCCACTTCTTTGCACTTGTAAACATGTTTGATCATGTTCCTGGCTACTACTATGTTAGCTGTACCCTATCTATTTCCAATGCCATCAAGCATTGGTAATGTTTGTCTTCAGTTTCTACAGAGTGTGAAGATTGCACCTATAAACAGTTTCTTTTATCTAACCCCACAAAAAGAAGTCTGGACTAGTTAGATCAGGGAATCTTGGTGGCCACAATCCTTTAGAAATGATTCTTTCACCAAAAAAATCCTGTAGCATCTCCCTAGTAGAGCAAGTTGTGACTTTGTCCTGTTATAACCAGTAGTCACCCTCGTTCTCCTGCAATAATGCTATGAACTGTTGGATAATCTCTTGGTAAATGGCAGCATTCACAGTTTTTTTCAAAATAAGGATCCTATTATTTATCACTTTGAAACCACACATAGTACACCTACATTTTGCAGGTCTAGGGGAAATTCAAAGAAAAAGTGCAGGTTTTCAGTACCCCAGGTCTGGTAATTCTGACTATTAACAAACCCATCGAAGTGAAACCAAGCTTCATCTGTAAAAAAACACTTAATCTAAAACTCCAGTGTTGCTTCTAATGAAGTTCTTGAACCGTTGATAGTAGTGAACCCTTTTAGCATAATCAACATTAGTTAGCTCATGGGGAAACCTGCTTTCAATATGGATAACATTTCATTTAAGTTTAGTGTGAGCTGAACCAAGTGAAATGTTCTTTTCCCAGCTAAGTATTTGCAAAGATTTATGAGGAGATTTTGTAGTGCTGCTTTAATGCCCTGTTCAACCTGCTTCATTGACTCGTGTCAGGGACATTTCTGATCGAACATCGAACCTATTTCATTACCTAACTTCTGAATAATACTTTTTACTAATGCTTCCTTTTAAAATTTCTCCCTGAACTTACACTGAAACACAACATGAGATTTCATCTATAAATAAGTTTCCACCAGGAAGTTCTTCAACAGTTAACCTCATTTTAACAAACATACAATTACGCAACCTTGTTCAAAAACCAATGCTCGACACAGACTAGCAATACTCAAATGTAGCGGCAATAAACAGTCCTCCCCACTCCAGCTCCAGCTGTACCAACATCTTCCACATTATGTTATTCATCTCACACCAATGTATGTATTTTAACAAAAATATGCTTTTAGTATAAACTGAGTCCCTCTTTTAAGTTGAATGCTCTGTATCATCAGTAATTATTAGTGCCAGCATGATACAATTTATTATTTCTTCTATAGTTATTTAAACAAAACATCTTCAATATAGTCCACCTGTGAATTCATTTTACATTGAAATGAATTTTAAGTTGAAATTCACATTAACATTTTTCAATTACAAATATCTGACACATTAATAAGGTAAAAAGTTAAAAATAATTTTGTAAATTTTAGCTTTTATCTTAATGATTTGGTTTAATGTAATTTTATAAATACAATTTTTTTTAAGAAAGAACTTATAAGGTCATACCTTCAAAATTTGTTCTTCAATATAAAATAAGAGTGTGCAATTAAAATAAGAATAAGTTTCTTAAATTTTATTGCTTAGGTGAATTTATTATTTTACCAAAATATAATACCAAGATACGCAAATAAATATATACATAACAATAATTTTAAACCAATAATAACTGAGTAACAATAATTTTAAACCATGTACGAAAATAATTTATGATTTATTATAATTAATAATTAGTTACTCTTCCCCTCCCATTAAGAAGCTTATGCAGTAATTGAAAGACCTAATATTCAATATACGTCTGATCACTTGCAGTTAGTTGATTGCAGAGTGATAAACACTCACTCTTAATAATAATGTGTTTGCACAAGGAATTGATTATGAATCTGAAAGATAATTATGAATTTTAGCCCCTCTGTGTACTCTGAACCATGGGCTGGCCTTGGCTCTAAGGATATTAATTAGTGGTCATAATAAAGACATTACTTTTAAATTTCTGCTACCTAATTACAATTATTGTGATTCAATCAATATTCTTATTGATTCAGAAATAATAATTCCCTTCAGTCAAATTTTATTTTCAGTGATCTAAGACAGCTGAATCTAGTCATTCAGCTGCTAATGTGTTTGTGTGTTGCTAGTAAAAAAAATATAAGTTTTATATTTCACACAAACTCAAAATAATCACAATATTTTACTTTTTAAGTTTTCACTAAAAATTAGAATAAAGTAAAAATAAATTGTAAAAGATAATAATAATAATATATAATTGGATAATTGTAAGTATCCCATTATGCTTACTTATCTTAATAACAAGATAAGATGCTTATTCTAATAAGATGCTTATTTTATCTTATTTAAAATTATCTTAATAAGATGCTTTACTACTTTCTCATTTTCTAATTAATACCATGATTAGCTTGCTTTTTTTTTAATTCTACCATCCATTAAAACCTACTTAAATTATTATTTTTCATTCATAATATTATTTGGATGGAATATTATTTTCCATAGTCTGTCTGTAATTAGTTGCTTTAGTTGCTCTGGGTAATAAAACAGAATGACTAATCATATGGTGTTCAACTTGAAACTATACCAAAAAGAGGTTGGAATTATTCACTATAACTATATTTTTAAGCTAAATATATAAGGATTTATTAACATTTTATGTCATGGAGAGGGATGGTATACCTAAAAATACAATGACAGATGTGTTACATAATACACCTGTAAGGAGAGCTGTTCAGCTGAATTTATGATCCATCAAAACTGTTCAAACAGGAATTTGATTTATTTGTGTGCATTTTACAAAAGTTTGTAGAATACTAGCTTCTGGAAAACCTGCGACTCCAATAAATAAAAACCGGTACGTTTATTAAAAAAACAAACAAAACAGTTCATTAATATTTTTATGATTCATTTATATAAAAATAAGTAGTTTACATACACAAAAGTAATTGTAAAACATAATAAAATAAAACTGAGTATTTGCTGTGTCAGATAAGGAAAAGTAACATGATTTAAAATTATTAAAAAAACTTACCATTTGAAATGTATAAAGAGCAGCAGCTATTACTCTAGCACATTTATTAAATCTCATTTCCAGGTACTGAAAAGTAAAACAAAAAAAGGAAAAATTAATGCCGTTATGAAAAGATAAATCACAAGTATTAATTTTAAGAGGTCATATAACGACTATATGGATGTTGATGGTATAATTCCTTCCTTGGATTTAATTATATATTAATATTTAAAAATATTATTCAAGAAACATAGTGTGAAGGGTTTTGTGCATTAATTATAAATATTGGTATTATAAAATTTGTAGTATAGTTTTCATGAGACTTACAAAGTTCTTTAATTTGGTCCAGTGAAATTTACGTTGAGGTATATACAACGTTGAGGTTATCCTCAATAAAAAAAAGTCTAAGCTAGTGTAGAGCCGTTACACTACAGGTGACTTATATACAAGTATAAAACACAATCAGTAAATTAGAAGCTTATTTCTTTTTTCTTTAAATTTGACAAAAATACTATTACTGGTTGCAAGCAAGCCGAAAAATTATTTTGTGGATTCTAGGATTAGTAAAGATTATGTAGTAATTAAGAAATAAAATGTACAATGGAGAACAATTTGAGATAATAAAAATAATAGACACGTAAAAAGAGTGCTGTTGAATTAAAAAAGATATATTTTGTAGGTCAATATAAGAGAAAACAAATTGAGGAAATAAATCCATTGTTTTATCATATATTGTTGAAACAATCCTACAATTGTTTATGGTAATAAATTTAGGTAAATTTAATAAAAGCAGGTTCATCTGAAATAAATCTGATATTTACAAACATAAGGTATTTGGGTTATTTGGGTCTATAAGGTATTAGAAATTTGTTTACATAAAAAAGCTAAAAGTTGTAAGCATTAAAAATGCAAAAAAAAACAAATCTTAAAACATGCAACATTTCATAGTTGACACATAATCACAGATGAGGCTGTTGGAAT
This sequence comes from Lycorma delicatula, assembly GCF_047948215.1. Taxonomy (NCBI): domain Eukaryota; kingdom Metazoa; phylum Arthropoda; class Insecta; order Hemiptera; family Fulgoridae; genus Lycorma; species Lycorma delicatula. The sequence continues at coordinate 35,082,690 of NC_134456.1, forward strand.
TTTATGATTTAAAATTACAAAGTATTCTACAATTGGAATTGTAAAACTAGTATTAGAACAGCTGAAATATTAAATAGTGTGTTAATGTAATTTAAAAGAAGGATATGGAAAATTATTATTTGGTTCCTCTCAGTGATAGGGTAGAAGTGTAAATTATGCACTTCCATCCAACCAAAGTATGATACATATGTCATAATAGATTAAGAATTTTTTTTTGTAATTCTAAAAAAAAAATACATTTTTCTAACCAATAACACATCAGATCTAATCTGACTTGTGTGTAAATAAATTTTAAAAGTTAATGTTAAATATCTACATTTAAATTCAAAAATTCAAATTCAAATTTTGATTTAGTTGTTATGAGTATGTTAGGTAAAAATATGTATACCACATATGGTAGAAATCTCTATTACAGGGTAAACTTGTCTTGTTTTGAGTATCAGGAAAATACTTAAACAATTTTTTATGGGAATTCTGTTAGTAATCTAGATATTCAAATTAATCATTTAGTATAATACCTTAAAATGTTTATTTTTAAAAATGTGATGATTTTTAGGTTTTTATAGGGTTTAAGGTTTTTCAAAGTAATATCTCTTCAAATAGTTTGGTGAAGATATAAAATAAATTTACTAAAAATAGAAGATATTAATGTTACAAGTTCCAATAAATATGAAATTGATGAGTTTCTGTATAAATAGCTTTAAAGGTAGTAATTTACTTTAGTAAAATATTTATTAGGAATTAGAATCAAAGTATTCTAGTTTAAAAATACTCTCATAATTATTATTTATTTATTTATAACTACTGGTATCTTATAATAGAATTTTTACTACTAAAGAGTTCATTAGTATCAATTTTAATATATTCATTACTTAGTGTAGTATACACACCTCATAAGATGAGGTTAAATGAAGCTTCATGAAAACTGGAAGATAAAGATGAGATGCAATAGGAACAACAAGTAAGTACGAAATACATTGTAGCCAGAACATGGTTCCATAAACATACATTTCAGCTGGGTTACCAAGCAGTTCTATTGCTGTGATAAACCTAAAAAAATCAAAATCAAATAATAATTCAAAATACAAAAAACCCATGCAAAAATATATTTTTTTTTTTTTTGTAAATGAAGTAATTATTGCATTGAAGTTTTTTTGTAATTGTTTACATCAGTGATTCCCTAATTTTTCTGAGTTGTGGCACCCTTTCCGAGTCATGATGCCCTTTTTCAATTAACATTTTTCCATGGCGCCCTACCCTAAGTAATAGTATGACTTCTCTAAAGTAAGAGATAAAACTCATAATAAAGAGGTAAATAAAACTCGTGAATCTTCATTATTTAACACTTTTTTTTTACTTTATTAACACTAAATTAATAATTATAAATGTCTTGGTTCAATTAATTGTGAAGCTTTTACAATATTTTGTGGCGCCCCTGTGAAGAGACAGCCATGGTGCACAGTTTGGGAATCACTGGTTTAACTGACTGTCTTATGTCAAAATGTTAAAATTTCACTATCATTTGATAATAATGAGATTGATGTTACTTTGATTACTATATGATTTTCCAAAAATATATGATCACATTAGAGATAACATTTTCAAGTATAAGTAATATATAGACATTACAAATAAATAACAATAAATTTAAATCTCTTACTCTTGAGGACATATACAAGTACATAATAGAAAACAGCAATGAAACCGTAATTAATAAAAAGGTAAAATTTGAAAATTATAATTGGATTAGTAAAGTAGTACTTTTAATTTAAAGTATTCAAATTTAGAATCAAAAGTATATTCAAATTATAATACCAAAAAATAATAGTTATATTATTTACTTCAGACTGTAACAGATTTGGAACACTTTACTGTTTACCATCTCTCTCACTGATATAAAATAATCAGTGAGAGAGATGGTAAACCATCTCTACTCACTATTACACCATCATACTCTACGTTTTAATATTTTCAAATATGTTTTTAATACAGTAATTACATTTTCATACATTCTGATGAAGTATAGATCTCTGTAAAAGTGATTAAAATAGAGAAAAGAGAAAAGAATGATAACATTCAGCAGTAAGTAAAAGGTTAATTAATTTTTTCAAATAAATATATTCTGCTGCTAGGATATTTATTCTAGCTATTCTGAAATTATATTCTGCTTTGCTAGATTATTTATTATCTATTATCAATGAAGGGAATGGGAGAAAGTGAATTACTTAAATTGTTATTATGTGATGTAATTGGTTTTTGAAATAATTAAATTTGCAGTGAAATCCTTTTTAACAATCACAGTACATTTAAGTACTTTGATATAATAATAATACCAAATTTTTAGCAAACCAACTCAAAATATAAACTTTTCAGGAGTTGTAAATTTTTTAGCTACTCCAAGGTTTTTTTCCTTTTCCTGTTTAGCCTCTGGTAACTACCGTTTAGATAATACTTCAGAGGATGAATGAGGATGATATGTATGAGTGTAAATGAAGTGTAGTCTTGTACATTCTCAGTTTGACCATTCCTGAGATGTGTGGTTAATTGAAACCCAACCACCAAAGAACACTGGTATCCATGATCTAGTATTCAAATCTGTGTAAAAATAACTGGCTTTACTAGGACTTGAACGCTGGAACTCTCGACTTCCAAATCAGCTGATTTGGGAAGGCACGTTCACTACAAGACCAACCCGGTGGGTTAACTACTCCAAGGTTGAATTATTAAAATTCTGCTTTAATAAGTAATATGAATAATAATATTATAATTGATATGATTTGAAATATAGAATATCTGCCTGTTAGGTAAGTACCTAAGTAGGAAATGAGCAAATTAGTATTATCTAGTAAATATGCTTACCTCTATTTTCAACCTTTGTGGTTGAATTTAAAGATTTTTTTAAAACTAAGTCTAAGTTGAACTGTCCTACTTTGCAGAATTCCAATTTCCTAGGTTCAGAAGATACTTTAATTGAGATATATTTGATACGTTTATAAATAGTTCATTATTGCTTCTAAGTAATAAATAGATTTAAAAAAATAAAAAAATAAAACTTACCCTGCTGCAAGAGACATTGACATTGGAATAGTTCCCATTCCTCTTCCACCAAGCAAAAAATCTGCAGATGTTTCTTGCTTTTTACCAAAGAAGCCGTAAAATGTACCAATACCACAGGAGACAATAAGCATTGTTGCTACAATTACATAATCTAGCCAATGAAAACTATAAAAAAAAAAAAATAAATAAAAAAATATAATAATTTATTGGTTATAAAGATTAGTTGCTTAAACAATTCAATTTTCTTCAAGAATTTATTATAACTGTTCTACAAAATAATGTAATTGAACAAAACCATTATTTTGATAAGATTGTTATGTAGTTCATGAGATCATGGCATGTAAGGGTAAAACTATAAAATATATTGTTTGTAGTCTTTCAACAAACAATAAGAACAACTCACTTTAGTTTTTCTTCAATTAATTTTCTACACTATTTCTTTTTAACACAATTGAGGTAAAATTTTTGGGCAGTTTCATAATTTGTCATATTTCTGGAAATTTTTGTTTGTTAATAGTACATTGATAACAGGAGAAGAAAAAGAAAATGACTTTTGTCAAAGGATTTTTTTATACTAGTTATATGTTATTTTCCCTTCACACTGAGAAGTTGTATTTAATGCATTGTGTCTTGGTTCAAAGGATTATATCAATCTTTGCTTTAAGTTATTTATTCTAGAACTTCTTATGACTGTAGTGCACACACATAAAGCATCTGAAATACAGCAGATACCAGACAGAATTTCTTTTTTTTTTCTTAGGGTAATGATGTTAAGTACACAGCCAGTCTCAGCCATGAATAAATAAAGGTGTCACTTTAAGGCTGAATATTATATGTATTATGGTGGGCATAAAATGCTATACATATTAGTATATTTGACTAAACGAAGAAGGTAAAATGAAACCTCTTCACTTCTCATCACTCCTAGTTAGCCTGGTATGGAATGTATGTTATTTTTTAGGGTGGCTGTCATCTTTGGGAATAACTTCTGAAAACTTCAAATCAGAACTTTGGGAATAACTTCAAATCAGGTTGTCTACAACTGTTAATGGTAAAACTTAATATATACATTTTTACATAAATATTAGTGAAAAAAAGATCATGTAAAACATTAAGTTTCTGTTCTTTGTAAATGCGTAATCATGTTAAGATTAATAATAATAATAAAACAGTATATGCCAACAGTCAAGGATAGTGTGGTGTTTGAGAGATATTGTAATAAAGGATTGTTCTGATGAATAAAATATGTTTCTGCACGTCTAGAAGAATAGTTGCTTTTATACTTGTTTTTTCATATGGTATTAATTAAGAAATACTACAAATTAAATTTTGTAATGTTTCACATATTAGATTCCATGCAGAATATTCAATATTAGTGAAAAATACAAAACAGCCATCTAAAATTCTTTATAATATGATAAATAGGAAATAAATGATATTAGATAATTTTATTTTATATATAATTTAAAGTTTTGTATGAAGATGTGATATGTGAGCCATGTATTTATTAAGAAATTTATATTTAATTCAATAAAGTGCGGAACTTGTTAACATGCACAAATATTAAAAAAAAAACAGGAAGCAAATTATATAAAATGATTATGCATTATAATCAACACATTCAATATTAATGTAGTTCTGAATAAGGAATAATCTTTAATCATCATTATTTTCTTCTCATGTTATTATTAGTTATTTCCTTATTCTATACTGGATAGTATTTCTGGTTATATGACGTTAAAAATCCATCTGTAGAAATACGGTGCTTAAGTTACTTATAATGATTTGTAATTTAAACTGTAGCTTATTTATTTACTTATTGACCGACACATAGTTGACAATAAAGATAAATGAACTCATTAAAAAAGGTGTGACTGGTTTCAGTTGGTACATATGTATAATAAGATAAGCAAATTTGCACAAATGAAAGGAACTGTGTGTTTCATACACACAACATAAAATATGAAAGGTTTGCATAGCTAAAATAAAAAAAATCATACCTATTATTAGACCTATGAAATGGATCACATGTGATATTTTTTTCAACCAGTTCAACAGCACTCACTCTTTCTTCTCCAGTAGAAACACTGAAGACCAAGGCCATGATGAAGTGCGCGAAAGTTTGGCGGAACATGATGTATCACTTTTGTTGGACTGTGAAGTTCTCTCGTCACCTCCAGCTCTTCTTTTCTCCTGGAAAAATATAAGTAAAAAGAAAGTTCTATTAGAAAATTTTCAGTACAATATAGTAATAAATGCACTGCTGTTACGGATGCTATGAAAGTTTTTGTGAGTTTTGAAATAATCCATCATGCCTTGTTTTATAAGGTTATTATTCAAGTTATACACAGTTTTTTTGTAGCTATAAAACCCAGTTAAGTCAATGAAATGCTGCCTTTATCTTTGTATTAATATTAAGATCACATAGGGGATAAGCCACCAAAAATAGAAATTTCTTTTAAATGTTCAATTTTCAAAACCAGGAAAAGTAATTATTAATGATCACAGAATTCAAATGGATTCCTTTTGAATCTATATATGTGAACATTGTATGCCCACTTAAATATGGCAATTCCTTTAGAGTAATTATTTTTTGAACCAGCTGATTAAATTAAAATTTTGACGTTGCTTCAATATGACATTATGCTGTAAGTGTATATCTATATCAATATGTTAAGTTCATTTAACAACATAATGGACACAAATATGAATTTTATTTTTATGTATTTTTCTATTTGAAGTTAATATTTCAAATATGTTTATTTCTGTTTGAATATTATCTCTTGAAGTTTTTTCAAAAAGTTGTTAAAGAGTTTTCAAGATACAAAGATGAGTTATCAGATCACTGATTTGCACTCATAAATATGTATATCATATTTTGATATTTAGAAAATTAAAATGTTAACTTATCCATTTTGAACGTGCAGTATTAGCTAAAAAGAAGAAAACTCTCTTATTCTTATAAAATAACAATAACCTCTATTAAACCAGACAACAGAACTGATTTCATGTATCTCAACAAATACTTTGGCCTAAAAGAAAGGCCTTATTATGATTTCATTGGTATTTTTAATAAACTACTGAACCATTTAAAAAAACTTTTTACTAGTCGTTTAAAATACAATTAGAAGATTTTCTTTTATAGAAATATTACTCTGTTGATGAATCTTTTAAAAATAATTTAAGAAAACCCTGAGTTTTCTGTATCCCATTTGATGTATACTTAAACATGTGTTCAAATAATTATCATTAATGTCTTCTGAATTGTGATTTATTTAGTATTTTTAAATATTTAGTATCTTCACATATTTCTCTTAATATTATTTAATTTGTTCACACATTTGAAATAACTAATATGGATTTTAATCATATCAATTTTTTATTTTAGAACTAATTGTGTATTTTGTAATGCTGCTCTAATTAAGTTTTGTCATGGTTTCCCTTGATCCATCTGGTAAATGCTGGGCAATTCTTTTTTTTATTCGTTTAGCAACATGTCTACCCATTCCTTACAAATCTATATAATGCATTCTTATGCACCAATCATAAAAAAACAAATTATTTATGAAATTCCTTTAACAAAAATTTCTAAAATGGTAGCCGATAGAGTATTTTGTTTGTGTATTACATGTCATAACCCAATGGATATAAACAAACTAAAAACAGTTATCAGTCACTCCTGAAAATGGCATAGTCATTCTTAATATAACAAATGTCCTATGCTAGGCTTACAAAGAATGGTAGGAGTGAAACAGTTTACAGCTGTTTTCTTCTCTGAGATGAATATACAATTACATATCATATCAGCATATCATAATAAACACAACTTCACGCTATTTTTCAGAAGGAATGGTTGCATACTGAACTCACTGACTTCAGGCAAGATATCATCATCATCCTTCTGATTTATGCTGCTTGTACCTTAAGACTGCTTTACATGAATAACAGCTACTAAGAAAATCAACAGACAGTGATAAATAATGAATAAATTTTGGTTATGCAACAGTAAATTAATACAACTATTTATCTGGAATATAATACAACATTTTCAACCAGATGAAAAAAACATGGTGGGTTGGCCTGTTTGTTGTATGTGCTCACATTTTTATTTTGAATAAAGCACTTCTTGGGAAAATACAACAAAGTAGCAAACTGCATTTGCTTACTTTATTTTTTTTGGAAAATTCCCTTTTTTGTGTTTAAAAAATAAAGCTAATTTATTGCAATTTTTAAATTATTTTTTCATTGCTGTTCCAATTTTTTTTTTTTAAATTATTGAAACTGTAAGCTTTGTGCTGATAAATATTTATGTAAAATACATTTGGGTTTTGGGGATAAAAAAGGAAAACATTGGGGATGGAGCTGAATTAAAAGATCACAAGAAACAGCTAAAAATGTTCAGAATTTTGAAGCTTTTGGTTGTAAAAGTTTTTGTTGTTATTACAGTAAACATATGAACTTTATTTAGTTGCAATTGGCAAAAACATTTTACAAAATCATGTGTTATGAAACATAAACCATGTCACAATTTCATGACGGGCCATAGGCCCATCTTTTTTCTAGTTATTAATAGTTACATATTAATAAACATAAAATAATCTTAAGCCTCCAGTTTATGAATTATTGTAGTTTTCATTTCTAAGAAAATAATTTTCATGATAAAGAAATGATTAACTTTTAACTTAAAAAAATTGACAAATAAAAAAATTTTTGTTTGCCAAATATAATAAATTTCCATGAAAAGTAATAGCTAAAGCTTAAAGAAAGATAGTTTAAAGAACATATATTACCTTCGGAATTTTACCATGGGAGTTGAGAAAAGAATCATTTTGTATAGAAAATTCAGTCCTCAGCACTATGTCAGTACAATGACAGTCAGTCATTGTAATGTTAAATTGCACTTCAGGGGGTTAATTAGGACGAAGAATATTCGTCCTAAAAATGATATGTGGGAGTCCAGCGATATGTGGTTCAGAAAGAAATCAATCGAAAAATTAATAGATTTTAAACAATTTAAATAGGCGTTTCAAGGTTTGCTAGGAAATAGTAAAAAGGTTACAGGTCAGAGATGAAGTTAATATTATGGAAAATGAAGAAAAGATTATGGAAACTTTGAAATGCAATCGTTTTATTTATATCATGAGAACGGACAAGGTAAGGTTACCTTGTCCATAATGGCAGATTATGGATGATGAAGACGGGACAGCCGATAACATTATACTATAATATAAATTATAGTAACAAGACAAAGTATGGATTACAATCTGAGGATGTTCGTGGTAGAGATGCTTATGGATCCAAATAAAACTGGACGAATAATCCAATATTCACTGTTGTACGAGTATGTTCATTGGTTTTGTAATGTTTTGCTCACTTGTGTGTATTTGTTTGGTTGGAGAAAACCTCGGCATTGAGAAAATTCTCAAATAATAATAATAATAATATCGGTAATTAAAGAAGGAATGTTGTTGACAATGTCAATAACTATTTTTGTGCTGGAAACGTTAAATTGGAAGAAGTATGCATCTTCCTGCACTTACTTTTTTACTGCATCGGCTAAAGCCAGTGAAAACTAGTAAGCATTTTATTACTTGAGGACAGTTAATTGAATGGCGGCTTAAATATTCCAAATGATGTCATTCTTAATAATTATTGACTTAACAACACGTGCGGTCTGTGCTTCATACCATCTATTTTATATTATCATGGTTCAAGCCTCTTTAGAACACGTGTAGCGGCAATAAAAAGTACAAATTTTTTTGAAAGTGCTCAGAGTTACTGAATTTACAAAAACTACAAATATACGAACAGGTTTTCTAGGTAAGTTTTTTTTCTTAGTACAATATTATTATAATAATCTTTTAATAAAGACAGAAATCGATATAAAATCGAAATTTTGAGTGTACGTTTCTCAAAATAAATTTTTCATGTTAACTAAAAGTAATTAAAAAAAAAAAAATAAAAAAGTTTTTAACAAATTTGGATAAAAATTTTAAAATAGAATAAACTTGAAAAAACCAATACAAAATCTAGAAAAAAGTAAAAAAAAAAATACCAAAGTTCTAAATCTTGACGTCCTTAATTATTCAAAATAAAAAAAATTACAGACAGCTTAAATTACATTTAATTTGGGGCTGGCTTCAAAAAGTGGAATAAAAAGTGAAAAAGCAAAAATTAAAAGTAAAACAAGAATAAAAAGTGGACCAAACAATTGAACATTTATTTATGTTTTTGCAAATTAAAATTTTTTTAAGTTTATATTATTTTAAATGATTGTTTCTGATCGGTCTACAAAAGTAGTTCAACACATGAAAAAATCCGTTGCGAAGGACGAAAACCTGCATCTTTAAAAGAATAAAAAAAAAATTTACCTCATATTTTCCAAGTAATTTTCTTTTTGGTTTTGCTAAATAATTTGATTATCATAATGAATTGAGCTTCCATAACATATATATATATAAAATGTTACAACAATCCCAAATTAATCAACAATGATATCAAAGTATGAAAAACATCTTCAAACCGTCTACGTACGTCGTGTAACTTTTAATTTAAAACATTTTTCACTTAGCTTTACATTTAATACGAGACCACTGGAGTAGCTTCCTGAATAGAATACAAACTTGTGAATTTGATCGTAAGTCTTGAACATACATAAAAGATTAAAGTTTGGGTCAAATTAATAACAATAATCTTTTTTTGAAGTTGGTCACTAAAACTGAAGATTTTTAAAATTTTAAATTATATTTATAGTTTTGAACTAAATATATTTGGTCGAAATTAATTTTTCGTTATGTCTTGACGTATCATATAAGATTGAAGCAAATAAGAGCTTTACATCGATTTAACTCTATTGTTTGTTTGCAAGGAAAGCTCGTACCGATTTTAATAAATTGATCGATGAGTAAGTTTTAATAAAAAACGAACTTAAAATATGATCCTTCGTATTTTCGAAAAAAAAATATATTTTTTGCTTCTTTTTTCGCAAAGGATCCTCTTAAGATTCTATCCTCTTTTATACACTGAGACAAAAATTAAAACTGCAAAATTTACGATAACTTTTGTACAAAAAAAAGAAAAAAAAGTTGAACAGGGATAGCGACTTACTTTCGTCGGACTCACGTTTTTGATTCTACTTAATTGAATATCATTTAGCAAACATAAAAAAAAAAATTAACAATCTTCGTAGGAAACATTTATTTTTGATTTCAGACGTGGACTCACTCATTTCTCCATCCAACTAGCAAAAATAGCTTTTTCTTTTCTCTGATTAGCTGAGAGTAAATTTTGGAAAAAATCCCGTATAAATTATGGCAAATTAAATTTTCAGAGCAATTTTTCTTCATTGTAAGAAGTAAAGGAAGTATTGATATCGCAAAAAATTTCGGTTTTCACATTTCAAGGAATATCCATTTTGACCACTCTGAACCCATTATGACTAATTCCGGCGTGACGTCTGTACGTAGGTTTGTCGCATAACTGAAAAACGATTAGTCGTAGTAAGTTGAAATTTTGAATTTAGGACTGTTGTAACATCTAGTTGTGCACCTCCCTTTTTGATTGCAATCGACTAAACCAAAAGTGCCCAAGAAAACCCTATTTTGGACTTTTTCTTAACTGCAGTAATAAGCTCTCACTGAAAACTTTTTAACGATATATCATAAGCGGTACTTATTTTCATTGGTTCCAGAGTTATAGCCAAATAAAATTTTAATTAATGAAATTTTTGGATCTTACACATCGGTTATTTATCACATATTTGGGTAGGCACATCGATTCGAATCAGACTTAGTCTCCTTTTTTTTACTTTTTTTTTTTATTGAAATATATTGATTTATTAATAATTATTAACCTCTGACTGTAAAAAAAGTTTTACAATAAATAATAATTCAATAACAAAAAAAAAGAAAAATATGAGAAAACATCAGAAGTAATGAAAAAAAATTTTGTGTACTTTTTATTTTAAAAAAAGTGTGTGTATGTAATTTAATAGACGTACAAGGAAGTTATGTGGTGTCCACATCAGATTTTTTAAATTTCAAAAATCCAACGAATTTTATAGTACGACTTAAATACCTTCCTCGGAGAGGTTAATGATAGTAAATTCTCAGACTTTAAGTACAGAGTTCAGTTTGAATAAAACTTACACAAATTTCGTTAAGATACGTAAAAGCTGCAAGAAACTTATGTAGTGAACTAATAATTGAAAAAAGGAAAAAATGGAGGCTGTGTCCTCTAGCGGAAACATTTTTTTCGATAATATAGTGTATTCTATACAGTGTTAACAAGGTATACCTAATGAATATTACTTTAATAACATCTGGAATAATTTTAATGTTAAATAATTAAATATAATGAGATGTATAATTTTCTCTTAAATGTAGGAAATAATACAAAGAAGTGGAACCATTATTAAGGATAAAATAGTATACCATTGTGAAACGTACGTATTCATAAATTTATACATTGTTCTAAAATAAAGGTTTTTTTAACGACAGTAATTAGTCTACACATACTACATTCGTATTTAATATACGTAAAATCTTATTTTTAGGCATTGTAATGATTATTTAACAATTGGTTGTCAACATTTTACGATAAAAACTATTTTTTTCGACATCAAAAAATCTATGTGGACACCAAATGACTTCCTTGTACGCATTTAAATTACATATACACATTTTTTTTAAAATGAAAAGTACATAAAATTTTATTTCATCAATAACTACTGATATTTTTTCATATATTTTTTTAATTGCTATTATTGAATTATATTTTATCGTAATTTTTTTTACAATCAGAGGTTAATAATTATTAATAAATCAATATATTTAAATTAAAAAAAAAGGAGATGAAGTCTAATTCGAACCGATGTGCCTTCCCAAATATGTGATAAATAACCGATGTGTATGATCTAAAAACTTCATTAATTAAAATTTTATTTGGCTATAACTCTGGGACCAGTGAAAATAAGTACCACTTATGATATGTCGTTGAAAAGGTCTCAGTGAGGGGTTAATACACCGGCTAAGAAAAAGTCCAAAATCCAATTTTTTGGATTTTGGGCTTTTTTGAACACTTTTGGTCCAGTTTACTGCAATCAAAATGGGAGATGCACAACTAGATGTTACAACAGTCCCAAATCCAGATTTTCAGCATTCTACGGCTAATCGTTTTTGAGTTATGCGAGATACATAGATACATACGGACGGAAGTCATGCCGAAACTAATCAAAATGGATTGAGGGATGGTCAAAATGGATATTTCCGTTTAAATCTGAAAACCGAGATTTTTCGCATTGCAGTACTTCCTTGTCCTTCGTACAAGGAGGCTGGTTCTCAGTTCGAACCATATGTATTTTATTTTTTATTTTTGTTTGTATTTCAGCCAAATACAATGATCCATTATTTGTATTACAAAATATCTATTGTTCCATTGCAAACCTTTTCCAAAAAACTTAACCAGAAGATTAAAGTTGTAACAAAAAAATTATATCGTCTATATATAGGCTCGACTTGAAGATATTTTTCATAGTTAGTCACTATTATTGGTTAATATTGGATTATTGTAGATTATTAATGTACACCTTGATGTAATATTCAATCTATTTTAGAAAAAAGCAAAATAAAAATCTAATTATGAGAAAAATTTGGTTTATAACAATGCAAAAAAGTAATATACACAGTGATTCTGGAGGAAAAGCAAATAATTTCGTAAGTGATTCTAGAGCATGAAGTAAAGAAAAAAATTCATATAAATAAATGTCCGGAAATGCTTTGTTATTGAGTTACAGTTAGCTAAAAATGTCGCCCGTATTTCTGTCCCATGCGAAATGAGGTCATACTGAAATTTTAAAGGCGTTATACAAGAGGTAAACTTAATGGTTTCTTATGTATTTTGACCTGAAAAATCGAATAAAACAGGTCCCAGAACGTATTTCCCGTAGTTTTCGTAATATCCAATGTAAAACAAAAAATTTCGGTGACGAAAAACAGTACAATAACTTTTTTATGTTTGAAGTACCATAACATTGTTAAAAGACTAATAAGTGCGTAAATTTTATTATAAAATATTGTTGAAAATTTAATTCTGAGAAAACTGATGTAATAAGTCTATGAAAACAAAAAAAATCTTTTATTATTAAAAACAAATTAGAACAAAACTTAACAGAAAAATGTTATGAATTTGTAAAAATTAAAAAAAGCTGTTTTCATTTCAATGAATTTAGAGATTTCTCTATTGGATATCATGAAAACTACAAGAGATAAAGGTCTGGAACCTATTTTATTTGAATTGTTGGACCTATTGACTCTATAATAGAGCGTTTTTCCTTATTTCAAGCTCAAGAATCAGTTCCCAAATTACTTCCCCTTCCTCTTGAATCACTTTGTGTGTATGTATGTAAGCATGCGCGCGCGCGCGCGCGTGTGTGTAGTATATATATTCTTATATAAAGATTGGTTTAAGAGAACCTTGGTTCATGCTCGGTAGAAATTTCTTTACATTTTCTGCATTACTTTTATCAAGTAGTAAAACATAAATGATATGTATTCACCGCATTAGGATTACGTTACGCTTGGTTCACAATGACGTAAGTCATTTTTCTAAATTTCTTTTGTTATTTTTATCTAGATGCAGGATTTTGGCCTTTGTTTCTTGCGAGAGGCGATTATTTTGGTACAATTTTTGCAAACCTATTCAATTTTAAAATAACATCAAAAATAAAGTTTGAAAAACAAGATTATATCCAAAAACCGTTTACAAGAATGATTAAAAATCTAATCCTAGATGGTCATTTCAATCATTAAATAATCATAAGTACAAAACACTGTGGAAAAATTACAAGTAAAACATAGATAAATAAAATTAAAGAAAACATAAAGCCAAAAGTATTTCTAGAGGAACAGCGAAAGACAGAAAAAAATACAAATAACTATTTTTGTTTGGGCAATCCCACTAAAAATTTAGCTTAAAAACATCTAAATCATTTATATCTCCGATTCAAAAAACTACCCACAAAGTCTCAATATATATATATATATATATATATATATATATATATATATATATATCGTAGTGGAGATTTGCCGGTTAAGCACAAACTTTAATGAATTGTGAACTGTGACTGAATTAATCACTGTGTGAAGCTGGGGTTTGAATTGAATGATTCGAATCAGTAATTTGAATCATATTACAAAAATAGTACAATTAAATTTACGTTAAATAAAATAAAATAAAAATAATATAATTATTTAATTTTTCAAATTAAATTTGAAAAATTTCTGTTTAATAATAATGGGCTTCTGGTAGGGACTACGTGTGAGGCTAGAGTGGTGAGGTGATGCAAGCACCTCGTGCGAGGCTAGACTGATCATCACAGCTAGAGAAATGGGGGGGGGACAAACGGGGTACCCCAGGGGCGCTGTTTTTGGAGGTGCAATGGGGTGCTCTTATTATAATAACTCTGCAAACAATCGTCGGATTTTCAAAATTCAAATTGTGTATTTGTTAGTAGGTTGAAGGCTATTTTTTGCATGCATCAGGTACATTCTCGATCTAACAGATCACGGCCATTACATGACTGCCCAAAAAGGAGTACAGTGTTTCTTTTTCGCTAAAAATTATAATTTTTTTAAAACCTTATCTATGTACTAGCCGGACAGGGCTTGCTTCTTTCACTCTTCCCGTCTAGGGAAGAGTCTGGATGCTAGACCCCCACTTTGCTCGTTATCCTCATGGTTGTGAGAATAAGAGTGATAAATAACAATTAAAGCCTGAAAGATTCTCTTTCCTCCAACGTTTCCCTCGTTCTTGACGTAGAAGCTCTAATACGTTCTTGCTGTAGACGAAGCTTCAGCTCGAGTCTGGCCGTTGCGCTCTCGGTAAGCAGCTAACCAAGAATCACGCACTTCAGCTATTTCGGAAGACTGAGATAATCGCATTATTTTAGCAGACTTTGAATAATAAGAAATGTTACTTCTTTTTCTTGAAATCATATTTTTTAACTTTTGACAATCCAACATCTACAGCCAAAATAAACAATCAAAACCCATAGAATTTCGCTAAATATGCTAATTTAAGCAAATGATAATGATACATTATTAAATATTTAACTCTGAGATCTTTTCTATTATCATATTAAACGAAATATAAGAAATAAAAGGATTAATTTTTCTCTTTAATGAAATCTTAACATCTTAACCACATTAGGAATGTCGTGATAATTTTAATTGGAGATAATGACCAAGTCTATAAGGTACAGATCTACAAATTTTTTAAAATCTGTCCAGTACTTTTTGCGAGATGCGCGTACAGGGACGACCTTAGCTATCATTTTATTGTAAACATAGATTTAAAATAAAAAAAAAGAAAAACGTAAATAAATCTGATTCATTAAGATATTAATCTGAATATCAAATAATTTGATTTTGGAGATCTATCTTATTATAAAGTAATATTTATCATAGCTTATGATTTACAAAAAGTGTGTTATTTTCTTTTAACTTTTAATAATTATTTAAGTTGCAGATTAAAGATTAATGATATATATATATATATATATGTTACGAGAAGTTAATCTTCTTTAGAACAATGTAATGTAAACGACAATTAGACCAAATGTATGTTTACACGAAAATAATGCTTTTGTACATCTATTTAAATATTTAAGTATTATTAATATTAAATATTTAACTTATTCACTTATTACTTACTTACTTTTATTATTTACTTACTTATATTATTTAAATATTATTATTTTATTTACTTATTTAAATATTTATATTTATTACTTAATCATTTAATTTTGTTTCAATTTTATAATTTATGATCTCTTACTTCAATGTTATTCCTTTTTTATTTTTAGTCATGTCCTTGTATAAGAAAAAAAATATCCGGGAGTAAGTTACAGAATTGCATTGTTTTATTTCGAGATTCCCTGAAATTATATTTAATGAGATACATATTGTAAAACGGGAACAATAATCTACTCCTATATTTACACTTTACAGTTTAGGAGATTTATCTGAAGGTCTAACCAATTTAATGCAATAAAATAATTAAAAAAACATTCCATATATGTTCTGTAGGCGTAAATGACGATTTAATTTGATAAATATTTTTATTGATTACGGATAAACTGTATAATTTTTAGTCCAAAGCCCACTTTACTTTGTTACATTCAACAACATTGTCTTTTGCAACAATGAATAAATCTTTAAAAATGTTTAACTGATAATTTATTTCAGTTTTTTATGATACAATAGCTAAGAAGAGAGATAGATCAATAAACTGATGCAAAGTAACAGTTATATCAAATATTTCTCACAACTTAATATACGACGCTACTTGAAATTAACTGAACGAAGGAAACTTAGTTATAACTCTGCTTTTTGGCGTTTTATCCGTTTGTTTATATGTTTATGATTAGAGACCGGATTATATGCAAAATAAACAACTTGAAATATGCATGAAAAATGCTTAAAATATGCATGAATGTCAAAATATACAACTTTAAAATATAAAAAAAATAGTAATTTTTAGTTTTTTATTTCAAAATCAGCATGCAATTAGTAAGTAGTTGAATAACTATCGATAAATTCGATAATTAACAATTATTTAATATTTTGCTACTTTTGTAAACATAAACAATCAGAGGTACGTTCCGCGGCTGCTAAGTGCGCTCTAAGAGCCGTGCAGCTAATAGGTGTGGCCGGATACAACGTAAGATTTCATTTATTAACAAGGTATCTTACCGAAAAATATTGTAAATATAGCGAAAATATGCATCATCATTAGATTTTAAGGGAAATATGCAATAACCGGTAAGAATGGGCTTAATATGCAAATGCATATAATCTGGTCTCTATTTATGATAGTTACATTAAAACGTGTACTTCCGTTTTTTTAACGAAATTTTACAGCAAGGTTGCTAATAGGCCCAACAATATATCTGTAACGAGTTTTCATAAAATTTTCCGTTTCAAAATGTGGTTGATATTCTTCTTAGATAACGGTTGAAGGAGAGGAATATAGGGGAAGTTCGTCGACGACCATCATCATGGATATATTGGTCTACTCTTCGATCCTGATGTCATCCATCGTTTTCATTCTATTTCTAAGCGGTTAGGTACTTCCTTTCACGATTTATTCCGTCTATTCTTGGGGGATTCTACTTTTGATAAAGTAAAAAAAAAATTGTGGAATTTTTTTTATTGTGATTTTATTCTATGGAATATGCGTTTGAATATTAACTGTGTAATTATTTCTCTTCTCCGTTGATCACAAAAATTTAAATAAAATATAATATAAGCCTGTTTTCATTGCAATATTATGTATTTTCTCCGTGTAAAGTACGACATTCAATAGCTTGTATTTCACGAATGAAAAACAATAGAAATATGAATATTTCGCAGTTTTAAACTTCGTTCTTTATTCTATTTAGTTCACATTTCATCCTACAGGTTACGTCACTTTGAAGTTAGTAGGACATTGCTAAAACTATGCGATACCGTTTTATAACTATTATCCTATGCGATCTTTAATCTCTGTTTTCCGAAAACTTTAGTTTCTCTGTTTTCTTAACACTAAAAAAGTCCTAACTTTAGTTGTAATTAAGATAAATGCATGATTTTTTTTTAACATTGTACAGAAAATATTTGTCTAGAGGCGTGTGTGTGCATCTGATAATCCTCTTGTAAATATAATTGGGGGGTTGAAATTAAAATGGTAATGATTTTTGGTTTAAAAAGTTTTAATAAAAATTCTACAAGACGTGTTTGCACACACAAGGCATTAGACACCTATCTTCTCTTTATTTTTGTGTTTTTTCTAAGATTTTATCTTTAGTAACAGATGAGATACACTTATTCTTGTCGGGAACTGTTTTTTCACCCCAATCCCTATTTTAGGGGTTGTAGTGAATGTAATTATCTGAAAAAAGTACTCTTCATTGTAAGCTAAATAAACTGACCAAGTATAAACTTCCTATTCCCAGTTCTAAAGAAAAAACATTTTTGGGAAGACTATCCCCTAAGCCTAACGATTGTTTCAGAAACCGTTCTAATTTAGTTGTACAGTATCGGGCGTTTCACGTACAATATTAAATAATGAATCTTTCTTTGGTTTTCGGTAAAATAATTTTTTTGTTATCCCCATATCCCTTATTTACAACAAATAAAGTGACAAAACAAGGGTATGTAATGGAAGATCCTTCTTATCTGTTAGTGATTTCCGGTGATCTTGGAAATGTGTTTACAGTAATTACGATACTGCTCACACAGTAAGATTATTTTTGGCCGGATGTGTAAAAATACATCTTGAACCGATAGTAGAATTTTGTAATGAACATCATAAAAATACAAGTAAGAAACATTACGTAGTTTAGAAGTACACAGAGTGTATATTCAAGTGTGTGTATATAACTTATTTATTTATAAATGTAACATAATATAATACTCAAAGTGTTGTAAAATAACAATTTATTTAAATAAACGAGGCAAGATGATAAACCTTAAATGAAAATGATTCAGTTTAAAACATGAGGATTTCTCTGTTTTAAAGAATATTTCAGACCTAATTATGTGGTTCTTTCCTCAGTGATTAACGGTGACAGTGTAGTTAACGGCGTTCTTAACAATGCTACCAGTAGTCGCTACATGGGCCGGCATGCTTAGGTATGTCAGTACCAGAGAAGGGGTGGGAACTCCTGGGGAGTCTAACAGGGGTCAAGTAAAGGCCGAGTCCCAACCGGTGGCGCTTCGGCGCTTGCTGGGGTGGTGCTATCGGCTTGAGGCAGGCATGAAAAGACCGAGACCCGGTCCTCCGCGGGCGGGGAGAGGGGAGATGGCATAGCTGGGTCTTCCTTGCGCGCGGAGGATTAGAGGCAGGGAATATGAAAAGATCCGGAACGGGGGGGGCTGACCTACCGTGCCGGACGTACTGCCGGTGGGTGGAAAGGCCCTCTTAGAGTCACAAGGACACGTCCCTGGTCCGCGTATACTTTAGTGGATGTCCGGCCCAGGAATGTAGGGGGGGAAAAAAAAGTAGTCGCTACATAGACTACAGCTCCGAAAATCCTTTGGATCTTTCCACGTGGATTTCCACGTAAATTAATAGCGAATCCCTTAAGAGTAGTTTATTTTAATGATTAAGAATAATGAAGTAACTTATTTAGTTATAAATTAGTACTCATAGTATTCAAATTAGAAGCTTGAATGAATTTAAACGAAATATTTTAAGACGGTTGCTTGATTTCGGATAAAGTGATCAGAAAATTTCATTAAATCTGTTTGTAGATTTTAACTGGTCTAATGAATGTTTTGTTTTCATGGAAAGGTATAAAACTTTTGCATACACACTTTACGTGGATGTATTCAAAGGCGCAAGTTTGTTTTGTGTGAGTTGTGTTGAAAAAATGAAAGACAATAATAGTATAGTGTAGTTGTTTTACTGTTAGCTGAATCTTGTTGTACACAAACTATAGTGCTACGTAACACTATGCAATATTGTCGGCAGAAACCATGCAAGTATCGTAAACACCCCGTTAGAGTAGTATTAAAAGCACTGATCTCTATATAACTGGGTAGGGGATCCCATATATTGGAACTGAAAATTGAATTGAAAATTTGAAGGATAAACTAGCGCCACTAAATGAGTGGTAGAACTAATTAAAATGAAACGGCGCATGCGTACAGGTGTAAGAGTATGGATAAAACCGTGTTTTAACCCGATGCAGTAGAAGTGTTCTGATTTTGTATTTTGAATACTGATCTCTGTAAAACTATATTTCTGATCTCTATATCAATTTTCTACAACTGTCCGTAAATTTCTGCTTTTGTTGCGAAAATGACTTGACTAAAACAAACATCCCTACCCTCATTGTTATAGTCGGGAAAGCGTACAATGTTTTTACTTAGTTTCCAGCTGCTCATTCTGAGGCCCTGGAGTATGCTTCAAAATTGAACGCTTAATTGTATTTTACGCCATAAGGGTCACCTATCCAGTTATATAGAGATCAGTGGTCAAAAGACAAGTTTTTAAATCAGATGCGATCACTCTACTTTAATGTACATATATTTAAAGGGTGCGACGCTTCAGCAATTATCTTTCTCAGGATTCAGATTATACTACATGAAACATCAGGTTTCTGTACTTGGCGTTCCATATTTTTGAAAATAAGTTTGAATTGTAATAATTTGGTTCATATAAAAGGTAAAACAACGATAATAGTCTTTAATTTATTCCCTAATCTCTTTCATTTAAAGCTATGTTTATTTAATTTCTTTATTACTCCAAATTTTTCTAAAAAAAAATTTATAAAAACTAAAAAAGAACTTCCGTTTTTAACGATCACGAGATGAAGTCTATGTGAAACGCAGAAAACTATTCTCAAAAATCCTTTCTCACTGCTCCGCCATATTTGGACGATTTGAACCAATCGTTTTCTAGTTGTTATCATTTTTAAATAAATAGCAATTTTAATGTTAGAAATACTTATAAAAAAAGGTAGCAAAATATTGCATGACATTCCCCGGTTGTCATGATTACCAAAAAAAGGCTTAAGCATAAAAATTCCCAATTTAAGATAAAAAATATTCGATTTTAGGGATTTTTCTTATTGCATGAGGAAAACTTAGGAAACATTTATTTATAAATAGGTGATCCCTAAAAAAGAAAAAGTAAAAGATGATTGTTTAAAGATATTTAAAAATAAAGTACAACTTCTTTGTATGTAATAAAAAAAAAATTACTTTTAATTTTGGGGCCAAAGCTACTTTTATTTTAATAACCTTTAAATATTAAAGAAAAAAAACCATTTCTTTTAATAATAAAAATTAAGAGTTAAAGCTCCCCTCCCCCGAAAAAAAAGAATTTTTTATTACATGTAGGGAATAAATTTTAAGAATACTTTTCTAAAAATATTTATATAGAGAATGTATCACGAAGTTCTCCCGGGACTTTTATAACTTATTCTACTCATGAAAATAAACGTATGTCCTAAACTGCTTTGTTTGCGAGTTACGGTCAGTGAAAGATTTCGTTCGGATTTCAGCTACCCTGGTGAAATGAGATTGTACTGAAATGTTTAGGACGTTAATTAAGGGGAAAAATTAGTGATTTCTTTTGGTTTTTGACGTGAAAAATCAAATAAAGTAGGCCCCAGAACCGTATTTGCAGTAGCTTTTCAGAAATATAGGGTGAAAACCAATAAATTGGGGTAAAAAACCTGTTTTTTATGTTTGACGAACAATAACTTTGCTAAATAGGTAATAAACACATAAAACTTTTAAACAAAACTTGCAGACAATTTAATTTTGAATAAAATTATGTAAGTTGAATAAAACAAAGAAAAGTGAGAAAAACTTGAATTTTATTTAGGAACAGAACATTACTATATTTATCAGAAAAGTACTTATTTAATGTAAACAAAAATCAAATTCTTTTTTGGTGATATGAAAAATTTGTAAAAACAAAATTTTCTATTAAAAATTACAAACAAAATTGGAAATTATATAACAATTGTAAAACAAAAAAAAATAATAAAAATTACTTAGATAATAATTTTATTTGATGTCATCTGGTTTTCTTCTTGTTTATTTGTTATTAATGGTTATACTTACCTCTTAATTTTATTTATCTATTCCCTGTTTTCAGTAAATTGAGATTGTTGTAAAGGACATCCACTTGATTGTTCATCTGTTTACTTATGATCGTTTTATTGTTACATTGGACAAAGGAGAAGAAAACTAAAATTAAGATATAACGAACACATGAGATCTTTTAAAAATCAAACACAAGATTCTAATTATGCAATGCACTTACTAAAAGAAGGACATGTCTCAATGAAAATGGAGAATCAACGAAATTAATTCACAGTTGTATTAAAGGGAGAAGAATGAAGATTTTAGAAAATTTAGAAATTTTTAAATTAAAAAGTATCTTTTAATCTTCAAATTAAAAGGGGCGTTTGACTAAACGTTATATAAAGACTAATAGAAATTTAAAAGTACTGGTTGAATAAGTTTTGATAATGGAGTTATTCCGAAACGTGTCAACATATAATAAAAGAATGAAGCTAAGAAAGGTAAAAAGTACTCAACATAGAAATCATAGTGTTCTTTATTATTTTCATGAGTAGAAAAGGTTATGAAAGTTCCAGAACTTCGTGATACACCTTGAAAATAGGGGCTGAAAATTTTTGAAAAACCCGATACCCCATTTTTTACATGATCACCATACTTTCCCCTTTAATGTAGCTATTCTGCTATATTCGCTAAGAAAGTAAAAATAAAATTTAAAAATGAGAATAAAAACTGAATGTTGTATTAATAAGCTAATTAAGAAAATCTGAATAATAAAAAAAACACAAAACATTTTATCGTAAATGAACTAAGATTTTTAAATAAAAATGTGATTAAATATTTCGTTTCGGAACGAGCGATAAACAGTAAATTTCCCAAGAAATTATTATCCATCACTTAGCGTTGCGAACAGCGGTCCATAATGTAATTCACGTTTTTTCTTTTTTTAATTTTACGAAAACAATCATTCGTGATTGAATTAGCTATTATTTCAAAGTTATAGATAACTAGAGAATGTTTATTGAAAAATATCCTAATTGTATGAGAACAATGAGAGAAGATTAATTAATAATAATAGCGAAAATTTTCTTGAAGTACTTTATTAGCGCGTTTGACACAGGATTAAAAATCAGTGAAAGGTTAAAAACTAAAAACGATTATTCTTTGCTAGTTTTCCTTAATTTTTGTGAAAGCAAATTTTAATAATAGAATTAAACTATATAGACAAATAGAACCGGCTTTGAATCGTTAGAATAATAATAATTTAGTAAAGAAACACTTTAGGGTAGAAAATCGTATAGAGCGTAGGGTGAAAAAAACAAAAAAAAAAAAAAAAACAGAAATAAATCTTGTAAGGTTATAAACACTTCTAGTAGAACTTTAGGCAATTACACCTGTTTTTTTCTGTTTAGCCTCCGGAACCACTGTAGGGAGCTACAGAGGGTGAATGAGGATGACATGAACGAGGAGAAATCTCTAAGATATAAATATCAGGTAAGCCTGGACTTTAATTCTATTGATTTCAATTTATATAACTTGCGTAGATCACAATTCTTAAACTTTGAACATTTTTCACTGCGAGTGAAATCCTTCAAAGACAATGAAATACCACTACGAATTTTATAAAATAATATTCATTAAAATATTAATTAATCATTTAATAAATGAAGAAAAAACAAAATTTATTAACCGTAAATTTTACATACCAAGTAGAATAAATTTTGCGAACGCAAAGACAGCATATGAAAGGTAGTTAACATGATGAATAGTGGTTCTAGACTCTCGCCGACCACCGTGGCGCGAATGGTAGCGTCTCGGCCTTTCATCCGGAGGTCCCGGGTTTGAGTCCCGGTCAGGCATATTATTTTCACACGTTACAAATCATTCATCTCATCCTCTGAAGCAATACCTAACGGTGGTCCCGGAGGTAAAAAAAAAAAGTTCTAAACTCCCGTAAGAAGCGATGAGACTACTGTATGTTCAAAGTATCTTACTCCATACTTTATTACGAATATTATGATATTTATCACAGAGAATATATGAATTGTGTATATGAACACGTCTACTGATATTCGGTCAAACTATTTTTACCTCATCTCCGGTTTGTTCTATCTAATTATAAAACATACTTTTTTTGGTTTAGTATAAACATACTTTTTTGGAAATATTTAAATGAAATTTCGGTTATTAAATAGATCGATAACATTTGAAATGACTTGCTGGATCAAAGATGGAGAAGGAAAGAAGCTTGGGGAAATTTTTACCATTAGAACTTGATTAACGGTTCATACATTAAGGCATCTGGGTTACTTGATTTGGAAGTAGATCGGTGTAGAAGGGAATCACCGATCGCTGCTCCGGTTTAAATCGCTGTAAAGGGGCATAATGATTAAAATTTTAATTTTATTAAGTAATTTAATATCCAGAGGATGTATCGCGCCTTTATGAAAGCCTACCCTGAATCAAACATTAACCGGCGACTGTATCGAAGAGTTTTTAGTAAATAATTTCCAAAACTCTCCTTCCATCGCCATTGAACCCGAAACTTGTTTAACGTGTGATCTAATGAAAAATAAAATAAAAGTTACAGTGGGATCAGTAAAATTACAACTTATTTCAAAAAAAGAGTTATATCTCAGGAAAGCTGAGAAAGCAATGCAACATTTGCATAGTGACAATGCTTTTTTGCGCATGCCCTCAAGTGCGACATGACCATCAACATGGACATGAGGCAAGTGAAAGTGGATTTAAATACACTGAAATTAAAACATGAGATTAGAATATAAAATGCATGAGTCACTAGCTGATAACTTGTGACGAAAAATACTTTAATAATTGGCAAATATCTATTTATAATCTTAGTTTATAATCTTAGCAGTTTATAATCTCATGATTACTGTATGAAAATAATGTATTTTGGTAATTATTTAGGAATATGACGTGCATTTAAAAGTCAATAATCTTGGCGTTTGTTGTTTTTTCACCGCGCTGATTGTAAATGAACAAAAGAGTATTGTTTTAATATAGTTGTTGACTTATAAAGAATTTAAAATGAAAATAAAAAATCACATATTCCCGTAGCAGCGAGTTAATGTTTCGAATTTTTATCAATGTCTGTTTACATTTTTCTTTTTCGTATAATCCGTATCTAATGTTTATTATCCGTTCTTAAATATACTTTATTGAAATGTGTGTCGATTGATTTCAATTATTAATAGACTATAATAAACGTTAACGCGATTATATTACAAAAATAAATTAAACAATATTCTGAACTTCGTTCGATATCAACAAACATAACCTAACGCTCCGTTCGCCCGCAACCTCGTTTAATTAACCTTAACCTTAATTAACCTTAAATATTAAATTAGCCGATTGGTAGCCAGAGTCAATAATTGTATACAATACCCAATTATTTAAACCGAAAATAATGTATATTACAGTTTAACAGTACTGATTTACGAAATTTTTGGTGAAAGTACTGTGTAACTTACGAGGGACGTAACTCTGGTAAAAGGCGTCTTACTGACGTTTTTTAAGCTATATCTGAGTTATTTTCATTATAATAATAGAGTATATAAAAATATAGTTATTTGAATACTAACGTTTGTGTTATAACTGATTTTATTTCCTTCTCATACGTTAAGAAAAAGTAAAAAAAAAAAAATCATCATTACAACAAAAAGATTGTAAAATTTAAAAACTACAATAGGACGATACTTTTTTCTTGTTTATTGATGACTAACACGATGACCATAACAATTATGCTAAGATTATTAATTTTTGAATGCGCATAATTTTTTCAAAATAGTTATCTATATTTTTTCTTATTATTCAAGATTATACTACCTTACAACAGATCGTGTGTCTGTTATAGCTCGCCACTTGATCTCGTCGGTTTTCAGGCCGCTTAGCCCAAAGAAATTAACTACAGATGAAATTAATTAGCCCCAGTGACAAACTCATGAGTTAATAATTTAAACTAAATTAAAATATTGTATACATTTTTCTAGATATATAAAAGTTAAGCGTAGAGTAGATAGAAATAAAAACGTACATCAAACAAAATGATAAACAAAACAAAAGGAACATAATAAAAATATTTTTTTTTCGTGATAAAACGTTTCCTTTTATCTGTTTTTATTTAAAAATCAATAGTAATTCAAACAAAACTTTGTTCTGTATTAACTTATAATCTTACGAAAATATAGTTAATTACCTTTATTTACCGCATTGATAATGTCATCTTAATGATTAATTTTAGACCTACGAACGACTGGAATAGTACGTGTGCCGGTGAATATGTGAATAGGTGTCTTGTGAGGGTGAATCCATGTATACCAAGCTAAATAAGCTTGACTTTTTACAATCATTTAATACATAAAACTGAAATATTAATTTTGCTTCACCGAGCAGTTTTGCATATAACACAGAAATGTTTTGTTTATATATCAGCTGACTGGGTTCATAACAGGCAGGTTGTCAACCGTTTTTTAACACTCTTTTTCAGTTATTTAGTATGGTTTTTAATATTAACAGGCTAAATATTTCACGGGCTGTTTTTGTTACCGTGAAATTTAAATACAAATAATTATATTATATATACTAAATTAGGTTGTAATTTTTTCGAAATTTTAATTAATTTTTATTGAATTAAAATCAAATTAATGGTTGAATAAATCTTATCCATAATATAATTAAAATATTTGACTTAAAACCTGTAGTTTTCTCTTTTGGTCAAAAATCGATCTATTTAGCATTGGATTTTTTGTTTTTACCTTCTTGTATGAAGTAAAGGAAGTATTGCGATTGCGAAAAATTTCGGTTTTCAGATTTAAAGAAAATATCTATTTTGACCATCACAGAACTCATTTTGACTAGTTTCGTCGTGACGTCTGTACGTACGTATGTATGTACGTATCTTGCATAACTCAAAAACGATTAGCCGTACAATGTTGAAATTCTGGATTAAGGACTGTTGTAACATCTAGTTGTGCACCTCCTCTTTTGATTGCAATCGACTGAACAAAAAGTATCCAAAAAAACCGGTTACGATAAAAAAACTTAATCAAAAAATATTTCTCGTAGCATATAATTAAACATTTAATTTAGTACACATCGTCATTTATTTAAATATTACCTATGAGAGTATAAATAAAAAGTAAATTGTATGCTTCATCAGTGTTACACAGGTTTTGTATAGAAAAGTTTATAAGCATCAAACCAGTTTTATTTCTTAAAATAATCTATTCTTAAGAAAATAAAAGGAAATGTAAAAAAAATTGCGCCCAATAGAACGAAAAAAAGCTGAAAATGTACTCAACAACCCCGTTTATTGGCTAAAACTCCGATTCCTGTGAACCGGAAAAATGATATACATACTAAAACATTTATATATATGCATATTAACATGACCAGGCGCAGTAGCGATTTCCAAATTCTTTAAAATTCCTAATACAGGTAGTTATTTTATATGGATTTGAATACTAGATCGTGGATACCGGTGTCTTTGGTGGTTGGGTTTCAATTAACCACACCTGGTCGACCTTTTTTATTTTGTTTAATCTCCGGGACCACCGTAAGGTATTGCTTCAGAGGATGAGATGAATGATTTGTAGCGCGTGTGAAAATGTCATGCCTGACCGGGATTCGAACCCGGGACCTCCGGATGAAAGGGCGAGACGCTACCACTTGCGCCACAGAGGCCGGCAGGAATGATCGACCTGAAATTGTACAAGTCTTCATTTACATTCATACACATCATCCTCATTCATCCCCTGAAATAATACCTTAAGGTGGTTCAGGAAACTAAACAGAAAAAGAAATTTAAAAAGCCATTAAAAACATTTAAGAAGCGATACATAGAAGTTACGCGTTACCAAGTTCCCGATAACACTCCTTGGAATTATTGCATACTTCATGAAAATTACTTTTCATGTATGCAATAATTCCAGTCCAGTCTGGACCAATAATATGCTGTCCAGTCTTTTTTAGTACTTTAAAAAAGGATTTTTTAGTAATATATTTTTATAAATATAACATTTTGTAAAATGTGTAACATACTTTTTTCACAAATTATATTCAGCAAGCCAAGACTTATTTTATCAGCAAACCTCTACATTCAAATCAAAATTAGGAAAAAATAGTGTAGTAATATATTTTTTTTTAAATATTAAAAAAAGGTATTTAATGTGTTTAATGTAATTAATATAGTAATTAATTTTAAGGTATTTAATGTAATGAATCTAATAATATTATTAAAACATTTTGTTTTCCAGTGAATTCCACGGTATTAAGATCGTCGTGTATTTATGCGTGCTGTGGAATCGGTTACTGGATCACTAACAGAAATAGGCTTATTTGTCTACTATGCAATTTTATGACTTAGCAATCTGCAGATCATTGGAGGTGCAATTACCATTTTGTAATATCAATTTTAATTTTTTTAATTTTAATAAGAATCTTTCAATTGGGTTTTTCTGTAGGTTTAAGAACAATACAAAAACATATAGAAAATTTTCATAAGATATAGGACCGAAAATATAGGATCTCGAAAATTACCTTTCTAAGTTTAAGACTTTCTGGTAAAATTAAAACCAAGTTTACTGTTATATGTACGTGAAATAAATAAAGTAATATAATAATAATAATAATAATAATTTGGTTCGTGAGATGTTTTTTCTTTAAAATATTACTGGTGTAATACGCCACCAATTTAAATAAACCTCATGTATAAATAGTGGTAAATTTTATATGTACTATTTCACAAGTATTAGAGTATTAGACCAAACCAATACTGCATAGTTCAATGGAGATGGTAGCAAGTATATCGTTCCATTAATGGTAATGATTTCATGTTTCATTAATTGTTACAGTTGTTTTTAAAAAAATATAAGGTCAATCTAATAAGAAATTAAATTTATTTTTACTATTCAAAAATATGAATTTATTCTTAAAAATTTTCACCGAATGAGGTTATTTAAAAAAGGAATTATATTCAATATCTGTCATAAAAATCACAAAATTAAAGTTTTTGTGAATATTATTTAAAGTGAACTACTTATAGTTGCATAACGACTAAATTATAAATTCCTGAAAAACGGTTTTTCCTCGTTTACAGTATCTGTTGGCCATAAGGTATAAATAGATAGATTTGCAAATACAACACACACACACACACACACACACACACACACAATTTTATATATATATAAACGGGTGTGGTTTTTGCTCGCAAATATTTTGCTAATGGTTGCCGACTGACTGGAAGTTTTAACTGAAGTTTTATTTTTTACAGATTGTAAGTGCCGTCACCTCTACGTAAGTGATAACAACTGGTTTCTTGAACTCAAGAGACCGACATTTTATTTAAAAAAAGATGATAAATGAAATGAAATTAAATAAAAATAATTCTTGCGCAGAAAACTGCGCAAGAAAACCGACTTTTCGTTAATTCAATTTGGTTTTAATATTTTTACTCCCTTTACGAAGTAAAGGAATTATTGTGATTGCGAAAAACTTCGGTTTTTTGAGATTTCAGCGGAAATATCCATTTTGACCATCCCTAAATCCATTTTGACTAGTTTGGCGTGACGTCTATAGGTACATACGTACGTATGTATCTTGCATAACTCAAAAACGATTAGCCATAGGATGTTGAAATTTTGGATCTAGGACTGTTGTAACATCTAGTTGTGTACCTTCCCTTTTGATTGCAATTGACTGGACCAAAAGGTCCCAAAAAGCCCAAAATAAAAAATAATGGATTTTGGACTTTTTCTTAACTGCAGTAATAAGCCCTCATTGAGAGCTTTTCAACTACCTATCATAACTGTAACTTATTTTCATTGGTTCCAAAGTTATAGCCATAATATTTTAATTAATGAAATATTTGGATCTTACTAGGAGAAGGCACATCGGATCAAATCCGACTTCATCTCCTCCTTTTTTTAACTTCTCTTTTTACCTTTTTTTATATTTTAAATATTTGATTTATTAATAATTATTAACCTCTGATTGTAAAAAAAGTTTTACAATAAATAATAATTCAATAATAGAAATTAAAATAAATATGAAAAAATCACAAGTTATTAGTAAAATAAAATTTTATGTACTTTTAAAATTGTGTGTATGTAATTTAATAGGAGTACAAGGAAGTCATGTAGTGTCAACAAGAGATTTGGTGAAACATCTATTTAATATTAATTGAAAATTATAATTTAGAATAGTGTTATTTTTATTTATGCATTTGTTTCAGTCTACTTGATAATAAATATCGTTATAACATTTAATAACCTTCTACTGTTTTGTTTTTGTTTCCAATTTGTTGATGGTTACATCATAATAATTTTTAAAAACATACTATTAGGTAGATATAAGATTTACATTTATTTAAAGAGTAATAAAGGGACTTATACTCTAACCTAATGTTTCAGGTAAGATTGTTGAATTAATAATTATATAAATATTTCATGCTAATAAAAAGTAATATTTTAGCAATTGTGCAAGCGTCCACTTTTATTAAAGAATTGGAGGATTGTATCTCACTTTCAAGGGAAATAAGTTTAAATGAAGTGCAGCAAAAATGTGTATATGTAATTTAACTGGCGTACAAGGAAGTCATGTGGTGCCCACATCAGATTTTTTTAATATTGTTAACAATGGATACCGCAGATAAAGAGACATCAATGTTCCAACTTGCAGGATCATAATGAGCCATGCTTTTAATTTGACCCGCTCAAAGTTTTTCAACCTTAAATTGACCGACTCAACCAATCTTCATCAAATTCTTACAAGACAATTTCAGACACACTTCTACAGCTCATCTGAATTAATTATGATTGAAATAATTCCGTTATTGCATAGTAAAAATAAAAATACTAAATTAATGAAAACGTCATATTAATTTACACGAGTGGGGTTATCTGCTGCAGTTTTTATAAGAATGTCCCCTTAAACACTATGGTTAATCAAATTGAAATTATTTTTGTAATTATGCAAGTAATATTTTTTTAATATATTTAATTTTGTCATCTTTATTAATTTATAATATTTCTAAATTTGTGTAAATATCAGAAATATAATGCTTATTGTTTAAACCTAAATTTTTAAACAATACTTTTTTTAAATATTCAAAAATAAAATATTCAGTCGAATAAATATAATTTTCTCATTGATTATCATCATATTTTAGTTTGATTATAAACCTACGTAAGATAGTCTCTTCTCATAAATCACGTACCTAATTTTAGTTAAAAAATATTGGCCAAAAAAAGTGCATGAATTACGCGAGTAAATACGGTATGTTGTAAACACACAACAGTTGATAAGATATTCAAAACGTATTCCTTTTTCCTTAAAATAATACATTATTTTTTTCAATGTATACAAATTAATACGGGCAAATAATTTACCGTATGAAATAATTTGTTTTAGTCATTGCAAAAGTATAACCTTTACAGACATAAAAAAACGATAGATATTGACAGATGCATCAATTTATGTAATAAACAATCCACGATAATCTACAAGTAAATATCTTAATAAAGTTTATTTAAAATTATACCGATTCCAATAAGTTTAACATTTATTTAAAAATAACAAATCACAACGATTCACTGATTAGATGTTTGCCCCATCTAACTTTCTAATCCTATAAATCAGTGATAGAATAGAAGAATACCCATGATGAAAATTCAAATTGTATTTATAGCTATCTCATAATTATTTCATTTAAATATATATAAACTTATTTCGGAATTCTGTATTAAGGCAGTTTTTTTAATGGATCAGAAAAAGCAGTTGTAATTTTATTTAAATTAAATGAAGAATCCCCGCTATAATTTAAAATTTGATAATTTATTTATTAGTTCCTTGTACGAAGTAAAGGAAGTATTGTGATCGCGAAAAATTTCGGTTCTCAGATTTGAACGGAAATATCTATTTTGACCATCTCTGAATTCATTTTGACCAGTTTCGGCGTGACGTCTGTACGTACGTACGTATGCATGTATCTCGCATAACTCAAAAACGATTAGCCGTAGAATGTTGAAATTTTGAATTTAGGACTGTTGTAACATCTAGTTATGCATCTCCCTTTTTGACTGCAATCGACTGAACCAAACGTGTCCAAAAAAGTCCAAAATTCAAATAAAATTGGATTTTGGACTTTTTCTTAACTGCAGTAATAAGCCCTCATTTTCAACTATATATCATAAGTGGTACTTATTTTCATTGGTTCCAGAGTTATAGACAAATAAAATTTTAATTAATGAAATATTTATATCTTACAAGGGGAAAGCACATCGGTTCGAATCCAACTTCATTTCCTTTTTTTTAACTTCTTTTTTTTATTTAAATATATTGATTTATTAATAATTATTAACCTCTCACTTACAATAAATAATAATCCATTAATAACAATAAAAAAAAATTATGAAAAAATATCAGACATTATTAATGAAATAAAATTTTATGTACTTTTAATTTTAACAAAATGTGTATATGTAATTTAATAACTGTACAAGATAATCGTGAGTGTCCCCATCAGATTTTTTAATTTGGTAAATTGTTTGCTACCACAGTGAATGAAAATAATTCGAGAAAATAATAATAACAATAATTCTGAAATAATAATAATATGACAACATCAAATCAAATATTAACTTGTAATTTTTATTTCTGTATTAATAAATTTTATCTTAAGTATAAGCGTTTATAATAAATTTTAAAACGAAGACTATATAAGTACAATTGATAATTATTAATAATAATTCAAATAATATGTAAATATTTTTCTACCTGCTCGCAAGTGTTGAATGCATCCACAAGAGAGAATCTTATGTCACGGGAAACTGAAGTACCCGTTCGGATGTCTAAGATCAAATACAATTCTACTGGAGACAAAAAATCAGTAGCGAGGAAACCCGAGAAATGTACGGAGCGGTGGTGGGGTAAGGAAGATAATTGAATGGCGACCACATATCTCCCACTAAACTTAATATTATTTTAGTTCGCTTTTTATATTAAGTATTACTATTATTATTATTAGTATTATTATTATTAAAGCAATATAGTCAGTGATATTTGTTTACAAAAACAGAAATTTTTAACAAAAAAAAGAAAATTATGTATTACAATAATTAAAGGATTTTTTCCTTCGCAATTAATTTGGTAAGTTGCGTAATTTATTGATAATTATTACAATAACAAAATAATTTTAACTAAAAATTCCTAAATAAGAATAATTTTTAGTGAAACATATAATGAAACAATGAAAAAAGTAAGTATTTAAAAAAAAAAAAAATTAGAATCGAATTTAAAAAAATTACCATCAGTTGATTGACAAATTGATGAAATTTCTACATAAAATTAATTTCTAGCTGTTAATTTACTACCAGGTATCAAGAGATTTAATGATAACAAAATCAAATCTTATAATGAAATTAAATTTAAACATTTATTAATTCAATATTATTTTAGCAATTTTTTGTTTACATTATAAATGGTTTTTTTTTACAAAAAAAACGTATTTTTCTGAAAAAATAAATCAGAAGTTTCTGAACTAAAGTTTTACTAAAATTATTGTGTGAATGTACCTCATTTTACAGTAAAAAACAAAATGGTGTATCTATTATCATGTTCGACCGTTTAATTCTTTTGACTTGAAAAGAAGTGAAATAGTAGGTGCTACGCATTATTTTTGCCGAGTGGGTAAAAGTAAAAAGTATAGTATATTAACAAAAAGGATAAAATCCTAATACACCAAAATACATGACAACATTGATATATACTATTTTCTAATATTATTATTATTATTATTGTTCCTAATGAGTATGTTGCAATCTGTTCAACCTCCCCCATGGCCCAATGAGATGAGGATGATATGTATGCCATGTAAATGAGGTGCAGTCTTGTACAAACTCAGGCCGACCATTCCTGAGATGTGTCGTTAATTAAATTCAACCACCAAATTACACCGGTATTCACTGTCTAGTATTCAGATCCATATAAAAGTAACTAACCTTAACTAGGATTTGAACCTCAGAACCTTCGACTTCGAAAATCAGCTGTTAAACAAGTGACTCGCTTTATAATAGAGATATTTTTATCTAGAACCATATAAAAGTGACAATTATATTTTCGCTCGTCATAGGCACAAACAAATTTATAATAATTTGGTATTTATAAATAAATT
The DNA here is from genome assembly GCF_047948215.1 of Lycorma delicatula. Classification (NCBI taxonomy): domain Eukaryota; kingdom Metazoa; phylum Arthropoda; class Insecta; order Hemiptera; family Fulgoridae; genus Lycorma; species Lycorma delicatula. Next base: position 35,116,524 of record NC_134456.1, read on the forward strand.
TCTTTAATTTAATTCAATACTCCGTAAAAATTAATCATTTTTATTCATTATAATTTTCATCGGTTAAATCTAGTTTTGACTCGTAAGTTCTCGATTAGAATTCCACAAATATATCTAAAAAGATATCCTAACTCAAAAGAAAAGTTTTTATTAATTTATATAAAAGTGATTTTTTCCCAGAAGAGAGTAAATCTTAAATAAGAATCCCTTCGCCATTTGTTTTTTCAAGCAAATTATTTTAGTTCAGGGAAAAATACAAGAAGGCAATTGGTACTGTTGGAATCTCTGGCTGATATTTTATAATTCATTTCATTTTTCTCACTATTTCATCTGTGACGATTAAAAAAGAATGAGTAATTTTAATGAATAATGAAATAAGTTTCTAAGAAGTATGAGTAAATGCAAGTATATGAAACATCCTTTCATCGCAATATATAAAATTATAAAGGAAAACTCTCTTAATTAAATCTCTTAATTTAAAACTCTTTTTAATTATATATAATTATTATATTATATATATATATATATACACATATAATTATAAAGCTAAAAAGGTAATAAGTAAATTAATGTATTAATTGATTATAACTGCTACTTAATATATATTATTTAAAGTAAATTAAGGAACATATCGATCTATTTATTTTGATTTATATTTAATAAATGTTATGGAAATGGTACTATTATTCTCTTTTTGTTATTAAAAAGAGTACTTACATCCGTAACAAACAGAGAATTAAAGTTATAATTACTTCTATGGTTAATGCCAGCATCCTTTGGACAGTAAGAGTTAAGTTAATGGGACTCTATCAGGAACGGCCAATCTGAGATAGAATAACTTCATCAGTATTGTAATTTTTTTTAAAGAAAGATATATCTTTGTGAATGCAATATAATCTTTGATGATATGTACTGCGTACAATTATATATTTAAGTTATTTAATTATAAACAATATACATATTGAAGTTTTTCAAAAAAGTATAAAAGCGGATTTATCAATATTATAATTTAACCTGGTTGGTCTAGTGGTAAACTCGTCGTCGTAAATCAGCTGGTTTCGAAGTCAAAAGTTCTCAACTTCAAATCCTAATAAAGCTTTTATACGGAGTTGGATACTGGATCATGGATACCGGTATTCTTTGGTGGTTGGGTTTCAATTAATCACACGACTCAGGAATGGTAGGCCTGAGTTTGTTTAAGACTACACATTTACCGGTACAGTTACATTCGACTGATAAGTCGCTAATGATTTGAATTAATTATTGGTGGGATTATAAGTAAAAATATTTTTAATAAAATTATAATTATAAATACAAAGTGAAAAACCTACATTAAAACTTATTTTCAGGTACTAAAATCAAACGACTAATCGTAATATCAGATCTGCCAGTTGGTGTGGTGTGGTTAACAAACTGATTTCTATATCAGCTGGTTTCTGTAACTGGAAAATTTAATTTCTTTTTCGCCTATCAAAAGCATTATGAAATCAACAAAAAACATTTTATATGAAACTGAAAAAATTGAAAATTCGTGAATTCAAAAAAAGGTTAAATTAAAAAACAAAAACATTTGTTTTACGTTAATAAAACCTTCATCCTTTTTTCCTATTTTTTAAACTTCAGTAAAGCAGCAAATTTTTTAAAACTTGACTTGACTGTATATTTTTATTTAAGTTCAAGCCTATGTAATTTCAGTTAATGAACCGATATTTAAGATCCTTTTTTGTTTTTCAAAATAAGTTTTTTTAGGATCAGCAGAAAATTTTCCAAATACCTTACATGGAAGATTTTTAATAATCAATTCAAGGTCTACAAAAAAAATTGAAGACGTTTCTTGTTTATAGTTAACATTGTGCTTAATGTTGAATTTTTTAGTGTAATAATGTTATGATATTCAATGTATTGCAGAACAAAATTATAAAAATTAAAAAACCTGACAACAAAGTTGTAATACTTTTCTGGCATTGGTTATTTATTCTTATATAGTTGAAAAAAAACCTTACATAAAAAAAGTTAGTAAAGTTTTTTTGCGTGAGGGTAATTTGTGATGAAGTTTTATGTAAATTTATCATTTTATTTAATTTCACATTTGTTTAAATAAACCAAAAAAGTTTTAAAACTTAAAACAATTAGTATTTTTTATTTTTATCTGTTCCCCCATCTCCAAAATCACCTTCCAAGAATCTTTCTCTTTTATTTTTCTACGTTTACTACGATAAATGTAAGAAACTAAAAAATATACTAATAAAAAATAATATAAATAATAATATGCTAATAATAAAATATACATTAAAATCGACTAAAAAATATACAACGAATAAGAAGTTACCTAAGATTTATTTTTTAGGGGTGAAGTTGAATTACGATGAAATCTTATTGTAATATTGTGAAAAACGTTTATTATTTAAACTTTTAACGCTATTAAAAGTTTAAATAAACCCAAAAAAGGTTTTATAAAACCACAGAAGCGATATTTTAAACTTCGATCGGTTCCCTCACCTCGCAATATTTCCCTAAAATTTTTTTTGGGTCACTTGCACTACTATCATGCCTAGGAAGACATTAAAAAAAAATCGGTTAAAAATATCCAATAAATAAAAAAGATGGCTTTTTCGATTCTTGGGAAAGGGGGAATTTTTGAGCAAAATAAAAAAAAAAAAAGGTAAGTAGCATGCACGCATGTCAGCAATACAAAATTAAGCATGTTTGTATTTTGAGAAAATTGATTCCCAAATAATCCACCCATTGGAGATATTGATCCCAAAATTTACCAAGAAATTGTTTCATATACTCTGTACAAAGGTTTATCAAAATAGTTTATCCGGTCTTAAGTTATTAAGCTTCAAACACGCCAACATACGTACGTAAGAACATTAGCCACTAATATTTTTTGTTTCTTGGGTCATGAAAAACCCGTCAAGAAATGCAAAAAAAAAAACGTATACCAATTTTCTGACCGATTACCATACTTTCCTTCTGGCAGCGTAGCTCTAGGAGCTATGATACCAGCAAAGTAAAACTTAAGGTTAGAGAATATTTCATATTCCCGCATTCCAGACATTCTCAACCAATAAACCGTATTTTCTTTACATTTTTTTTTATTTTTATCAAGGGCAAGTTTTTTTTAGTGAAGGTTGTTACAAACCTTCACTTTATATGGCTATTTTTTTCAGTACGCTTACCTATTTTTGAAAAAAATAAATTAACAGTTTAAAATAAAATGAAGTTAGAAAATAATATACTTAAAAATAAAAATAATACTTTTTAATAACTTAAAATTTCTACTTTTTAATATCGGTGCTAAATTTAGCGTTAGTAAGTAGTTTATTTTGGCGCCAATTTAAACAAAATTAGTAATAATTATTATTATTATTTACAATTCAAAGAAAAATTAAGTAGTATCTTTAAATTCTTAATGCGTTTTGTTTCAAATCATTTCTTTTTAAGTTTACTGTTGTTAGAAAATTAAATTATATCTTATAATGAGTAGATTTTCTATATGAGCACGAATTTTATCCAGTGGCGATCCAGCGTGGGGCCATGGCCCTTTCCAAGAGCCCGAAGGCCATGCATATTGAAAAATATTTTACCAATATTGTATTGTCAAAATAACCGTTTGCAAATCTGTAATTAACCATAACATACATTTTTTTAAGAGAGACTAACATCACTTGCTCTAATAACTATTCATAACGACTTACAAGTTGATACTGATCGCGTTATCGATCGGTATGCTAAGATATCATCGAGATAAATTTATTTTGTAAATGAATTATTAAATTTATGAAAGATTAAATTTTCATCTTATTATTTTTTATCCCATCTTATATTATTATATAATTTTGATTGCATGGCAGTTTTGATTAAAGTTGTTAGGACTATACAGTCCGAGCTTAAAGTTAATTTAGTTTCTGGAATCCCTGTGAAGGTCACTTCGAATAACTTACAGCTTAATTTTTATAAATCGAAATAAAGTAAAAGAAACTTAAGCATTTTTTTGGTTTCGTCGAAATTGTCCCCTTCTGCCTCGTTTACGGCAATACTAATGACTGGTTAAACGATTTTTCATGTTTAAAAATAGTTCAGAGTATAGTATGTATCCAATAAAAGTATCTGAAATACTGTATACTCAACCCAATTATAAGAGAGTAGGAAAATGTGACCTCTTGCTTGCAATGGCTCCCCCCAAATTCAGTTGCTGGATCCGCCCCTGATTTTATCCCGATAAATGAAAGTTTTTGCTGTTTTTAACGTAAATCTTCCTTGTAACGTATGATTACAATTCTGTTTAATTATTCCTTTAAGAAAGTAAAACGAGTTATTTTTTTTTAAAAATCGGATTTTTTTATCAGAGCACAAAATTTTGTTAGCCTTTTTTTTTAAATTAATATTTCTGTTCAGCTCAGTGTTCAGAAAAATACAATGTAGGAAATTCAGTTTTTATTTTTATTTTACTTGGGATCCTTCGCAAAAAAGAACATTCTTTACAAAAAGAACAATTATTTAGTTTAAAAAAATTGTTTCAGTTCACCATAATCTGTTTGTAGTTCTCAAAGTATGCACGACAAAATTTAATTGTACAGATATTCAATTTGAATCGATAGAATCCACTCATTATTATAGTCAGTTAATCTTTAATATTTTATATTTTTTTGTAACTTTATGCTTATAATCAGCAAAAAACAGTAAGCAAATTATTTACATGACACATGTAAGTCTTTTTTTGATTATTTTTTCATTAATAAAATAACCTAATGATGTTCGATGACAAATGTAAGTTTTTAAATTTTTTCGTATATGATTGCTTAAATATTATGATTAAACACCGATTAAAAGAAATTATACCGTAATTAAATGGAAATAAAATTGATAAATGGTATAGAAAAAGTACTACTGCTGAAAGTAAAATTATAATACAGAAATGATTTGTAGTAATGTGACAGTGAAGTAATGAATTTTATTTTTCATAATTAAATTTTTTTCCGACTGATTTAAATTAAAAATGTTAATTTTAGCTACTTACAACATTACAGATGATTGGGTAAGTGTAACATTTTATAAAATTAGTTTACAAAGGTCTTAATAAATTTTATAACGATTTTCATGACAAGCTAATTACTATTTTAGTACATCTGCACTTTATTAACCTTTATTAAATTTACCCATATAATTTTTATTTAATATTTTTTTTATATTAAAAGTATGATGTGGAGGAAATTAAAGTAATCTATGATAGAAAAAATTTTCCTCAAGAAATAATAAATTTTAGTACCAATTCCTCTCTTGTCGATCTTACGTAATCAAATAATATTAAATCTCATTTTTATGCAACTTTTTTAATATTGTTTCCTATTTCCAACTAAACAGAAAGTGTGTCATAATTAATACGTTATTTTATAAATGTTTGAAAATAATTTCATTTAAAACTGCGAAATAAGATCTACAACTCTAAACATTACCGATATCTATATTCCTTGAGGTTTCTTTTATATGCAGTTGGAAATTACCAGTCAGAAATCATAGACTATGATTTTCTTTGCAAATAATAAATATTCTATCTCCATCAAAATAAGTTGTTGATAATATAATTCAGTAAAGGTGGAATAAACTGATGTTCTTTAGTGGAGGTTTTTATTTTTATAACATGCTACATTTTATTTATAACTTAAATCCTAAAACCGATTGTCTGCTTTATTTTGTTTTCGCATCACCCGAGAACCAACTGACCGATTACTTTCAAATTTGCAGAATACATTTGTGTTAACCCACGAAGATTTTAAGCCATAGACCGAAACCATTTTGGGGGTGAAGTTGTGAATTGGATATTAATTAAAGAAAAAAAAAGATTAATCCTTTTACTTCATTATTATATTTCTGTCAACATGGCAACAAAAATAAGTTGTGAATTTTTCGTCGTCAAAGATGTGTATATTTTAGTCACCGTAGTTACTACTATTCTGTTTTTTTGTAATTAAGTTTTCTTTTTCAGGTTTTTATGGTTATTTATCAGTATTATTTTCACAACCATGAAAGTAACGCACACCTTCTGGCTAGAAGGAAATTGCGAGCAAAGCAAGCTCAGCGGCCTTGGAGTAGGCCCCGTGGCCCCGAGGAGCCCTTGGTTCGCCTCCGGGGTTCGCCTAGGCCGACCTATGCCTGAGATCCTGAGGGAGGGGTCCCGATATATATAATAACAAAACTATATTCTTTACAAATATAAAAAAAAAACTAAATAAGTTATAAAATTATCCAAATTAATAGAACATTTTTTAATGCAACTCATTAGGTCAACAACCAAACAACCGAACAAACAAAATAACAAAAACAAAAGCAGAAACCTCGACGTTTCGTCCAAGATGTACGACTTTATCAAGACAAACTACAAATCACAATTTGTAGTTAGTTCTAACTTATTTAGTTTATATATATATACATATAATTTTCTTTTTAGAATTTAAAACAAATTTTGTATTTTACCTATTTTGTACAATAATAATTTTCAAATTTACATTAACGTGACATAACATTATCTGTATGTGTATGTATAGAGTAATAGGGTAATAATCAGAAGTGTCATGGTGGACAATAAATTTTAGTGTAATAAAATATATTTAGAAAAAAATTCTAAAACTTTAGAAGGGATAACAACTGACTAGTTTTTACTATGAAGAAGTATTTGATGCGAATAATTAGTGTACGTTTAAAGGAAAGGAAATAGGTTAAAAATAAATAAATAAAATCCAAAACAAAAAATCCCTCTCTAAAAAGTGAAAAATAATAATTTTTCAAATTTTTAAATTTCTATTTTCTAAAACTAACGCCTAATTAAAACCAACAATCAATTTACAAGCCTTTAAATTGGTGTTGCGTTTAAAAGTATAATTTACAGAATTAAGAAAATGTTATTTTATACAGCTTGAAGCATATGGATTTTTTTAAGTTAGTTGTAAATACTTTTTAGGATTTTTTATTTAAAATATGGGTAAGTATTTTTATAACTATTCGCAAGGAACGTAAAAGCAAGGATCTTACGCCATTTTCAAAAATGAAAGAGTACTAAGAAACATGATGTAAATTGTTACCGAGTATGAGCAAAGTCTTTATACTATATGTATTATATATATATAAAATAATAATTCGATCGAGTCAAATGAAAATCTCCTCTTTTTATTCGTCTGTTAAATAGTTTGTATATATGAATAATAATTTCAGTAGTAACGTAATAGCTAAATATTTTAAAAGGGAATAGGGATTTTTATGTAGACTGTTATTTGTACATTTTATCAATGGTATTTTATTTATCGGAAGTTAAGATTCATCCTAGATAGAGATTTTGAAAATTACTCGTTAGAAATGCGGGTAGGTTTAAAAAAAGATACAACTTGTTCCAAATATATATATTATAACCGAATAAAATATTTGTGGTTCAGTTTTTTTAATTAGTACTACGTATCTGTGACCAGTTTAAACCGGTTGAATCTTGCTGACTACTTGTTATTGTTATATTCTTCCACTCTATGTAAAAAGTAATTAATAAAAGAAAACCATATAAATAGTCTGAAATAAGAATAATATTAGATGTACCCAAAAACTTGAGTTTAACGGAATATAGGAGGAGGAGAGGATACCAGTCCCTAAAATCGAATTTTCAATTCATTTAAATTTTTAAATTTAAATAAAAAATCTTCTTGTGACATTTTATTACCTTTTAAAGGAAATTATACTTGAGTCATTAATATTATTAATTGCATTTAGTTGACTTTACATTTAGTTACGCGAATCTAGGGTAAAATAAAAGTACAAGAGTGGGTCATAAAAATTGCTTTAATCAAATAATTTATAAAACAAATATAAAAAGCCCCAAAATATATTTAAAAAAAAATCAAACTATAAATAAAATATTCAAAGAATGAAGCTAATAATTACTGTAGTTTTGAAAAAAGAATTAGCTCAATCCAGCTACTATAGAAAGAAATCAATAGGTTGTATTAATATAAAATATTCAATTTAATAATAATTGCTTCCTATTTATGTATTATAATTTCTTTTATACTATGCATCATTAAAATCTTTCACAATTTTTTCTTTCATTTAACATTTACCCGCAAAATCCGTTCGTAAAAATAAAGGATAATTAAAATAAAATAAAGATAAACCCTTCTACAACTATTCAATAAATTCTGTCCTAAAAATAGGTAATAAGTGGTAAATAATGTATTTTTAAAATAAAATAGAAAGAAAAAGTACTGTTTCTTTTTTAATCCGTTTTTGTTTGTTACCTCTTTCATTTATTTTCTTTTCTTAACGAGATAAAAAATTCTGACAATTGATTTTTTAATTATTCTATCTGACCGGTTTAAGTTTTTTGTAAGAATTCTTAATTATTTATTAATAAATTAGGGAATATTCATTTACATGTATATTAGGTGTCATAACCGAGTCGGCCTCCGCGGCACGAGCGGTAGCGTCTTGGCCTTCATCCGGAGGTCCCGGATTCGAATCCCGGTCAGTCATGTCATTTTCACACGCTCACAAAATTGCAATTTCACCTCATCCTCTGAAGTAATACCTTACGGTGGCCCCGGAGACTAAAAAGGAAAAAGAAAAAGGGAATCATGATCGAATCATTATAGGCAACACAAGTCATTCCAAAAAAATGTAATAGTCATTTCCAAGAATAATAAACATTCCGTACAAGACTTCATAGGGAAAATAGATTTTTGGCATATTAGTATGCCAAAGACTCTGAAATCCACTGGATATTCAGTTCTTTATCGAACTTTTCTCTGTTGACCGAAGAGTTGGGTACGACTAGAGTATGGTAACTGGGTAACTAACATCAATACCGTCAGAGAAAGCAAATATCACTGATGCTCCTTGTAAATCGGCTGTTTTAAATATGCCATAGCTGCACGAATGTCTGTTAGGTATGGTAAAACGAGAAATTATTTTACCCCCTTTTTTCATATTATTTTATAGAGTGTATATTTTTACATAGTTTCAGTAGAAGGATCTATTTTACAGTTTCAAAGAAGTTCAGCAATTTGAGGACAACAAAGAAGAGTAATGATATATTGAAATATAGCAAAATTAAGTTGGCATAATAAACAAAAGATAAAAGTTTATTACCTGTGATAAATGAAAAATACATTTTTTAATACATTTTTCAACGACGATTCAGAAGAAGAATTTTTTTGGTTTATGTCCTTTATTAATAGGAAAAGATAGAAAGGTAATTCTATCTCGCCATGAAAACCCTAATCCTTGCTGGAAATCGAACCCGTAACCTTCAACTTAGAAACCATATTATTATTCATTAAGATATCAAAATAAATAAAAACAAAAACCATTAACAAAATCAAACAGTTTACATGTATGAAACATACTTTACGGAATTAGAAAACAATTATTGAATTTAAAAAATATATTCCTTTGGTGTATAGCGCTTCGGGGATACACTAACAACAAGAAAGCCAATAGAGCGACGTCGACTTTGAAATTTGTTATCAAATGGTCTGTGACTGAAAATAAAGAACATTTAAATAAATAAACAGAGTAAATTACTTCAGCTTATCAAGTCGATTCAAGGCGTTTAGGAGTCAAGGAGGAATCCGAAAGCACAAGAGAGAAACGATGTCGTTTAAAAGTTAACACTGGTTTAAAATAACTAGTGAACACCCAGAATAAGGTATGGTAAATAGTTATCGGAATAAAATAGCAAACCGTACGTTATAGCAGAACCGTTTATATAAACTAAATGTAAAAAATTAAATGCATATTATAAAAATACACCCAAACATAAAAAAGAAGAAAAATAAATCTTAAGAGCAAACAAACACTAAAAAAAGTAATAATAATAATGCCCTGAGGTAGGTAATCCCCATGTCCGGAACACAACATCTACGATCCACGTCCAGGGCGGCAACAGCTGTACTCACGTACAATACATACAGCTGGCTAACAGGGTTCCGAGTGTTGTTCTCGGACATGTTCATTTTCGGCCGAATTACATCTACAGGCCGAATTTCAGGACTGGATTTCACGGCCACCTGCAGGTACGAAACTTTTAACGATTATGGACATCGATTGATAACACCTTTAGAGCTGGCGATGTGGCGGCCACGGTCGAAGTTATTTGCAGGTGTAACGGAGGCCTTTCGTTATCCACATGCCCCCCGCGATGGCAAGCATGTTGTTAAGGTGTCCATGTTTTTCGGGGGATGGGAGCCCTGAAAACCTCGGTGTGTAAGGGCCTGGAGTCAGTGCAGAGACTACGCATCCGCTCTCTGCCAAGACATATGCCGGTTCCACCGGAGTACCGGAACGGACATTCAGGGTTGGTAGCCCTGGAGTGGGGGTGTACCCCGCCGGCTAGCCTTACTATAGAAGGGATTGAACGGCGCCGACCCATGTCCGTCGTAGTCGGCGGCTTCGGTTGTCAACGATTCGGAGACCGGAAGCTATACGGGCGACGACGTTGTCTGCGAACAGCTTCGTGTTCGCAGTATTTGGGATGCGGTTTCGGGCCGGGCTAGAACCGGAACGGAACAGCTATCACAATACACCGGGTCTAAATTTCGAACAGTTGCCCATTTCCCGCCTGCGGAAGAGGCTTTGGAGCCTCGCGATGGAGGCATGGCAGCATGAATGGCACACCACGACTAAGGGAAGATCTCTGTATAGATTTATACAGGATCTGGGGTGATGGTATGCCTCGAGTTCATTTTTGACGGCGGCGGGTGCCCAAGTGCCCACCAACCATGTGAATTTGATGCAATATCTGTTCAGGTTTCGCCTAGCGGCTGATGAGTTGTGTGTCTGCGGGGAGGTCCAGTCGAACGAACATCTAATGTTCGACTGCCCTGCTCTTGGGGGGGCCAGTGACCGGGCCATCCTGGAACTTAGAGGTCAGGGGGAAAACTGGCCGCTCATAAACGGCGAGTCAATGTGGCGTGAGCCGCATTGTCGGACCGTGTGGGAGTTCCTCGATGAGGTTGCGATGTTCAACCGTCATCATTAGATTGTTTAATTTAAATGGGATTTATTGATTCCTGCAGCGTGTCTGTGGGAAGTCTTCCTTGAAATAATGGCTGCCATCAGCCAGTAATAAGCTCCAAGCGCTTTAAATGGTGGACAGGCACTAGCTGGTAAACAGCGACCGAGGCGTGGCGGCTTAAATTGCCGTCTTTTTAACTTATAACTTTTTTAGTTTTAAATTGTAACAAGGGTTGCGCCTCCCCGATCTAGTTTTAATGTGACAAGTGAGCGGTAGGGACACATAAAGCGGGTGCTGTACGGCACCCAGCTTAACCGCTCACGCAAGATAGGAGCTCACTAGGAGCATTATGAATAACGAGGTCGCAAATCTGTTTTTGAGGCACAGTAGCCGTTATTTGGCACGGAACATTTGGTCTATGCTCTAGGGCGACCGAATGGGGTGGTGGCGGGAGAGATGCCAGCTAACCAAATATATATGTCTGCTAGAAACACATTTCTGGCGAAATGAAAATTTTCAATTAAGAGGATATAATATATTTCGGCAAGATCAACCGCCAAATGTAAGAGTTAGAGGTGGAGTAGCCATATTAACATCGACCAGAACTACCACCGAAGCGGTTGTTCTAAATACAAACTTATAAGCGGTCGCCATTAGAATGAAGCGTGCGCTTCAAATAACTGTCTGCAGCATATACTTACCGAATTTTAATTGGAAGGAGGATGACATATTAATTTCTGAGCTTCCCCCACCTGTTTTACTGGTGGGTGATTTTAATGCTCATAATTCTCTTCGGGGATCGGATCGAGTAGATCCCCGCGGAAGAGAATTGGAAAGGTTCCTGATGAATTCTGAACTTATTCTTTTAAACGATGGGTCAGGAACCTTTTTCAATGCTAGAAATGGATCGACGTCCTGTATAGATCTTGCTCTCATAAGCGGATCGATAGCACCGAGGTACACCTTCCATGTTTTAGACGATTTGCATGGAAGCGATCATTTCCCGGTGCAAATTGTAACTGATGTTACAAGAAAAACATATCCCATCTCTAAAAGGTGGTTGTTTGAAAAGGCAGATTGAACGAGCTTCACAGCTAGAACGATACTCCCTGAAACAACTAGAGTTATCGGAAACGATTTCGACGCTATAACTAATGCGATACTTGAGTCGACATCGAGATGCATTCCCAAAACATCTGGGAAACTTACGAAGAAACCCGTTCCATGGTGGAACGATGAAATTAGTGAAGCTATTAAAAGAAAGAAAACAGCGTATAACGCCTTTAAAAAACGTCCTGCCACAGAGAATCTCATTGCCTTTAAAAAATACAGGGCGTACGCAAAACGTCTCATGATAGAGTCAAAGAAACGATCCTGGCAGCAATACGTGTCATCCTTTGACAGAACTACTACTGCAGCAGACGTTTGGAGGAAAGTGAAGGCGATTTGTGGGCGTAAAAACTTTGCTCCCATAACTAGCCTTCAAGATGAAGATGAAATTAAGGACACTCCAAGCGAGATCGCCGAGTTATTATCCAATCACTTCGAGAAGGCCAACAAAACAGCTAACTACGAAGAAGATTTTCGGTCGAAAAAAGAAGAACTTGAAGGTCTACTAAATTTCAGAACTGAGTATAATTACTCATATAATGTACCATTTAAAATGGAAGAATTCGTGAAAGCGTTGGAGAAAGCAGGCAACACAGCTGCTGGTCCGGATGAAATCCATTTTAATATGACCAGGCAGCTGAATACCACTGCAAAACGCAGATTATTAGAACTCTATAATCAAACATGGCGGGATGGAATGTACCCGCAGCAGTGGAAAAAAGCACATGTTGTTCCAGTATCGAAGAAAAATAAAAATTTAACAGATCCCAATAACTATCGTCATATTTCCTTGACCAGAAAAAACGTGCTGTATACACTTCTGTAGGAAGAGAATTCCTCACCAAAGTCCTACGTTGACAATTAGCAATAATCCAATACAATATAAGGATAATGTGAGATTTTTAGGACTAGTATTGGATGAATCCCTTACGTGGGTATTACACATACAGGGCTTGAGTGTTAGATGCAAAAAAGCCCTAAACATTATAAAATGTTTATCGAACATTAATTGGGGCTCAGATAAAGAGATATTATTGAGATTGTATAAGGCATTGGTTCAATCGAAACTAGACTACAGATGTATTGCATATTCATCGGCTAGGAAGTCGCATTTAAGAAAGTTAGACGTTATTCATAATAGCGGAATAAGATATGCGACAGACGCTTTCCGCACAAGTCCGGCAACTAGCCTAATGTCCGAAGCCGGAATAATGCCACTAAATTATAGAAGAGAGATCCTTTTGTTACGTTATGCAGCAAACGTATGGGCTTTTCCTGCTCATATAAATAACAAACTTTTTACGCATCATCCTATGGCTACATTATATGAACATCGTGCTACCTATTCCAGACCAGCATGAATTAGGTACCACGAATTAAGAAGAAAACACGAAATTGCTATTCCTGAGACACTAGCAATTTCCACGAGAGAAATACCGCCATGGCTCTTGCCAGCGGTAAATGCAAGGTTGGATCTCTCTCAGGGAGAAATAAAAAAGAAGCCAGCAGTGATCATCCAGCAAGATTTTTTTAGCAACCGTCAGTAGTTACGAAGAACATATTAGAATTTATACTGACGGTTCTAAAACCGAACATAGTGTTGGATGCTCCATATATGTAAATGGAGAAGCCCATTTTTGGAAACTGCCAGATATGGCCAGTGTCTACACGGCAGAATTTACTGCCATACAGCAACCTCTTCGCTACACAGAACACTATTGCGAAGAGAGAGTGCTAATATGTTCCGATTCTTTAAGTGCACTTGCTGCAATTCGGAACAAGAACATTAAGGATGTCCTGATTGCAAACATCCTGTCCATTTTATACGTTCTAAACCAACGAGGACAGCGATGTGTATTTGTATGGACTCCAGGGCATGCTGGTATTACAAGTAACGAAAGCGCAGTCGAAGCTGCCAGAAAGGCAACAGTCTGATTTGATGATTTGGATGCATTTCCTGTAAGAGTGGCAGATGTTAAAAACTGTCTTAACTAACATAGTAGGAAAAAAGTGGAATACTGATTGGAGGAATTTAAATACAAAATTAGTATTTTGTAAAAAGTTCTCCATATAAATGGAAAAGCGACGTGAAGTTGACTCGCCGTAAACAAGTAGCTGTGACCAGGCTTAGAATCGGTCACACGCGATTAACAAATTCATATTTGTTAACCGGCGAAGAGAGACCAATGTGCGGTGTTTGCAATAAAACACTTACAATTAAGCATCTAATAGAAGAGTACAATATATAAGAACCTCAGAAAGAGGTTCCGTCTAAGAAATGACATTACTGCTGATCTGGATAATGGAAATGAAGAAAAGATAGTTGCTTTTTTTACACGCCAGTGAACTTCTTAGAAGTCTGTAAAAGTGGAAAAAAAAATTTAAAGCTGTGTTAAAGAGTCTCTAAGAGGTAGTATCATTTATATACGGGAGTCTCGAAGCGTGGGACGTATAGTGACGGGAGGTAGCCCTCTTGCCTAGGCCACTCTGGCTCGTCTGCATTCAAGAGCAGTGGGTGTGTTCAATGATGGCATGGGGGACCCTTAAGGGTGGACTGAGGGCGTGAGGCTATGGGTGGGCGCAATGCATGCCTGTAGCCTGTTCATAGGGGGGAGTCAACTGCCACGGCATCCTGGCGTGACTGATATCTGCTTAACGGCAGTTCTGGCCGCCCCGAGGGTGCTAAAATTAACAAATATACGAGATAGGTAGAAAAAGATAAATGGTTGGTATTGACTTATATTTTTACTTTTATGTTCTTTTGAGAATTTTATCTCAAATTTTAATATCGGGGCCCTTTACACCTCATAAGAGTTGTTTTTGTTTTGTTGTTGTTGTGTTTTAATGTTTCAGTGTAGTTTGTGCTTTTAAATAAAATGTAAGGGCCCTTTACACCCTTACATATGACGATCCTGATGGTGATACTAATTTCTTTTTTTTTAAGAATGTGACGAGGGCAATGACCTTAGTAGTCGATGCCCGTAAAATACAAAGAAAAAAAAAATAAAAATATGACCTTGGTACGAGCAGTTCAAACGAAAAGGGTATTATTCAGTTTACAATTTATTCCATATTAATGAAATTCTGCACTGCACTAGTAAGTCTATTTACCTCAGTCTAGCTTACCTTCTAGTTAAACTGTTTGTCCGTATTTTTAATGAGGAGATAATAACGTAGATTTGGTTACAATGACTCAAAATATGGATATCAGGTGTATGTTTACGGTAAACTGGAGCAGTGAGTATCATAACAAGAGTAGCAATAACGAAGGACGCAGTTATAAAAAAAATCTATTATGATTCAACGGTATAGATTTAAAGCTGAGAAAAAGACTGATCAGATATGTTTTTTATACGGGTGCAAAAAACTGGCGTTAGGAAAATTAGATAAGGAGAAACTTGAAGGTGTTTTTTTGGGATGTGTGAATATAGGAAGGTGGAAAAAGAAATGAATGGACCGAGTCAAAAATAAGGTTATACGTTACAGAATTTCTGAGGACAGAATATTCCTACATACTGTTCAGAGAGTAAAAGGAAAGTAGATCGAAACGGTTTCTTAGAGGGAAAAAATTACTAACAAAAGCTTTTAAAGGAACTCCTTTGAAAGGGAAAATAGGAAAGGAAGGCAGAGATTGAAGTCGACAGAAGGAATCAAGAACGGAGGACAAAGAAAAATATGAAACAAGAAAAACTGGAGGTAGTGATAATGTAAAGAACCTGCTGCCCGGAAGAACACTAGTGATGCGACCAAGTTGTACAATGTGAGCGAAAAGTCCCTTTACATGTTAATAACATAGTACAGTTAGATATGTAGATAAACATTGTTATGAATACAAAAAAACAGCATATTATAACAAACACTTATGTCTGGTTAACATTAACATTTATTGAGAATAACATTGTTAAAAAGGTCTAAGGTTAATTTATTGGTTTGGAAACAATTAATTTAGCCGGCTGACACTCGCAGCAAAATGTGGTGGAGTACCGTCTTGTTAAAGTGTAACTATGTCAGCTATTCCTCTTGCTGTTAATTCTGGAAGCAACCACGTGTTAGTCATGTGAAGATAGCTGTGCAGGTTCACAGAACCATCAAGGAAATATGGTCTAAGCAGATGATCTACCTTTATCCCTGCCCAAATCATAACATGCGGCGGATTGCATTCGATTTCCTTATAAAAGTGCGGATTGTCTTTTGCCCAAAAAAAGACGTTACGATTTCGTGAGATACGATAAATCGCACACTCGTCAGAGAACATAACGTTTTTTTTTTTTATCATTTGCATGTGGGAAGCGTGCGAGCAGCATTTGACATGTAGGCACACGTTGTTCCACGGTACGATCACTCAACTCATTCACTGAGGATGGCTGTAAACATGAAACATTCAAGTCTTTCCGCATGTGGTCTAGCGTAGTCGATCGGGAGATGCCTAATTCTGCAGACCGCTTACGGGTTGACTTCATCGGCGATCGTTCAGTTGATTCCCCCACAGCGACACAAGTTTCGGTGCGAGTCGTAAGCCTTCTGTTACATGGTGCATCGAGAACATTTCCCGTCGCAAAGATTTTCTTTTCCCATGCGAATAACATTGGTCGTGACGGCGGTGGTTTTCCAAACCGCACAGCGAAATCCTTCAAAATGTGTCTCACTGTCTTCTTTGTGTTCTGACGTTCGTGAACCCACACAGGAGCCACCAAACGCTCCTCAACAGCGAAAGCACTTGTATTCGCCATGGTTTTACTGTAGACTGTCACGTCCTTCCCACATTAACCGAAGTGACATGCGTAGGACAGCTTATGGCGGAAAATAATAATAAAGGATCAATCTGCTAAACAAAAGTAAAAAATATACCGTTTTCTGTATTATTTTGTATTCATAACAATGTTTATCTACGTGTCTAACTGTATTATGCTATTAATGTAGTATTACTCTATAAGTACCTCAGCTCCGGGTAGATTTGTTGTACGGCAACCAAATAGGAAACACAATTTCCGGTTAGGCCGCCGATAAAATTGAATAAATAGGGTTTCCAAACCTTCCTCAATACTACTTCAAGCTTGAGCGAGTTGTACTGACAAAATTTGCTTGACTAGTACCTGTAAAAAAATTTAGAGAGTGAAATAACCCCATTCGTGGTGTTAAGGTGGGATACATTAACCGTAGAGTAATTTACCGTTAAAAAAATGTTAAGCTCTGTGAAATCATTTAAAAATTGGTAGGGCTATTAACTATAATCCGAGGTTTAATATATTCTTTAAGTAAAAATCAAAGAGTAAAGGCCAGACACTCAGTAAATTCTTATTACATTGAAGAATTGTACTAATGATTACGTCCGTTCTAATAATATCGATCAATCAAATTGCAATAAAGTCATATCGATTAAAACATTACAGTTTATAGACATAAACGTAACACTATTTTTAAGACTTTGTATCGCCACTCAATTTATAAAACATTTAAAAATTAAAATTTCATTTGCAAATACAATATAATGGTTGTTTTTCCAGTCTAATAATAGTGAGTTCTTTATTTATTGAAATTTATAAAAAGATATACATTTTATGATTACTAGGAAAGCCAATTTTTTGTAGCTAAAATCTCTCTGAAATTACAGTAAATCATTTATACCTCTATCCATTTCAGCGGTATAATATTCTACTCGATTTAATAATTTATTAATCATTTCATCCTTTATAAAAATATTTTTTAAAAATCGTATCTAATGTTTATATATTGGGATATAGTGAAACCGATAGAAATGAAAGAAGTTTTTTAGAAATTAAATTTTTTTTGTTTGAATTTTTTACTTGATTTTGAAAGGAAGATTTGACTGTCTGGTATAGATATTAGGGAAACTGAAATTCCAGAACATTTCCATAACAGTTGCACTGATATTCTTGAAATAAGTACCAAACAAACCATCGAGTGAATTTCATGAGCGTTTAAAATTTATAATCGGAAAAAACAATATGACAGATGGTAGAACGCCATATTTTCCCAGGTATAACACTAAAATTATATAAAAGCAATAAAATAAAACTGTTAAAAAATAAGGGTTTTAAAAAAAATATATGTTAATCATATTAAATGGTTTTTTGATACATGTGGAAGAGTTATGACATTTAAAAAAAGCCTTCGACGCGCCCTGCGGGCGCATCTCGGCTGTCCTCGCCCCTTTGGGGCTCGGGCCAACATTGCCGAATACATTTAAGCATTTGCTCATAAAACACTCCCAAACAAAAATTTAAGGCTGCTACTCAAACTGCTACACCAAACAGTTGTATGAAGGAGGCGCTCAAGCCTCCTTCATAGAATTTTGATCGAAATAAAGCGAAAATTAATAACTTTTTCTCGACAATAAATTATATCCTTGTGGCCTAAAATAACTTTGCCCTGAATGATACCCACATACCTAACTAGTACAAAAATCTCAACCCCCAAAAACTCTGATCTCAACTTTGACGAAAAATTCAGAATTTTACTGTAATTCATGCAGATACTATATATTAATTAGTAAAAATAATCACGAAAATACAAACAAAAATAGTCTAAATAAATTTTATGATCGTTTAAAAAATGCGCGAGTATACCGTATTTAATTCGCGCGGGTGAGGCGGTTCAAGCGGCGACGGTCGGTAGTAACTAAACTATGTAATTTCATAACTTACATACGACAAATTTCTCTCGTACAGTCGGCATACTGGTTATGCCGACCGTACGAGAGAAATTGGTATGCAGCCGGCATACCATATACCGGCTAGCCGCGAGGCATAACGCACCAGGTACCTAGTCGAGAATATTATTAATTTATTTAAATCTACGTCTCACCTGTGAACGTCGCAACACAGCAGTAGTGTAAGCATATTTTGAGATAGCGGGGTGCAATTTTGAAAAATAGTTTTTTTGCAGATATTATTATTTTTTAATCGTTAACAAATGTGCCTAGGAATAATATGACCTTAATTAGGCGAAATATCGAGATACTCTGGGTGACCTTATTCTACAGCCTCACCCCGTTGACCTTTTGAGTTGAAAATTTAACGGCATCAATGCCCCATATGTAGAAGTAATCTGATCGAGGTTGGTTAAAATCGGTCCAGCAGTTTTGGAAATGTAAGGTGATTTAGAGGCCAACACCGAACACACATGCGTAGATACGAACATTAACACCCCGAAAATTTCCATCCGGTGTTTTTGAGTTCGTTAGATGTCAAAACGTCAACATCCGGTGAAAATCGCATATGCTCAAATTGGACCGATTACAATACTTTCCCATCTGGAACTATAGCGCTATCTAGACGGGAAAGTAAAAATTCAACAAAAAAATATACAGAAAGTCGATAAAAAAATCTTCTGAATGTAATTGATCCTAATTTTTAACAATAAATCCAACCTCATTCTTCTTAGTACCAAATAGTTTGCTTTATTTCAATTTCATTGGTGAATTAAAATTTACCGCTGTACCCGATAATTTCATTTATTAATTCAAGAAGATATTTTCTCAAGAGAAAATTTAGGATATTGTTGGCTTATTTAAAGCCAAGATTCCTGGAAGAAGATTTCTGTGCTAAGATTCGGTGCACAGAGATTATTTGGAACTGAGTTCGATAGGACTCTACAAACGGAAAGCCATAAGACATATACAGATAAATTTTGGAAACCGGTTTCGTAGAGAGAATTAAGATCACTGGTCGCATCGTAAGATGTGGATAAATAGTTAAAGCGATTAAAGATAATTAATTACATACACGTGTTTCAAAATGAATCGGAGTTTTAAAGTTACATAATCACATGAAATGAAAAAGCGACTCAAATAGTTTTTCCTATAAGTTTTCAATGTGAGTACCATTCATCACACGGTACACATTCAGCCGATAGGAAAGTTCATCCCGTACTCTAATCATCATGTCTGGAGTAATTGATGCGACACCTGCCAATCCTGTTTCTAAAGTAGGGTAGATCATCTGGTAAGTGCCGACGTGGTAATATGATCCTTTATAAACCTCCAAAGAAAAAAATCGTACTGGGTCAGATCGGAAGAACGTGAAGGCGGCGACAAAGAAGTCCTGTCATCTGGTCCCCGGCAGCCAACCCAGCGGTCGGGAAGAATTTCATTCAACCAGTCATGTACAGCGTTGTACCAATGAGGAGGCGCACCATCTTGTTGCCAAATATAGTTCTGTGGTTTACTAACTCCCGGTTAGGCTTCCTAACGGATTTCTTGGGTTTACACACAAAAAACTCTCTTATACGTTTAACATTGTCTTCGGACACACTCGGTCGTCCTGTACTCTTCTCTTTACAAATATAGCCAGTGGTTTCAAATTGTTTATCCCATCTACGAATGTTACTATCACTCGGGGGATACAAAGGAACGCACGTTGAATGGTAATTACCGATTCACGCTGCAAACTCAGAACGTTTTCTGTTGAGGAGTCACCATCTTTGCTACTAGAGCTTTCAAGTGGAAGGACAGGAAAGAGTTTACGAGAAAGCGCACAGCTAAAACTGTTTGAGTTCTTTCATTTCACGTATAATTAATCAATGTAAGTCAAACTTCAGATATTACATAGCTTTAAAACCCTGTTATTCGTTTTAAAACACACGGTATTTTCACGATCTTTGGAAGGACAGTGAAAAAGCTTCATGCTGGTTATAAATTCCAGAATCTATTGTTCATTAAGTTATATGAAAACATCTGTACTTAACAGGTACAAAGTAAAATCCTATAAAAATTAAAACCGAATGATTTGTAAATGATAGGCTATGTTAACCACATTTAAAAAAATATCAAGAGGGTAATTCGTTTTTGAACCGCATTTGCTTTGGAGATGTTCATGTTAGCAAACTTAGTCAGTATTTAAGTATATGGGTATCAGAAAATCTATAAGCGATAAGGTAACAGATTCATGACAGTCCTAAACTCAACATTTGATGGAACCTATTTCATGATAAGATGTATAGGCTCTTTATTCTTCTACGAAAAAAAAATACAATTAATGCGCCATGTTTTTTGACCTGTTAAAAACACTTTTGTTTTTAACAGGTCAAAGAATCAACTGAACGGTGATCCCGTTTACTGGGCTAGCATTATTTATGACACTTTTGATGCGATATTATCAAACCGTTAGAATGAGATGGATCGATTACTTATCATTTAAGGTCACCAGACATAACTCCAATGGATTTCTTTTCTAAGATTATGTTTAAATTACTGTTTATTGAACGTCTGTAAAAGAAATTGGTGCATTGGGAGAGATTAGAGATTCAATCGTACATCTTATCCATTATAGATGCCGAAAAATGTATGGAGAGTACGTGAATATCTTCTGAAACAGACAATTTTCCGTATCAATAGAGGTGCAATTATTGAAGTTTATTAAGATTGTGTAGTATGAACGAAATATAATTTATATTTTAATGTATATTTCTATGAAATTAAATTTCCCTACCTTTATTAGTAAAATATTATTACAAACAACTATATCAGTAACAAATATCAGGATACTCTTTTACCCTGAACTTCCGTTAAAGTACTTGTTAAGTTTTAAATTAAATACGTAATGAGTTAAGAGAATATTGATGTTAAAAATTGAATCTTCAGAAATACGTTAAAAAAGAAATTTGAAATGAATTTTTAATTATTAATATATATGAGTTGTAAAATCTGGCTTTGGTCCAGAGATCGCATCATCAGAAATCGTAAAGATTTCTGGTTGTAAAGCTTAGATTGTTATTATTATTTATTTTTATTGTTAGTCTAACAAATTAATAGTTTCGTCTTTCTCTTTTTCCATCGTATATTTAATGTTACGGTGGAATTTATTCATTTCTTGCAGAATCTTTTCTTCATTACTATTTATTATTTTTTTTAATACTAAAGATAGATACAATAAAAATAAATAATATTCTAGAAATATACAGAAAAGAAACCTTTACAGATGACATCATAATTTAGGATTCGAAACACCCAGTGGAGCATAAATTAACGGCTTATAGATACATGATAGTTGGACTACATAAATTACTATTAAAGAAACCAGCATATAAAAATGAATTAAACACTATTTTTCAAACAGCCGAAAATAACGGGTACAAAAAATAAATTATCAGAAAGATGAATAAAAATGGAAATAAATTAAAACAACAAACGATAAAGAACCTTTAAATGTAGTAAATTAACATTTACTGCAAAAGAAATTACCCAATTAAACAATTATTTAGTAAATCCTTACTAATATTATAAATGTGAATGTGAGTTTGTTTGTTTGTTACGCTTTCACGCAGAAACTACTCTACCGATCATCATGAAACATCGTACACATATTCTCAAAGGTATTGCGAAGGACATAAGACACTTTTTAGTAAAAAAAGAAACAATATTTTTTCGGGAGGGTAAAAAAATTTATATTCGTAGGTATGATTGTCCGACAAACAATTTGACCAAATTCAACGCCACCTGGCGTTCCAGTAAGTAAATGAAATAAAGTGCCAATCCAACACCGTAATACCGACGGTCAAGTCACTATTTAATTGAGTATAGTGCTTCTGCTGTTTCGAATCCTTCTATATTTATTGTTATTCTTCTGTCACTTCTAAGCAATACTAAAACTTTTCCAGTTTTTGAGGTTAGGTGCCTGTTCATTGTTTTACTTCTAACGCTATTTTCAGTTTTTACTCTGTTTTTTTTTCTAAAATGCCTCGGAAGCGCAAATCTAACCTGTCCAGGAATTCATCACGGGCCCGGGCGGCAAAAGTTGCTCGAACTCAAGAATCTTCCGCTCACGCAGAACTAAGACGACAACAACAAGCGAGGCGACAATGTGTTTTGAGGGCTGGTGAAACAACTTCTCAGAGACAAGAAAGGTTAGATGAGCAAGCTGAACGCGAAGCTACCTTAAGAGCAGCTGAAACGCCAATTCAAACACAAATTCGTTTAGAAAGACAAGCTGAACAACAGGCAGCTATAAGAGCGAGAGAAACTCCAAAACAATCGCAGGCGAGAAGAATCGTTTATACAGAAATACAAACCGCGCGCCGTCGAAATTTTGCGTAACAATTGGTCTGTATTTAATAATTCTGGATTTCAATATGATCCTTCGCTTGAATACCATAAGCATTCTTTAATTGGTATTGGCGCAACGAATAGAAAAAGTCAGCATTGCGATGCTTTGAAATGGAAAGATGAAACTGCTGAAATGTGCTGTTCCAGTGGTAAAGTTTCGCTTCCTTTACTTGGTGAACCAGAGGAGCCTTTGAAAACTCTATATTTAAGTGTTACAGATGAGTCGAAGCTATTTTTAAGTAAAATCAGAAAGTATAACTCTTGCTTCCCAATGACATCATTTAGAGTAGATAAAGTGATAAGAATGCCCGGATTTTCACCAACTTTTACTGTACAAGGACAGATATATCATCAAATTGGATCACTTTTTCCAGCAGATAATGAACAGCATAAATTTTTGCAAGTGTATTTTATGGGTGATGAAGAAAATGAAGTAAACCGTCGTTTTCAGCATATTGAAAGAGTCGAAAGAGATACAGTATTGAAAATTCAACGAATGTTACACAGCCACAATCTATTGGTAAATACCTTTAAAAGTGCAATAGAAAACTGGCCTCCGGATAATTACATAGTGGTTATTCATGCTGATCGGACTCCACGTGGCGAACAAAAGAGGCGTTATAATGCTCCGATGATCAATGAAGTTTTGGTTACTGTGACCCATGCTCTCCACGAGACATAGTGTTACGGGCATATGATAATACGCTGAAACGCGTAGCCGATACTCATAAATTTTATGATGCTTTGCAGTATCCGTTAATTTTCAGTAAAGGTGAGCCAGGATATCAATTCAATATTCCAGTCATTAATCCAACAACAAGACAGCCAGTTCCCAATAAAAAAGTTTCCTCCATGGATTTTTATGCGTATCACATGATGGTTCGAAAGTACGACTTCAATCTCCTTTCGCGGTCAAGGCAACTCTTTCATCAATTCTTGGTAAATATGTATATTAAAGTAGAGAGCGAACGCCTTCGTTACATTTCTATAAACCAGACGAAATTACGAGCTGAAAATTATATTCATCTACAAGATGCGATTAGCGCAGATGGTAATATTAGACCTAACGACATAGGCAAGATGGTTGTTCTGCCTCCTACTTTTGTGAACAGTCCCCGTTATCTGCATGAATACACTCAAGACGCTTTCGCTTATGTACGAACTTACGGCAGGCCTGACCTCTTTGTAACTTTTACCTGTAATCCTTCGTGGCAGGATATAACTAAAGAGCTAATGCCCGGGCAAAAAGCCACTGATCGACATGACATAGTTGCTCGCGTATTTCGTTTAAAGGTTCACCGCGAGCGAAGCCACGGGTAAAAGCTAGTATAATATAAAAATGGCGACAAATGCAAATAATACACTAAAAAAGATTTTTAATAGTAACATAGAAGAAAAAAGATATATAAAACAGTAAGGTATACAAAACATAACATGTAAATGCAATGCAACATACAGTGGATAAACGGTAAGAAATTTAAAATTAAGATACAACAAACAAATAAGATCTTTTAAAATTAAAAAAAAATAATAATTCTAATTATGCAACGCATTTAATAAAAGAAGGACAAATCCCAATGAAAATGGAAGAATCAATTAAATTAATTCACAAATATTTTTAAGAAAGATGAATGAACATTTTAGAAAATCTAAAAATCTTTAAATTAAAAAGTAATAACAGAACGATCATAAATGAATTGATCAACAATCAAGCGGATGTCCTTTAGAAGAACCTCAATTTATTGAAATTAGGAAATAAAATTAACAGATAAGTATAACCATAAAAACAAATAAAGAAGGCCAGATAAGGCATGACGTCAAATATAGAGAGGGGGCGTTGAGTAAACGCGATATAAAGATTAACAGAAATTTTAAAGTACCAGTACAATACGTTCTGACAATGGATTGGTTTCGAAACGCGTCAACAAGTTGTAAAAGAATGAAGCTAAGAAAGAAAGGGAAGCAGTATCAAATATAGAAATTTCTATTCAAACTCCCGCGGATGATGTTGCTATCTTCAACAGCGAAAGTTTTGTCACTCTGCAAGCATTGAAACACATCGACGAAGCAAATACAGAAAAATCTTCACAGATTCCCATAGTGCAATAACAGCAATAGATAATAAATTAATGGACAACGCCATAATCCAAAAAATAAATGAAATGTACATCCTAATCAAAGCCAAAAGACCTTCAGTAGAAACTCAGCTAGATACCATTTCACTTAGGCATTAAACTGAATGATGAAACAGATAAGTTGACTAAACAAATTGCTAAATCTCACGAACTCTGTGAAATTAAACATTTGGCAACGCTTAAAGAGGTTCAAAAGGTTTTTCCAAAATGAAAGTAATCAACAGCTGGAACGAAAAATGGCAACCGATCAAACTTAAAAATCCCAATCAAATACGAAAAAGTACTTATGAAAAAAATCCTGAATATTCGTTTCCCAGGAAACAAGTCATCTTAACTCGATTGAGAATAGGACACGCTAACTTCAGCCACGTATATTTCATTTTGAAAATGGAACGAAATCTACGTGGGTATTGCCAGTGTTTTCTCTCAATACAAAACATTATTACCGACTTCTACCAAACGGAAAGAATGAAGCACAAGATACTTCAAGATCTAGAAAATGCTTAAATAAATTAACAAATTGTGAGAAAAACTCTAAATTTTTTTAAGGACTTGAATTTTCAGCATTATATTTAAGTGTAAATTATAAGTGTAGTTATATACATATGAATCTGCTAGGTGTCGCTAATGACCAAAAACGTTGATGCGACATCAAAAAAAAAGAAAAAAAGAGGTTTTTTTTTAAAGAAAAATAAATAACATTAAAAACGAGTATATTTTTAATTATTGTGATACTGTTAAAATAAGTACTCCTTATAATGTCTATAAATATAAATAATGTGTTATATTAATAAACTTATAAAATTTAAAAGAGGAAACATGAAAATAAACGCGTGTGTTTCTAAATTAATGAACTCTGGTACTTGTAGACGAGTCAAGGTTGATTCCAATTGATTCGACCGAAGTTAAATCGTATAATAAGACATTAAAAATAAAATAACATCAAATGATGACATTTTTCATTTAGCCTATGAACTTTTTACTACCGTTCAAGAATAACTTATTGGTATTTTATAAATTTAATTTAATCACAAAGATTAATTATTAAAAACTGAATATAAACATTTAAATACGACACAAAAAAACTGTTACTATAAAGTGTACAACATTGTAAAAAGGTTTTTGAAATGATCATCTGCAACAGCGCCGATCTCGGTAGTGGAATGGTAGCGCCTCGGCCTTTCATCCAAAGGTCCGGGTTCGAATCCCAATCAGGAGACATGGCATTTTTCATATGCAACAAATTTCCATCTTCTTATTCCCACGTACAAGCTTCTTTTAAGATTCTATAGTGAATTAATTCATCAATCAAAAAAAAGAAAAGTTAAAAAATGCCAAAATTATCCTTTCAAATAATCCACCTTCCAACAATAAAAAAAATCATCTTTCAAGAATTTTTTTTATTTTTATACGTTTATTATGGTAAATGTAAGAAAGTAAAAAGAAATTCCATTGAAAAATGTACAATTAACAAAAAGTTACCTAAGATTTCATTTTTGCGGATGGAGAGATTAATTATTATGAAATTTCATTGTAAGTTATTATAAAAAGTTTATATCAATTTTTTGAATTTTTCAAAACTTTGTTTATTTAAAGAGTTTTGAAAAATTCAAAAAACCGATATTTTTAAACTTTGATCGGTTCTCCATCCCCAATATTGATCCCAGAGTATTTTTTTTTGGATCGTTTGCACTACTACTATGGCTAGGAAGACATTAAAAAAAAAATTCCGTTAAAAATTATCCAATATATAAAAAGACAGCTTTTTTCAATTTTTGGGAACGGGGGGACAGATTTAAAAACATAAAATGGCAACATTAGCGTGCAAGCATTACTGAACTTAATTTAAAGTGTTGTTACGTTTGCAAAATTTTGTGAAAATTGATCCCAAAAAAATATCTACCTCCTAGATTTGACCCCAAAATTTTACCAACATATTGCCCTCCCCGACCTTTTGTACAAACGTTTATCAAAATCAGTTGATTCAGTCAAAAGTTATTAAACTTCAAACACGCCAACGTAGTACATACTTTTGTATGTAAAAATATTACCCCCCACTTTCTTTTGAGGGGTTCCTGGATCATGAAATGTCAAGAAAGGCAAATAACCCATACTCCATTTTTTGACTGATTACCATACTTTTCTCCTCTTCAACATAATTCCATAGCTTTGAAAATAAAAAGGAAACTCTAAATTTTATGTGGTGAAAATAAAACGTTAAGATTTAATAAGAAGTTGGACAGAAATTGAATTCAAATTAATTGGCCATTTATCGAGCTACCAAGATCGATAAATAAATCCAGTTCACTCACATACGCGCGCGCACATATTTATAGATTCATTTTTCTCGCCGATTTGATTTACTAATGATAAAAGACTCATAAGTAAGGAACAAATGGTTCACTTAGGAAAGGAAGGATTCAATTAATTGGTTTGTAGTAGGAATGCATGATACTACCGGATAAGATCAATTGCTAAACTGTAATTAGGGTTGGAGTCGATATGAGTCACTAAATCTGATAGAAACGTTAATATTAAACATTCTCGTAATTAACTTTGAATTAATCAAACAATGATACAAAAAAACCAAAAGAAACTACATATAAAAGGTATTTTCTTGTACCTAAATACCTCTTAACTCCAATTGTATTAATATACCAAAAAGCTGGCGATAATTTTATAGTAAGTTCTTTGTAAATTTGTAATGTTATTTTTATTTATGATTATACTGATTTACATGAGTTTAATTACAGCCCAACATTTCTTCTTTTCAAGTTTCAGGGTGATCATTTCCGAGAAAGGATCATTAATTGAAATGTAAAAAAAGTAGAGTATAAATTTCTTAGGCCACTGAATAATTTTTAATAATTTTTGTAGTGTTAAATGTAAAACCTTTTTTTGTAACAAATGAAACAAAGTTCTATTTTAAAGTAGGTCATTAAATTAGATAATAGTAGAAGAATTTTATAAATATAATTTGTTCTCAGGGCTTACCGTATGTGTGCTGATTATTATTTTTTTTACTAAATTTTAGGTTAGTATCAATTGAATTTCAACAACTACCGTTTATTGTGTTCTAATTAAAAAAAATCTGATGTGGGCCCCACATGAATTCTTTATACACCTATTAAATTACATATATATACATGTTTTTAAAATGAAAAGTACATAAAATTCTATTTCATTAATAACTTCAGATATTTTTTCATATTCTTTTTTATTGTTATTGTTTATCGTAATTTTTTTTACAATCGGAGGTTAATAATTATCAATAAATCAATATACTTAAATTAAAAAAAGCTAAAAAAAGAAAAGGAGAAGTCTGATTCGAACAGATGTGCCTTCCCCTTGTAAGATCCAAATATTTCATTAATTAAAGTTTTATTTGGTTATAACTCTGGAACCAATGAAAATAAATATC
Organism: Lycorma delicatula; assembly: GCF_047948215.1. Lineage (NCBI taxonomy): Eukaryota > Metazoa > Arthropoda > Insecta > Hemiptera > Fulgoridae > Lycorma > Lycorma delicatula. Next base: position 35,145,248 of record NC_134456.1, read on the forward strand.
ACTTATATCATTGAAAAGATCTCAATGAGGTCTTATTACTGCACTTAAGAAAAAGTCTAAAATCCAAATTTTTTGATTTCGGTCTTTTTTGGACACTTTTGGTTCAGTAGATTGCAATCAAAAGGGGAGGTAGACAACTAGATTTTACAATAGTCCTCAACAGTCCTAAATCCAAAATTTCAACATCCTACTGCTAATGCAAGGTACAGACGTCACGCCACGCCAAAACTAGTCAAAATGGATTCAGGGATGGTCGAATTTCCGTTAAAATCTGAAAACCAAAGTTTTTCGCGATCACAATAGTTCCTTTACTTCGTACAAGTAAAAAAGTAGAGTATAAATTCGTTAGGCCACTGAATAGTTTTTATTAATTTTTATAATATTAAATGTAAAACTTGTTTTTTGTTACAAATGAAACAAAATTCTACTTTAAAAGAGGTCATTAAATTAGTTACTAGTAAAAAAATTTTATAAATTTAATTTGTTCTCAGGGTTTACCGCATGTGCGCTGATTATTATTTTTTTTTTTACTAAATGTTAGGTTAGTATCAATTAAATTTCAACAGCTACCGTTTATTGTTATGTTCTAATTAAAAGTATATAAAGGTGTCTCAAAATTAATGTAACATATAAATTGCGCGCCATTTTTTCCATTAGGTCGCCATCTCATTCCAGTTAGTAGTAAGTTAGTTGTGATGGAGATATACACGATAAAGGAGTACATAACTATCGTATAACATATTACAAATATGGAGATTGTTGTGCTGAAACTGTACGCAAATTATGTGGTATGTTTGGGCGGAAAAATATGCCAAACGGAACGGCTGCAAAAAGAGTGGTACAAAAGTCTGAACAAACAGGTTCGGTGATGGACAACAAAAGAAGAGGCCATCCTCGTATCGGACGCTAGGCCGAAAACATTGGCCGTGAATCCGGAAGTGCAGTAACTGTCAACGGTGTACTTTTTGCGAGATGATACCAGCATTTTTGTGTCCTCAGTTGGAATCTATGGACTTTGGTTTTGATGATGAGATGCTCTTCCAGCAGGATGGCGTCACGTGTCGTATGGCGAACGAAGCCATAGAGTTGCTACAACAGAAATTTTAATATTTATTTTAATACTCTTTACTTTACTTTTATTTTACGTTATTTTATTTCTAGAGTGACACTTCTTTTGTTTACTTTAGCTGAATTGTACTCTGTGCTAGCATACAAGCTTTTTGCTTTGCTAGCAGCGCCCTTATTACATTTTATGTTTTAATAGACATGAATATAATTTTTTTCAGCTCATTTTGATTTAGTTATATCTATTTTTTTTCTTTTAAATTTTTGATTGTTTTATGAAGTTTGATAAATTTTAAGGTTTAGTGAATTGTTGTACTGATTTTCTGATTAGATCATTAATATATTGTACAATTGTAAGACAGTGCGGTACTGTTATTTAAAAAAAAAAATTCATGGGCGGATGATTTCGCGCAACAGTGATCACAAGCGGTTACAAAGGTCGTGCGATCTTAAACCGTGTGATTTTTATCTCTGGGAATTTGTAAAATCAAAGGTTTACAGCACGCGCATACCAACCATTCCTGAACTTAAGAAAAAATCCAATATGTTATCATAACAATTGAGCCACAAGTTGGCGAAAATGTGATTGCAAATTTTGCCAACAGATTGCGCGACTCATATAAGTCTTGGATGACATTTGCCGGATATTATTTTATCGGCGTGTTCAAAATATGTCATAACTTTGCCAATTTATGCGTAAATAAAGGTTCATTTTGTATTTAAATCCTGAGTACTTTTGGAACACTGTGTATTAATTCGTAGAAGCTAGGATATAACAAGGAAAAAATGAAAAACCGTTTAAATATGCAAATGTGCCACCTCAAAACTATAAAGCCACATACGGATTCCAAATAAAACTGAACCCGATATCTCATAAGCTTCCGTATTACGGAACGGAACGGAACGCAAAAGTGGCAGGAGTATCACAAGTCTCCCTTCGAATCGCAGAGCCTGGACAGTGTCCCTTGCTGCTGTATGATTCTATAATCGGGCGTGTTTCAGGGGTTTCTTTTCAATGTCGGTTATAGGTTTTAATTTTTGTTATATTTATGGACGGATTTTGTGATTTACGTTCGTATCCGTTTTGGACCAGCGTTCTCGACCCATTACTGGGTCCGACCGCGGGAGACTAAGCTTTTTGAGCCTGGTGCTTCCGACGTGATTCCCCTTCAGACCGTCCGCTGAAGTCCTTTCGGTGCTAGCACTTTATGGGCTAGCAGGTATACGCCAAAACGGGGCCCTAGTTGTTTGGAGGGAGCAATGCGCCCCCTTCTCCAGAGGGAGCCGCTTCCGTATTATAATAAGACTTATTCAGTCATAATAGCAGTAATAAATTAATAATAATAATAATACAGTAATAATAATAATAATCTCTAACAATGATGTTAAAAGGAAATAAGAAAATAAGACTAAATAACAATTAATAAGACAATTCAAACAAATGAGAGCTGTCCGTCAAGAATTCATTTAGAAACAAACATAAGCCTTATTAATTTTAAGAAATTTTGAGTGAAACGATTACAAATAATATTTGAATAAATTCGTCATGATTTACGTTCACCGATAACTAATTGTAAACAAAAAATTATAATTTCACTGATAATAAATCATTCATTGTTAATTTCAATTCGAAACAAAGAAAATCATCCTTAAATACTACAATAATTACATTTTTAATTTTAATAACCCATTTTAACTGATATTAAAATAAAATGTAATCAATTAATAGAAAAATCAAATAATCCACCAAATTTTTAATTTTAATCATTACTAAATGAAAACAATTATAGTGAGTTTAATGCACGAGTATATACATACACGGATAATATATATTACTTTCCTGGTGAATGTAGCTAGAAAAGATATACAGTCTCGCTTATCCGACATAAACGGGCCGGCAGAACGTCAGATAAGCAAAAATCTCGGATAATAGGGAGGTGTTAGGAAAAATCCTGGTAAACGCCACATTATGTAATAATTTTACACATTACGAACTTAATAATCATGTTTTACAACAAAACAGGAAAATTTAATTGAAAAAAGGAACTTACAGTTACAGAATTATCTGAAGTTTAATACAGTACGTAAAGTACTTCAAATGTTCAGTCCTGTGATGATTGAAAGAGTTTATTTTAGTGTAGTAGTCTGCTTTCCTGACGAGTAGAGTTTCTTCGTTGCCACTCTCGCCATCTTTGCATCATTATGTCGATTCCTGCAGCTTCTTTTTGTTGTTCAACGTATCTAATTGTAGTATCTACAACCTTAACTCCGTCGTTACGTGAAATTCTGGGAGGTTCAAAAGTTGGTGCTTGATCCTAATCTTCAATTTCGTTGTCATCGCAGTTGACAAGAGCGACAATGTCTTCATCAGTTATTTTATACTGATCATCATCCTTCATCCAAACTTTCCATTTTTGTAAAGATGCATCCTCACATCCAGGGATTCGTTGCACTAAAAGTAGAATTTGTTTCATCTGTGTTTTCCGTTATACTTTCATCATCGCCTTGCAATTTCTTCTATGATTTGGTAATTGTAGCTTTACGCCAGCCCACGCAACTCAACGAGCAACTTCCTTTACAGTGATGCGTTTGAAATTTAAAAGCATTTCTTGCCCTTCTTCAATCTCTTCTATCACTGTGAATATTAGCTTTCTGCGATAGTTATCTTTATCGTTTCCAAAACGCCCTGATCCATAGAATAACACATAGGGGTTACATTGGGGGGGGGGGGGCAGAAACGTAGATGGCACCATCTTGAAGTCCTCTGCATCAGGGTGGGTTGGAGCATAATCTAACAAAAAAAAAAAACAGCTTTACAGAGTAAATTATTTTATTTCAAAAACTTCTCTGTTAAAGGAATGAATTCCTTAAAGAACCAATCTTTGAAAATTTCACTGCTCATCCATGTGCTTTTCTGAATAAAGTATTTTACAAGAAGAGCGTTTTTGAAACTGTCTTAAAGGGCCTAGTATTGTGGGATTTTCCAATCATTACAAGGTCCATTCTTAGGTTTTCTGTAGCATTGCGACCTGCTGAAATTGTCAACCTTTCCTTACTATCCTTGTAGCCAGGGGTTGCCGCATCAGTTCTGGCTGAAAGCCCGTTAGGCCTTCGGTTTCGCTTAATTCCTGTCATGTTTTCTTGAATTCTTGCATTTCTTCAAAATTCAATGATAGTTTTTAACCACAAACACATAACTGACGGATACCGTAGCGTTTCTATCATTGGAAGCTATCCCCTTCATTGAATTCATTTTGAAAATGGAACGCCTTTTGCTGTAAAATAGGGCTAAAATAGGCACACCTTTGTCCCTGAACTGCGTAAACCAAATATACAAAGCTTCTTTCACTTTTTCATAGTTTCATTTTTACATAGTTTTTTCTTTTAATGCAACCTCCGAAACTATTGATGCCACCGTTTTTCTATTTCTATTTGTTTCCCTTTCCAGTCTCCTACTGTTACCCGTCAACGCCAAAGTGGTAAGCTACCTTCTGCGTTGTCTTTCTCTTGATTGCCTAGAGTTTATGTTCCATCGATAAAACAACTTTTTTTTTCTGTCGCCATTCTTTTTGTGCTTGTGTAAATTTCAACATCTAAACACCACAACAATATTTTTCAAATAAGATACACCACACAAGTAGTAAGGCTGATGATTTGGAACAATTCAAGAGAGCCCGACACCCCTGCTCATAATTTTAATGGACCGCGCAGTTCATTAAAATCTTATATTGCAAATTCAGTTTCCGTATTGATGCTTAAACCGTCTATAATAATATTCCGTGTTAATAGTATCAGTTAGTTTATAAAATTGAGTCCACCGATCTGTAAAACTATCGTGTGTTGTATTTAATTCCAAGAACTTGCACGGTAAAGTTATTAGAACATCAATATTTGTCTCTTAATTATACAGAAAATTTTTTTTAAAAAACTATGGATGAGAGCAGTTTGTGAAACTAACACCGTCGTATCAACTGAACTACCTCTCTGGCAGAGACACCACTCTTCACGATCACACTCTGCGGTCAATAGCAGTGGATATCTATTTTCGAACTGCGCGACACAGCCGTCAAAGAAGAGGAGTGAGCTATGGTACTAAATGTTTGGGTGATGAGAAATCGGAGAGAAAGGAAGTAGAGTTTTGAGGCCCCTAGCTAGCTTCACGCCTTCAGACCAGCAAAACCCATTGCAATATTACGGCCACACGCTAGCAAACATCTTCTCAAAAAAAAAGCAAGTCGTGCTTATAGTCTTCGACTATAAGTACGTTCTAAAAATTAGAACATTTGGAAAAGATAAATTTATCTTTTCATTTATATTTGGAGTAATTTACGTTACATTAAAACAAACGTCATTTTGCATGAAAATATAATTGGCCACCCGTACATAAATTTCGGAAATGTATTGGAAGCCACCCGGCTTTCAATACATAAACCAAAATTTCAAATTTATACAAGACCTTTAATTGACATTTGTTAATTTTACTTTTCTCTTTTTTCTTCATTAACGTTTAAGAGTATTCCTTTATTTACTGATTTTTTATTTCTTAATATTTTAATTACTAAAAGGTAGATGAAATTTTCCATTAATATCGTTGTGGCTGAAATTTTATTCGAAAATAGGAACGTTTTGTGTATAATGTATAGTAGTCGAAAGTTACATGGTATGGTAGAAATCGTACCTATTTGATGGTAATGCTGAGTGTGATCACAAATTCGTTATATATAATAATGAAATTCCTCTACGGAACTAATGTTTTGTGGAACAAGTTTTGTAATACCTGAATACGATGACACTGTAAAAAACAATATCTAGTTCCTAATTGTTTCAGATACCTTAAAAAAACATTATTAGAGGTATGTTGTTGACGATTTAGTACGAAGATGTGATTACGTCTTTTTAAAAGGTTCTAAAAAAATTAGAAATGTAGTGTGAGAATTAAAATTGATAACGAATTTTATCATAAGCACACAAAGAGAGAAGTAGTTAAAAAGGAAAATGTGTAGATAACAGACTGTTGTTAGTTTTTTAACTATTAAAGATTGCATATATTTAATCTATTTATTCGTTAAATTATTTTTCATTAATTATATTATTCTTTTAGAAATGAAATTGCTTTTGGTGAAAAATGTAGTCCAACATTTATGGACTATTTTAACGTACTTTTTGTAATTTCTTATCTGAAATGTGTAATACTAAAACTGACTACTTTTAAATCTAAACTTCTCACATTTACCATAGTTACATATGATAAAGTTTTTATAACGAAGATTTATATTACTCTCTCTCTTTTTTCCTGTTTAGCCTCCGGTAACTACCGTTTAGATAATTCTTCAGAGGATGAATGAGGATGATATGTATGAGTGTAAATGAAGTGTAGTCTTGTACATTCTCAGTTCGACCATTCCTGAGATGTGTGATTAATTGAAACCCAACCACCAAAGAATACCGTTATCCACGATCTAGTATTCAAATCCGTGTAAAAATAACTGGCTTTACTAGGACTTGAACGCTGAAACTCTAGCCTTCAAAATCAGCTGATTTGGGAAGACGCGTTCACCACTAGACCTTGCCACAAGACCCACCACTAGGTGGGTTAGATTTATATTACTGTACAGTCGTGACCAGCACGACTTGCTTTTTTTGAGAAGACGTTTGATAGCGGGTGGTCGTAACCTATATTACAATGGGTTTTGCTGGTCTGAAGGCGTGAAGCTAGCTAGGGGCCTCAAAACTCTACTTCCTTTCTCTCCGATTTCTCATCACCCGAACATTTAGTACCATAGCTCCTCTTCTTTGACGGCAGTGTCGCGCAGTTCGAAAATAGATATCCACTGCTATTGACCGCAAAGTGTGATCGTGAAGAGTGGTGTCTCTGCCAGAGAGGTAGTTCAGTTGATACGACGGTGTTAGTTTCACAAACTGCTCTCATCCATACTTAAAAAAAATAAAAAATTGTATAATTAAGAGGATTGGGTGAAAATATTAATGTTCTAATAACTTTACCGTGAAAGTTCTTGGAATTGAACACAACACACGATAATTTTACAGATCGGTGGTGATCGGATTGTTTTGGATGCAGATCGGTGGACCGAATTTTATAAACTAACTGATACTATTAACACGGAATATTATTATAGACGGTTTAAGCATCAACACGGAACCTGAATTTGCAATATACGACTTTAATGGTCTGCGCGGTCCATTAAAATTATCAGGAGGGATCTCGGGCCCTCTTGAATTGTTCCAAATCATTTAATACATTTTCAATTATATATTAATATTGCAATTATATATTGTCAATTATATTCATTTAAATGAAATATAAAAGATTAAAAAATAGCATTAAGTATATTAATGATAAAAAATAAATTTGTAATTTTACAAATATCAACAAATTAGGTAAACAGATAAAGAAAAATAACTAATTTATTATTAATACTGCGAAAACATTTTACATGGGCGTCCGTAAAATAAATAGTAGCGTGTTAAATGGTTATAGCTTCGCAACAAAGCATTGTTGAGAGATGAACTGTACGTTAAATGAAAGAGAAACACTCCAAGTTTCTCACCTGTTCAGCAGATTTCGATTTGTGCTCCCTTAGTTGCCCTGCGGACATCAAGGCGATATTACAGTCATTCTCTTGCCGTACATGGCAGAGAACATCTGGCGTTATAGAGGAAACTTCAGTGAATCTCTCTTTTAAATGATCCAGATTTCGAACTTCAGCGGAATACACTTGTGTTTTTTGCATAACCCCAAAATTAGAAATCCATCGGGGGAAAGGTCTGGAAACCGTGGGGGTCAAGCGATCCACCCTCTCATCAAATTCGTCGCTGAGAAAATGTTTCGTTTTGAAAATTCTGCACGATTGCGGCAAATGTGGAGGAGCTCCGTCTGACTGGAAAATAAAATCTTCCGGTATTTGGGACGCTGCATAACCTTCTAATCTATCCAGGAAGATGTTCCCCGTTATTGATTTTTCAGCAAAAAATAAGGAGCCAGTAACTCAGTAACTCAGTCTCGTCCGAAAGCGCACACATTCACCTTTTCACTGTCACGCTGATGTTCGATAACGGCATGTATTCAGTACTCCGTATGGAAAAATTATGCCGATGTACTCTTCTAGAAACATGAAACGTTGCTTCATCACTGAAAATGAACTCGTTTAAAAAATCATCATCCTGCTCTAACCTATCCCGAATGGCTACACCAAAATCGAATCGATTCACCTTATCCGGTAGATAAAGTTGTAACGCCTGAATTTTTTACACGGTAAAACGTAATCGTCTTTTTAATACATTTCTGAACTGTTGTTTTAGAAACGCCTATGTGTATAGAACACTTCCGCACGGATTTCTTCGGTCTACGCAAGAAACTTGTTCGCCCTGCTTCAGTCGTTTTAACAGACACTGATGGCCGTCCTGGACGTGTTTGCTTCAGTAGGCTGCCTGTTTTTACGAGTTGTTTGTATGATCGCAGAATGTTGTTTTCATGCGGGGGGTTCTTCATTATATACACGATGGTATTCACCACGCCTAACACGTGTTAACTGATTCAAACATAGCAAACCACAACATACATTGAACCTTGCTCTGCACCGTGAACACGATGACTAACGCGCACGTGCTGCTTGACTGTACTAGAAACACAATGCGCATGCGCTAGCTTTCGCACATATGAGCTTAGAATGTTTCTCTTCCATTTAACATACAATGCTTTGATTTAACGTACAATTCCATCTCTCTACAATGCTTTGATCCGAAACAAAAAACGTTTAAAACCGCGGGGGTTTTAAAATGATAGCAGGTATCATTTTACGGGCATACTATTTAAAAGTCTCTTCCCTCACTTTTACAGCAGCCTCAAGGTTATCGTTTAGTACTTTTGAAGCTTATGATGAACCTAATAACAAACTAAAGTTTAGTCAGTCGAAATAAGACTGAGGAAGCATGCAGTAGGATATTTCAATTATTTCCAGATTTATCCGAATCGATACAAATATGGAAATATTAACTTCTTTAATTACATTTAACAATTGTTGGTTGAAGGGATCTTTTAACCGAACCAAAAGATATTTAAGCTTACAAAACCAATTTACAAATCACAAACAAGTATAAATGATAAAGTTTTTAAAATTTCTAACGTTCACCTTGATTGACGGAAATATTTGATCGCAAAAGTTGCGTTGCAACAAGTTTTGTTATTAATCTATTACGTACAATAAGATCGAAAAGAGGATGCTGTCAAAAAGATTTTACGTACTAAATTCTAAAAGTGCAAATTCATTTAGATAGTTAAATAATATAGATCTTATAGATCCATCCCTATAGATCTTATCGCTAAATACAGAGTTGAGAAATACTTAGGCAGAACAGATAATGAAGTAAAAGAAGAGATATATAACTTATGGCAGCAAAGATGGCTGGATGCAGGGGTAGCTAATTGGACTAGATTATTAATACCTGACATATTAATATAGACAAGTAGGCGTCACGGTGAAATGGATTATTACGTTACACAATTTTTAACAGGGCATGGTTGTTTTAATGCATATCTTTATAAAATTGCCAAAAGAGATCAGCCTATGTTTATGAACTGTGTAGAACAAGATGATGTTGAGCATACCATTTTGAGGTGCCACAAATGGCAGGAGTTAAGGCAGTATGCAGGTATTAGAGGGAAAACGCCGAAGAAAACAGTTGTCTATATGCTTGATAGTGAGGTAAAATGGAAAAAGGTTGCTGATTACATAAGAACAGTTTTAAAGCAAAAGAATATAGATGAAAGAAATATGGGGTACTAATTTGTTAGGTGGGGTGGACAGCCTCAGCAGTGAGAGCCAGCATGCTGAGGTGTGCTGGTTTCAATGATCTGCTGAGGACTCCTTGGGTGTGTTTGGTAGGAATAAAAAATATCAAAAGATCCATGGACCATACCACAGCATTGAGGTATGGTGTGGTGCCATAAAGGACAAAAATGAAATAAACCTCAAAAGAGCCACCGGTTAGCCCGACCTGCCATGCCGGTATATTGCCGGTAGGTGGGGAGGGCTAATTAGAGTAACGGATACTCCCCTGGGTGGCGTAATGCCATCAAGTCGGTCCGGCCCAGGAGAGTAGAGGAAAAAAAAAGTTAAATAATATCGTCGTTTCAAAGGAATCAGTTAAAGTAAATATAAATACGAAAAGTGAAATGAAATAAATAGTGTTTATAAAAAAAAATTAAAAAAGAAAGTAACAATAAAACACTTCTTTAAAGTATAAAAACACGTAATATTAAAAAAAAAATACTTGTAAAGAAGTATTAAAGAAAATATATATCGACAAAAGAACAGAAAATCTGAGATCAGAAGGGACGTAATAAATAACTTTACCAAGCTAATAACATTCCAAGTCAGATTGGTTAACATGATTTTGTTAGGGAATTATGAGTATTTGATTAAAATAAACGTGTATTTAGTAATATGAGGTAAAATCTATTAATCAATTACTAAAAATTAGTGAAGCTAAAATAATAATTAATTATCAACCTAATTTTAATTGCAGTATTAACTAGTATTGAAAGCCTTTCCTAGACGGAAAGGTTTTCAATAGTCTCTAAAAACCGTTTGGTCCTTTTTTTCAATTCGGATTTAAAACAATCCGAATTGTATATCACCACTAGTTAACTATTAAGCCAGTTAGTCAAGAATTTAATTTATTCTTTGAAGAAGAAAATGCAATTTAAAGCAGAAATAGACATCTTGAAAGGGCTAGACGATTCTCACAGAAGAAATTTGAGTCTTAAAGAAATACGAGGTAAGGTCGCTATGAAGTATACGGCTTTTAAAACATATATAAAATAAATATAATATTACTTTAAAATAACTAATTTAGATTAAATATTGTTTGAACGAAGTAAAATTAAATTTGAAACTGCGTTTTACATTAATTAATTTGTAAACATTATGCTGAAGCAAAAATTACTACACTACTTATTAAATCAAAACTCATATTGTAACATTTCTTTAAATATCCGTAAATAATCTGATACATTTATTCTTCAATTATAATACATTATGAGTTGCACTCATTAAAATTCAAAGTAATCTACAAAGTAAAAAAACCATAATTTTTTTAACATAATAATATTTTTCAATTTAAATTTAGTTTGTGACATTTATTACGTAATTTACATATATTTTAGCGTGTATAAGTTTCCCTACTTTAAAAAATATCTTTATTTCTAGAATAAATTTATTACAAAAGTTCAGAAATATACTTTAAAACAAAATTGAATATTTTGCCAACCTCTGTGGCCGAGTAGATGGCGTCTCGGCATTTCATGCGGAGGATTCGGGTTCGAATCTTGGTCAGGCATGGCATCTTTTCATACGCTACGAATTTTCACCAGGTTAATGATCATAGCTGTTGATACCCGCTCTTTCATAACAATAAAAAATAGAAAATAAAGTAAATTTTAAAAAAATAAATAAAAACCATTTCAAAAAATGACTGTTAGTATATTAAATGTCATAACTGAAACTGTTATAGGCAGTATGACACAAATCACTTCCAAAAATACAGCACATCCATTATCAAGAATAATGGATTCACATGCCAGGTTATCTAAGGATAGTGAGGAGTGAAGTAGTTTTATATTCATTAAACTATCACAATCGCAATGTCGGTGCATATCACAATGTCAAACCCATCCCAAGATGCAGATGATATTTAATTTGGCAAGTATGCTCACTATAGTGAATGTCAAAATAAAAGATAATATTCAATTATTTTTCTTTAAATTTTGAATTTTTAAAACTAACATATTACCAACAATTAATTAAATTTACTAATCTTAATTCGGCGGCGATTTTAAAGTCGATCAAATTTGAATTAAGTGCTTTATAAATAATAATTTAAATGAAATATTATTTGCGTAGGAATAAAGTTCTAATTTAACCACTATGTATAAAAAAAACCAATATGATGTCAAGTTCTTAAAAAATCACAAATGAGCAGCGGGTTCAGGAGAATAACCACCATTAATTGGGTAAATAAAGGACAATAAAGAAGAGTTTTTTTTTAATACTACCATTATCAGTTAATCTTAATTTTTACATCCATTAACTAAAAAATTAACCCTTAATTTAATAAAATTTTTAAAAGTCGAAATTTAAATATTCGAATACTTTTTTTACGTTTTATGTTTTAAAAATCAGTTTAATTTTTTTTAAAGTTTACTTTATATTTCAAGTTTTATTTTGATTAAAAATACCAGTAAGCCTTCAAAATACGCCCTCCGAATGAAAAAAAAATCGTTATCAATAAAAATAAAATAAATTTTGATTAAAAAAATAAAGAAAAAACAATTTGATTAAGAAAAAGAAAAGAAAAATATTTTTTGTAATACTAACGAATGTGAGCTAAGGGTTTTCTTAAATACCGAAATATACGAGTATAATTAATTATTTTTTACATTAAGATTTCCAATTAATTTTCTAGAATTAATCGTGAAAATACTTTGATATATTAAAAATAACTTGACACTATATTATTATGCTATAATAAATAAAATAAATATTGTGACACAAATAAATATATCTTCAAATAGTCTCTGTGATATAATTTTTTATTAAAAAGTTTATTATCTGGAAAAACAAATTACTAGGTCGCTACAAAAACTTACTATGCAAAAAAAAATGTTTAAAAAAAATAATCGAAATCGTTTAATTGGGCTACGGTTATGACTTGAAAGTACAAAAAAAAGCAAAATAAATTTCAATGTTGAGTAAAATTTACGTTTCTTAGCTTCATTCTTTTATTATATATTGACGCGTTTCGGAACAACTCCATTGTCATAACTTATTGTACAATAAGTTTTATACAAACCTATTAAATATATGTTAAGTATTCAACATAGAAATCATAGTGTTCTTAGCAGAAATTATAATAATAATAATTATCTTAATAACTATTTTATACAAAATAAACTTTAAAAAAATTATAAATTCGACTTTAAAAACCTTCCCAAATATAAAACTCCATACGTTTTCAATTTCGAATAAATTAAAAGAAGTCGGTACTAAATTACGAGTAAAATAACATATTATTGAAAGTACCCAAAATCATATATCTAATTTTCGTAATTTTTCAACCTTAATTCTAATGAATAGAAAACTAAGAGGAACCGCCACCCGCGACGGAAAAATTCTGCAATTAATCAATTTTTTCTAACAGTATATATTTGTCACGTGCAACGTATTCAGTTATAATTTTTATAAAAAATAATTTCTGTCATACCAATTAATTTATTTTTAAACACCCGTTAAAAAGTAAGAGTACACCTAATAAAGTAAATCGTGCATAAAGTAAAATTTTACTCATCAGAAAGAGCAATAAGGAATATATATAGTGATATCGAAATCCTCAAAAACTCATTTAAACAAATTAACAAAATTTTTATTTTAATAAAACAATACAATTGTAATTTTAAATGGGTTTATGTCTCAAAAATACTAACTTTGTTTTTTAATCTTGAGAAAACCGATTTTCATTGAAGCTATACCCAGAATTATTTATGAACACATATTTACAGAAAAAATAAACTATTTACTCTTTAATAATTAAAAAAAAATAACCAACAAATAAACCTTTAAAATAATTTCACAAACGTTAATTAAAATTAAAAATAAAAGCACAGTAAATATAAAAATCAAATAATACTTATGTCTCAAAACCGGTTGAAAAAGAGTATAGAAATGTTACGGTAAACGAACAACCAGATATCGTATTTATAATAAAACTATTGTCACACGGTATTAATTAAACTAAATAAAATTAGATTGAATTACGGATACTAGAATGCTGAATACAGGTGAATTATTATAACAGATAATAAAGTAAGCTAATTTCAGTTACATCTCTAATTGAATAAACTAAATTTATCTAGTTCAAACCAGATTTTTATTAAAGAACCGTATTGATTTTATTAATATTATTATTAATATTTTATGTATGTAGTTCTTTTCTAAAGCGTGATATTTTTCACGCAAAAAAAGATGGGGAAAAAAATCACTATAGGTATACTTATTACAACCTGAAGGAATAAATTCATGAATGTACAGGCTAGAACGTGTATGTTATTTGATACTTAATATATCATGTGTAATTTAAGTATTATTATCATTGATGCGATAATAATATAACATTAATAATATACTTTTGTTAGATAATCTGATTCTTTTCAAAATAGTTGAGAATCATTACTTAAATCTGCAATTTTTTTTTCAGGAAAAAATCTCACATTCGTTGACCGACAAAAATGAAAATAAATAATTTAGAACCAGGAAGAAAAGAAATAAATTTGTTATCCAAAATATTTTTACAGACGGAAATTTAAAACAAATTACAGTTGTTAATATTAGAAACTGAATGATAACTATTTTTTAATATGCGATGTGATCGCAAACTTTTGTTTAACAATAATTTCTATATTTATCGACAAAAAATTGCCTATTTTCAATATCATACTATGTTTGGCACACAGACGATTAATATATACCATTTTATTTATAAATAAAATAAATTAAAAAAAAAATATTTTGAAACTTTTAATATTTTGAGTATATATTTTTTAATGATTTTATTTGATAATGTGAAAGCACAGCGAAAGTGTAGTCAAATTTTTAATGATATAATGATCCAGTACCAAATAAAGATTTTGAAAAGATATTTTAAAATATCAATTTGTCTATATAGTTAACGGTTTAGTATTCGTTAAAATCAAAATTCTTCCATATAAGTCGTTTAAACAGTACATACAATGAGCAGTCTTTCTATAACCAGAAAACTCCTGGTGATGAAACTATCTATATTTTTTTCAATTCTTTTGCAATTTTTTCACAAAGAAAAAAATCATCGAAATCGGTCCATTTGTCAAAGAATGATGCCTAAATATACGTATAAACATACATCCGGGTCGAAATGATAACGTTCCTTCCTTTTCTAGAAGTCGGTTAAAGAAATAAAAGAATATGTAAAAATATTCTGACCAATTATAATTTAATAATAATAACAAAAATAAAGAAACTGTAAACAAATGGATTTTTTTTTCTTTTTGATGACATTACCACAATAAACTTGAAAGCCTGTGCGTTGAATATGGAAAATGCAGCGTATGAAAAAATGCCACCCTGATCGAGATTCGAACCCAGGACCTCCGGGTGAAAGGCCGAGATGCTACTACTTGCGCCACGGAGGCCGGCTGTCGCAAATTTCCTATTACACTTTTTATTTTGTTTTGAAAATTTTAATTAATTACTTTCTTGTACGAAGTAAAGGAAGTATTGTGATAGCGAAAAATTTCGGTTTTCAGATTTGAAGAAATATCCATTTGACCATCCCTGAATCCATTTTGACTAGTTTCGGCGTGACATTTGTACGTACGTATAACTCAAAAACAATTAGCTGTAGGATGTTGAAATTTTGGATTTAGGACTGTTGGAAACATCCTAATTCTGCACTTCCCCTTTTGAATGCAATCGACTGGACCAAAAGTGTCCAAAAATCCCAAAATCCAAAAAACTTGGGTTTTGGACTCTTTATTAACTGCAGTAATAAGCCCTTATTGAGAGCTTTTCAACGATATATCAGAGTGGTACTTATTTTCGTTGGTTCTAGAGTTATAGCTGAAGAAAATTTTAATTACTGAAATATTTGGATCTTACAAGGGAAAGTTATATCGGTTCAAATCCGACTTCATCTCCTTTTTTTAAACTTTTTTTTTATTGAAATATATTATTTGTTAATAATTACTAACCTCTGTAAAAAAAATTACAATAAATAATAATTTAATAATAATAATAAAAAACAACATATATATATATATATATATATATATATATATATAGAAAAAATAACAGAAATTATTAATGAAATAAAATTTTATGTACTTTTCATTAAAAAAAAAATCTATATATGTAATTTATTAGGCGTACAAGGAAGTCAAGTGGTATCCTCATCTAATTTTTTTTTCTTTTATTGCTAGCTGTTGTGAGTGATCCTTACACGAGATACAAGTCAATGTGTTCATGAGAAAACAAAATTCCTGTAATGGAATACTTTGAACTAGTAAACAATTTTGTTTTCTAAATACTTTCGAAATACACAGCCCTACAAGCAAAACCTTCACCCTATTCACCGAAGGGACTGGCCATATATTGAGAAACATTATTCTCATAGAAAGCTACATTCTGACGAGTGCCGTCAATCCTAAAATTCTTCTCATTCGTCACATTTACATTTCGTAAATAATTATTTAATTTAAATTCAAGGTCCTTTATACGTATGTAAGGATTGTTTAAGCGACCTTGAATTTCAAACACCACTAATCCTAGGTAATAGCTACCCAGTAGTGAAATTATCTCGTTAATAGTCACATTAGAAAAATAATTACTAAGATGGCCAGCTGCCTTTATGTTTTAAGCGAACATCGGTTTATAAATACAACTTAATTCTTCGTTTATCATAGGTCAAGAATGTAAAAAAAACTTAAAATTAAAAAAAGTAAAAAAATAAACGACTGCATTTTTCCCACAGGAAATAAAATAGATGCTTGAATATTGGTCACAAAGAATTTGGCGACAAATTATAATTAAACTTGGAATCAATTTTTCAAGGGTATTTCCAAATAAATAAAATTAGTTAATTACTTCAACGTTACTATTATTAGAACTAAATCCAATTATTTTATATAACTCTTACTAATAAACTTCAATGGTAAAATGTTTCTTTAATGGACCTATCAATTAGCGCTAAACCGGCTACTCACAGCATCCGGATACTAACATACGAGTTCCATAATCTAATAAAATAAAAGTAACAAAACAAAAGAAAAGATAAAAATAAGATATATAAAGATAAAGGTGATAATAAAAACGTAAAATAATAAAGTTCAATTTAACATAAAGTTTACCCTTCTACTTTATACAGAAAATAATTTCGCGATTTCTAAATTATATTTTAAAAGTTTTCTTCGTTTTTAACAAGCTTTTCTTTAACTTACAATGGTTCAACCGCGTCCTCAAATATAGTAACCTTAATTATACTCATTTCCCGACGTCATACAATGGGAAAATTTTACACAGCGACGTAATCGGGGGATTTTTTGTTGAGTTGAAAGGCTAATTTTAGTTTGCTTCTTTCGGTTTCCATTAACTTTTTCTCGAGAACTTTACAGCTGATCCATTCTTCCAAATATTTAATTTCTTTGATTACTTTTATTTTTTGTTCTCCAATTTTAAGGTGCCTTGGTAGGTTTTTGATGTTTAATCTTTATTTTGGTCTTTTGAGAAGATTTTGAGAGCTATTTTCGCTGCTTGTTTTTCAAGTTCTTTGCCTTCATCCTATGTCTCAACTAGTAGGGCCATGTCGTCTGCGAAGGCTAAACAGTTGATTTTGATACCTTTGATTAGTCGGAACAAGATCCATTATAGATCTTTTGGTTCCATTATCTAACTATTTTTTTCTACAGCGCAGTTAAACAGTATTAAGGAGAATCCGTTTCCTTGTCGTACGCTGGTTTTAATCTCGGAAGGGTCGGATTCTCCCGTACATTTAACTTTGGAGTATGTGCTGAGAAGTGTTTCTTTAATTAGTTTTTTGGTTTTTTTATCTAGGTGTATTTCTTTTAGTACTGTACAACCGACTTCGGGCTCTCTACAACCGGTTTCGGCTGAGCCCAAAACCGGTTGAACAAAAAATCAAAGTCATTAATATTTTTATTAATTTATTTTATTTTTTTAAATACAAATTAGGTTAAATATCCGTATTTTATGAAAACTGTTGTTCAACTGATTATATTAATAATTTAAATATTTGTCATTTCTTGTGTTACAGGACAGGAGGACACATTTGTTAAAAATAAAATATAAAAAATCTGATGTGAACACTACATGACTTCCTTGTATTATTAAATTACATATATTTTTTATATATTTGTATTTGTTATTACATATTTCTTTTTGTTATTATTGAATTATTATTTATTATATATTTTTTTTTTTACAATCGGAGGTTAATAATTAATTATAAATCAATATATTTAAATTAAAAAAAAAGGAAATGAAGTCGCATTCGAACCGATGTGCCTTCTTTTTGTAAGATCCAAATATTTAATTAATTAGACCTTTATTGGGCTATAACTCTGGAACCAATGAAAATAAGTACCACTTATAATACATCGTTGAAAAGCTCTTAATGAGGGCTTATTAGAGCAGTTAACAAAAAGTCCAAAATCAGAATATTTTGGATTTTGGGCTCTTTTGGACACTTTTGGTCCAGTCGATTGCAATCAAAAGGGGAGGTGCACAAATAGATCATAATACTCCTAAATCCAAAATTTCAACATTCTACAGCTAATCGTTTTTGAGGTATGCGAGATACATACGTACGTACGTACGTACACACGTGCATTCGTACGTATAGACGTCACGCCGAAACTAGTCAAAATGGATTCAGGGGCGATCAAAATGGATATTTCCGTTGAAATATGAAAACCGAAATTTCTCGCGATTACAATACTTCCTTGTCCTTTGTAAGAGGAAGTAAAAATAAATAAATAAAAATAATGACGTCGTGAAATACTTCACACAGGTTTTGTAGTAATTTATAGTTTTATATGATGAGTCTGATTTTAATATTGTATATGAACTTTGAAAGATTTGTGGAATTTATGGATTAATATAATGTACGTAACGATGGGCTGAACCCGAAACCTGTTCTACAAAAAAATAATATCCGCTATATGTAAGTAATAATAAAAAAATTGCTCATATTTACAAAAATATAGGAAACAGCGCATTGCAATAATTTTCATATTATTTTTTTTATGAACATTTGAAAAAGTTATACAAAACTAAACTAGTAATGATCATGCAACATTTAATTTTAACAGAGTTCAAAACAAGTCAAATATATTTTTAAAAAATAAATGATAATTCCGTAAAAATATTTTTAAAAATTAAAAAAAAATTAGAATAAAAACGACCAAAATTAACAGAATATTGTATTGCACTTATACTTCAGAAAGTTTACCACTTTAGCGTTACGCATTTCTTCGGTTAATCATATGCATAATCATCGGTGAAGACAGATAGTCTTTGCGGATCACATGGGAAATAAAAACGGTGTCTAGAATAAAGTAAGTCAGTGTTTCTCAAGCTGTGGGGCACGCCCCCCAGGGAGTGTGATAACGCTGAATGAGAGGCGCGAGCATATCGAAAGGAAAATATTATTAAAAAAAATATTAATTTACTGAAGGAAAGAAAAACAAAATACATTCTGTCATAATAAATAATAAAATACACATCTACAATGATATAATACACTTATAAATAGGATTTTATCAGTACTGCCCGATGTATTTAATAATTAACTTATCAATACTAAATTAAAAACAAGTTTAATAATTATTAGACTCCCTTGGGCCTGTCTTGCAGAGCAAATTTTTTCGAAGGAAAGTTTAATACTAGAAATAGACACCGAGTTCTTTTCTATATTTAGCCGAGATCTATATTTTGTCTTCAAAGCAGCTACCGCAGAAAATCCGGTTTTGCAAAGGTAGGATGTTGAAAATTGTAATAGTAAACGAAATGCTGTTGTTTTCAGTGCAGAAAACTCATTAAACAAACCTGCCCAAAATTCAAAGAGCGATTTATTTCTAAATTGTCTTTTGATTTTGCCACTTGCCGTGAAGTGTATGAAGATTTCTTTTTCGTCAGTTGAGAGCCCTTCGGGAGTATTTTGAAATGGATCCCTAATCCGCTCGTAACTTGCTACCAAGTTGTCGTCAGCAAGAAAATATATTTTAAAATTCTTTGCCGCCATGGCTAAATGATTTTCAACGGTTACAAAAACAACTTTCACATGTTGTTCTTGAGCCTTGTAAGTTTTAACACATTCATCCACATTTGCAAACATTTCTAGGTTTTTTTAAATCTCTGCTCCACAATTCAAATTTTCTACATAAAGCATTAATTAACTTTATCATTTGTATCCACATAACTATTTTGTTTCTTGGAGTTGAAGATTCAAGGTATTTAATTCCCCGAATACATCGACCAAGTAGCTTAATTCCATCACAAATAAACCGTCTCGAAACTTCTCGGCATCCTTTTCTAGAAAAATGGCGATATTTATTCTGTTAATTCATAAACATGTTGCAAAACTTTCCCACGTAATAACCATCTTTCCTACATACGACGCCTGTTCGGGCGGATAGGCTAAAATTAAAAAGCTATCGGGATATTTTGTTACGAGCTCAACGACTTAAATTGCTAACGGTAACGGGTGATTACCGTACAATTTCACGGGAGGCGATCTTGGTGATCGCAGGCGTGAAACCGAAAGACTTGATTGCGTCTGAGAAGCAACAACGGTATGTTGCTAAGAAGACAGGTGAATTGATTTTGGAGAAAACAAAGGAGATAGAACGCCCTGTGGCAGGCCAGATGGGATGAGACAGAATGTGGGCGTTATACGCACGATCTTTTCTCTAATGTTGTTGATTTGTGGGACGCCTCTTGGGTACACCCGAACAAGTATGTGACGCAATTCCTTTCAGGGCATGGCGCTTTTCGGGACAGACTACAAAAATTCGGCCTGGCGGACTCTGGTATGTGTCTGCAATACGGATTATTGGAAAATGTTTATCATATGAAAAATGAATGTGCTACGTATAACTTAATGCGCACGGAGATCATTTGTCGGCTTGCTATTATCGGGTCGACACTTAATCTCTGTGTTAATTGGAAAGCCGGGCCGAATGGGTGATCGTAGAAAGTTTTATTATATATTTGGCGAAAGAAATGATCGCTGAAGGGGTGTGATGTTCCGCTTGGACTTTCCTTCTTTGTATTTATGTTTGGTTTTTATTGTTATTTTGTTTTACGGTTTGCTAAACTGTTGCTGTTTGGAGCTATTTTATATGTTAGTTAGTTATTTTATTTGTTAGTAGTGTACCCATGGCAATATCGCTCGTGGCATTCGCATCGATGGCATCCCGGCAGAGGTTTGACTGAAAGATATCAATGCCGAGGTACTGAAGATGACCTCCGGTAAAGCCCATAAGGGCTAGGTACAGAGGGGGTGAGGTGGCGACCGAAACCGTCACATGGAGGGTGTCTTCCCGTATGGGGTCAGGATGTACTGCACCCATGTCTTAAAAATTCTTGATTTTAGGGGGTCTCATTTTTATATAATTTACTACGATTGCAACCGTCGTTCGCATAATATTCAGATCAGGACTCATTTCTTTGGAAGCCAGAGTTTCTCTGTGGATCATGCAATCTGTTCAGACACGCTGTGGAGATTTTTGTTTCACAAATACTTTGGAATTTTCCAGACATTGAACCAGCACTATCGGTGCATATTCCGACGCAATTTTTCCACTCTATGTTTGCCTCGTTTATAAAATCATTTAAGATAGCGAACAATGCGAGCGATTTTGCTTTGAGTTCTACTGGTTTGCAGAAATGCAGTTCTTCTACTGTTGACATACCATTACAAAATCGAACATAGGTAACGAAATGGGCATCTTTATTGTTATTTGTTGCCTCATCAAGCTGAGTTGAAGACAATTTGTCACGCAATTTCCTAAAAATCTGATGCTGTACATCTTCAGCAATATCAACAATTCGACGGGCAACAGTATCATTAGATAGAGAGGTATGGAGCGCAATTGTTTGGAAAAATTATCTCCAAACATAATTTCTACAATTTCAATTGCGGTCGGCAAAATAAGCTCTTCACCAACAGTGTAAGGCTTTTTACATCTGGCTATTTTATATGAAACTTTGTAAAGGCAAGTAAAGCTTTTTCATTCACAAAGTTTTTTTTTTAAAATGATGTTTGCTTTTCATATATTTTAATTTTAATTCCAAGAATTCTCGGGGCTTGTTAACGTACTCACTATGAAGCGTTTCCTAATGTCTTTTAAGTTTATTAGGTTTCATGCTGTCTGCTACCAGAATTTTTGAGCAAATGACACACAGGGGCCTTTCTTCTTCATTTACTTCAGTACTGGTAAACCCAAAATTTAAGTATTCTTGAGAATATGTTTTTGATTTTATTTTCGGAATCACGCTCGTCTGCGCGCTTGATGCTTCATTATCGTCTAATTCTCGCTTACGCCCATTTAAAAATTTATCCATGATTCTGTATAAATCTACTGTCGTGAATATTTAATACCTTGAATCGCAATTAACACGAAAATTACAACGTACACATTTACGATAGTTTCAATAGCGACAGAAGGATCGACTGGACCGAAACTAGCTTGTATTGAACAAGGTGCAGCATTTATAAAAGTATGCGCAGATGGTCGCAGACGTTCCGGAATGTTCGAGACAAATCGGAACTTCTCGGGAAGCCGCGAGAATGTCCGATATGGTGGACGTAAGTCAAAGAGCAATAGGGAGACATCGATTCTTCAGTGCAGCGGATCGGTGTTGCCAAATATCAATAAATTTACTTATTCTTAGTAATATGTAAGGTTTGTAATTAAGGTCGTAGTGTAGCTTTAGCGTCAAAATACTCAAAATAATTATTATTGAATACATTGTTATTGTATGAGAGAGGGGACGCGATGAAAATTATGATTGAAAATTGTGTCGTAAATACCGAAAGGTTGAGAAACGCTGGATTAAGTGATTAAGCCATGGCAGTGTTTAAGAGAGTTTAATTTCAGTTTCTGCCTACCATAGGAACAAACGAACCTTTAACCCTTTTGTACATCTAAAGTGAAAAAATAACTACATTATCGACTAAGACAATAATTCAGTTTATTTTTTTCAAAAGAGTTATAAATTTTGCGATAATTTAAATAACACTGATGAAATTATTCTAAAAGATAAACACTATAAGATATACTATTATTGTAAACGAAATGCGACTACTTGTTATATACGCATTAGGAAAATTTACATTAGACGCAAAATAATTAATATATACAGTAAATATAGTTTTACAACGTTTATTTTAATAATTAGCATAATTACACGAAGTCGGCTTCTTTTTTAACAATTACAGCTTTATCAGTTTACAGCTGTTCCAGTACATTGTAGTAGACACGTACGCTAACATTAATTAATTAATTTTTCGACATTCGGGAATTAAGATGATTTGAATGAATAACAATACATCGTGACTACAAACTATAAAACCTAACGGTCATATTTTAATGTCATCATCATTGTTCAATAACAAAAAAACATTTGTTTAGTAAATTCAATAAATTCATGCAAGTAGAATGTCTAAGTTAAGAGAATACAGAAACATGTCCATTGTCGTTTAAAAGTAGAGGGGGTTGTTATTGCCGATGATGTTTATCGCGTTATAAGTTTTTATAACTAGTTTTATAAAAGTAAATAACAGATGCTGATATTTTATTCTTTTTTAATTTTCTATGAAAATATGAATTTATTTAACTTTGGAAACTTGATAAAAAAATTCTAAAAACAGAAATCCCTTTTAACATTTTTAAAACCAAAATGAAATTTGCAACCGCGTAAAATGCACAAAAAATTCAAAAAAATACGTACTACTTAAAGAGTAGTATATATTTACTATTCTACATTAAATTATGGTATTAGTAAATATGAAATATATATATAATTGCTGAATTACTTCTAAAGGCTGACACTTGTAGTAGTATATATAGTAAATATTTACAAGGTAAATAAATAATATTACTTTTTGTTGACAAAACTGTCCCGATATCCAGTCTTTTCTTATTTCGTCTCCCAGATTTATTTTGTATAATCTGATTAAAAATACATGTATAATAATTATAGCAATTATAACAGGGTTGAAGTGGTATTTGAAATTAAAATAAAAACTCAAATGTGAATCCATATGACTTTCTTGTACGCCTATTAAATTACATAAACACATTTTTTTAAAATGAAAAGTGCATAAATATTTTATTTCACTAATAACTTCTGATTTTTTTATTTTTATTATTGAATTATTATTTACTGTAATTTTTTTGTACAATCATAGGTTAATTGACGTAATTATTAATACTACGTAAATACTATGTAATTATTAATACGACTATTATTAATAAATCTATAGATTTAAAATAAAATAAAAAGTTAAAAAATATATGTATATGAATTTGAACCGATATGCTTTTCCCTTGTAAGTTCCAAATATTTAAATTTCATTTGGCTATAACTCTGGAACCAATGATAATAAGTACCACGTATGATATATCTTTGAAAAGCTCTCAATGAGGGCGTATTACTGCAGTTACGAAAAAGTCCAAAACTCAATTTTTTTGGATTTTAGGCTTTTTTGAACACTTTTGGTCCAGTCGATTGTAATCAAAAGAGGAGGTGCATAACTACATGTTACAACAGTCCTAAATTCAAAATTTTAACATTTTACGGCTAATCGTTTTTGAGTTATGGGAGATACATACGTACAGACGTCACGCCGAAACTAGTCAAAATGGATTCAGGGATGGTCAAAATGGATATATCAGTTGAAATCTGAAAACATAAATTTTTCGCGATCACAATATTTCCTTTACTTCGTACAGGGAAGTAAAAATGTTTGGAAAAATTTAACTGACTTCAAAATGAAAAAAAACCTAAATAATATACTGAAATTGAAAAATTAAATTTTTTACTATGCTCTCAATACAATCTTTCAAAGCTATTTTTTGAAGTCGGGGCCAAATTTTAAATGAATTATGAATGCACGATATACGGATTACAAAATTTATTTGAATTTTAAATCTGTTTACTTTGAAAATTTGGCGCGACTTCAAAAAATAACTTTCAAAGATTGCACTGATGTTTTAGAAAAATTATTTTTTTCCTTTTTATTGTATTCTTTTTGAAGTCTGTTCAATTTTTTTTTCAAAAATTGATTTTATTCTTTTTAGCTTTATAACTTCATCGAAGTGGAAATAACGGTCAAACGGAAATAAGTTTCTGCTCGTAGCAGAAAAGAACATATTATTGAAACAAAACAAGCTCGTTCAAAAATACTGAAAATTTCGAGAGCTTTTCAACGATAAGTGGTTCTTATTTTCATTGGTTCCAGAGTTATAGGCAAATAAAATTTAAATTAATGAAATATTTGAAGCTTACAAGGGAAGACAGATCGGTTCGAAACAGACTTCATTTCTTTTTGTTTTTGGAAAAAATCATAAGTTATTAGTGAAATAAAATTTTACGTACTTTTAAAAATGTGTATATGTAATTTAATAGGAATTATTACAAATGTGTATATGTAACAGATATGGTGAAATATCTTATTATTTAATATTAATTGAAAATTATAATTTAGAATCGCATTATTTTTGGATTTTCTAGTTCAATCTTTGTTCAATTTTATTTAATTCTGTAATTTCTGTTTAATTTTATCTACATTAAAATTAATTACAGCGAATGAAAAATATACTCTTACAAGAACAACATAAACACTAAGGCATACGTGCCCGATCTTTAATAAATTGCAAAAAAATTCTTATCTTTTAGTTCATTACTCTGATATTATCGGATAATATTCTCCTTAAGTTGGAGTTGATCATCATTTCGTTTATTTGTTTTTTGTTGCCAATCATTTAATCGCTCTTTGGTTTGATATAATTCTTCTGATATTATTTTGTGCACACGTTCTCTAGTTTTCAAAATTTCTTTCTCTTTATATTCATCATTCTCTCTGTGATATTCATCTTTTTATTTTGTCCTTGGTCTTAACATTTTCTTCCTCTTTATGTTTATCATCTTCTTTTAATTTTTGTATTCTTTTTTTGGTTTTAACATTTTCTTCCTCTTTATATTTATTATCTTTTCTTAATACTTTTATTCTTTCTTTGCAACATTTTCTTACCTTTTTTTAAACTTAAATGTACTGTTTTATTAATAAATATTAACCTCAGATTGTAAGAAAAATTTACAATAAATAATAATTCAATAACAATAAAAAAAAATCAGGAATTATTAGTGAAATAACATTTTATGTGCTTTAATAAAAGTGTATATGTAATTCAATAGGCGTACAAGGAAGTCATATGATGTCCACATCAAATTTATTTTACTTACGACAAAATTTTTTTACTTCTTACCAAAACGAAATATTTTTTACGTATATAAAATAACCGTTGCTGACTAAACCGTTCCTGTTATTTTAGAACGGGCCGATAACCGAAAAACTGTAAGTCTAAAAACACATATTGGACGTAGATGAGCAACGATTAGTTACAATGCAATTAATGGGATAAATATTTACATTTGGGCGTTTTAAACAGTAGTAAGTTGAGTTAATCAAAAAGTAGTTACCTGAACCAATAAGTAATGAAATGAACTAGTTCACGTTAAGTAAACAAAGAAAAAAGTATTAGGAAATTAATAATATCAGGATAACGTTAGATTTTTTAGTTATTTTGAAGAGAATTTACAAGCCCTAAATTCATCGTTTTATATATATATATATATTACTAGTATAAATATTAAATTAATAAATTTGAAGAAGGTACAAATTATTTCTACTACAAGTATAAAGGCATGATTTCTAATGCCAGGAATCTCCTAGCTGGAAAAATGGCAACAGGGCTTCGCGAATTTGAAATACACCTCGGTTACGTAATGAAGAATTCTGATCTACTGATCAGACTAAACAGATACATTCTTGTAACGGTACGACTTTTAAGCAGAGCCGAATTTTTTTACTCATATTTTATCATAGATTTTATACTGATATCCGATAGTTTATCGAGATAAAACTACGTTATCTTTATTGTGTAGGTAATGTAAAAACAGATTATTTACGGTTTATAGTTACGTTATTACTAAAATATAAATCTTATGTGAGAGTGATACGCATGATTTTCCACAACTTCTTTATAAAAGTTATCAATAATTGAATTAATTTTAATATTTTGTTCGTTAATTACTACTGTATGGAATAAATAAATCAAAAAGCAATTTTCTAATTTACAAGGGATGGATGTTATGTAATGCGTAGTCGCTCAACTCGCAAATAAAAATTGAGAGTAAAATAAAAGATACATGGCAAAAAATTAAACTTTATTTGCTACAAAAACTTTAATTTTTCACAAAATCACCATTAACAGCTACAGATTTATCCAATGCAGAACCAGTTTTTCATTCGTTAATGAAATATGCTGGCGGTCTTTTCTTATTTCAAGACCACATTGCGTCCTTCAGTTCATCATCCATGAAGAAATGAATGTCCTTAAAATATCGCTTCTTAATCACAGAAAGAAGTGAAAATAGCAGAGCGTTAAATCTGGTTTGCATGGAGTGATATAGGTTCAAATTCCAATAATATTTCACGAGTACTCGGCGGTTCCGTACGATGTGTGGTTGTACGTGTTCGTGTATAAGAATTATCGACTTCGTGGATTACCAAACACGACACATACGTCTTCAAGGTGTTTTAGCACGCTTGTTGTTACTAAACCAACACTGCAAACACATTTAGAAGACTTCTTAACACCAAATGGAGGTGGAAACACCTTCTTTGAATGCTTCTGATCAGTCACAGACAGCTCTTCTCTACACTAATTTTCATCTGAAAGACCACTGCGAGTTTCATTCTCAATGTTCCTTTTTCCAGCTTCTGATGCATGAAATTTTATTTCCCACCACTCACAGTGCTTTGATCAACAGTTTCATCACTGTAAACGACTTTTACAGACAACAATGAATGTCACCAGCATCGCTTTTTCACAGTAAAAAATTCAATCACTGCACGCATTGACATAGCTCAACTCCTTAACAATGGACTAAGTCGAGAGTTCTAAGGTTTAAATCCTAGTAAAGGCAGTTACTTTTATATGGATTTGAATACTATGCCGGTATTCTTTGGTGGTTGAGTTTCGATTAACCACACTACACTTCGTTTACATTCATCCTCTTAAGTAATACCTTACAGTTGCGGAGGCTAAACAAAATAATAAGAGAGAGGTTAATAAAACTACAAGATAGGAATACATATCGCTTCTGTTTGAGATTTTGTTCCCCCATTACCTTCCAGTGTGCATTACACATCAGCCACCCTTCATAAAATAAAAATTTCTATAATAAAACAAACAGTTTTCATTTCACTTAAAACTAATACTATTGTCATTGATAATATTCAAATAAAAAATAAGTTTAATCTTGTAAGTAACATATGTATGAAGTAATGCATTACTTTGTATTTTTTAAGTCTATTTCTAATATTACAAAGAATATACTGAAGATTATAGGTCCAGAGAGGTATTCGGGTATTTTGCATCAAGTACATATGCTAAGGCTTTTAGAAATTCAATTGATCTGTAGTCGTAACAAAAAAAAAAAAAAAAATTTGGGAGTATTTCGTTTCTTTTTAAACTGAGTGTATACATGCAATGTTGCTCTTAGGATACAGACATCTTCGTTGTCTAAAACTGAAATTTACAAAAACAATATTTAAATCATATCTATTAATTTAATTTATAAATAACATCCTAATTAATTCCCATTATGATATTTATAAGAGCTCTTGTACATAAATCACTAATTGAATAACTTCAATTGTTAAAACGATTAAGTAAAAAGTATTCGCTAATAATTTTTAAACTCCATAGCTGGGTGGTCTGCTTGCCCATGCGACTCATTATCTTTTTTCACTCCATTAATTATCATCAGTCCATTAGCCAATTGTGTAATATTAATTAGAAAAATGATTTGCCAGTTATAAAAGAATAAATAGAAACAAGTAACTTTTTATCTTTTGTTTTTTCAGAAGGCATTTCAATACATTTTTCTAAAGAATTTACAGACTCAATTTTAATTTGCCTATAAAAACTCTGAAAATTAACATTCATGCTTGTTTATTTAATAGATGATTTTAAAATCTATTTTAATATTTTCATAATTATATCTTCAAAATAATTTTTCAACTTTTAATAGTGTTAGGGAATCCTGTAATGTTAACATCCTTTTACATTCTCCTTTAAAATACCTTTATTGTTGCACATCATTTTGGGTTTCAAACTTTTGTTCTTTTTTTTTCAGTTACAGATCTTTCACAATTTTTTACACAGCCTAATCATGAGATTGAGATACTTTTTTTATGAAAATTATTGCAACTGTTCTAGGGGCACAAACGTACCAACCAAACATAGAAATGTGTATGCATACATTTAGGTAGAATGTGGGTATACAGAGTACTGCACATATGCAATTCATGATCTTGGAACATAGGTCAGTTTATCAACATTATACAATCAGAAATATGTAGTGCCTACAATGTGTAAGTTAATATTATTAATCATTCTATTAAATAAAATATTTATAATAGTCATAATTATGATAAATGAAAATTAGCTACGTACTTCAAAACGATAGATTCAACGTTAAAAAATTAGAAAGGCATAACAAAGTGGAGGTCAGGAAGCAGTTATCCGATAGAATGAAGAAATATTGGAAAAATCAAAAGGCCAGACTAAATACAGAAATTCAAGAGGACTGAAATATGGACGACTAAAGTGGTCCAACGTGGCCTCAAAAAAAGTCAAAATTACTATGTTACTTGATTCTGTTTCCGCTTGTTAAAAAATGTG
Organism: Lycorma delicatula; assembly: GCF_047948215.1. Lineage (NCBI taxonomy): Eukaryota > Metazoa > Arthropoda > Insecta > Hemiptera > Fulgoridae > Lycorma > Lycorma delicatula. The sequence goes on from NC_134456.1 coordinate 35,174,919, forward strand.
TCAGTTTATTCAATTAATTAGTTATCTATAATGTATTTAAATTTTATATTTATTTTATCAACATTTCTTTATATTAGGTTTGCATAATCTTCAAAGTTCAATTTTGTTGGGATTTAAAGTTTAGGAAAGGTTATTTTATACTTAAATCATCTTCTTACTTTAAAAAAACTAATGTCATACAGTATGTTATTCAGTTAATAGTGTAATAAAATAATGACATAAATAATACATAATGATAATTATCATAATTTAAAACTGAATCTATTTTTTTAAATTAAAGAGATTTTTAACATTTTCAGTATCTCTATCGGTTAATAAATAAATTTTTTATCATTTAAAATTACATTTTATACAATTTATTTTAATTCAAAATCATAATTTTAATTTAAAAAAAGTTAAATGATTTATTTTGTAATAGGGGTTATCAAGCGCAGTTTTTATACTGTTTAATAATCATAACTTTTTCAAGCTCTTAAATTGGTGGTGCATACTATAAATATTAAAATTACCTTTACATATTTATAGCATTATTTTTTCACATAATTATCATAATATGGACTATAAATATTCCTCCATTTTTCATTCAATAATTTGCTATTATGATCCATGTTTTTCCCCCCTGATTTCCTTAGATTTTACCAAGAAAATGAAGATATAGTTCCATTTTATAATCCAGCAAATAGCTCATTTCCCAATGTTGATATTTAAATATTTGTTACAATTTAAATAAAAATACTAAATAAATGCTTGGTTTATTTATAATTCTTGTAGGTTATAAAGCTTTTGTTTGTAATCAAAATTTTATTCATACATTACTTCACAATAAATTTAATATAGTTTCTTTCATTCCAACATCATGGGTGTAAAGCGTGAAGAGTAGTTTTCGAACACCCTTATTAGGTAATGGGATCGATTAATTGTTTACTGGCTATCAATAATGAGGGCAGTTACAATCATTGTCATAATTTACTGTATATTCTACATTGTGGTATAGAGTACCAGTTCAAATCCAATTACTTATAATTTCAATAAATTCCCATGTTACTACCATGCTCTAAGTAATTGATTAATAGCAATCTCTCAAAAACATTAGCTTAATATTAGACAAGGCCATCTTCTTAAATGTTAACATTTTTTAAATCTTCTTAAACATAAAATTCATCTCATCCTACAATATTTCTACAGCAGTTCTAATGAGAAGAAACCTAAGGGTGGAATCCAGATTTTATTTACTATGTTTTTATTATTTGACAGTTGGAAATTAAAATTCTATTAAAATATACATTTTTTAACAAAACCAGAATTATTTAATTCAAACCACATTTTTTGAACGAAACATTCTGCAACTTTCATATCATAACACGTTTGGTTAAATCTATGGTGATCTTTAATCTTTAGTTACTGGTAATTGCTATTGATATCCTGGAGTCAGTATTTTTTTTTTTTTAGAAGACCTATTTAAAATGCAGTCAATGTGTTACATTTAAAGTTAGTTTATTCATTTAGTACATCATTAAATGAATATCTAACAAACATTTAAATTCATTAAATGAGATAATGTGACTAAATATTAACAAAAAAAAAAAACCCGATCAAAGTTTTGTAACAGGTCCAAATTCATACCTTTATTTATTATAGTAATATTCACTACAGTATGGAAGACCACAATTTTGGCTTTTTTCATTGTTTCATATACCTCAATTTAAATAAAATAAACAGGAGCTGCTTTGAAGTCACATTAGAAAAAAAAAAGAAGAAAATCACTAAACATGTCTACATTTTGTCAAACAAAATGGAAAAAGAATTTAAATAAGGCCAAACTAAAATCTATGCAAAGAAGATTTATATACATTCTATAAAGAATCACACAGCAATAATAAGAGTTGAAGATGAAGAAAGCCAAACTCTGATTCAGGAAAGAGTTTGAAAATGATGCAGCCTGTTCCTATTGTTTTTTGGTTTGTATAAGGAAGCGATTCAGCAACTGAAAGTTAAAACTACAAATTGAAGTAACTATACACAGAGAAAAAGCATAATATTAAGATTTTCTAATGGCAATGTTCTTTCAGTAAAAACAAAAAAAAATGAGTAAGATGAAATTCTGAAAGGCATGATTAATAGCGCAAGAGAAATTCAATTTGAAAACAAATAAAGGTTAAAAAAGATGTCAAAAAATAACATGAACTAAAATTATGATAGCAGATCATAATAAAGAAACTACAGCTTTGCTTCTTAAGGAGTAAAATTACCAAGTATAGACGAATAATAGAAAGATCAAGAGCAGATTGACTTAATTAATTGGGGTTTTAGTGTAGAAAATATGTCAAACAATAGAAAGGCATCTCATAATTAAACAAATTTCTTTGTGAAGTCTAGTACTTTATGACAGTGAAAAATGGAAAAACAGAAAAGAATAGAGGCATTTGAAATGTAATATTACAGGAAGATGTTGAAAATTAGGTCAGCTGATAAAATATAAAACTTTTTTAGTAAAAATAGGTGAGAGAGAAAATTAACAGCAAAATCATGTAAAATTTATTAAGTTCAATCCACCAATCTAAACCAGATTGGTGGATCATATATTAAGGTACCCAGGTGTAGTTAATTTTGTGATAGAAGGATGTGTGAAGGTAAAAACTGTAAAGTAAAACAAAGACAAAGTATTTATAAACCAAATACTTGAGGGCATAAGATGAATAAAATATTAGCATAAAATAGAAAGAAACAGAGAATAACATCAAAGCAATCAAAAGACTGTTGAAAATCAAAAAAGTTATTCTTAATGTAATTTTAATTTAAATTGTTTTTTTTTAAAGTTATATACTTGACTTACCCCGATGAGAGGTAATGTAAAAAATGTTATCTTGTTACAAGAATATATGAAGGTACAAAATAAGGTATAGGAAAAAATTTTAAATCAAGATTTTATCTCATGTGAATTATTGATAAGATTCATCTTTATTAAGATCAGACATATCATTCCATTAACATGAGGAAGTATTACACAGTATATTGTTTACAAAGAATAAACTGATATAATTTTCACATCAGTTTAGAGGGCATCTGACACAGTCTTACAGGAGGTTAAAAAGCATAACTGGGTTAAATGTATTATTTACAATGCAACTATAAGATCACTTCATTGAAATAATTTCCAACCGTTATTAATCTGTAATGTCAATTTACATATAAAATTAGTGACAATATAAAAACAAGATCACATTATTTATAATTTATACAAATACATATTATTTTGTCTTGGGTTTGTATTAAAAAAAAGGACATACAATTATTTATTAGCGTGTTCCTAATATAACATGGAAAAAATGTTCGTAAAAATAAGTACAGAGAAATTTGTGTTTTACCTGACCATTTTTTCATGGGAAATTATTCATATTTCAAGAAAATGAACCAAGCAATTACTTTAAGTAAAATCTTTTTTTTTATTAACAAAAATATATTAGTTCTAATATAATTACCAAACAACTAGGTCCCCTGATTATTCATAAATACAACTGAAGGATGTATAGTTATGTAATTTTTGACAATGACTCTTCAATAATTTTTTATATTTTTAAACTGTTACCATGTTTTATCTTGCTGATCATGAAAATCAAATTAATCATTTCTTGAAATAGCCAAAATTATATAACTGGTTTAATTCAAGCATGACGAATAGTGTTCAATGTTCAACATCTACTTTTACATAAAAAATAGAATATTAAAAAAGATTTTTTTTTCTTTTAAATAATAATCTACTCATTTAATATTGGTGTAAAAATGATATAATTAGTAAAGATAAAACGAGAAAGTAAAAAATTATAAAAGAAAGCAGATCTTAGAAGGAAATTTAAAAAACCACAAAACATAAAAAGGAATAAAATTAATAAACGTACCACGAACTAACTTAAGAAAAATGCCTCAATCAAGAGCAAAAATGAATAATTCTGAATTCAAATAATGAAAGAAGATACTTAAAATTTAAAAGATAAAATGTCAATGGCCAAAGTCCTATTGGCAAAAAATAAAAAGATTGTAATCACTATTAAAAATTTTCACTCCATACTGCTATCATTTTAAGAGGCAAAAGACCAGACTTGAAACACTTAAGAAAAACCCAACCATCTAGTGTTTCAACTCTATTAAAGCCCTGTATTTATATCAGGAACTATTCTACACAAAATCACTGAATTCAAACAATAATTGATAACACAATATCGTTTATGTTCAGTTGACAACCTGTCAACATTTGATTAGTAATGAAAAATAAAAACATAACAATTTTGTTCAATGTCTTTTGCAGTTATTCTGAATTTGTAATTAAAGAACTTGCACACTATTAGGTAGATTTCATACAAAAGCTACCTACTGTAATGCTAGATAATCTACCTTCATGATTCGACTTCCAGAAAATTTCGACATATATCTTCACATTTCACATCCCCCAGACCCCAAAACCACCATCAGTTCAAAAGTTTATATATATATATTATATATACATATTTCACTTTCTTGTGGACAAGATTAACTGTCGTAATTTTGTGCCAATCATTTTCTTCAAATTGATACATAAAATATAACAACCCAAAATCTTGGTAGAGTTCATTAATGGGCAAAATCGAACAATGGGGGTGGAAATGGGGGGCTTTTTTGAAAAAAACAAAATATGCTATAACTTTCTTAAGTAAAATATCAAATTCGTTTAAAGTTCCTACTATTCTTTGGATAAGGGCATAAAACTTATATAATTAAAGTTTTTTGATATTAGCAACCATTGGCCCAGGGAATGGAAAAAATGGGGTTTCGAAGACAAAAAAAAAGTCACACCTACCTTAATAGGCACAGTATCGAATTGGTTTAAAGTAGTCATTAGTCTTCTAAACATTACCTAAAACTTTTGTCTGAAACAATTTTTGATACGACCAATCCTTACGAGAAGGAATGACCAAAAACTTGCTGGAATTGTAAGAAGATGGGGCTTGTCGTATGCTAACATGTGAAACTTTTTATCACATATAACCATCGTCGTACTGAATAAATTTTTCTTAACTTTAAGGTAGAAATCTTTTTTATCCTCTATTTAACAATGGTGAAATCTACCTGTGCTTTCTGGCATGCTGAAAGGAATTATTTTACATGTTATGTCCCAAATTTGTTCAACATTATAAGCCTTATCATGATAAAGTAAGGAGTGAAGTGGTATCTTATAGCCTTTTTTATTAAACTAAAAGTAGTGTTGGATGTCAGCATGCCAAGTCCATAGAAATTTTCAGGTTAACAGTATTTGATTCCCCTAGAATAGACAATTAAAAATTAGAATTCAGATTTAGTCTATGCAATTTAAAAACTTTTTCAACATCAGCACATTATGACCAAAAATACTATCAATTCTACATACCAGTTGAGGCTCATTATACAATACCAAATAGCATATACAATTGAGTATATTGAAGCACTATAAAACAGCATGTAAAATCCGTGATTTTATTTGGGGCGCACAAATAATATAAATTAAAGGATGATTCATCCTGATGACGGTCTATTTTGTATGAAAACAGTTTGTCACAACTTGTCAACTATTTCTGACCCAATTTTACTTTAATGCTTCCTACAGTCATTACGCAGAGAACTGGAAGTGAATACATTTCCTGAGAACAAACTACTTTGGTAAGTAAATCCCTTTGTTCATTACTGATGATTTATATGCGAGTAGCAATCCATAAAAATTTGCATATACACTGAAACTGTCAAAACTAAACTACATACCTTGCTAATTAACAATGAATCCCAGCCAGGCTATCCAGGTATATAACAATTTAAAAGTTACAATTAATGCCACTTACAAGGACCCCCCATCAAAGCTGCAAAAGATAACCTGAGTTCCGGAATGTCACATGCATGAATAAATTTGCAATTTTACTTGAAATATAACTTTTTAAATTAATATTTTTTTAAAAATAAAATTAATAAACAAAATTTTTTTACTAACTTAATATTAAAATAAATAATTTGAAGATAAATTTGGCAATGACATTAAAATAATTAATTAATTATTTCATAATGTAGATTATGTTTCATACAGAAACTAGTTTTAACTGTAAAGAACTGGTCATCATATTTCTTCTGATATAATATAAATTGCCATCATGCCGTTAAACCTAGAACTGTCGGATAGGATCAAACAATCAACTCATACAAGAAAAGGATGGAAGATGCTTATTAACGAACATAGTTAAGTTAATTGTTAACATGACCTAGCCCATGCAAACTGATTCACCCCGACCCATAACATATGCCTTTCTTATACTTCGATCTATGAAAACATTCAATTTAATTATTAATTAATTAATTAATTTTTCTTTTTAGTTTATAAATTATCCTAATTACTTGTTTACCCTCTTTCAGAGAGAGACAGCAGCTGTTTTGATGATTCCTACTTATTTGTCTTTGTATAGTGGCAGATTATAAATAACAGTTTAATAAAAATGGTATTTACAGTAATAAATATTCTCTTAATAAACAAATATCTATAGAAATCTATAGAAAAAAAAAGCTTTTCAAAAACCATCAAATTAAAACAGCATTACATTTTTCTAGTTTTCAGGAACATTTTTGTAAGTTTTAAGTTGTTTGACTGAAAAGGTAGTTAGCAGAGGAAAAGATAACAAACATAACATCCTACACAAATTTTTTGGTGTACAGGTATAAAGCTACCAAAAACAATTATGTTTTTTAGACAAATTCACAAGATCAAAAGTTTCAATTTGACTACTTTCAATCAGAAAAATTTTTCCTAACATACAAAATGGGTGAATGAAACTCCCAAAAAGTTTATAGAAGTAAATTCTATAGCTTTAAATTAAATTTACAAATAAAAAAATTACCATTTGCTAACTTTTAGTTTATTTCTTAGCTACTGTTAGTTGTAAAGCTTTATCAGCTACCTAAATAATGTTTTTGAGAATTATTATCAAACGAGATGGTAAAAATAAAAATTGTAATTTTTTAAAAACTTCATTAAGAAAAGTAAAATTTACACAAATATAGAAAAATTAAATAATTTTTCTAAAAAAGTAATATAGAATATAGTAACAGTAATATAGAAAAATTATATAAATAATTCTACATTGCTTTTTTCCTACACTTTACTTTTGTTTAATGAAATTTTTAAAAAATCACAAATCTTTTTGATTAAAGATGTTTTAATATTTCAGCAACCATTTTAGTGTGATAAATAGTTAACTAATTCATAACTTAATTTGATATAAATAACTGTTTTGGAAAATCATATTTGATAAAAGTAATCTCTGCACAATTTTTTTTTAAATTATTACTCTGAATTTTTGTTACATACTTTTTTTAAGGAAAAATTATTTTATCTATTTAATTTTTTATTATTATTCTACACAATACATATTTAGTTTTTAATTCTGGCTGACCTTTGCTTAGTATTTTAAACTAAACAAATTATTTTGCATAAACAATCAACTTAAATTTTATTTTACTAATAATTTCATTGTCCAAATTGTATTTACTTAGCAATAAAAAGATACACACTTAATTGTTAATACTATTTTATGTATCTTAATTTAATTTGAATTATAATTATAATCTTTTAAAATTATGCAATTCAAACAAATATTTTTTGACAAGTTAAAAATTATGTAAATAGTTTGTTTTTAGAAACAAATATTGTATTGCCAAATTTTGAATTTATTAATAATATTTTAATTTGTTTTGTTTTTTAATCTTCTAACTCCAGTGATAATTAGGTGTTTTTCTGTTTAAACAGAAAAAACAGGTTTTTTTACGAGTTCTATAAATGATATATCTACAGGGTATTTACTATTTTTTTATATCAAATTTTCAGTTGTCTCACATGAAAAATGCATTTTTGTGTCTTCTCCAATTAGAAAAAACAATTACTATTTAATATTATTTCTTAAATTTAAAAATCATTTCAGTTATCAATGAGATAAAACACATACTTTCAAGTGGTGGAATTGGTTTTACTAAAACTTGAATTTTTCAATGAGTTTTAATAGCAAAATTTTAAATAATTTCCAAAAAGATAAAAATATCATTTAAACAAATTGCTATAAAAAGATAATGAAAATAAAATTTCATTTAAAACTTGGTAAAGTTGTAAATAACTATGTCTTCTATTGATAAGTAACCTTACTATGACTTTTTTTCTTTTTCTGTTTAGCCTCCAGAACCACTGTATGGTATTACTTCACAGGATGAATGAGGATGATATATAGTGACTTTTTAGTTTTTCAAAATTTGTTTAAAAGTGGAGGGCTTAAATCAACAAATTTCACGCTTATACAAGAAAACTGGTAATTCATACACTCAAAATACTTTCATAATATGATTAGTTAACTCTCTTGAGTATTAGTTATACATGTCATTTTGAATTTCTCAAATATCTTTAATGAATCAAAGTTATGGGTATTTGTTTATGACACGCACAACTTAATAAGTATATACTGCTACAGTACTCATGCGTAGTTAGTGAGCAGCTATTTGTTTATTAAATACTGCCAAATATACTGGTCATAGAAAAAAGTGCTCACTAGTAAGATTTTCTCAGCTTTTCTTTTGTGCCAGTGGCATTTTGCTATTTTAATAAATAACTGATACATTAAAGAAAACTGAAAAAAATGTTTTTTCTACAATATTCAATTAATAAAAAAAAATTACCAACAAGATAATCTAATAAAGAGTTTCACGATTCGATCAGGTCTCAATTCACTTGCCTGATCATCTAGCCAGGGGCTCTGCCCCCTGGACCATCGACACATTCGTATCCTCATGTTTGTAAGAATATTAAGTATTTTACAGATATTCATTAAAGAAAAAAATAATTAGCGTGTAAGAATATTTTTTTGAACATTTTGGTGTTTTTATATTTAAAATAGGCTCAAGGAAGTGAGTATATATAGAATTTAATAGTTTTTAATAAAAATATGATATTGATAACATATTGATAACAGGGAGTTGACTTAGGGATGCTGTTTTCTTTGATTAGTCTTGTGTATGTTCGTGTGACGTTGTGTTAGTTGCCAGACCAGCTGCTGCTATTGGAACAGAGTGGACTATATGATGAGTTGGGCTGCTGCATGCAGCCCACTCTCTCCTGCTCCCTATGCTCTCTTAGTCTTTCTTTCCCACAACCACAAACACACTTTTAAATAATTCATTAAATAAAGGATCCTTTTTTACTACTAAATATTAACTAATAATCCCTTTCTTTTCTTTGATTTAAATTTAAGAGTAAATTATAAATATTTATTATAGAATTGTTAGTCAATTTTTTTCAGCTAGATGATAACGCTCATTCAGAAAAAATATGTGAGCACATTCAATAAACAAACCAACACACCAGCTGTATATGAGCACATACAGCAAATAAACCAACACACCATGCTTTTTTTTGGAGAAATACATTCTCTCTCTCACACACACATACCCTCTCTCTCTCTCTCTCTCTCTCTCTCTCTCTTAGGGACCCTTTCCACTTTGTCTCATGTTTGGGAAAACTGTTTCTCCTATTTCAACCCTACAGATCTAATTGCCTCTTCTAAAAACAATCTTTAAATTTTATTTACACTAATTACAGAGATTGGAAAAATACACATCTAATAATTTGTGTCAGGTTTATTAATTAGATAATTTTTTTTAATTTCTCAAAATGTTTTTGTTATTCATTTTTTCTGTCGAGTGGAGGCTATTTATCCTCACAAAGTTCTTATCCAGTTCTTATCCTCACAAAAGATTATATTAACTAGTTGCTTTACATCAGAAAGACTTTGTACTAGTTTTTATTATGGCAGTGATTTACATAAAAATTTTGAAGTTTAAATGGCATTCATCAGAAATGCTTTTTTGAGAATACTGATGTTTATTATAGTCATGCTTTAGAGTGAACAGAATGAAAATTCCATTGGCAGGTATTTTCCAACAGTATAATTGGTTTACTGAAGAAGGTAACAGAATGTTACTTAACTCACTTTCACTTGCAAGTCTGACACAGATGCCAGGATCAGAAAATAATTTATTTAAATATTAAGACAACATTCTTATTACTGAGAAACTCTATGTCATTTTTGGGACTGACTTGAGTCTGATGTTGGGTCACAATGCATTTATACATTTCTTTCCAGTTTAATATGACCAAGGAGATCAAATGCTTCTGTTTGGTACAGGTTTTTGCAAATTTTGGTAGGCTTATAAGGCTACACTAGATGTGAAATGTAATCTGGACGGCAATATTTATTTCAGAAACTCCAATGGGCAAATAGGACCACAGCCAGTTATCAAACTGTTTACTGAACACAGATGACTATACTTTAACCATACAGATCACGTCCTGAGTTTCCTTGGATCATTTTTTATTCATTAATTCTATCGTTGATTTTTATTAAAACGCTTTTATCAAATAAAATAATAATGATCAAAATACAATAAATCAGCCATAATCTTGGGCAAAAATTCAAATCAATGTATAACAGCTACAACATGTTCAGATTAAATACTGATTTTTATACCTAGAAAATAAAATTGGGTAATTTATCAAACTGTTAAATAATCAACAGTGAGAGAAATTTATCCATAATAACAAATTCTCTTACTATTATAAATAACAACTAAAAAAATGTAAATAGTTCAAATATAGTGTTATAAGAAAACAATTTTTAAGTATGTATTCATAAAGCAAAAGCATTTGGAACAGTGATTTTGGGAAATGACAAGTATGTAATGAGTAGCAAACATGCATGCATGTAGCAAACTACTGATAGATCATGATACAAATGAAATTTCATATTACAAATTGCAGAAATTTATTAAATAAAAAATAAAACAAAAACACAATGCATTTCATTTAGTTTAATTTAAAACATATATATAATGCTAAGGTAGCTTCTTGACCATAATAGATATAGAGGACATAATTAATTCTATTAATCTAACAGAATTACAGCTCAAAGTTATATTGCAATGTTTATCTTTACAATCTGGATTCAGTAATTTTCAAATGATTCCATGAATGGATTTATATAAAATTTTGGTACATATATATATTTTTTAACCTCCAGGACCACCGTTAGGTATTGATTCAGAAGATTTTCAATAGATTTATAACGTGTGTGAAAATGCCACGCCTGACTGGAATTAAAAATTCATACCGACAATATAATTATAGTTAGTGTGTATTTCATATACTTATCTGAAAGTAACATGAACATATAATAAGTATTCGTTTAACAGTGTTCCATTTACACCATTCTATTACATTATTATTTATAAATTATGACCAAGCTACCAACTAAAGTTCTAAGGGCATTCACAACAATATCAGCTTTTCCAAAAGTATAATTTCTAGAGAGAATAATGAGAAGTTTTGTATAACCTCATAGTTAATCTTTCAAAGATACTCATAAAGTAAAGTCTATGAGTTATCTAAACTCATAGACTGAGTTATCTATAACTCATACAGTCTATGAGTTATGCAAACAGAAGAATTAATAAATGTTGAGTTGAGGTAGCACAAAATCCCAAGATGATGTAACATATGATCTGGACCTAAAGGAATTTTACCAGGAAACCTTTCATCTGATTGATAGAGCATTAGGCATTTTATGAGGATATGACATTATAAAGAAGAACAGAACACTCAGAAAAAAGGATTGCAACTAAGAGTTTTACAAAGAAAAATAACAATATGCATTTCAATTAATTTAACAATTAGTTAATCTTATATTAGAGATTTTCATAGCATTAGATAATAATAGGATCTGAATGATCCAAGTGACATATCTTCTAATAAGGAAACCTAATTCAATAAACATTGTTTCAATTAATATCACTTTTCCAGAATGTAATTATGATGTTAAACCAGAGAGAGATGACATATATCATACGTCTCATTGTACATGTGTTTATCAATGTATAGTATATATAAGTATGTTGCTATATACAGTTACTGAATGACAAGTTTGAAGATGTTATCATCAGCTCCAAACAATAAATGGTAGTAGGTTCTGAAGACCAATCAATCTTTAATAAATTTAATGAACAGAAATAAATTCATAACAGAGTTTCAATGGTGGATATTGTGAATATCCACCATAAAAGCATCTTTGTTTCTTAATTTATAATCTTTATAACAGTAGATTAGGTCTGCAAGTTTGAAAATCATGAAATCATTTTTAAAAAAATATTTCATACATAATTGGATAGAAGGAAAAGATAGCCAAAGTTATGCAAACATCTTTACATAAACTATAAATAATAATCAACTATAAATAATAATTTACAAGAAACCCCGCCAGTGGTGATCATCAAAATTTATTTGACTAACTGACTAGACTAATTAACATTCAACATCAGTAAACACAAAATGAAAGACCAAAACACTGCCATTAATAAATGCCAAGCAACACTTAAAATGCCAAAAAAGCATATTGCTAATAATGTTATTTCCAAATGTTCAACAATGTGTATTCATACACTGGTACAGTTTTTAATTCAATAGTTATAGTTCTCATTTTTTTTGAAAATTAAAATTTTTTCTCCAATGTAGGAAAATAGTTAATGTTTGGGGCTTTTAATTGCATAAGCAAGTAATACTGCAATTATGACAAAATATCTACTACCATTATTGAAGTGAAATAGGACTAAAGATAATATTTGTGAATATGTGATCTATTTATAATGTGAAGCAATACTGTAACAAGCTTGAGTTCTAGGGTCAGTAGCCGCAGATCCTCAAAAAGGCAAAATAATAACTGAAGAAGGAATTATATAAATTTATTTATAATGATAAATTAAATAATACATCACATACAAATAGAAATTATACACAGCAAAATATATTTATATTTTTTTTAACTTTTGTTACCTCTCTTCATTTAATCTGTCAATAAATCTTCCTCCAGATTTAAATCCTGAAAAAAAAACACAATTTTAGACTTAATAGACAGCTCAATAAAGGTTAATAAATTGAATTAAAAAGGTCAGCAAATTTTTTCTTTGATGTTGAAAACTGATGATCCAGATCATGGTTAGTTCTTTAATTAATAATATTTCTGAAAGTTTGTAATATGTTATAGAGCAATTATTCTATACACTTAAGATGTTTTCATTGTCTTAATCAGTAATAGTTATATTCACCTTACTGTTTAAATAATGAATAAGTAGCATGACTGATATTTTTTTATTACAATTTTTTATGCTATTTTAAGGAGCTTTACTTTCAAACTTATAAAAGTAGACATTAAACATAATAAAATAAGCCCATCAAAGAGAATACTTTACAGTAGTGTATATTGTTTCCTGATGGCCGTAAAAAACATAAGAATGGGCCATATTCAGGGTAGAGCTTCATTAAATTTCACTCATAACATAACATGAAAGAAAATGATACTCATCATTTAAGATTTCAAATAAAAGTATAAGGGCTGTTTTTTTTTCAACTTCTGATTGTGCATCTAAGTAAACAAAAGATAAGCAAAAGCCAGGTCTGTGCATTGTGTGACTGTGCAGCCCCACAACCTCTGCCATTGCCGGCTCCTTTGCATCAATTTGATCTGAGCTAATGACAATTGAACATGGTCGTTATGGTCGATGTTCCCACCAGGTGTGAGTTACGAAGTGTTGTATGTTTTCTGCAAGCAGAATGAGTCCAGTGTACAGTAAAAACTTTATGAGTGATGGTAGTGTATGTGAACAGTACAGAAAATTTAAAGAAGGGCAAACAGACATCCATGACGAAGGTGGGCAAGGTCACAAGTCTGATGATCTGGCAAGGTCACGAGTTGATGATTTTGTCCGTGATAAATGAAGATTTACAATAAGTGAACTTTCTACAAAATCCCAGAAATTTCAAGGTCTTCTCTGTACACAGTCATGACTAAAGACCTAGGACACCGGAAACTGTAAGCATGTTGGGTCCCAAAAATGTTGAGTGACAATCACAAGACACAGCGAATGGCATCAGCCTTAATGTTTTCCATGTGTTATGATAATGAGGGGGAAGAGTTTTTAAAGTCCATCATTACTAGTGATAAGACTTGGATCCAGTATGACTATCCAGAACCAAAGAACAGTCTAAGAACTGTCAAGACATACCCTTACTACACTGGCGACAAACTTCCTTGAAGAGGGCATTGGAAAGCTGTGTCACAATACGACAAATGCCGCAATCATTTTGGCGATTATGTAAAAAAAAGTAACCTTAGTAATAAAATCATTTTGCTATGTCAATTTGTCTTTTTTTTACAGGCCATCGAAGGTTAAAAAAAAAAAACTGCCCATGTACATTAATTCAAGAGAATAATAATTTCCTGTATTTTTATGATAATTAATAGAAGATAATTTCAGTTAACTGAAACTGCTAAAACTACAAAAAATGTAATACCAAAGTGACTGAATAAAACTGTTCACTTAGAACCACTGAAGGTAAGCAAAATTCTCAAAATGAACAGATCCTATATCGCAGCAGTGACAAAAAAATTAAAAAAAAAAAAAAAAAAAAAAAATTATATGCATAACAGTGTGTTGCATTTTCTTTTTTCTTTCAGTGAAGGTTTCGGTTATTGTTAGTCAGGTTAGAAGCTTTTGATATCAAAATGTAAGATTTTAATAAATCATATTAACAGAATAATCATAATAAAATGGCACTTGGCAAGTAAAACCTCTTTATATAATTTTTTTCTAAGATTGGGTTTTTATTTATTTAGATTGTTCTGCCACTCTTTCCAGCCTCTTATGTGGTCAGTCATGTTTAAATATTAATAAAACTAATTTTCAAAACCTCAAAAACGCAAGCTTTCTTATTGTTTATTCAGAAAAATCTCTAGTTTCACTGCTACCATTGGGAGATTTTTCAGAAAATGTCTAATCTATAAATAAAACCTCCTTTGTGCATTATTATGCAGGTAGAAAGTTTTTCTGAATTATTGTTCGCATTTACACATGGTAAACTGTCCTATGAATGTGAAAAGCTTTATTATCTATACAAAAGATAAAATTTTTATTAAAATTTAATAAAGAGACTGTTCTAGAAATTATAATAGTAACAGAAGTGACTGGCAAGCTAATCCTGAAGGATAATGATAAGTCCGTGACAGAAATGTGCAGTCTGTGTTCTAATAGTGAAATTGATTACATCATTCAATTGAACAATGAAGAAAATTGTCAAACAGATGACAAATCATACAGGTAATGACAATCATGAAGAACAAAGGAAACATGTAGGAAGAAAGAAAACAAAAAAGCCAGCAGAGCATAACTTTCCCAGCTTTGCCCTTGAGATATTTTTATTTTAAATATTCCATAATATTTTTAAATACTGATTTGATAAAAAAAATAAAAATTTTTAGTAAAAAATTTGGGTTTAATTTCACTTCATTAAATTATGTTTTTACCTCAAAATTATACAGTATTAAAAGCATAATTTAATCACATCTATTTTTTATCTTCTGATTTTAATTGCGTAAATCTGTCATACTACACAAATCAAGGTTTTACAACAGTTTCTTTTTTTTTATCCACAAAGTAGTGTACTCATCCACTCCTGACATGATCTGTAAAATGTTATAATGCACCAGGCAGAATAAAATATTTCTTTTAATTAATTGGGTGCCATTTTAGTTCATTTAATTTATTGCTGACTTTTTGAAAAATTTTTAAAGTTGGTTTTATTTAAAGTTATTAAAAAACAAAGAAACCATTTTAAAATTTATAAAAAATTATTGATTCTATATTCTTACCTTTACATTTGAACATCAATTTTAATACAATATGAAAAGCAATTACAGAAATTTTTCATATTTTGAATCAATATAGGGACAAGGGAAGCAATTTTAGGCCTCAGATTAATAGTAGAAGAAAGATTAAAGAAAAACAAACCAACATACTTGGCGTTTATAGACCTAGAAAAGGCATTCGATAACGTAGACTGGAATAAAATGTTCAGCATTTAAAAAAAATTAGGGTTCAAATACAGAGATAGAAGAACATAAGAAAGAAGCCGTAATAAGAAAGGGAGTCTGACAAGGATGTTCCTTACCTCCGTTACTTTTTAATCTTTACATGGAACTAGCAGTTAATGATGTTAAAGAATAATTTAGATTCGGAGTAACAGTACAAGGTGAAAAGATAAAGATGCTACGATTTGCTGATGATATAGTAATTCTAGCCGAGAGTAAAAAGGATTTAGAAGAAACAATGAACGGCATAGATGAAGTCCTACGCAAGAACTATCGCATGAAAATAAACAAGAACAAAACAAAAGTAATGAAATGTAGTAGAAATAACAAAGATGGACCACTGAATGTGAAAATAGGAGGAGAAAAGATTATGGAGGTAGAAGAATTTTGTTATTTGGGAAGTAGAATTACTAAAGATGGACGAAGCAGGAGCGATATAAAATGCCGAATAGCACAAGCTAAACGAGCCTTCAGTAAGAAATATAATTTGTTTACATCAAAAACTAATTTAAATGTCAGGAAAAGATTTTTGAAAGTGTATGTTTGGAGTGTCGCTTTATATGGAAGTGAAACTTGGACAATCGGAGTATCTGAGAAGAAAAGATTAGAAGCTTTTGAAATGTGGTGCTATAGGAGAATGTTAAAAATCAGATGGGTGGATAAAGTGACAAATGAAGAGGTATTGCGGCAAATAGATGAAGAAAGAAGCATTTGGACAAATATAGTTAAAAGAAGAGACAGACTTATAGGCCACATACTAAGGCATCCTGGAATAGTCGCTTTAATATTGGAAGGACAGGTAGAAGGAAAAAATTGTGTAGGCAGGCCACGTTTGGAATATGTAAAACAAACAAATTGTTAGGGATGTAGGATGTAGAGGGTATACTGAAATGAAATGACTAGCACTAGATAGGGAATCTTGGAGAGCTGCATCAAACCAGTCAAATGACTGAAGACAAAAAAAAAGAAATTATATTTATTATATAATAAATTAATAGAATCAAGATATCTTATATTAATAAGATAAGAAAGATATATCTTGATATTAATAGTTATCAAGATATGTTTCAGTATGCTTACATACTTACATACATAAACTTACATACTAATGTTTTTTACAGTAACATATTGATATGACATTTCTTTTAAATTTCTTTGTAAATTAATCATTAGATAATTCATTTTATCCCAATGTAGAAGTAGTAGTAGGTGGTATGCATACATTTTTATACTGTACTCATAATTTTTAAAAGTAACAAGACGGCCATTTTTTACAACTGCAATTTTTTTCAGAAGAGATGAGTCAGGAGAATTTTTTATTATATATATATATAAAATCTAATAATAGCGTACAACAATCAAATTTGATCAAAATTAAATTTATACTTTTTAATGATCATAATAACATTTCCTATACACAATATATGAAAGCATTTTTCACCCTACCAAAACAAATTTCCTATACATGAACATTTTCAGTACCAAAATGAAAAAAGTCATTGAGATGGAGGCCCACTTCCCAACATGTCTTGTACAGAGTGAGACAATTATTAATTTTAATAATGTTTAATTAATGTAGGATGGTAAAAGTATATCTAAAAATAAAGAATGTTTTGATTTCCAAATTTTAAATAATTTTTTCAATATTTTCTCATATTTATTTATGTTTCTGATTTATTTCAAATAAACAAAAAAATAGTTATTTTTTTTCAAATATCAATCACGGTATCTTAATAAATACTCAATATATCTCCCACATGACATTCAGAATATGAGGAAAACCTGTGACGAAATAATTTTTGGGATTATTTATTTATTTTAAGAAGTTCAAAACAGTCAGAAACATATTTAAAAATGTGTTAAATCCTTACAATTCCATAAAACCATACTTCAAAAAACATCTACATTGTACTATATTAAAATTACTAGGAAGCCCAAAAGGTTGGATGGGTGATCATCAATCATCCCACTCTTCTCTTTCAATGATTTCTTAACATTATTTAGTTTTTGCTTCTTGTGTAATTTTGTTTTTAAAACAGAAGATCCCCTGTTACATGATGATATATTTGACCTATAGATCAAATAAGGTTATCAAGATATGTTTCAGTATGCTTACATAATTACATACATAAAATGTTTTTACAGTGATATCTTGATATGACATTTCTTTTAAAACTGTTTTGAACAAAACACCAACACCTTGTTATTTATGGACTTATGTTTAACATCTTGTTGCATTGAAGGTTGATTTAACTAATTTCTTTCTCAGGAAAATAATACATTCTTATGGATGCTTTTGTGACTGAGGGGTTGACACATGAAATTATGTTGCTCACAGGAATCTACAAATATCTCTTTTGAGGGCCAGTGAAAAGACAGATCAGGCCTGTTGAGATGCAGAAATTGACCTTTTATGTCACTTTCATCTTCATGTTTTGATAATAATAGAAAAAACCACTGGTCATCATAAGTGCAGGCAATGTAGTTGTGCACACCATCATCAGACATCTTCACTGATGGGTTTTCTCCATAAAAGTTGAAGACGTTTTCATCAAAACTTACACGTTTTGTTGTGATTGAGTCTTCAGATTTGGGTTCAAAGTGGTGAAAACTACATGTCCCAGGAACTGTCTTGGCTTTGGAGAAACGAGCCTCTAGTTTTTGGCGTGCTACTGTGAATTTTATGTTTACTATTTTTCTTGCAAAAATCAAAGAATTTTTGGGCGTTATCAATATCATTACCAGGACTATGTTGGTGACATCCCACGGCTGGTGGCAAAAAAGTCCATATAGCTTTTAATCCTTAAAAATCCTTTTCATGAAGGCACAGATTGAGAAAGTTTTTAGTTTTTATACTGTGCTGCACATCCATCACTATAATAAGTCATGCTTTTCACCTATGGAAAATGTTTTTCAAGTATTCAGCAAAACCTTTTGTGTTTCATGAACAAATAGTACATCATGCTCCAACTCATCAGACACTATGCACAAACTAGAAACTATTAAGTCTTCATTGTTGTCATGACACGTGTAGATCACTACTGGATGAAGAGAACAGCTGTTGCTTGTCCAATGATGCCCTTGGGCTTAATTTTGCAAAACAAAAGAACAGTTTTCACAAAAATCAATAAGAACAATGGCTTCATCTACTTTCAGAGTGCTTTCAATTTTTTTTCAAATATTTGGCATGAGATTTTGTAATGAAAGAGTGAGGTATTAGTTTTTCTAGATCTTCAACTAGAGTCAAGTGGATGAACTCACACAGTGTGGATGTGTATTTCATTTGCTCCGCGATTTTATCATTTTTGGTTGGTTTTTGGTGAATTTTTTTGGTATGGACGATCGGAATTGATTAGTGGAATTTTAACGGAAGTATCTTGTGGATTTTTTGATTATAGATTAATGGGCTTACTTTTTATTCTGCCTTTTATGAGATCAGCTTTATTGCCTCTGACAATAGAGGCTATTTTCATTATTTACATTGAGGACTGAAGTTTTGTTATCTATCCACATTATCTTTTTATTAGTTAACAGACAATACTTAATAATGTTATGTTGCCTTATCTCATGAGTCAATATTAAATAGAATATTAGTTCTCAGTACTGACAATTTTATATTATTTACTGGTATTATCGGTTAAAGCGACAGTTTGGTTAGTAGCTTGAGTACACAAGCTACATAATTGATATTTTATTTTTGTTTATCTTACCAGCCCCTCCATAATAATAGAAGGGGCTGGCAGATGAACTGGAAGTCGCCCCTGAGCCTACAACATTGAGACAGGAGGCAATGGAGGATCTGCCCACCCTGGTTGCCACCGATGCTGTAACATCTGATCTGTAGGTGGAGGGCTTGCCCCCCAGAGCGACTGTGGAGGTCAGAAAGGGAACCAAAAGGCTGAAGGTAGGCAGTCCTACACTGAGGAGGAGGACATACCTCTTGACATGGAGATGATGGTTCGGTGGTTTGAAAAGCTAGCCAAAGAACTCAGGAAAAACGGGGATAAAAATGTTAAAAGAAGTATAAAGGAAATTGATACGGAGATCGCCGCTGCTGTGAAAGACTTACGGAGACTGGTATGTACTTCAGCCGCAGCTACTTGGAAGAACCAAATGGTCGAGGCAACTACTCAGACATTGGTTGATACTGGGTGACCTATAGTTGATGGGCTTGATGATGGGGTGCCCTCGCACCAACTTGTGGATTTTATAAGAAAGGTTTGGCTGAAAAAGGCCTTTTGCAATACAGTGGTTGGCATTCCCGGACAGAAGAGATGGTGTGTTAGATATAATATGGCCATTGTGGATCTCCATGAAGCGACTGAAGGACGGCTGTTTGACAGCTTGGTGTCTAGGCACCCCCAGATGTCCTGGCTCTTAAACGGACTTGGGCTTAGGGCTGGTAATGTCCTGACTGCCATTTTGGAGGCCAGATTATTGGTGGGTCTCCTGATTACGTGATGCCAGTGAAGAACAACTTCTACATAGCTTTTGTAGACTCTGGTAGTGGTGACTACCTGGCACAGGAACTGGTTGACACTATCGATAAAGTAAGAACTAATAATGGTGGATACCTGGGATCGATGCAGGCCGAGGTATATGGGCAGAACACTGCAGTATACGTGAGGAAAATATTGGAGTGGGAGGGGAGGAAATCTGGGCAGACATATCATCTGCTTGTGGCTGCTGGCAGACATCCACAGGCCTGGAAAAGTGATGACCCTGCTGACCAACTGCACAAGAGAGAGACGCTTGTCATTAAGGCGAATCTGACTACAACATATGCAGACTTGCTGAGATCCATTAAAACAGAAGTGGCAGTACCTAATCACTAAAATATCATAAATATTTTAACAACTTCAGATCAAATAAAGTTTCCTAACATAATTTCACTACCTTGTATATGAATCATTACATATGTTTTTCAGGAAGTAAAATATTTATTATTTAAGGGTTAAAAAAATACTGGCAGTCAAAAAACCACAAATTTTCTTCCACACCCTACTAGCTCCTAATTTAGGATTATATAAAAAAAAAATACTTTGGTTATTGTTGTGCCTTTTATCTTAATTGCACTTTTAAATTTTGTTTTTTCTTAAAAAAAAAAATTATGAAATCCAGGTTTGAGCTTATATTTACCGCAGCATTAATAGATAAGTTGCTAAATGCATTTTTACCTTATTCTGTATATTTTTCTGAAAATTTTAGTGAAAAAAACCATTGTGATATGACAAAAATTGACAAAATGATGAGTTTTTTTACTAAATCAATGACACAATCACTAAAAGCCTCAGAAACAACAATAACATATTTTTTAACAAATTTAAAAAATTAATAACTTAAAAAGTATTTAAGATATCAAAATAAAATTGTACATGGTTAACAAGGCTGGCAAATAGAACAAATAAACAAATTTTCATGACATTCTGAAACTATGGGTTCATGACTTGGATGATTTGAATATGGACTGACCCTATAACTTCAGCCTATTGAAAATTACTCTAAGTTACACAGGCTTTAATCTGTTAATATTTTAAATATATATATTTAAATAAAAATATTCCCTGGGTCTTAATAATTCTACAGATTAATTTATCACACATCTGTGCATATTTTAGATTATGTTTTGAGTGCAGTGCATAGAATACTGATAAAATAAGACAATGAGAGTTGAAGCAAGATGTATTTACAAGAATTGACATAATTCTGGATTATATATATATTTTTTTAGATGTAATTGTAATAATTAAAGAATTTCAGGCAATGTATGATTCAACTGCTTGTGTACGACTCATGTTACTTCTTACTTGTTTGATTTAAGTCCAAAAAAAATATAAAATAAGGAATTAAATTAGCCATAAAAACAGAACAGACAAAAAATTACGAGAAAAGAAAAAGTTGGATTCCACTTAATATTTTTTGGAATCCTATAAAAATAAATTCAACCTCTTTAATGGTCTGGCAGGACCAGAAATTAAGATCTATAAATTTGAATACACTTGCAAAAACCAAATTACAAATTCTTTAAATTATTTTAATACAAAAATCACATTTGGTACCTGAAACTTTCTAGTGGATACTTTTGGGTTTTGGTCATCCTCACAAATGAATTTCACTGAACTTCTCATACCCTAAATATCTGTGCATAGCTCTTTTCAATCTTATTAATATTTATTTAATTTTTTTTTTAATTTTCACACAAGATGAGATTTCAACACAATTCAATGTTCCTTTAGTAATAACCATGAAGTGGTTATTGCTATTTAAATAAACCACTGCTTATATAATGTGCAATTTAAAACTTACACATAATGCAATGATGTAAAACGTATGGTCTGAAGCTTGTTTAAAAAAATACAGTTTAATAAATTGAACCTGAACCGTTCACAAGAAAGGAAGAAAAATAAAACAAGAGACTTAATAATAAACAAATACTTAATTTCTGTCCTGTTATGTTACACAAAAAAACAGATTTCTCGGTTTCCTTTACAAAAAAATAAAAATTTATACACTCCTGATTGTTAAGATCTAACAGATTCTGAGTAAGGTTATAAAATATTCCTAACAATCTACATTGTACTACAATCAGATGCAGAATATCTCACGGGTGTTATCCTGGAAAGTGACAGATGTGAAGCAAAAAAGGCTGATGGCTAGAGCTTTTTTTATTTACTTTTTATTGTTTTAATGACTGGATCAAATTTTCTTGCATGCTGTTGGTATTTATCAATGCCAACAACTGATTTTGCTTTAAATACAAAACATAAAAAATATATCTAACAGACAAAATAATTTATCCATAACATAAAAAAATAAAAACTACTGATTATAACTGATGTTTTCCAACCAACTACTATAAATATTAAATTACTTCAGACTTGTAATATGTGTATATTATTTCAACCTGGATACTTTGTTTTCTGTGAAGACAAATTATTACTTCACCACATTGAAATAGTTATAATGAGTAAATTGAAAATAGTATCATACTGAAGTGTCAATGTCATCCAAATTCATGTTTTCCAGATCAAATTCCAGATCATCATCATCTTGTGTAGTATCCTGTGTGATAGATGGTGGTTTCTGAGGTGGTAATTCAGATTTTGTAGGTTGTAATACTGAAGCTAACAAAGGTGCAGGTGATGGTGTTAATGGTTCAAGTAGTTGAGATTGAATGATGTTTGCCACTGGTTCTTCTGTATAAAAATAAAACTTTAATTAAAACTTATGTTTTAAAAAAAAGGCAAAGCATAGGACTAACAAAATACACACTAATCATCTACACTATAAAAAAAATTCACCTTAACTAGTTTTTGAAGTGAAATATATTATTCTTCTATAGTCATTTACTGTTAACAAGAAATTTAAAACAGGTATTGCACTCTTTCACCTTTATCTCCTCTTTCACCTTTATCTTTAGAGTTTAAATGAATTTACAGTACATTCTACGTACAGCATACCTATCTACTTAGCATGTATTTACATATTTATTAATACCTAATGTTCATATGCTGAATACATTACCTAATATAAATTTTTAATAAATACCTATAAAATTTCTTATAGAAAACTGAACTGCATTTCATTAAATAAAATAATCTTTTCATACCCAATTCTGAACAATCTGTCACAAATCCTTGTTCACAATGAAATATCTTTACATCAAAGTATATGCAGAAAGTTACTACAATTAATGTCAAAGGGTTACAGAACTAAACTGACTAAATCCCTTCTAATTAATAATCTCATATGTATGAAGTAAAATATAAAATAAAATGAATATGCGAGTAAATTTTACTACTATAAAATTACACATTTTAATTATACATTATCACATATGCTTGTAATCAGAAGATTTTTCCTACTTTAATATAAAAGCAAAGGCTAATAATGAAATAGAATTATAATCTCTACTAAAAGAACATGTATTATTTTTATTACTTCAATCTACAACATACTAATTAGAAAATTACATGTTAAGTGGTTTAACAGGAAACAAAATATGCAATAAGAAATTTATAAAAATATATATTATAGTAAAACGCAGAAATTAAAGATAACTGTAAATATATAGTCTTATTTCAACTGGGTTCAATTTAGTAGCTGTAACCATAACGTTAACGGATTATAAACTAGAACGTCATATCATACATACCCGATGCTGATAATGAATCTTGGACGCCAGGTGGCTTAAAGTGAAATCTTCCATTGGCTTCTGCAGTTCTCATTTCTTCTACAGGATTACGTTCATGATTTGCCTTCAATAAAAAAAAAAATTAGCTATTATTTAAAAAAATTAAAATTTTAAATGTACATAACATTAAAAAATTATATTCAGAATATACATACATATAATGAAACATTAATGAAAAAAAAAATATATATAAATGGAAGCCTGCCTACCTGCTAGATCAGGTTAACTTAACCTTGACCATAAATTAAAAAAAATCTGGTGGGGACACTGCATTACTTCCTTGTACGTCAATTAAATTACATATACACATTTCTTACTGCACTTCATTTAAACTTATTTCATTTCAAAGTGAGATACAATCCTCCAATTCTTTAATAAAGTGACTGTTACACAATTGCATTATGGTGGACACCATGTGCATCACATTTTTTTCTGGTGGCCTTATCAGCATTTTATATTTGTTTATACAATAATTTTGTTTCACACGTCGCTCAATTAGATATGCAGTGTAAGTGAGAACATGTCATTACCGTAACCATGCACACATTGGTTCAAATCTAACTTCATATATATATATATATTTTTTTTTTAACTTAAATATATTGATTTATTAATAATTACTAACACCTGATTGTAAAAATTCTTGAATTAAAATTAAAATTGAATTAAAAAGTTTATTTCACTAATAATTTCTGATCTTTTTTCTCATATATAAATTTTTTTTGTATTGTTATTAAATTATTATTTATTATTCAAATTTTTTTTACAATCAGAGGTTAATAAGTATTAATAAATCAATATACTTAAATTAAAAAAAAAATATTTATGTGAAGTTGAATTCAAACCGATGTTTCTTCCCCTCATAAGAACCAAATATTTCATTATTATTTTTCTATAACTCTGGAACCAATGAAAGTAAGTAACACTTATGATACACCGTTGAAAAGCTCTCAACGAGGGCTTATTACAGCAATTAAGAAAAAGTCCAAAATCCAAATTTATTTACAGGTCTGACGACTATATCCACATTTTTGGCCCAGTTGATTGCAATCAAAATGGGAGGTGCACAACTAGATGTTACAACAGTCCTAAATACAAAATTTCAACATTCTACGGCTAATCATTTTTGAGTTATGCGAGATATACGCATAACTTACGTATAGATGTCATGGTGAAACTAGTCAAAATGGATTCAGGGATAATCAAAATGGATATTTCTGTTGAATTCTGAAAACTGAAATTTTTTGCGATTACAACACTTCCTTTACTTCATACAAGGAAGGAATAGAGTATGTAGCATCTGATGTATAAGTCAGGATAATTGCCTTTCTCCTGGAAAAAAGTATTTTTTTATTTATTACTTGAATGTTGTTCTGGTAAGAATAATAAAGTAATTTAATATTTAAACAATTTTAAACATTTTTGTAAAACATTTTTTATAAATTTTGCATACATATATATATATACACACTAATTGGTATTCCACTTCCTGACAAAAGGTAAACATGTCTAGCATTTGTTACCACCAAAAATAATGTCAACACTACAATGGAATAAGTAAATAAAATATTTATTATGAAACAGAAAGAAATAATAAAAACAATATTTCTGATAAAGATTCCCTAGACCAGTGGTGACTAGTAACCTAAAGGAACATAAAAAATAATATTTTGAAAGTTTTTAACTTTTCTTCAAATTCAGTTTTAATTAAAATCAATAACTAGCAGGACTGAGAAAACATCAATATCTTATTTATGAAGATTTGATAAACAATTTGTAATAATCAACAATCCATCACACCAAATTTACCTTTTTCTAACTTTATAACAACGTTTGCTTTTCCTGTTGCTTCTTTATTCTTGGACCAATTTTGAAGTTTATTAAAAGTTTTGTAATCTGATTAAAATCTGGAATGTCAATGGTCAGTGATAAAAACATACTACAATTAACTAAAATAATTTAATGTCAATAATAAATAATAATAACTAAATACAACTGAGATATGAGATATCATGTAAATATATAATAAAGATAACTTGAACAATGTGAACCAGTAGTAAAGAGAACTTTTTATTTATTTGATTATACAGAACTCTACTCAATAAAATCAGTATAATAACAAAGAAAAAATTTTTCAATAAGCCAAACTCATCTCTGTCAAGAGTTAGACATGTACATATTCACATTCATGAATACATACAAGAATCTGTATTATACATGAATCTGTATATATATATATATATATATATATATTATATATAGGAACAGGATTTCCAGTATTACTCTATAACTAAATAGGAAAAGAGTCACAGGATAATCTCCAAAGATAGATTGCCATCTCATCAAGCTCTGATAATTTTGTCAACAAGATAGGTTATCATCACCTGTAAACAACAACATGCAGCAGCACTACATACAATTAATTGTTGACAATATTAATTTTATTTAAAATCGTAGAACATGTGTAACAAATGTATTGATATAAAAGAACAGAAACAAGTTTTTTTAAACAGAATAGAACCCCACAAACTAAGTTTTTTTTTTTTTAAATCAAACCAATTTACTTTTGTAAAATGGTCTATACTTTGTGCATTAAATGTTATCACAAAGTAATTTTAGCAGGCAGTTATAGAGAATAAACAGATAACTTATATTTGAGAATCAGATAGCTAATGTTAACAGTAACAGAACAGGAGGTCACCTGCAAAGAAAGGATAGGATCATGACAGAGTCTGTCTCATTTGCTTTTTTCATAGATCTACGGTCAAAAGTACAGAATTTTTAAGTCTTGGATAAAATATGAGTAACTTACAGGAATTAGATAGTAAGCAGAAGAAGGTAATAACCTTCTTTCTGGTTGAAGATATTGTTCTGTCTTGAGAGCATCCGCTAACCCAGGGAACAAATTATCATATTCTTTTGGATCAGCTAATGACTGACCAGCTTTTTCACTGACTTTAGATAATGATTCACGCCATAAATCAACTACTCTTGATATATGACTTGGTAAATAAGTTCTGTAAAAACAAATGTATTATGAATTAAAACACAACAGTTAGAAAATTAAAATAATGACTATCATAATTTATTACTACAAATACTTTTTATTAACTGTCAGACAATATTTTTAAGTAATAGAAAAATTTTATAATTACTTTTCATAAACTAATAACTGACTTCTGTATCAGAAGTACACCAGCAGCTTGTACTGACAATATACAGTACCTATTCAGTTAAGATAACTATCAAGCATCTTGTACAATAAAATGGGAACCGACTGATCAATCAGATAATTTTTAGTTAATTTTACAGGTTAGTCTTTAATAGGAATTTTTAATAGTAATATAGACTACTTGATTCAAAAGTAGAAAAAAATGCTTCCTTAATGATCTTGTTTATATTACTAAAATACATATAAGAATTATTTATTTATTCTACAAACATTAACTTACAGGAACATTATATTTATCCAAATAAAAATAATGTTTTTAAAGGGAAATCAAACAAATATTAGAGAACCTTACTATTTTCTAATAACCAAGATGCAAGTGGTATTAAAAAACTGAGAGGACATGGATCTCAGTGGACAGAAGTAAACATGAGACACCATAGTTATTTTTCTTAGCCAGTATTTTTCAAAAGTAATTGAATTTGGAAATATAAAACTGATACAGAGCATTAAGTTACAATGTAACTTCTAATTCTATCAATGATCTGTATGATATCCTACATACAGATCACGTCAGATAATGAAACAATAAAAAACACTACTTTTTTTTAAAACCTTATTCAATTGTCTAAATGATATTGTAATGTTACAGCACTGCACTGCTAAAAACAGTGTTGTTAATTTCATTAACAATTTGAAATGAAAATATACTAAAGCAAGTCTGAGAAACAAACAACAGTAGAACATTGTTAATTTTGAAGGTTGGGATTATGAATCAAAGAAAATTACTGAAAGCACAATGAAATGGTAAATTTCTAATTGTTCAACCTTTCTATAAGCTTTTTTATTCCAGTAGAACAAAATTGTTCACCTTGATATCATTCTTCTATCGCAATTCTTGGCCTGCCCATTGTTATGAAACTCAGTGTTACGTAAAAATCTTTGATAGGCTCAAAAAAAAAGAAATTGATGCTTCAAGATCGAGATGTAAGGTGATTGTAGCAACCTCTTACAAATTTTGAATAGCTCCCTTTATCTTTTGAGCGGTATGGGGTGGATGTGATCATGCAGAAGAATGACACCTTTTGAGTAAGTACCAGGATGTTTTTTCTTTATTGCAGATTTCACTTCATTTTCTAGGAAGTCACAATAATACTTGCTGTTGACTGAAAATGGTTCAACAAAGTAATTGTAATAAATTGGGCATTTATAATCCTAAAACACCATTAGCATTGCTTTACCAGCTGACTCATAAGTTTTGAATTTCTTCCTCGCAGGTGAACTTGGATGTTTCCATTCCATAGTCTGATGTTTGGATTCTGGCTCAAAATGATAATCTGAGTTTTAGAAAGCACACCTTTTGCTAAAAACCATTGTTTAAGTTCTGTAAAAATGTGAATTCGGCTGTCTTTGTGATTTGAGTCAACCATCTTGGAACCCTCCTTTTGTACATGTTTTGCAGTAATTCAGTTTATCATGGGTAGTGAAATGGGCAGTAGAAATAATCGCATTACAAATTTCAGTTTCTCCCAAATTTTTATGTACCTTTCCTTGCGAATAAGATTATTAATGTTATGTTTTAAGTGTCAGTGGAAATCCAGTATCTGTGATAGTGAAAATCAGTGACACTTTTTCTGTCAGATTTAAAATCTTTGATCCACTCATAAAAATTTGCAAGGTTAATTTTTACCACACTGTTTTAAAATGTTAGTGAATTTTTGCTACTTATACATTTACAGAAAATAAAAACCTTATCACAGCATCCTGTTCTTCTATAGTACACATTTCGGGCAGTACCCAGTTTGAAAAAATGAAAGAGGTTATAATAATGGAAATTCTATTCAAACAGATGCTATTTTCTATATCAGAGGTGCCAACTAGAACATCAGGCAGTTTCAGTTTAAACAGTTTTACCACTGATGCTATCTGTCTTTAATTATTCAGAAGTCTTCATAAAATAACATTTAGATTGTATCTACAGGTGGGCGAAAAGTCCCTTTACATGTTAATAGCATAGTACAGTTAAGACATGTAGATAAACATTGTTATGAATACAAAACAATACATTTTTTTCTGTTTTTTATTTATTTATTTTTTGTACTTTTCTGTTGAGCAGATTGACTCTATTTTCCACCATCAGCTGAATCCTGTGCTTGTCACTTTGGTTAGTGTGGGAAGAACGTGACAGTCTTCAGTTAAACCATAGCAGATACAAGTGCTTTCATTGTTGTAGGCATTTGGTGGCTTCTATGTGGGTTCACGAACGCGGAACACAAAGAAGACAGTGACAGACATTTTGAGAGACTTCGATGTGCAGTTTGGAAAACCGCCGCCCACTATGACCAACGTTATTCGCATGCGAGAAGAAAATTCCCTTTGTGATGAGAAGCGTTCACAATCCACTAGAAGGGTTACAACCCGTACTGAAACCTGTGTTGCTCTGGCAGAATCAATTGAATGATCGCCAATGAAGTCAACCCATAAGGTCTGCAGAATTAAGCATCCCACAATCAACTATGAGAGACCACATGTGGAAAGAGTTGAATGTTTCATGTTTTCAGCCATCCTCAGTGAATGAGTTGAGAGATTGTGACTTGGAACAACAGGTACATGCATGTGAAATGCTGCTTGCAGGCTTCCCACATGCACATGATCAAAAAACTGTTATGTTCTCTGACAAGTGTGCAATTTATCATTGCTAATGAAATAATAATGTCTTTTTTGGGCAAAGACAATTTTCACTTTTACGAGGAAATTGAGTGCAATTCACCGCATGTTATGATTTGGGCAGGGATAACGGCAGACCATTTGTTTGGACCATATTTCTTTGATGGTTCTGTGAACCAGCATTGCTATCTTCACATGGTTAACAATGGTTGCTTCCAAAATTAACGAAGAGGAATGACATTGTTACTCTTCAACAGGACATTTACTCTCCACCACATTTTAACGTGAGTGTTCGTACATGGCTAATTCATGCTCGATTGGACATGGATCACAAGACCTTCCAGCACTGTTGCTATGGCCTCCATGAACCCCAGACCTCTCTACACCAGATAATGCACACTATGGGGGATAACAAAAGAAAACATTTGTAAACCACAATACATGAACGATAATCAACTGAAAGACAGAGTTCGCATGGCATTTGAAAGATCACACAAGTGGATGCACATAAAAACATGGTAATGCATTAATCTTTGCATCGAACATGGAGGAGTGCACACTGATTTTGTTGATTAATGAACCTTGAACCTTTTGTAACAATATTATTGACAAATATGGTTAATGTTAACCAGACATAAATGTTGAAATATACTGTTCTTAGTATTCATAACAATGTTTTATCTAATAACTAACTGTACTATGCTATTAACATGTAATGGGGCTTTTTGCCCCCACTGTACATAGAGAATGTTTATTCTTCAAATGATAATTTTCAGTTTATATTACATTTAGCAAAAATAATCACAGCTTGTTTTTTAACTAATTTGTGAAAATTTTCATCATTTTCTATTATGTACTGTGTATGAGTGAATTTTAGAATTTGTTACAATGCAATGCAATAAATTAAGTCATTTCAGATTTTTTTTTTTATCAACATTTATTGCAATATATAAGCATCCCACTTCCTGAGATTCTTTTATATAGAAAAGTACAATCACAAACGTCTTTTATCAGTACAATGTTCTTCATTTATTAGCACAGCGACAATTTATTACTTTTTTATGGTTTACTACTAAATCAATAAATTTTTTAAAGAAGGAGTATCTGACAATATACCTTTTTTAATCTGTTTGGTGTATCTATTGCTGAATTTTTAAACATACTATAACCTAAATTCCAAGGCTTACTTTATTCTCGTCCAGGCACCTAACTGTGACTGATATGAATAGCTCTCTAAATAAAATTCTTTAAAGTGATTCACTGAATTGTGGTCTAAATCAAATTAAGATAACACTCATCAAGTTGATGAGTGACATGAGCAACAATGGCACTTTAATTCTTTTCCTTTTAATGACATGAACATAAGGAACTTGCAAAGTATCAATCTTCAATTTTCTAAATACTACTTTTTTAAAAATTACTCAGCTATTTACTGTTAAAACTGTTAAGATAATAATTTAAAAGCTCTTTCATCTTTAAGCAGGCAAGTACTTCATACCTCCCACTCAGGAAGAATTTCATATTACTTTCAGTAAAAAAAAAAAAAAAATGCTGGAAACAGTTTCCTGTAGGATATTGCCATTTATTAGTGGCTAATTAGCATAGCAGATAGATCAGCCTAATTACAATTAAAAAAATTAGTAAAATAATAATAATTAAAGGAAATGAATCATTGGTGAAGTTTTTAAACTGAATGATAGATAAAGTCACTGCCACCACCAAAATAAACATTTTTTTATTTGTGTAAGTTTATATTTTGATTTTTTTTAACACATTCACTGCCACCAGAAATGAAAATTTATTTAAAATAAATTTTAAATACTTATGGCAAAAATTAACAGAATTAATATAAACACCTATTTTTGAACAAACTGTACTGGACTAAAATAAAATGAGCTTTTCATTAATTTGTTTTCATTGACCATCCATTTTAAAAAAAAGTTCAATCTCGATATAAAAATCCAAATCTGCAGAGTCTAGTAAAACCAGAATTTTTGGTTTGTTACTCTAATATGACTAGGATAAATGGTCTTGTGTGATAAAACTGTAAAAATTTTGTGATAGATGAAATGGGAAGAAAAATACCAAAACATTTGAAAAAGAATATTTTGAATAACTAATTATTTTAAATGACAAAAAAAAATTAATCAAATCTAAAAATTTCTTATATCGACTCATGTTACCATGTAATTTCAATACAACACCTACCTTGAAAAAAACGCAGCTTCAGGAAGTCTATCAGTTTGAATTAAAATATCAAGACATTTCTCTAGATTGCCAAGAAGCATGTATGAAAGGAATGCAACATTATTTTTTCCATTTGAATCAGCACTTTCACCCAGCTTTTGAACCATTTCGGCATTTCCTAATAACACAGAAACATTTAAAAAAATTAAATATTATTTTGTACTTTATATGAAAACTTGTAATTTTTATTTATAAACAGTAAGTCTTATGGTTGGTTTAACTAGGGTGATCAGAACTGCTAGAAATTCAAGGTCTGTGGTAAATTTTACAGTGCTATTTATAAACCTGTACTGAAAAATAAACAAAGATAAACAATTTTAGTGGTAATTAAAAGAAATGAATTTTGGTGCATGATTTTTTTCTCAGTAAGGATAGCACACAAATTTTGCTATACCATTTTGAAATAAAAACAAATATGAGTAATGGAAGTGGATTTGACGAGAAAATATTTAAATAAAAAAATTAGGTAGCTAACAGTAATAACTGGTTCAAGTACTATGCAACCACGAATATAAAGAACTTTCTGCAATAAATCTAAGCAATCCAATATAGATCTGGTTATCATGCAGTTGCGAGGTTCATACTTCTGTGAATCTGGTTAGTTAGTTCAGAGGGCAAAGATATAGGACATTTAAGATGTCCAGATGAGGCTTGCAGCGAAGGTAAAAGCTGAGTTTATAAATCACTGATGTAAATGTCTATTGAGGCATTTACATCAGTGGCATCCTAACGAGGCCTGGCTTATTATTATGAGATGTAAAAAGTTAAGAGGATGAAAGACGACTCCCATTAAAGCCCATCAGGGGTAGGAACAGGGGTGGCAGTGACCAGAAGCGTCACAAGGGGATGTCTTCCCCTACAGGGTTGGGATGGTTATTATGGTCTTTGTCAAAATTAACTGGGAAGGATAAATATATTATTATGCTACCTCAAATTCAAAATAATATTTAAAAATATTCCAAAACAAACAAAATTGGACAGATGTACATAATAACAAGGTTTTAACATTTTTCTACAATAAATAAATCCATTAGTGTGTCATTAGGTTGACTGATAAGGTTGGCATTTCCAAATTAACCTTAGTAAACTGTTAACAGCAACATAAACTGTTATACATTTTTTTAGAAACTTTGCTTCCTATATAACTTTGACCTTAAAATGTGTTTTCTCTTTATTATAGTTTACTCAGTATCTTCAGTGAAAAACCACAAAGCAATATCTGAAATAACTTGAAATACAAGGGAAATATTGATTATGCAAACAAAACCTAAAAATAACCTGGTTCTTGGCTACCATAATTTATTGATTACACTTTGAAGAATGTTATTTATAGTATACTCCATAAAACTACAGATATCAATAAATGAGATCATTCCCTTTATTTTTTAAATGATTTGAGGACAATCCTACGTAAAGTGTACAACCTGTGCACCAAAATCAACAATGTGGTAAAAAAATAATAATGATATTCTAATATAGTAGAAAAATATTGTATATCAAAATCAGGTAAGATATGATACAAAAGTCACTCTCAAATAAACATTAAAACTTAAAGTATTTTTAAGCTGATTTTCTGTAACAAATTAACTTGTAACTTTTTTAACAATAATTAATATGAAATAGCTTTATCAATAAAACCAAAATCTTTCTACTATAAGCACACTGCGCTACTACATTTTTTTTTACAAATGTTTACAAATGTCTGAAGTCCAGATTATATTTACGATATAGCCATTACAGCATCTCTTAAAAAATTTTTTTTCAACTGTTAGAAAGGATTTTTGTAATTTTTATATGCACATTTATTGTTCATATTATCTTTTAAATCTATCACACTCTACCTTTGAAGAAACATTTGCAGATTTATCTTTGTGATAAGAAGATATATTATAAAGGCAATATAATGTGCCACAATAGTATTGGGATTCAAACAGTTGGTTTATAATATGTTTTAAACATTAAAAAGAAAAAAGGTCAAGCCAGATAATGACAAAATATACAAACAAGTTTTATCACAATTTACACATCGTACATTCTCTCACGTCATCAGTAGTGGAACTACATAAAATAATTAAACAAAGTGATCAATTAAACAACAAAGTAATCAAGTAATCAACAAAGTGATAATTAAACAAAGTAAATTTAAAAGAAGTTTTTTAATTATCATGATTTTTAACTATCACACTTTCAGTTAAAGAAAGAAATCTTCTGTAAGAAGTTACTGCTGTTACTGCACTGAACTCAAGTAAAAGTTATAACTGGAGTAATTTTAATTCAAAAGACAATTTTAGATTAATTATGGAATTAAAAAGGACTGTGGAAATTTTAAACAAAAAAATGATATTGCAACTGCATAAATGTATTCTTACATATGCTTTAACCTGAAAAAATCTATGACGCCCAACATTATTATTCGATTTAAAAGAACCCAATCTTATTTTTTTCATAGGAGGCAGGTCCTTAGCCCAGTACTGTAGTTAACTTTGGTGCACATACAAGGTTCTTTATTTTTGACAATCAGTCACAGCCCAACAATATTTGTGTATAAACATGTTAAATGTTTATGTTGTATTATAAATTTATGTGTAATAACAACATATATTGAACATAAAACTACATCAAGTGAAGTATCCAGAAGTTCTCAGCGATAGTGATGTTGAAACAATACACAAGATTTAGTAGTAAATTTATGTGATGGTAATGCTATGAGAGTTAAACAAATAAAATGATAGTACAACCACTTCAGAAATGACAAAACTTAACCAATATGTGATCAACATTCAAAGTCGAAATGGTGCTAACAATACATATTTTTATTATCAAGTAGTTATACATCAATAATATGTTGTAGGAGTCAAATAGTTAATAAAAATTAATAGTAACTGATTCTGTTAATTCTAATATTTAATGTCTCTTAAATTCTCTTTAAATAATTTTGAGGCTGTTCGCCTCAAAAGACTACATCTATGAAAACTGTGAAACTGGGAAAGCTCAATCATGAGAATATTCTATTCATTCATCATCCCTAGCTCAGAGATTTCTAACTCTACACACAGGATTTTCCAGGTATTCCGGGAACTTTTTTTCAAAGATATGGCTCCCTATGATATCTGATTATTTTCTAAAATTAAGGGTTTGCAACTTACAATGCAACACATCACTGCAATATATTATGGAACACAAACAATATTATTAAAATATTGAACACTATTCCTGAACAAGATATCCAGAAATGATTTCACTAATAAGAAAAATTTAGGCTTGTAAGAGTAAAGATCAAACGTATTAATTCTGTTATTTCAAGGCCAAACGGAACAAATCTCATAAATGTGAATAAAATTTAAGTCGACCAAAGGCAGTAAATCCAACTTACTATTTTAAATTGACAGAACTAAAGAAGAAATTGATAAATTTAAATACCAGTGGAACAGATGGTCAGCTAATTATCTGCAGTATAGCTGGAAAAGTGTTTTTTGTTTGAATAGTCTGAAATTTACGAGAACGAAGTGTGATAATATTGGTGAACTAACATTGCTGGTGACTGATAGAATGGTGAATGAATCACAGAAAAAAAATTTGCACACCAATATGGAAGAAATTAGAAACTAGAGAATGGTTCATAGAAAAAGAAATAGATCAATTATAGAAAGACCATGATAGAATTAGCCTTCAGTTAAAAAAAATTATAAAAAAAGTACATGTACAAGTTAGATTTTATGGTAAATATAAGATCTCTGTGTATCTTATATTGATGTACGACAATGTATTGTCGTACAATCGTCGTAATACGACGATGTATTGATATTGTGTACGACCACAATCTTACTTCTCTAGTAAAATGTATACATTCTAGTTAAACTTTTCTCTTTATATGATTTATTTTGAAATAAAGTATGAACATAATTTATATTTTTTTAAATATCATGTAAGTTGTCCAAAAAAAATTTAGAAAAAATAATAAATAATCAAATGAAGTAAAGAAAAAATTAAGAAATTCGACATGACATAAAACACTGCTGATTTTAAGATCCAGAATCGCTACATTATTGATCGAATGTTATTCAAGAAAATAAATACATCATTCAATAGCATCAACTACCTGAAATGAAGTAAACAAAATATCAATGTTATAGTAAAAAAATTGTTGTTATCTGTTTTGCCCTATACCTAAAATATAAAATTATTTATAACCTAATAAAATGAAAATAACAAACAAAAATTGGTCATTACATTGACAAATCATATAATTTTTAAAAACAGTTTACTCATTAAGTGTGAACTATAAATAAGTTACTCTATTACTAAATTAATGTTGATTAGTGCAGTTATGTTTGCAAAACATAATATGTAGATTACTTCATTCACTCTTATCAGTTAATGAAGAAAAAATTCAATTAACTTCTATTTTCTTAAAAAAAATTGTCATTTTTAATTGAAACAAGTTTAAATTTTAAAATGATACAGATACACTGTCAATAGTTATTCATCATTTATATTTCTTCATTTTACTATATTTTGAATCATGAGTTGCAATAAAGAAGAGCACATTACTTTGAGAATTACTTAAAAACTACTAAACCAATATATTAAAATACTAAAAAAAAATTATAAAATACCGGATGAAGTAGCAAGCAGCAGCAGACCACCATAGTCTTGTGCCTGATGAAGACACTCCTGAGCTAAGTTAAGTTCACCCTTTGATGTAGCTAACTCAGCTAACTGACGCCATTTTTGAGTACTAGCTGCTTCTCTAGCTAATGATGTAGCAACTCCTAATTCTCCCAACTGTAATGACAGCTCAAATCTGTGTTCCGGATCAGTTGATACAGCTAAAGCTTGTTGTTTGAAACCCTATAAATATTAAAAAAAGACACACAAAGAATAAATTTTACTATTAAATCAATAAATTTTGAAAATAGAATTCATACTGCTTGGAGAAAAAAAATATATATATGCTAACCATTAAACACTCTTAATTCAACAGATACAAGATATTTTTACAAAAAATATTGCTGCATTAATAATATACTCATATTTAAATAGTAACTAAAAGATCAAGGCTGAAGATGATCTATGATAAAAAAAATCCCTCTGAGTAGTTAAGTTTAATTACATTATTTAATGATACATTTATTTATAAAATGTATTTTCTTTAGGAGTTGGTAATAATGATTAAATTTGGTGGATTAGTAGAACAAATTTAATAGGTTGTCTGGTCTACTGTAATTATAACTCAGTAAAAATCACCTATAACATTAGTTAATTCAGTTAGTCATGACATCAGATTTTAAATGCATTATAATGGTAATCTATGATGAGTTTACATTACAATATTTTATAACCAATGATGAAGTCATTGAAATAAAAAGCTTGTTTATATTAAGCTTGCTACTTTTCTGAATTAATAAGCAGTTTTTATTAATAACTGAAATTTAATAATATGTGTTTTAATTTGATAACCTTTATGAGAAGTTTTAGAACAAGGTTTGCAACTACACAGTTTTTTTCATTTTGCCTTATACCTAATGTTATTCATGGAATAAAACTGATTCGATCATTAAGTACTTCATAAAAATTAAAGTATCCATTCTCCTTCCATAATTAATATATGAATGGTTTGTAATTTTTTACAAAACTTGAAAGATCTTATTAAAATTACATTACAAAGAGCAATAATTACAGTATGGTCAATCAAATTAAATTTTTACGTGCCAAAATTAACTTCAGTTAGGTAAGACATGTAAAAAATAGGAAAAATTCTGTAGAATTGAATGAACTACTTTTCCACCCTCTCATTTTTCTGTAACATTTTCAAAATGGCGTTCAAAGTTGGTGAAAAAGTTATTTTCGTTTTACAAAAAAAGGATTTAAATAAAAGTTGTAGAACTTTTTGAAACAAAAATTTTAAGCCCTGCCTAATGTTAATTGATCAACAAATAAAATAGTTATTGCAAAAAAAAATGCTAAAAATAATGTTTTCTTCAATTAATAATATCTTTGAAATGAAAAAAAGATTTTTTGACAAAACTTCCAGAATATGTAGTCCTTGGAGAGTAGAATAAGTTTTTTTACTTTTGCAAAAATGGAGTTTTTAAAAAAAAAAAGAAATTTTCTTAAAATCTAAATAACTCCTACTGTAATGCACCTAGTGGCCCATCAAGGGCTTAAAATTTTCTTAAGAGTTGTACTAACCTCTGTAAGTAGTGCATGTATTTCAAAGCAACTGTAAATATACGAAAAATTGACCAAAACATTGGACTTTTTCATGGCTCGAAAAACTTCAATTATTTTTTAAAGCTGGGATTCCATTGAAATGGCATTTTGCCATCTGATAGCTGCTATTTTTCTATGAATTTAAAAAAAATTTTCTCTTCAATCTACTGTAGCCAATTTTTTTTTTTTTAATTTCTATGACCTCATTTGTCAATACTAAGGTCTGAAATTTGCACACATTGTACTTGAATACTTGTTCTTTAATATCAAAATTATTCCGCAGTGATTGATTTTGTTTTCTTCAGTGTAAGCTAAATTATGTTGGACCCTGTAAAATATTTATTCTATTCGGTATGTTGATGCGCCTGGTGGGTGGAGAGAGACTTCAACTAGTTGGTTGACAGACTAGCTGAGGATGCCAAGTCGAAGTCTATCTCCCCCCCCCCCATAGGCATTAACGTGCTGAATGGAATAAGTATTTTACAAGATCCAACATAATTTAGCTTAAAGTGAAGAAAACGAAATCAATTGCTGCAGAATAATTTTTATATTGAAGTACAAGTATTAGAGAATATAACGTGTGCAAATTTCAGACTGTAATATTGACAAATAAGGTCATAGAATCTTTTTGAAAAATAAAAATTATCTTGGCTCCAGAAGGTCGTAGAGCAAAGAATTTTTTGTTAAATTCGTAGAAAAATGGCAGCTACTGAATGGCAATAATGCCATTTCAATGGAATTCCAACTAAAAACTATTTTAAGTTTTTCAAGCCGAAAAAAGTCACTGTTTTAAATATTTGCAATTGTTTTGAAATACACAAACTATTTGCACAGGTTAGTACAACTCTTAAAGAAAATTTTAAGCCCTCGATGGGCCACGTAGGTGCATTACAGTATGAGTTATTCTAATTATAAATAACAACTTTTTTCAAAAAACTTTATTTTTGCAAAAGTAAAAAAAGATACTTATTCTACTCACCAAGGAAGTTTATATATTCTGGAAGTTTTGTCAAAAAAATCTTAATTCATTTTAAAGATGTTAATAATTGAATAAAACGTTATTTTTAGCGGTTTTTTATAATAACTAATTTATTTGTTGGCGGGCAGGGCTTAAAATTTTTGTTACAAAAAGTTCTAAAACTTACTTAAAACAGTTTTTTGTAAAACATCGTTTTTCTTTA
The DNA here is from genome assembly GCF_047948215.1 of Lycorma delicatula. NCBI lineage: Eukaryota > Metazoa > Arthropoda > Insecta > Hemiptera > Fulgoridae > Lycorma > Lycorma delicatula. The sequence continues at coordinate 35,214,588 of NC_134456.1, forward strand.
AAACAAAAAAAACTTTTTTGCTACTTTGGACGCCACTTTGCAAATCATTCAGAAAAATGAGAGGGTGGAAAAATAGTTCATTAAGTCTACAGAAATTTTTCTATTTTTTTACATGTCTTACCTAACAGAAGTTAATTTTGGCAAAAAAATGAGGTATTTTCAACAATTTGATTGGCCTAGCAATGGTGTGTAATCATAAAGCCTTGTTAGTGAAGCAAAATAAAGTTCCTTCAGAAAACTAACCAAAATATATCTCACCTACCATTTTTGGAGACAAATATGATAGAATAGTTGAAATGAAATATGATTATAAGTTAAAATAAAAGAACTAAATACATGTTAACAGATCTTCCTGAAAATATAAGAACATTATAAGAAGCACAAAAAGCAAAGCTCAATCAAATCTTTTTCATGACAACCTGGGCAGATGAACTTGATTCAATTTTATTTTGCAATACAAAAATAATGCAATTTAAGTAAAATGTATTTGCTATATTTTATTCTATTACCATTTAACTTTCTACTATCATTAAATTTACAAACTCTGGGTCATCTTATAAGTAATAGTTCTAACAAGATTCTGCTTTACATTTCTTACTTCTATCATTTGTCATAAAACCTCTTCATTTATGAAAAGGTTTATCATTAACTTTATCAACTTCAACATTAACTTAGCATTATCTCAATTTGTCAGCATAAATGTAAAATGTGATATGTAAAAAGATCTCTGGCATCCAAGAACTGAGAGAAGTAATAAATCTTTTTTTTTTAATACGAATATTTTTTACTCTGCATGTTCTTTGGAATTTTACATGTACACAAGTGTACATGTAAAATGCAATTTACATGCATTTGGTGCATTTGAACATGAACCAAATGTTGAAAATTACAATTTAAAAGCTTATGCTATTTTTTGCCTTTCTGGCTTAGTTACAATTATTGTGCATTATCTATTTCCTTTAAGTTCTATACTCTGAATAAGTAGTTTAAAGATTTTCTTTTTGATTTTGACATCTGAAAATACTTTATTTGTTGAGATCATTAGAACTTTTCAAATGTCCTTTATATGAAAAGAACTTTTTTTACCTGTTTATACAAGTAAAATTTGCTGACCTTTTTGCCACAGCAGTAGTATCTGTCTTTTATTTTAAAAGAATCTGGGTTCAAGTACTGGTTAATCTTGAATATTTTTATACACTACAAAAATTACACATTAAATCCCACATGCATTAACAAAAAAAAAAAAAAAAAATTAAACCTTACATAATGAATTATTCCTATTAAAAATAACATTAAAAAAAATAATTTTCTTAATTCTGTTATATGCTGAAAGATTTCTTTTCTGTACAAAAACATTCCTGCAGTTACATTACTTTGTCCATTCTTAAATTTAACTAATAAGAAATATGTTATTTCTGGCATTTTATATTTTAATACTTAAATTATATCTCAATTTTTTTTATATAAGGAGATCATTTTGTTATTAAATAAAATAATCCGAACTAATTTTTTTATACAAAAGATTTATTCAAGGATCAACAATTTTATATGAAAAATTATATCATGCAAGTGACTGCCTCTAGTAACAGTACAAATCCTGACTTTTTCCATAACATTTTTCAATACACTGTAACATATGTCTGAGATTATTTGCTTGATTTTGTGTTGAATGCTGATCACCAGATGTTGCATTGTAAATACATGTTAGTGCAGACTCTTTTCCTCAGGTAGCTCCAGAAAATCGACCACAATCTAATCGGGCTCAGATCAAGGCGGCCAATCCATCAAATTTGGAGATTTTTCAACCAAATGCATGACCATCAGAATGTCGACCACTGCACAAGCTGTGTAAAATGGTGGTCATAATTCCATTATAATGGAATTACATGTGCCGTAGACCTTAGTGTTCAACTTTTGGCAAAAAAACTTCTTGCAACATCATGTGATTGTCCCTTCTACCCAACAGCATTAAGTCACAGCATTCTTATCAGCATCTTTGATAAAAAAAAATGCAGCATCTTTGGTGTAGTTTTCTTTATGTAGTCACAATTAATGATAAATTTTTCTACAAGATTTTTTGTTACCAAGACATATTGTTGCTGCAGTGTTAAACTCTATGACAACTGAAAGCAGACACTATTGAGAGCATGGCACATGCTCTTAATTAAAACAAAATGGTGGTGTCCTTAAATATAAAACAGTGTAAAATAATATTCTCTCAAGTCAAATTTTATTATTTTTGTTTTCTTAATGATTTATTATATCATACATGAACTACAAACAGTATTGGCAGTCTACCTTTCAAATAAAAATTTACACAATTTTAAATATTTTTACCTATTTAGGTAATTATTATATCCATAATAACACACTAACTACTTTATTGACGTTTAGTAGATTTTAAGATTAAAAGAAAAAAATTAATATCATACCTGCTTCTCAAGGAAGTGTGCAACTCGAGTTCGATACTGTGTTGGTACAGTTGGTAAAACTGCATCAGCAGTCTCAAAATCACCTTTCATAACAGCTGTTTGATATTCCAATACTGATAGTAACAAACTATAAAAACAAATAAATAAATTATATTGCTAAATAAAATTATATAAATTTATATCACTCCAAGCTATTTAAGTGAAAGCAAAACATGCTACAAAGAAAACCAGATAATAAAGACATATCAATTTAGCTTAAATAAATATACCAATTAATTATCAATACAGTACACATAAAGAAATAAGAAATTACTAATTATAAACAATATATATATTTTAAATGAAATTTTACACAACTACAGAATTATAAAACTATCTATAAGAATCCTTAACCAAAATAAATTTCTGAAATATAAAAAACTAACCTGTATGAAACAATATTTAATTCTTTATCACCTAAATAGAGACGATTATCTTTAGCAACATATCCTAAAAGATACATAGTTCTATCTAAATGTGACACAGTAACAATTTCTCCACCAACATAGTAATTTATTCTGTTAACACTGTTCGTATAAATAAAACAATGTCCAACCCACAAACCAGTACGTACTGATTCATGCACTTCCCCAAGAACCTGAAACATTGAAAGATGTCAATCTCAAAAATATCCTATGCCAATAATATAAATACATAACCTAGTTTTTTATTAAACTGTAGTATAAAAAAATACAAGAACATTATCAGTTGGGTTGCTCCTTGATAAACACCAGTATCAGTATCTTTATTTATATTTTGTATTTTTCCAGGAAAAAATAATCTTCTCTTAAAATTTAGTTTAGAGGTTCCAAACTTCTTAGTTGAATACAGCTTTTTAGTATATATTTTCATTAAGGATATGATGAATTTTCAAGAAAACCCATTAAGACAAAAGATTACCTATAAAATAAATAAATTATGTAAAAAAAAAAATTACTTGAAATGTTACTTAGTTGCAATTACATACTAACTAAAAAGAAAGGGTATAAACTTTTATTCATCTTTGACAGGAGAATAAATTTCACTGAAGTTTAAATACATTTTGTCAGTCTGTATGACAACACAACTTTCCATGAAGTGGCCAAGGACAGAACACTACTTATTTTACACTACATATGTGTACTTTTAAAGTTCTACAATGAATTTCAGAATTCTAAAGGCCTCCATTTATAAAATGTTATGCATATAAGAAGCATTAACATTAAAAGGTAATAGAGTTTTATTATTTTGTAATGTGGACAGTTGTGGCTTACCAACTGCGGTTACTCTACCTCTACCATTGCTGTAGTGAAACAGATACCCCCTGAACATGTCATGTTCAACCGTCAACAATGGGAAGACAAGCATCATCGGTGCACTCAAGTAACCAGACCTTTCACAGCTGATACTTTAATTGTAACCATGCTGAACAACGAGGAGAATTTTAAAGCCATTGCAGGGCTTACTACACAAATCCTGCAGCAGAAGGCCAGGGAGGACAAAATGGCAAGGGGTGAGGGTTAGTCCTACAGATAATAACACACACTGTAGAAGAAGGGCGACTCCCAAAACCCCTTGCAGGAAAGAAAAGACCCAGACCCGCCACGGCACTCTCTAGGGAGCATACGTGGTAGAAGCATGAGGCATAAAGACCGAGACCCGGCCTTAGGGGTGAGGCCCAGGAATGGCATAGTTGGGCTTGGCCACCTCATTTCAAAGGTTAGAGGCAGGCAAAAATAAAAGATTCAAACCGGCAAGCTGACCTGTTGTACTGGACGTACTGTCGGCGGATAGGAAGGCCCATTTCAGTTAAAAGGACAACCTCCTGAGCTGTACTAAGCTTAATCCTGCAGTATCCAGCTCAGGAGGTAGGAGAAAAAACTGCAAGTTACTCTGGTTCTCAGAATATCATATGTAAAATTGTAAATGATGTAAACATTAAGCCTGCCTGAAATACTTACCAAAAACCCAGAAAAAAGTAACTCAACAAAAAATGTAAAATTTTACCATGTTATTAGTTGCAGTAAGAGGATTTATAGAAGGTGAAAAAAACTATTGCAGTTTAATAATGCCCATAACTTAATAAAGTAATTTTAACACAGAATGAAATTCAGAGAAAATTTTGAGGTAAATTAATTGTTGAATGCAGGCAAACTCCTGGATTGATAGCTAGGTTCAACTGCTACTAGGTTGAGGAGTTACAAAAGGAAGACAGCATAAAAGAGTAATTGACAACTGAGTAATTAAGATAACAACACAAAGACATAGACATATACAAATATTGATGAAAAAACCAAAATGGCATTAGAAATGAAGAGACACAATGTAGGATTTGCAGAGATAGTATATACTGATTATTTTCTCCATGAATTCTCCTACTTTCATTATTATAGATTTTTTCTCTGGTTATGCAACATTAGAAATTGGCAGCAACTTTGACTCCATCTGCACAGCAGAGGAAACGATAGTTTGTGAGTAGCTACTTCCTTGTTCGAGTGATGACTCAGCCAATAGACATGCCTGCCAAATAGATTTTAACTCCTGGCTCTCCTGGATATTCAGCACATTGGTAATTGAAAACTGAAAAAATTTACCCCAACAAAAACTGAAATTCTAAGTAAATGTCTGAATCTAGAGTTGTAAGCACTACAAACAAATAAAAATAAAATGTATCACAGAATTATAAACATAAGGTAAAAAATCTACATACTTCAAATGCATCCTCTACCCCATCTTGGGTAACAGCATCACCACCAGCTTCCCTAGCACTAAGTACAGCAGTAGCATCATATTTCAATACAAAATAACTGTCATCAGTGGCCAATGCAACAAGATCACCGGATTCAGACCAGTACACATGACGAGGTTGAATTTCAATTCTACGAACTAATTCCAAACTGTCCCAGTCGTAAAATGCCAATCCAGACAATGAACAAACACCCAAAAGATGACCACCAAATATGCCTGTACAGATTAAAGTAAAGTTAACTAAGAAAGAAAAAAACAATAAATATTTTATTTTTATAAGTAATAAATACAATTATTAGTATTTGTCTATAACAGGACTTCAAACTAACAAATATGTTTATGTACAAAAAAAAAACTTTATTTTTTAATATTTTACTCTGAAAGATTCTTATCATTATTCATGCCTAAGTAACCGTAAAAAATGTTTATCATCAATAATAAGTATTAATATATATAATATAACCTGCTTACTAATAAACAATTCGTTTCCCTCAAGCACTCTTGGCTATTCTGCCATCTTCAGGAGGGATTATAATTTATGACTGAAATATATAAAAGTATAAACACATATTTAAATTATATACATAACAACTGATCGACTTTTTGTAAAAGTAAAGTCTTTAGTCAAAGTAACAAAGTCTGTATTGTAATAGTATCACAATTGTTATATTATAATCCCTCCTGAAGATGGCAGAATAGTCGAAAGCACTTGAGGGAAATGAATAATGTATTGGTAAGCACTTTATATTATATATAATAACTGTATTTTACCAATGGTGCCATGTTAGAAAAACTTAACAATTATTATACAAAGATCCTCTCATCTTTTCTTATTAATCTAAATAATCCAGCAATTAGTTTAACAGCAATAAAATCATTACAAATAACAAACAATATTAATTATTATGCTAAATAAAAATATCAACATAATAATAAAAACTACACTCACTTTCTGCTCCAAACTCAGGTTTAAAAGACTTTTTCTCTTTAAAATTCTTGAACACTTTGACTGTTGAATTTCCTTCTCGTATAGCATATTCTGATGAATCATGTGCCCAAACAAATTCTTGTGCGGAACCAAATGCTTTATTTCTTAAAACCATTGAAGTGTGAATAATATATTCTCCATCACCACAGATGACGACAAACCTACACCATGTTCAATTTATGAATAGATAATTTAAATCAAAAAATAAAGTAATAACTAAATAAATCTTTAACGTTTACTATATAACAATATTTAAAAAATGTAAATAATACATGAACAAAAATTAAGCAAATTAACAAAATAATGGGATCGTATGTACAGCAAGATCGAATGTAAAACTGATTCACTATTGGCTGAAAATAATAAACACGCCACTTAACAATAGACATGAGCATAGCCACTGGCCATTTATAATTCTACTAAATACAATCTGTCGTCTATTCTGATCAGTGTCAATAAGTAGAGGTTGATGAAACAAAAAAAATCACTCCTACCAGTTGTGAAATGGATGATTAATTTTTTGCAAGTAGAAGGAGAAAGCTCTGTCAGTGACTTTCTATATGTAATACACAAAGGAAAGCCAACAGTTCTGCACCATTTATATTACAACAAAAACCCCATAAATGTGGTATTGCTAAATAAGTAATTACTACCTGGTGTGCATCAAACAGATTTGACAAAAAAAGTGTTGAAAGTGCAGAAAAGTTAGTTAAAATTCAAATTTATTTCACTGGCTCAATCACCACCAATGCGCCACCGTCCAGTCACTGTGATACAAACAGAATCAATACTAATGTTGTGAAGCTTTATTTTTCAAATTTTCTAATGTTCTGTATAGTTTGCTACTGCAACATTTCAATCACTGTACTTTTCTTTCTTCTGTTTAGAATAAATTATTACTGTAAGATTTATTTTTATAAAATTTAAATTAAGAAATTTTCACACAGTCCACTTGTCAATAATTGTATCAGATTTATGATAATAATGTACAGACGATAGTACTGTGAGAGTTAAAGAAAGCTGATTGTGATAGCACAATGGAGTTAGAAAAACAACACCTTTTCATGATCAATGAGCTCATACAATCAAAAAGTTGCAAAATTGTGCATGATACATGTAATTTTATAATTCCCAAATTTCACAAATTTTGAGAATAACTTATCAGATTTTAAAAATGATATACAAAATGAGTTTTCATAAATTTTGTGAAAGATGAATATCAAAACAACACCCTGATGAGCACAAATCTCAAACAATAGTCATGGCCTTGACATTTCTTGAGCTCTTTAACAGAAAGTAATATAAATATCTCAAAGAATTGTAACTGGAGGTGAGTTACAAATAAGATATGTTTATCAACCAACGATGTGTTTTATAACTAATTTTGTAAGTACCACCTCTTTTCTTCCACAAGAAATGTTTTAATTAATGTTCTGCTTTCATTCCCCCCCTAAAAAAATAATACACCTCTACTGAAAGATGTGAAAATCATAACTTGGAGTATCAGTCAGTTACACTCCTCTGATTCATCCAGTTAATGTGCAATGAATACTGTAGATACCGCTGAAAACTATTGAAATTAAAACTGGTAACCTTTAATCTGTAAGAAAAAATTGGTAATTGTGAAAAATGAAAAAAGTAAGTAACAAATGTTTCCATAAACAACCAACCATTTAAATACAGATATATTTTTATTATATCCATACTATTCATTTCTGCTTACCCTCTAATCTTAGAAAGACATTGCTTGTTTCAAAATATTTGATCAAATTTTACCATCTAAGCTAATGTATACTTCATAAATAAAACCTGTAACAATATCCTAATTAGTACTCTTAGATAACAAAAACCAAATAGTTCACTTAGGTTAAAAGTAATAACAGAAATGCATGATTAAGTGTTAATTATAATTAATATCAAGATAATCATTAACGTAATTTATATAAGCAACATTAAGAATGACAACTATTGCTGGGGAAAATATAAAGTACTGGAGACTGGAGTAAGAGACTATAAATATAGTCTCCTACTCCAGTCCCCAGCACCAGATATAGGAGACTATATTTATAGTCTCTTATTCCAGATGTGAAAACTAAAACCAGTGCATAATTTTTTTACATCAAAATGCAAAAAAAATCCCTCAAAATTCATTTAATATGATTTATCATCACAATACATTAAACTTATTAATATCATCATAACAATTAAAATTACCTTCCATTTGGATTATGTGCAATGGTCTGAGGATAGATTTCACAACTACCCATATCTTTTACAGCTACAGGAAGCCGTTCCCCATCTTTAATTTCAACACCCTCAGGCATTGCTTTCAAATTAACTTGCTGTATTTCAGAATGCCTTGCCCAAATTATTTTTTCTCCAATTACATCCATTGAAATTGCAGGCTCTTCTCTACCAACTTTGACCATAATACTACCCTCATCGTACCTTGAATAAAAAAACACAAAAACATGAGTTGTGAAAATATACAACACAATACAATTTACCTTATTAAAGATTTTAATTAAATTAAACTTTCTAATAAAACTATTTATTATTATTAAAAAGTTTGCAAAATTAGATTAGATTTTAAGAGGAACAGGAAGATCAGCTTTAGCAAACAGGCACTTCAGCTATTAGTTTTGAGTTTTTAAGTCAAACAAAATTACTATAAAATTATTAGTTTGATAGTTCAAAGGCAGAATGATTACTCCACTGGATGGCAGCTAAGAAGTGACAACCCCCACCAGCTGCCAGAAGGTGGTAGCATAATTCCAGAGACAGCTGACACAGTTCCCATCATATCTATTGAAGAAAAAAGGGATGTAGGATAAAATAAGGGCAGGGTACAGGAAGATGATCATCCTACAGTGGTAATACCTCTGATCAGGATAGGTCAGACTTACAAGATTCTGCAATGACTTAAAAGTCTACAGAAAACAAATGCAATAATAAATTGTAAAAATTGAAATCCCTGTTAGTGATGAACTATACATGTTTATAAAATTCATTTGCTACTACAATCATAATAACGTTAAACATGTTTTATCTCATTTTGTTTTATTTCAAAACAAATAATTCAAAGAAACAATTTAAAAAAATAAACTACTAATTATCAAATTAACAAATTCATTACTCAGGAACCACAATATATTATTTTTAATTTACTTATCTTTTATTTATTTTTAGCAACTTTTTTTGTTTAAAATTAATCATTATACAAAAGCCTTAAATTTTTTTAAGAAAAATTTTAGTTAAATCAAACTTTCAACTATAAACACTTAAAAGTTTATGAGATGCAGTTACAAATTTAGAGATGAATGCATCACATTGTTAAGTTTCACAAGCATAATATGGCATGTAAAGTAACAAAAGAAAATACAACCTGCAACAGTGAATCTCAACATCTTTAGTTTCACGACCCCCAAAAAGTAAAAAAATATATATAATGAATATTTCACGACCCCTAACCCCAACCAAATGAAATCTAGTTAAAACTTTTTAGTGGCATCGATAGTGACGGGTATGAACGTGCATACATGAGGTCTACAAATAGCTGAAGTGTCCATCTTGCTGTGTTGTTCATGCTCCTTATAATCTGGTCTGCTTGTATAATATTTGCTGTAAAAGTATCATGTTTGTACATGCATATGATACATTTGAACACATGCTCTCAGCAGTATAAAACAGGCAAACAAAATTGCAGAACATCAGTTTAGTTTCGAATGCAAAGTGTGCATCTGGTGCCTTTGTTTCAGTTTTTAAAAGCGTAGTTTCATTGAAAATAATAATAATAATAACAACTGAAGTTTCAGTTTTTTAGACTGCAGTCAAATTGTGTAACTGTTTCTTTTTTCAATTAGCTTCTTATGCAAAATTGAAAAATTTGTGAAAAAACCAAGGAAGTCTTATACATCCAGTGAATCGATTGGTAAAGAAAAAGACAAATTTCTACAGTGACAAGTTAATTAAATTATGGTTTTACTTCACTGGCTGGAAAGCTACAGTCCGTTGTTTGGTTTCAAGTCATCTCTGATGAAAGCATGAAGCTATCAAAATTAATTTGACAGATGGAAACTAAATATCCACATCATATAAGCATCCCAGGAATTTTTCAAAAGAAAATTACAGACTTTGAGAAATTAACAAGCTTCTATTTGTAAATCAAGCAATATTGATAAAAGTACACTTGAAGCATCTATCTCGTAGCATTAAGAGTAGCTAAGATGTCCAAACCCCATACAATCGCAGAAAACCTCATATTGCCTGCTGCAACTGATTTGAATAGTGTTTTAACAGGCATGGAAGAAGCAAAAATTTGAAAAAATTTTGATTTCTGACAAAGTATCAAGGTGGTTCGATCACAAGGCTGCCAATGTTCACGATCAAATAATTCAGCAAGTGAGTTCAATAAATTTTTTAGTATTCAATTTGATGAATTGACAGATGTGGAAAAAATTCTCCTCTCTTATATTTTGTGAAATATGAGTGCGACAGGAACAGATCAATCAAAGAAAATATGTTGTTTTGCAAATCAATACCTGGTCACGCAACAGGAAAATTTTTGTTGTTGTTTTTTATGAAGCTAATAAAAGCTATAACATAGACTGGACAAAATATATTGCAGGATGTAGTGATGGTGCAATGTGTAGTGCTTTATAGCAGATATCTTATGTAGTTACAGTTCTGAGGCCTGTTTTATCTTATTTCCCAGCTCAAATTACATAAGAAACCACCAACTTTACTGCTTAATTTGAATCCCAAAAATTACAGTAGGGCTTCTTTTTATTAGAAGAACTGAAATCCAGACAAAATCTTTCATTAACCAAACTCAAAAACCAAGCAACTGCAGTTCAACATAATTTTTGTAGAGTACGGGGGAGCCTCCCAGTGGGCAGACAATTTAACTGTTATTATTAATTAAGTTTAATTAACAATTAAACCTTCATTGATGCAGGTTATTCTGTTAAACATACAAAATCACCTGAATACCCATGTGTCCCTGAAACTGCTAGGAAATAACTCAGAGAAAGCTTTGCATGTAGTCTGAAGAAATCAACTTGACATGTGTCACATGAGATTGGCATTCTAGAAACTACTGTCTGACGCATTACGTAAATGATTGCACTTGAAGCCATTCAAACTAACCATGGTTCATTCAACACATTAAAGATGATGACAAAGTTGCTACTCTTCAGTTCTCTGTGGAAATGATGGATAGATTTGTAGAAATTATACATTTTTACACAATATAATTTTTTGTGATGAGTCAATGTTTAACGTCAGTGGCTAGGTGAACACCTTATAAGTGATGAATATGGGGTAGTGAAAACCCTAATGAAACTTTGCAGCACATTCGTGATAGCCCTAAGCATGTTCTTTGTTCCTAAAGCAAACAAAGACTGTATGACCCATTCTTCTTCCAGAGAAAATCATAATGATATTGTTTATTTGGACAACCTTCAAAATTTTCTAATTCTAATAAGAAATAGATTTCTTAAACATAAATTACAAAAATAATAAATTAGATTTAATACGTCAAACCATCTAATAAACAATAAACATTCTATTTCTGATATTTACACAATTTAGAAATATTAGAAATTAATAAATATGACAAAAAATTAAATTTATTAAAAATATATTGCATATAAGCCTGCACGCATGCATTATAAAAGCTGTAAAAAAATTAATAATAAAAATGTATACAAACAGTAGTCAAACAAAACTTACCCTAATGCAACATTATTAGAGCCTCTCATACAAGCAATTGTCCAAACTCTTTCTAAGCCATAATTTAATGAAGATTCTAATCTATATGTTCCAGAATGCCAAATTCGAACAGTACCATCTTCAGAACCAGTTAATACTATAGGTAATTCTGGATGAAAGCTTACTATAAAAAAACAATAATTTAAAAAAAATGAAACCATAAATTCCAAATTATTAAATCAAATATATCAAAATTCACTCAAATTACACTTTAAAACTTTTTAAATTAAAAATGTTTTAAATAAATTTCTCCAACTCTGTTTTATGTGAAATCTAAGTTCATTAAAACAGCCATTTTATACAAGAGATTTTCCATAAAGGAGTCAAAAATCAACAAATGGAAATTATTAGAAAACATTCCATAACACAACTTAAAGTTCTGTCTTTATACATTGAGTTCAAATTAAGTTAAAACTCTTCTAGAAGTAAAACAGTTTTTTTAGCAATTAGAATATTAATCTATGAATACATTTCTAAAAAAAAGGGCTGAACTACATCTTTTTTTTACAAATTACATCCATGATATTTATATTAACAACCACAAAGAAACCAATTTTTTTTTTTTTAATTTTAAATGGAAGCTTTGGCAGGAAAACACGTTTCAGATTAGCATTAAATCACTAGCTTAGATCTATCAGAAATCAATAATAAAATTATTTGAAACATCTTTTCATAAGAATATTTTCGTAATTTACCTTCCTCTTCACAAAACTGGGTTTCTTTTGTTGTAAATTTACTTACTCAAGAAACATTAAACAATTTTAAGAATACAAAATCAAAAGAAGATTTTTTTGCTAGATGAAATTTACTACAGAAACTTGAAGCTTGTGCGTAGCAATATGAAATGTAATTTTTGTAGCATATGAAAAATGCTGTGCCTGTCTGAGATTTTCACCCGAGACTTCTGGACGAAAAGCCGAGACACTACCACTCATGCAACGAAGGCCAGCAATTAAAAACTGTTTACTACTACTTCAGTAGAAATATTGTATTTTATCCACATCAAAGTTCCTTTTGAATTATTTTGTTACAAAGTTATAAATATAAAAAAGTTGGCTGATAAAAAAAAAATGGTATTAGTGTTTTCCATATGCGTTTTGGATTGAACACACAAACCTACAATCTTGAATTTCATTATTTCAATAATTGAAATAATTTTTATTTATTCAGTATATTGCAATTATAAGATTCCTATTTATATATCTCATTTACTGAATTTATCTTTTTTTGAGGCACCAATTAATGTCCCATTTACTAAAATGCTATGAGACCCAAATTTACGTCACCTTTTAATTATAATTTCAAGTAGAATGAAATTTTATAAGGAAAATGTAGATTAAAAGAAAAAATTGAGGAAAATAATTCTTAGAGCAGTATAGTCACATTATTGCTGTTTTGTGTGTAGCAGTCAACCTGTTAGACAGGTCATTGTAAATTTATGACTAATATTTTTTATGCTACTTTTTTTTAAAATTCTACTAGAAATTGAAACAATAATAAGTTATACTGTCATAACATCATGAGTATATGTCATTAAATGACATATAACTCACAAAAAATGAATGTAAAATGTGAGTCATGTATCTTTTTTTTTTTTTTTTTTTTTTTTTTTTTTTTTTTTTTTTTTTTTTAGGGCGAAAAACGGAAGTACGTTATCATCGCCCGGAAAATAAATAAATAGATAAATAAATAAAAATAATTTAAGGTTTTTAGATAAAATTAAAACTTAAAACTACTATCACAGAAACAAAATCCGGAATGGGTGTAAAAGGCCCATTCTCGGATAACAAAAACACTAATATGTAACTTAAAACTATGTTAAAAACTATCACATTAAAAATAAATAAAACTTAAAACTAAAAAAGGGGATAAAACTTAAAACTAATATCACAAAAATCTTACAACTAATATCACAGATGAGTTTAAAAAAAAAAAAAAAAAAAAAAAAAAAAAAATGAATATATATATATATATATATATATATAGAGGAAGAAAAAAAAAAAAAAAAATCCGATAGGGAGTGTAAAAGGCTCCCTACTCGGATAACAAAAACAATACATAGGACAATACATACTTATTAAATTTTTTGCATTAACCCTATATTACGTAAAAATATAAACATCCGGTTTAAAACCTCCTTATCGTCACGCAAGATACCACGGATGTTACTAGGAATTTTAAATTTACGACGCAATGCCGCATAACATATGCAGTCCACGAGTATGTGGCGCACAGTCACGCGGCGGTTGCATCTTGCGCATAGAGGTGGTTGTCCTCTTGTAAACAGGTACTCGTGTGTCCTATCCGCAATCGACAGAGAACTACTTCCTCACGCCGGGGTTTTCTGTATGAGGAGTTCCATGGTAACACAGAATCTTTAATCTGACGGAGTTTATTATCAACAGTAGCTGTCCAATCACCTTGCCACCTTGTTCTTAATAATTGTTTTACATAGTTAATGAAATCAGAAGTAGCAACTCTGGTGGTGAAAGGAGGCTGGTTACATGCTTCTTTGGCAGCGGAATCTGCATGTTCATTACCTGGAATCCCTACGTGGCTAGGGACCCAGCAAAAACTTAATTCTGTGTTGCGATTATTCAACTCAGCGATTGCGTTGTAAATTTCAATGACGATAGGATGTTTGGAATAAAAGTTTTTTAAGGCTTGGAGAGCACTACACGAGTCACTGCAAATAAGAATTTTTCTATATTTAGGGTTAATGATGTTTAGAGCCTTATTTATAGCATATAGTTCAGCGGTAAACACACTCGTAATACCGGGTAGACCAAACATATAAGTTCTCTCATTAACAACAAATGCACACCCAACTGTATCGTTTTGTTTCGATCCATCAGTGTATACAACCACGTCTGGTTTCATCTTGTAGAGAACACACTGAAACATTTGCTGAAAGACAATAGATGGTGTTGATTGTTTATTGTATGTGGTCAGGTCAAAATTAAAATTTATAAGGCTTATTCTCCACGGAGGATATGAGCACGGATATATAGGAAAGAATGACGGTTTGTTAACATTTATATGCTGCAGCAGACGCCAGGTACGGATACCTACCGGTGCAGTACGACGTGGATGGTCCTCATACTTTCTTAGATTAGGATTTCTAAAGACTGACTCAAGAGCCGGGTGATTTGGTTGTCCTCTGAGACGAGCAAAATACGATAATAAAAGCTGGTCTCGTCTATCCCAAAGTGATGGTTCACCACAGTCTACCAGTAAGCTTGCGACAGGACTAGATCTAAACGTGCCTGTGGCAAGCCGAAGGAAAGCATGATGTACACTATCCAGCATTTTAAGCACGGTTTGACGAGCTGATGAGTAGGCCACACAACCGTAATCTAAACGGGAGCGAACAAAGGAATAGTAAAAACGTATCATACATGATCTATCGGCTCCCCAGTTGGTGTTAGTAAGGACTCGCATCATATCTAGAATTTTGGAACATTTTGTTTTCAATTCTTTTAAATGTTTGACCCAAGTAAGACGGCTATCAAAAATTAAACCTAAAAACTTAACGTAATTAGAGATAGTAATAGTCTCACCGTTCAGAAAAATTTGCGGAATAGAAGGGTTTCGTAGCCGAGAAAAAACTACACATTTTGTTTTTTCGGATGAAAATGTGAAACCAGTAATCCTGGACCAAGCTTCAAGGTGATATATAGTGTTCTGCAGTAGTCTCTCTGCTGTAGGTGCCGAACGGCTTGCAATGTAGATAGCAAAGTCGTCAGCAA
The DNA here is from genome assembly GCF_047948215.1 of Lycorma delicatula. NCBI lineage: Eukaryota > Metazoa > Arthropoda > Insecta > Hemiptera > Fulgoridae > Lycorma > Lycorma delicatula. The sequence goes on from NC_134456.1 coordinate 35,230,295, forward strand.
ATAGAGAGCATGAGACAGGAGCCTGAACACATTTGGTAATATCATTTATGGCTACAGAAAATAAGGTGGCACTTAATACACTACCTTGGGGCACTCCATTCTCCAAGATGACACTATCTGAGAGCGAATCATCCACACGAACACGAGCCGTTCGCTGATTTAAGAATCCCCGGATAAAAGCAAGCATATTGCCCTTGATTCCCCATTTTTGGAGAGTGTTAAGAATACCACGTCGCCAGGCTGTGTCATACGCCTTTTTTATATCAAAGAAGATAGCGACGAGGTGTTGCCGATTGAGGAAAGCGTTTTGTATGGCTGTTTCTAGTGACACTAAATGGTCAATGGAAGATCGTCCTTGTCGAAAACCACACTGTTCTGGAGATAGAAAGCCATGTTTCTCCAAGTACCATGTAAGTCTGCGGTTTACCATTCTCTCCATTATTTTACACAACACGCTTGTTAATGAAATAGGGCGATAGCTTGAGGGGTTCGTCTGGTCTTTACCAGGTTTTAGTACTGGTATAATAAATGCTTCTGACCAGCTGGGTGGGAAGACTTGTTCGGAGAATAAACCGTTGAAAATATTCAAAAGTTGTTGTAGTGCCGAATTAGGAAGGTGTGAAAGCATGGAAAGGCGAATGTTGTCCGGTCCAGGGGAAGTGTCCCGTGAATTTTTAAGTGCATGTAACAATTCTTTAAATATGAATGGAGTGTTTAATTCACCAACCGAATCACCAATGTTTAACGACAACACCTCCATTTGTATCTTGTACCGTTGAAAATCGTTATTATATGATGAGGTGAGAGACACCGAGCGGAAAGATTTTGCTAGACTATTTGCCACTTCCGAGGATGATGAAAGGAGTTCTCCTTCATCAATAAGACCAAGAATAGATTGTTTCGGTGATCCGAAGATTGCACGAATTTTCTTCCATACAGTAGACGTGGAAGTAGTGCGTGAGATAGTGCTCACGTATTTCGTCCATGAATTCCTCTTAGCGTCCAAGAATACTCGACGGCACACCGCTCTAGCCCTGCGGTATAAATTTAGATGTTCTGTTGTGGGCTTACGATTAAATTTACGTAGTGCCTGCCGTCGATTCCTAATAGCATTTTTGCATTCATCATTCCACCATGGAACGAAAGGATGTCTAGGATTACCCGATGTTTGTGGGATATATCTGTTGGCATTCTTAAGTACCATGGACGTAAAAGAAGAATATTGGTCGGGGATGTTCGCTCCATCGTCATACTGAGATTGGAATGCTTTACAGTATCCGTTCCAATCTGCCTTTTCAACAATCCATCTCCGTGGCATTCTTTTAATCTCGCAGTCTACACCGAAACTAATAATAATTGGTCTATGATCACTGCCGTGATAGTCATCACAAATCGACCAATTAAAATGAGGGAGTACATTCGGTGAGCATATGGAAAGATCAAGGTTAGATACAGCACCAGTTGATAAGGACATAAATGTGTGTGATCCATTATTCAGTAGGCAAAGGTCAAAATCTTGTCTCAATCTGTTTATCATATTTCCTCGAGTGGAGCAGAAGGTTGAGCCCCAGGAAATATGATGGGCATTGAAGTCTCCTACTATTAACGATGGAGATGGTATTTGTGTAAGGAGATTTGAGACATCTAAAGCACTGAACACAGTGTTCGGTGAGAGATACAGATTGCAGATATGCAATTTGAAGGG